>NC_138582.1:166222372-166861077 GCF_964289735.1 Phaethon aethereus
AACCACAATTGCCACTGAACCGTGTTTACAAGAACTGGATTTTATATCATTCGTAGATGTCACCCTTCATCAAGCTACCGTAACAAGACAGATATGAAAATGTCAGAAGTGCATAAACTCTGTTTTAACATAGAAGAGGATACATTATTTAAAGCACATATTTTACATTTTAGGGCTGTTACCTCACTTTACCCCAAAATAATTATTTTAGCCTACAAGACAAATTGTAACTGCTTGCAATAAGGCAACAGTGCGACAACAGTGATACTCGCCCAGCGTCCGAGCCAGGCAGGGAGAAGGGCCAGGGCACAGAGAGACGGATGATGAGATCCGGCCGAAGCACTGACATCTTTCACAGTTATTTGGAATATTGCATTTATCTACTGGAAGTCAGAAGATTTAGAAATTCAGCTCTTGTTTTTGTGCTTTCCATTCCAGAAGCAGCACTTTCCCCGTTCGGCGATCACCAGATCATCTGCTACAAACATTATTATTTTTGCTGCTGTTCTATTCTCCTCATTTGCAACATCCCAAGTCCCAAACCACCCGTCGTGACTCACGCAGATAACACCCCACCGAGGTTCAATCTGCCAAAATCCTCACTATTTTTGGTACAGCCTCCTTAGAAGAGGGTGTAAGGGGCAGAGGAAGAAAACCCACTCCTCTTTATCCCCGTTGCAGACCATGGCCGTGACAGCAGGTCGGGCAGGATCCCAGCGCAGGCCATGGCCTCCCTCTAGTGCCTGCAGCACAGCCTCCCCGCCTCTGCTCCCAACTGGTGAGCTACCAGAGTCCTTCCAGCACTCGAAACAAGAGGAATCTGGTTTGGTCCTGTGAGTAATGACCCATAATTCATGTTTATAGACAGTCTCAGAGTATGAGAATTCACCAGGAGCGCCTGGGGATCAAACAGCCTCCAGAAATTCTTCTATAATTAATATTTAACGATTATGCAGAAACCCCGAGGCAAGTAGCTGTCACCACTTCTGCAGGAGAGGCCCGAGGGCAATAGGACATGAAGATGAACTATTTAGAACCCCTCATCAGCCTAACTTTTCTCCTCCCTTGCCCACGGACTTCTCACTTGTTCTAGCAAGGGAAAGAGGTGCAAACGTCACCTTGCCATGATGGCAGCAGTTATACTTGTAGGAAGGACTGAAAAACACCCAGCTCATGGGCCTAGGCAAAAATGGCACCTGGCACTAATGTGAGGTGAGTGAACAAGCTTCACCGTGTTCAGGTCAAGGGCTGGCTGCTCTCAGCCAGGAGGAACCAGCAGCAGCCCCTGGTAAGGGACCATTCATTGACAAGGTGAGTGAGGGAACGGCAGGAGCACCCATTTCTGTCTGCACCTTAACACTCGTAATGCTTTAAAACAAATCCTAAAAAAAGTTAAAAAAAAAAAAAAATCACATCCAGATGCAACCTTAAAAATGTAAACTAGTAAAACATTAAGCTGTAATATCAACATGAGTCAGTGGCTGAAGTAATGAGCAGTGTCAGAGTTCAAGCAACTGCAGATACGTAAGCAAGATTCCTCTCTTCCCAATTTAGAAAGTAAATATTTACTGTAAATCTGCTTAATACACCAACAGGTTGCTTTAAAATGCTAAAAAAATGCTAAAACCCTTTAAAAAGGGTTGGGCAGAACCCTTGCCTCCCACTCCTGAGTGCCAAGAGCTGATGAGATCCACTAATCACTCTGCAGAGTTCAAGGCTAAGTCCAACAAGCACAGCAACATCAACATTGCTCCTAGCCTTAGTCATAGAAATCCATTAATGACCACGGTGGTTAATTAAAATATGCTCTTTTCTATTAAAGTAACATTGGCCTTTATATTTTAAACAGCCCAACTGACAATTTAATACACTCTTTATTGAATAGTTATCCCTGTACCTTTGAGGCATCCCAAAAGCTGATGTGTTTTGGAAGGCTTTTAAAGGTGAAACTATTTAAGATCTGGACCCACTTAGGTGCAGAGCTCTGTTCCTGGTCAAGTCAGTGAGAAACAGCATCCCGCATGTCGTGTGGTAAGGACGTTCACTGAAAATATATCTTTTAAGCCTGAATTTCTACTAAAAGAAAGCTCTATTGTAAATATTTAATAAAATCTGGGACTATAAAATGCTGGTATAAGGTCACTTTATCAAATGTGACCTGAACACAGACATGACCAACATGGTACAAGACTGTCTTTCCTTTCATTTCTTGCTTTCAGCAAGCAAAGAATAACCACTTACAGCAAATCTGAGGGATGGCCTCAGAAAATACTAGTGACAAGGTATTTACCCTGTAAACGAACACAGGACAGGAATATTGTGATGTAACTTGAGGAAAACATCCACAGAAAATAAACCAAGCTCAGTAATTCTGCATTAGTTGTAATTACAAAGATAATTGCTCTAACTTCACAGATACTGCTAAGAATAATGGGAGAACCATTCAAGTCTTCACAGTGCTTTAAGAATTAACACATCTGCGTTTCTCCAAAGACTGAGACTTGTCTACCCTCAAAACAAGCGTGGGCCAGGGAGAGCTCACACGCATTCCCCCATGCTGCTCAACGGCAGGGCTGCGGCGCAGGGCAGGGGACATCATCCCTGGCAGGGCAGGCTGGGTCCCCCTGACCGGGCTGCCAAAATCAGTCATTCTCCTGGCACTGGCCGTTCACAAAGCATGAAACAGGGTCTGAAACCTCAGTTCCTGCAGATTGCCAGGCAGCCATGGGATTTCATTGGAATTTAAAGAAAAAACACCAATCCTAGATGTTACTGTAGCTGTTAAACAGCTTTTAAAATAATAGGAAGTATTTGTTTAAGAAAGCCTGCACTTTGAGAATCTGAGATCTTATTAAATGCTTATAATAGAGCCTTCTTGTATTAGACACTCAGTCTTTACATGTGTATTTTCTGTATTTTCAGTGAAAGTGCTTAGTACACAAAATGCTGGATGCTATTGCTCACTGAGTTGAACAGCAACACCCACACAGTTGCTTGATTTCCCCTTGATTTCCCTCGGAGAGTTATGAAAAAGTGCTAGAGAAACTTCTTTGCTCCCAGCCGCAAGCTCCAAACACCGACTGCAAGGACCCAGGTTCTGAAGTGGTAAAAGACCCTGCGTGAACGACATCACGGTCCGAAGGCACAGCCAGGACAGATTGCAAAAGAGCACCTAGCTCTTACAACTTTGCATCACGGCAGCATGAGAGATTTTGCCAGTCTCGTCCAGAACCATTTTTTGGTGCAAGGATTGGTGTAATCACAAATTGTAATGAACCGCAAGATACTTGGAAACTCATTCTTCATGGTTTTGCACTTGACTGGAATCAGCCGCTTGAGACGAGCACCTGAAAGACAGGTCACACAGGCAGAGGATTACACAGAGCCACAGTCAGGTCCTGTATTCATTTTCTCCCCACAGCAGCACACACATGACAATATCCAGGTTTGCTTCTGGTTTTGTGTCACCTCATTATAACACGACGAGCCCTCACCCTGGAGAGCGAGTTTCTGAATCCCAAGCCCTCTGCTGTGAACATTTCACTCCAATACGTAGCAGGGCCCCCTCTAGCGTTCCTGTGCGACCCGCCCTAAGTGATCCTGCCTTGGCAGGGGGGTTGGACCAGATGATCTTCAGAGGTCCCTTCCAACCCCAGCTACCATTCTGTGATTCTGTGATTCTAGCACGCGTAGGGCAGCTTGCGCTGATGGGAGTGATAAAGGCCTAATGAACTGCTGACATAGAGTAACAGAGCACAGTTTCTTGTGGAACGCAAACCAGAGTATACAGTCCTGACTACTTCCAGGTGTGTATGAAAACTGACTGACTAAGCTCCTTCTAGATAGTCAGCTCTGCTGGGATATCTCCAGGTCTTTTTCCTCCTACCCCAATTAACTCAGGCTGCAGACAGTACCACCGATGACAAGGGGCTGCGAGGAATCACTCCACTAACATGAATTGCTTTTCTCAGGCAGGCACAAGATGAGACAACTCTCCCTGTGACTGCTACTGCTTGAAGGAGCAGCTCTTCTAAGAAGGAATCTCTCCCCTTATAATTCTCCATAGGGACACCTGCTGCCAGTTAAACTATGCTGCCCAGCGCAAGGGATGACGCCAAGACCTGGATGAGGCAAGAAACCAGGATTTTGTAACTGTGGCAAATGCTTAAGTAATCCATGGAGCTCCCAGAACTTGCCATCAAGCTTCTCTCTGTTAGTTACGCCACACAAACACGGAACTCTGTGATTACTTACACACACGTTTTTACTGGTAGAGCTCAGATCATTACAGATGGTTATTTTTTTCCCTGTTGTTCTAACAAAAGGTATGATGCCAACAAAAAAAATGGTGAAGAACTAAACGGACTTTGCTACAAATCGTGATGATCAGGGGCTGATGCAACATGCTAGGGGTCTTCAATGGATTAATGTCCATCGTATGAAATTTTTGTGTCAAGGAAGGTGGAACTAATTCCTAGCTCTTTCACTGGCTTCCAGTTTAACCTCTGGCATGTCACTTGTAATACCACGTCAGATACCTCATCTAGAAAAGAGACTTTACATGCAGACACTCCTACCGATACTACATATCCTCCATACTATTAGGCTGTGCTGCACTAACTCCCCGGCAACATACGCAAGTGTAGAATAACTAGTGGTTAGAGAAAAGCAGTCTGAACAGACTTGACATAAGTAAGTTGATGGCTTTTCAATTCAGAACAAAAGATGTAACAGATTTTTCCAATCCAAGTTGAACATCCATTCTGTATTTTGTTTACCTATCCACAATACTCAAGGATCTCTGCAAAAAGCTGCATGTTCATTACCTGCTACCCTAATTCCCAGCACTTACTCACACCCTGAATTTATTATAATACTTTTCTCTTTAGTAGCTTATTTCCCATACGGGTCTTGAAGCACTTCACAAGCCTGGCAGGCAGCTGTGTCTCTGAAGCAGGCAGCATTAGCCCACTTGACAGCTGGAGCACTGAAGCATAGACAGCTAAGCTGCTCGCTCGCGGTCATGCAGAAAGTCAATGGCAGGGCAAGGAACCAAGTCCAGGTCCCCGCCTGCACAAAAAAATTATAAAGCCACCGTTAGTTTTAATGGCTGCTTCTAATAGTGATAAATCTCTGTTTGCTTAGTGAAGGGCACTGCAGCCAGGGCAACCCTGTGCCTGGGTGGACTTTCACACACGTGAAACATAGGTCAGTGGTGAGAACCCAGGTCTGAGAACGAGTTACCAGTTCTGTAACTATCAGTTATTTATTTTCTCCTCTCTCACCCATATTTATCACATTTGCTTCAGCACATCTGAGACTACCCCTCATTCTGCATTTGTGCAGCACCCAATAGTACAGCATTGATCTCAGATGGAGATGTTACTGTAATAAAAATTACAACGTTGATATGCAATTTTAAATGGGAAATTTGTTAGATCTTACCTGGGGAAAGACTAAGAGCAAACTTGGTCTGAAAATCACATTCATCACTTTCCAGGTAGTCATCTGAAATGACGACCACCATCCTCCGACACCTGAAGTTAAAGCAGTCAGGGGAGAAAAAAATAAAATGTCTAAAATGTTAACAGAGATGCTTCTCATTCTCATTGGCAGAAGTATTGTATTTATTATGTATTCCTTTTAATTGCTCCAGTGGAGAAATGAACCCACCAGCTGTGTTCCAGCAGGAATTAACTACAGAGAAAGGAATCCAGACCTTACACACAAAAACCTGGTTACAGATACAGGCTCTTATACTAAAAATGAAGAAATAGCAAAGTCCAGATTGTCTGTGCCATCTTTATTTGATCCTCTGTGTATATACTACAAATAATGCCATCTTAATTATCTGCTTTCACGCTGCCTTTATTGACTGAGCATAACCGGTACTTTTTAATATTAGAATGAACTGGACAGAGCTCTCTTGTACTCATATCACTGTGAATTCACCTGATTTCATGAATTTCAGCTTTATTCTCCAATTTGTTCCTTACATTCATTTGAGGTGCCTGGCTGTAAACTACACGTTAGGCTCTTTACAAAAGGTTACACTTCAAAACAGCCAGGACAGTGAGGCCTTATGAGGGTCTCTGTTAATGCCAAGCTACCTCCCTCCAAAAAGTTGATGTTTAAAACCCAAACACCTGCCTTCAGATTCTCCACTCCCTATCTGGGGAGTTGCTTTTATGTCCCACAGCTCCTACCATGCCCGAGGCCCACATAGGTCTGAAGGATCCTTGAAGTCAGTGGCCAGAGCCAACAGCAGTGCTGTCCCCTCAAACTCCACGCTGCGGGGTGGAGCTAACTCAGCCTGGAGCTGTGTTCATTTCCAAATCACTCCAAGCATGCGACTGCAGGACATTCCAGCCAAAGAAAAGGGTTCAAACATAGGCAGCATCACCATAGTGGCATCTTCCTTGTGAATACAATGAACTGACATGTTTGGGAATGCCTTCCTTCTGGAGCCAAGAGCGTAAATCAAACCCCATAAAGACATCCTTGTGGATTTTTACTGCTTCACTGGCACCACACTGCAGACATCATGGTAACGTGAACGTAATGTTCCATAACACTCAGCTGTCCCAAGCAGCCATGGTCCACTTACCTCCTTTCTATAAGTTCTCCACTGATGGACCACACACATGTTCCTGGCAAGACATCCCGATCAAATACACAGAGCTTCAGTTTGAACTCTGTTTGTTCCAGCTCCCTGATCATCTCCTGGACAAACTGAAGGTCTTTCTGACAGTAGCAGATGAAGGCATCAAACATCTCTGTTCCGTTCCCTGAAACCATTAAAAATTTAGCTGTCATCTTCTACTACAAATGAAGTTAACTCCAGTAGTGAACTGTCATTAGCTCCCACAGACTTTGACTCAGAATCAAGAGCTTTGACAGACAGGCTCTGGACAAACTTGCGAAGGTAATTTAACATTTTACCAGCCCAGCCACCCTTCAGCCCAGGCTCCTGTCCGTAACATGGCTGGCAAGAGGTAACACACGTCTGTGCCTTTCCCGCTTTGTTCCAGTCCAGGCTACTCGCATAAACCCACATTCGCTGGCAGTGGTTAGGGAAGGGTAGCTGAGACACAGATACGCAAAATCTGCAGCGGCAATAATATCCAGCCACAGCAGAGGCAGGAGAGAGTCTGGGAAGAATTGGAGGGGGCAGAGTACCCCAGAGGGTGCAACTCAGAGCCCCGATGCTCTGGGATTTCACTGGGAGTTACAAATCTAAAACATCCTTGTGGCTCTGGGTCCTAGTTCTCTAGTTCAGGTCATGGAGATTCAAACTTCCCAACCAAAACCTTCCTGAAGGCCCTTCATCCAGCAACGTCCTGACATCCACCATCTACTGAGCTACGAGGCAGGCCCTGAAATTTGGAAACTGATTTTTATGGCTAAGGTGTCAAACTTGGGTGCCTGAAGTCACACCCTAAATAAATTGCCCTGTTTTCTGAAGATGTTAATGGCTGGCAGCTCTCGTTTATTTAGCACTTACCCAAATATTCAAGTGCTATGCTTTAAAGGCAGTGTTTCTTGTAATTAAGTGCCTTAATACTGCTGGATAGTTTCCCACTGTGTTATTTTTTTTCCGTATCAATGTCACTACACAGATTTTCAAGTTTTCATGCCAGTTAAAGCCTACCACAGTGAAAAAATAGGTCAGGCTCTAAAAGCTGCTGAGAAAAGTATCAACCCGGCAGGCAGATGCAGCCCAAGAAGCATCCAGTCAAGCAGAAGGGTAACTGTCTGGCAGGTCAATCAAACTGAGGGTGCTGCTTTAGGGGCACACAGCTAACTTTGGGGTCACATCAGGCAAAGCTGCCATGTACAAACACTGGCACGTTGGTTAACGATGTCCCCACATACAGCAAAGGTGGCCACCCAAAGCTGGATTAGCCAGAGGATCACCTGAAGAGGTAAGCCGACATTTCTCCATTCAGCCTCAGCTGCTGCTCCGTCTGCCGCAAAACTTTACAGGATGCCCTCGTCCTCAGCCCACAGCTGCTCATGCAGCCTGGTGCACACGCACGTGGCTGCGCGCGCAGCCCGCTGCGCTTACGAACGCCGATGACTGCGCACGCAGCCCAGCAGGCAGCTGCACAGGCACATGGCTGCACAGGCAGAGCTGCAGGCGCAGCCCAGCGCGCACACACACACACACTGCGTTTCCTCTCTCCCACCTCTTCATGCCCAGCCATGCTTCAAACCCTGCTTCCTTTTTATTCAAGGTGGTTACATCTGCTGAAGACAGGGCAGCGTAGCCAAGGCAATCAGCCCTGACGTCCTTCCCCCGTTACTCCAACCCACTATGCTTTCAGCAGCTGTTGCTCTGTGCCAGGCTGTGCTAAGGGACACATTTCTGGGAAGTCTCCTCCCGTGCCCGTCCAGCGGGCTCTGTGCCAGCTCTGGGTACGGCATTCCCTAGGATTGCTTTTCCTCTCTGCCCTAGGGAATAGGGAAAATGACAATGCCTGCAGACTACCAGCTAAAGCACTCTGGCCTAGGCTAGGAAAAATCACGAGGTGTAATGAAAGCAAACAGGTTTCCTGCACTTCTCATGAGGACCTGCTACAGCTGAAGGCAGTCCCAACATAAGGCATCAGGCAGCAATGTAATGACAGGCGCTTACCGTACGGATCGTCCCTGGTGGTGATGCCCATCAGTTCTGACGTCTTCGGCACGCTGCTGTCCACTGCTGGCACTTGAAGCGGCTGGTCGGCCTGCTCCTGCTTCCTTTGTAAGTACTTCTTACAGTCCTCCTCTGCAACAACACACAACCAATGCGAGAGGCTACTGTGATGCTGGTTTTACACCGCTGGAGTTCTTTAAAACAGGAATGGCTGTTTCATGGATCAGTGATATCAGAGGGAAAACCCCTGTCTGGTTTTTGGTACCCATTTATGGACCTGATGTCCTGGAATTTCTCTCACCCCTTTTTGAACCTCTTGATGCTGCCTCCAGCACCTCCTCTAATCATTAATTCCTGAAGCTCACTCTTGCTGTGTAAAGAAGTATTTTCTTTTGTTTGTTTAAAATCAATCTTCTGTTATCCTTAGTTCCAGTATATGCCAGTATACTTTAAACAGGACGCATCACGTGCATAACAGGTCTGGACTCTGCTGTCTGCTCTCATTGTTATGCATTTTATACAATCACCAAAGAACTAGGGGGGGTGGATTCTCAATTAGAAGTCTTCATATTGTCTTTTACCAATAAATGTAGACACAGACTAGCTGATTCATACCACCGGCCTCCGTCAGACAGACCTGCAGGTGACGACGAGTATATATGCACTCGCCACATACAGCAGGACCATGTACAATTCTATCGAGCCCCTGAAACAGGCGTTATATTGTGCAACAACTAGTGGAGACCCTCTTTATCGCAGGCAGAGTGGGTGTGCACATCCCCTCTGGGGTAACCAAAGGGGCAAGCTGCTGTGAACTTCCCAAACAGGACAGTGATGGACACAGATCTATTCTAAATACATTTTCTTTAAAAATGAATGATGAATCTAAATGTAAAGCCTTTGGAGAAGTGACAAAACACCCTGCAGCCTCCGCCACTCTGCAATATGCAATTACAGAAGAACTTGAAAGTAAAAGGAGATCTGAAACCAGGACTTAACAAAAAGAGGAAACTCCCTACAGCCTTCTCCTTTACTTAAAATAATAATAAAAAAAAAAAATACAAGTATCAATCAGAAAAGTACTGATCACACAGAGGGTTTGGCTGGCACGGCTACAGAGATTGCTGGTACCGCAGCAGCAGCACAGTAAAGTATCTCCTGGAAGCACAGGATGCGGGTGGGAGCCTGGTAAGCACTGCTCTGACACAGCCCCCCCATGGCTAACGAGTGGGGCTGCAGGAAGCCCAGCTCCTGAAGCCCCATCCTCTGCTTCCACCTCATAGTTTTGCATCTCATGACTGGATTAACCCCCATCTAATAAAGTGTCAGATCTGATCACAGCTCTTCTTGAGGCTGAGGCATTCTCAGTCTGCCTCTCTCCTGCCCCTTCCCAGTCCGGCAGCAGAGGAGAAGAATCAGCTGCATTCTTTACCAGCCAGAAGGTTCCAACTTCAGGTCCTTCCTCACTAAAGCACAAACCCGGGTCCCACCTCTCTGCCAGCTGCCTGTCGCCCTGAGGTGTGCACATTTTGTGTCAGGTAACTCAGTGTCTTTGAAATCATTATTAAAGCCACTTTGAATTGACCAATGGGTTCAGAAGTTCCCCAGGAAGGACTGGCATGCAGACACCACCTTAAATGTACCTCAGTTCCCTAGGTAGCCAGGTTCACAATCCAAAATATTGCTGAATAGGCAACAACAGGCCATTATCTAAAGGCATACTAATACTAGTACTCAGTACGGAAATGATAATTTTAAATGTATTTGCTCCATGTCGTCTCTCCTTGCTTCTCCCAGCTGCAAAAGTGGCATCTATGCTGGCCTGACCTGCGTGTTGCTAGCCTGGTACCCAGAGCTCATCACCACACTGCTCACGGCCGACACACACACTCATCGACACAAGTCTTCTCCTGATTCACCTAGTCACGCCTACGCGCACAGAGTTCCGATGGCAGCACGCTGTACTCCCAGACCTCATTTACCCCTACGGGGTAAACTTGAGAGCTGGGCAAAGCTTTTGAAACAAAACAGGAGGGGCCTCATTGTTTTTATTACAAATGCAAACTGAGGGCCCTATCGCACTGAAAGTGCCAGTAAGTCCAGTGAACCTGAAGGGACAGAAGGCATTCACTAATTTGGCATTAGTTAGTACCCAGCTGGAAACAGTGATTGACTGTACAGGTTAACAAGAGCAAACAAGGGTCAGAGATGACTTTGAAGGCCCATAAAGAAAAAGGATGCAAACCAACGCAAAGAAGTAGCAACGAATTCCTCCAAGTTAAGTTGTTCCACTCCACTCAGCATCTAACTAACATGGTGCAGGCTTTACATTCCTCCAATAGTCAAACAAAAGCCTGAGGTATTGGAAAAAAAGAATAAAACCATGAAACCTAAAGTGCAAAATGATTAGCAGGATGAGAAGAGAGAGAAAACAGACCCAGTAACTGTCAGGCAGAAAAGTACCACTTTTGTAACAGGTCAGGAAGAAACAAAAATCATCGAGTTTCAGCAGGAAAAGAGTTAGCACAAACATACCAAAGCAAAGAGCTTCACATCCCTAAAGCTGACTGTACAATGAAATAAGCTGCTGAGAAAGACCACACTCAGGGCAGATCTGCTGGGATGGAAAAACTGCATCCTGCTGTCTATGCTCCAGATAGATAGTGTAACAGGGGAGCTGCTAAATACAGCCCCACTGTACAGAGCGGCCCAAAGTGGAACTATTCAAGGCCGCAGGAGACACCCATTCTTAGGGTCCTAAGAGTAGCCAGGGATGGAGCACGCAACGAGAAGACAGGGAGCTGGTTCTGCAGTAGAAACCACAAATCAAGCATGTCCTCTGGAGCTGCACAGCACCACCGAGTTGTGTTTAACAGGGATGCTGTGTCCCGAAGGAGTTGGGGTCATTTGCCCACAAAGAGGCATCAGGTGTCACTTAAGAGATCACAGAGTGTCTGAGACATCTGTTATGGGCTAGCAGATATGACACCAGACCTACGAATAACCTGCATCCATCAGGAGGTAGAGGCTATGTGGGATATCCTGACACCTCTCAAATGACTCGAGATGCCTTTGTGTGGGCAGCTGAATTGCGCCCCGGATCTGCATCTCCTGTAATAAAAGCACAGATCGCAGAAACCTCAGTACTGAGGTTTTCTGATTCTGTGCTGAGTCCCACAGCAGGAGTCCTAATGGCGTAGACAAAGAATCCCTTGGCACCAGGAACCACCGTGCATAAGAGTGCACCCAACTGTCCATTTCCTTTCCTCTTACGACTGTAAATATCTCTGACTTCTGCAAGAGCTCAGCGTGCTAGCAACAGGTCACAGGCCCTAGCTGCAATCCTCAGCCAAAAATAATAAAAGATAGGAATGTCCACGCTGGCCCAGGCTGAGGGTCCCTCTAGACTAGCATCCTGCCTCCAGCAGTGGTCAAGAACTGATGCCTAAGGGAGAACGTAAGAATAAAGTAAGTGTACAGTGATATTTTCCTAAAATAATCTATCTTTTGGGTATAATCTACAATCTATTTTTATAATCTATCTTTAGGACAATTCGCAGTTCAGGAATTTCCTGAGTCAAAGGCGATATTTTTGTGTTGAATAGCCCTCAGTGAGTCTCCAAGAATTTATCCTTCTCCTCTTATCAGCGTGACCCACCACCGGGCTAAACTCATGACTTTCCTGAAGCCCAGGTTCCTCCCACTCATTCTGCTGTTGTCTACTCAGTCTCTGGCAAAGACCAGCCACCACATTCCCTTCCAGTGGGACAGCTCCTGAATTCAGGGCCACAAGAGGCCGAGGTGATACCCAACGTTTCTGTGAAGCATCAGTTCTCTTGCACAGCTGGAAGCTTCTGCTATTTGTTATGAACCTCAGATCGGTGGATCACGAAGCACACTGATTATTTTTTTTGTCTTTCCCAAAACTGAGTCTTCAGAGTGTGTTCTTGAGTAGGAAGAACCACAGGAGTATGGGAAAGTCCTCTGTTGCTTCTTGGTCAGGCTCTCTACATAGATGAATTTCTGCGTCCTCACTTATCTCCATGAGTAACAGGAAATGAGATTTATTATTTCTTCACCACTAACCCGGTAAGCTATACTATACAATGCAGGACTTCACTGGAATCCCTGGCTTTGGAAATCCTTCAGCAATGAATTTCCCCTTCTGATGACCGCTGGCTGCCCTCTGAATTTCTGTGATTGTGAAGAATACGAAGAGTCTTTAAAGAACAAGTTATCAAAACAGCACTGGGACCTGGGACTGCTTCTTGCTGACCCTATCTCAACTTTCTTCAGTTTGCAAGGAAATTATTTTTCCCTCCCATGTTCCACACATCCGTCATCTCTCCCTGCAAGTATCTTGCTACCACTCTAGACCCACACATTGGAATTTTCACACTGCCCAGCATCAGTGCAAGTGGTCTCCTGGCTGCCCTGGCCCAAAGCATCCTTTGACATGCAGAAACTTTATTATTGAAAGTGTGGGGTAAAGACGGGGTCCAGAGAACCTCGCAGGGCTTATGGTTAGCAGAAATACAGTGTCCTTCTCCGTTCCCTCCTGGCAGCTATGCGAGGCTCCTGCGAGAACACGGAGGAGGCCTGCCCAGGCTCTGGGAAGGGCCGTCCGGCTTGCGTGGAGTTTTTTCTTAGCATCGAGCAGCAAAGACCAACACAAACAGCACCCCCCGCCTGCCCGCAGCAAGGGAGCAGCGAGCGCAGCCGGGCCCCGCTGCCGCAGAGGGCGGCAGAAGCCACACGCAGCCCCCGAACGGAACCCCAGCCCGCAGCCCCGCCGACCGACGCGCCCGGGCCCACGGAGGCTGGCTCTACCCCCCGGGGCAGGCCCGGCCCCGCTCCCGGCCGAGCGCGGCCTGCGGACGCCCGCGGGCTGTGCCCGGTCGACCCTCGCTCCCCGCAGGGCCCGGCGGCGGCCTCGCTGCAGCCGGCGCCGCCCCGCCCCCCCGCTTCCCCTCCCGGCCGGGCGCCGGAGCCGGCGGGAAGCGGCGGCCCGCCAAGGGGCGCGGGAGCCGCCGCGCCTCACCCACGCTGTCGGCCAGGTCGAGGAGGACGTCGTGGCGGCCCAGGCGGCGCAGAAGGTCAAGGAGGCGGCCAACGGTGGCGCCGCCGGGGCAGCGGCACTGCCAGTCCTCCAGCAGAGCGGCGGTGGGGTCGGGCCGCGCCTCCAGCCGCCGGATCTCCAGGTACTCGCAGCCCAGCTCCTCCGCCAGGGCCGTCCAGTCGGCGGCCGCCGCCGTCCGCGGGTTGAGGTAGAGGCCGAGGCGGCGCCGCACGCTGTAGTTGAGCGCCACCATGGGCACAGCGTGGAGGTCGGACGGCGCCGGGCCGGGGCCCGCCGGCGCCGTGGCCATGGCCGCGCCGCTCTCGCAACCTCCCCCGCCCGGCTCCGCGGCCCTTTCGCTTTCCGCTTCGCCCCGCCTCGCCGCCGCCTCCCGCCCTCCCCCGGCCGCCGCCGCCGCGCCCTGCCCCGGGCGGGAGCACGCGGGGCCCGCGGCGTAGGCCGGGGGAGACGCTGCTGCCGCCGCGGAGGGAGCAGTGCCGTCCTGAAAGCCGTTTTCTTCCGTTCCCCCCCAGAATCGCCCCATGGCGGCCGCGTTCCCGTCCAGCTCCCGGATCCAACAAACGGCGGGATTACTGACGGGTCGTGTGTGCAGAATCGCTGGATTTGTCTCCTTTTGGTAGAAGAACCTGCTTTTGTGTTCCACGCCAGTTCTTTTCCCAATCCAGTCCTGACCCGACCTACCCAAGTAACTGTTCAAAGGGATTTAAAACAATTACAGTGTTATTCTCTACGAAAGATGTCCAAATCGATCCCTGGTGGTATTAAACCCAGAGCCACATGCCGTCTGCTGAGAGGGGCTGCTTTTGGGACTGAGGAGTTCAAACCTGGGCTCCCCTTTGGGTGACAGTGCTCCACGATAGCACAAATATGGCTATCTCCAAATTCCCAAACTCTTCCAGCAAGTACAACATTCTGCATAAAACCCAAATGCTTAAAAGGCCAGGGAACAGTTTTAGACTGGGTTTTGGTGCTGAGCACAAAACATGGTTCTCAGCTGTGAATTGAACAGTTTCCAGCTTCCAGTCTCGTACCAAAACCAACCTGGGGGCTGCAAGGACTCCTGGGCAGTTTTCAAGAGGAATTTACTGTTTGTCTGATGTACAACGGTAGGAAACACATCAAAGAACGTCCTCTGAAGTCTCACTCTGTTTATGGATCTCTGTTGCATCAGTGGAAATGAGAAAATAATACAGTAGCAAAACTTTTAATTGCACAGTGATCAGTAGTTTTAAAGCTTTAAAACATGAAATATTAGCATAAGAAAGTTCACTAGAAGGAGTTCTGACTGAACACCTGCTGCATAAACTATCTGCTCCAGTTTTTAAGAGGTAGAAATTTAGCTGTAGCAGCCATAAGCAGCAGTGCAAAGGAAGAGGCACTGGAAAAGCAGCCACACCTCCTCCAAACAGAAAGGCCATGCCATTTTGGTTAATTAAATATTAGTTAGACAAGCCCCTTTCAACCAGAGGACTTGACAGAGTTGAGAGCGATACCTGTCCATGGGAGTTGGACCCTCAGCACTGAAGGGCAGCCGCTCCTAGAAGGTGACAGGCAAACACAGAAGTGAAAATATGAGAGCTGATCACCACAGTTGGTGCTAATACTCAACCTCCAAATATCCACATGCAGCTCCTCTCCCTGGGAGAGCCCTAGTTAATTTACTGTGGCCTGATTCAAGGAGATTAACCGTTATCCTGGCACCTTCAGCAGCGAATCCTCCCACTGAGCGTTTCTCCAGCACACACCTGGACAGCCTTCATCATACATCTTCTTTGCGAGAAAAGTAAAAATCTATCCCTCTGTCCTTGTGCTGCATCGGCGTGTGTGCAGGTCCCCTCCTGCCCCTGGGATGGGGACTTCTTCCCGGCTGCAAATGAAAGATGAACACTGAGATGTTTACTGATGCTGCAGAGTGAATCTGATCACAAAGCAGCCTTGACATGCAGAAAAAAAAACGGGCATGTGGCACTTCTGCTCCCACTAAAAAAGCAGGGAAGCCTGACAGGCACAGCTCTGGGCTTGGACTTGGGAAACAAGGGTTTCTGGTAAGATGTGGGCTTGTATTTTCAAAGGTATTTTGATACACCGTTTGTGGGGGGGTAGAAGGAGAGGTTCTTCTCCAGGCCTCAGTAACATTGGGCCAACAGTCCCTCCCAGTAGTATTTTTATTTCACAAGCACAATGTGGCAGTGCAGGCCCACAGAGCCCCAACTGGGAAAGTTGATCAAAATGGAACTTGTCCCTGATGGAGGAGCTTTTTGGGTTCAAGTTTCATCACTGCCTCAAACCAGCATCTGACCAAGTGGCTCCTTCGCAGTGTCCCGTCTCTGGTCTCGGATGCACTCTTAAACAGAAGGGTAATAATCCAGGCCCTTCAACAGCATGGCCGGAAGCGGAAGGCTTTGCTTCTGCAAAACTTTCCACTAATGGCAAAGGAATCTGGCCTGAGAAATTTGGTACTGCACCTTGGGATTAAAACCCAAAATGGAGACATGCTTCATTCTTCATTGGATGTTGGACGGCAACTAAATTTAAGCCTCCACAAAGTGTCCTTACTCAGGAGGAGGCAGAGAGGATGCATGGGGGAAATCAAAATGCTGAAAACCCCTTGAAATACACAACTGTTGGTTACATCCATTTCCTTCTTCCCTTCGAGCTCCACCATCACTGACCCCACCCAGACCTACAGAGCACTTTCCTTCCATACCCATCTCCTCCAAGGACAGCAGCCCAGTCAGCAGATGCAAGTCTTGACATGTCACCCAATCCATATCTTAATCTGTCCCCATTCTAAAGGGCAGATACACCCAAAAAACAAAGAAAGTGCAAGGGCCAGTCTGCATATTGACTGGCCTCGCTGACTCCAGTTTGGATGCACTCAAGCACAAGTGAACAGAGTGGAAACTGAGCATCAACCTTGTCTCCCTTCTGTCCATCTGCATTGGGGAGTGGCTAGGCCAGCAGAAGCCTTCAGAGATTGTCCATCCTTCCACTGATATCTGGCACTATGTATATCCAGAAGGAAAAAACCTTAGTCAGAAGAGCTACCTATAAAATAGTAAACAAAACATGCACAGGTTCATTCTTCAGCCCTAAAGCCAACTGGCCTGGCACAGCTTATGTCCTTATGATGTAGGGTGGCTTTGTCAAGACTGTATTTTGTGACAGTCCTTGGCATCTGGTATCCTCAGACGGTACTTGGACAATATTCTGGAAGGTGCTTGTTGGCCCTGGAAAAGTAGTGCTGGGGAATACACTAATGATGTAACTGGCTGAATGACAGGAGGTCGGTACTCGGGCTTCTGCCTCAGACCTGTTTAGTTTATTAGGACAGACACAGCTAAATAACCCTGGCTGCACAGCCCCTGTGCAGAGCTGCGTAATCCTCGGCTGTGAGGTAATGTGACTTTACATTAAAGCCATTTTTTCCCTTTATACCTGAGAAAGAAGAGCAGAATTCACAGACACTCCACAGACGCAGAGCAGCTGTGCCTGGAGCCCTCCCACCCCATTGGAACCTTCCCGGTACTCACGGGCCTCTGGTTGATGTGTCGGCTCCACTCGGGGGCTGTCACAACAGGATGTGGGTAGGTCTCACCTAGAGTTATGCCCGCCTGGGAGAGAGCAGCACTGTTCAGTGCCCAAGGGGTGTGGATATCTGGTCCCTTTATGCCTTGTAGTTCTGGAACCCACAGCCGGATATAATCCCCCTGCAAACAAAACCAACAGGATAGGATCCATTCAGTAATAATCTGTGCTTCCCAGCAAGACTCTTTCTTATCATGAAAGAAAAGCCTGACTTCCAGGTAAAGAAGCTGGTGTACCACAGCATCAGTTACTGCTGTCAAGTCTTAGCCCTTCCTGCTAAACCCTCCACCCAGAACTAGGGCCTGAACACAGAGGCCTGGATGCTGGACCTCTTCCCCCAGGGTCACTGTGGGCAGAGGAGGGAGACAGAGCTGCTTTTTTGCCCTATTTAGGACATAGTGAGATGAAGTCACTCCCTAGGAGTCCTTTTTTCTTTCCAGTGACTGAAGGAAACTAGGGGGACTAGCTCAACTGCACACTCTTTTGCTGGGCAAGATGAACTCCCCTTGCCCGTGAATCTCTCCCATTAACTCTACTGCTGTGTCCCCTCCTAGGACTAATTTCTGATTCCTTGCTAAGTCCTGCCAGCTACCGTGCCAAAAGACAACAGCGCAGCTTGCTGTGAAGATAAGGAACAGCGTGGAAACAGGTAATCCGGTATGTGAACACTGGCTAAGCACATGGAAAGGGCGATTCATCTCCTCCCACCACCTACAGAGGAGTCACAGGTTTAATCTACTCTCCAGGACCTCATGAGGTTCCATGTGAGCAGCTCCATCTCTCTTGTTACTTCCAAGTTCTCCAAAAAGCTGCTCTGTGCTCAAGGAAATGGCTGTGCGAGATATGGATGGGATGTGGCTGTTGCCCGGAAGAAACGGTGATGAAACACCAAACGCACAGGTCAGTGGCAGGGCAGGGAGGGTGTACAGAGCACCAGCCTCTTTGGGGACAGTAGCAGATTGTAAACATCAGATCTTCCCGTACAACAATGAGGAACCTGCCTGGCTGTTGGCAAGGAGATCACCGAGCCGCTTTTGCAGCAGTATCCACACAGCAGATTGATCTCCTCTGTTCCCTGAAAGTATCACATATGCTTTGCGGCACTATTCATTGTAAGATGGCTGAACAAGACTTACATTGCCATCGTAATCCAGGCCTTGTTTAATCATGTTAAACTTCCTGTTGTCCCGTGGGTCGTTGCCAATACCAGCGCTGTATAACCAGTTGCCGTAATTGCTACAAACGTCATAATCCACCTTAGGAACAGAGGAAGGAAACAGTAAGAAGAGCTGGGCTGACCCTGGGTCAATCTTCTCTCCCCATCCACTCCTTATCTCAAGGGGAAAATTCCTTGCATGGGAATCAGTCTGGCCACACTGGAGTAGTCGGAGCTCTCTGATGTAGGTACAGCCATCTGGCTCAGAAGAGGAGTATGCTGCATGGCTGTCTTCTACAGCTGGGATCAGCTTCACAGGCTACTTCATTTCATGGCCCTTAGGTCAATGAGGTAGGTAAAAGTCCAACTAAAGTCTCTTTCTCAGCTTCCTTTTTAAAAAAACAAAATCCTTCCCTTTCTGCCATCATCTGGCAGACTTCATAACAACTAGCCCTAGCTTTTGCGTGCTCATATTCTGAGAAACAGTAGCCCAGTACATGACAAATACGAGAGAAAATTCTTCCTGACCTGTTACCCAGAGACCACAGGCTAACAAAATCATCTCTGCAGATCCTATTAGGCAGATTGGAGACAAATCTAACTCGGACTGTATGGAGTGACCACACAACATGTATGAAGTTGCAATTGATACAAGCACTGCAGTTTTTTCCCCGCTATACTCTATTTTCTTCAGGCAATAAGCCTCAACTCACAGTGACTTGGCTGAGAGATGTGCTTTACTATAGGAAACGCTAGAGCTCTTGTGACGTACTTAGTAGGCTGCACATTGTCAAGTTATTCTACATCTAAACAGAAAAAAAGCTCTCAAGGGTGCTTATGTAAAACAGAGCGAGGCTCCTGAAACAGGCACAGATGAGAGCAGAACATGGTTCAGTCTGAGTGCTTTTCAGCTGGGTAGGGTGGCTTAAATCCAACATCAGAAACTTTCCAGTTGTAGGAAAATTCAAACCTAGCTCAGGAGGGGAGCGGCAGTGATAGCAAATAGGGCGTGGGATCTCTGAGCGTTCCTAGGAGGGGTGTCCGCATTGCGAAAGCGTAGCGCTGGCAGCTGCAGCAGAAAGAGTTTGCAAAGACATGTCGCTAAGCAGGTTCAGTGCTGTTCTCCCGTTACTGCAGCCGCAGCAACAACCAGTCCACATGGTGATGTTTCCAAAATCTCATCCACTCCTTCAAGTGGGGAGCTCAATGGACCCAGATGGCAGAAGGCACAGGGGAATGGGCTCTGCCACGTTCCCTTCCCCTTTCTCTGCAAAGCCAGTGAGAGCTGGGGTCAGGCTGATCAATAGCCAGCTCTGCTCTCCGCGCACTAGGCCTCCACTTCCCAGCAGCGCTTCCTCCAGTCGGCGAGATAAGGAGGAGAAGAAAGATGCCATCGGAGGCCTGATTGTGCAATTAACATGCAGGAAAGCGTCTGTGGGAGGTGAGGGCAAATCCAAGGGGGACTGGAGGAGGCAAGCTCATTTCCCTCTCAGCCTTGCCCCTTCCTGGCATTCTCTTCTGTTTGTTTCTCTCCCTTTCCTTCAGGCCTGACCCTGTGAATGAAATCGTAGCTGATACCCTCAGCTATGACTGACCAAAGGTGTCTGGCCTTTCCCCTGGCTTCAGCAGATTGCAGAGAGTGTGCCTGAGTCTCCGTGCCCCTCTGGTGTGGATAACAAACGCCATCTTCACAGGCACGCGCAAACACTCGGTGGGGCTTTGCTGGAAGTATCAGAGATGAAATATGCATTGCTTTCCTTTTTTAGAGGCTAGTGAGACCAGTTTCAGTTCTGTACTGGCCTCTACCATTTCATAGGCATATCTCCCCCATCAACCTGATCTCTCCTATATGTTATCTCTTCTGGGGCTGCCACCAGGTTAAAGTAACAGAGCTGTCTAGCAATGTATCAGTGTGACACAAGCTGAAAGGAAGGGACAGAAGGACACAAGGATCAGCCTGTGCCACACCAACCTACAGTGGCAGTCAGCATCTGGGGCTTCCCGAGATGGAAGGGCTAGTGCAGAGTGCCAAATCCTGCTTCCAGCAAGGCTGGTAACATTTATGCCCATGTGAATAAAGGTCAGTGACCCAGGAAGCATCTTTCTAGCCTGAGACCTTCTAGGTCTTCCTCACTTGGGGAATAGGATCAGGAATCTTCTGTGGCCGTCTGAGTCTGACTGAAAAGAGAAC
Organism: Phaethon aethereus; assembly: GCF_964289735.1. Taxonomy (NCBI): domain Eukaryota; kingdom Metazoa; phylum Chordata; class Aves; order Phaethontiformes; family Phaethontidae; genus Phaethon; species Phaethon aethereus. The sequence continues at coordinate 166,243,026 of NC_138582.1, forward strand.
CAAGCTCCTATCTGAGGAAGGCAAGGCTGCCCACACGTCAGAGCAAAGCCTCAATTCCTGACTCCCAACTCTTAATTAACTGGTGACTGAGTACAAGGCGTGCCTGTACATGAAGCAAGCTGCTCTCTCTGTGAAATGAAGTCACCTTTGTACCTGCTCTGAAAGCCATAGCTGATAGATGCCATCAAAAGCCAGATACTACAAAACATTCAAAACGGTCCTAGTGGCCGACCCATGGAGGACAGGCATGCCCAGGTGTGTTTGTGCATTCGCATGTGCTGTACCATTCTTCTGGATGGCCACCATGTGTCACATACAATGCACTCAGGCTACAGAAATTAGATCATCCATGCTAAAATGCAGCCACTGCTTTGCAAGTCACTGCTATGAAGCTTAGGGCACACAGGCTATCAGCTATCTTATAAAAACCACTGAAACTGTAAAAGAAATGCACTCAGGCTAAGATTTTCCATCCCAAATTCCAGCCAGGATATAAAGGATAAGGACACCACTTTTTTCCATGACACTGGGGTCATGTGCTGTGGGCTCTCGCTCTTATCTGAAAAGCACCACTGCATGGAGCTACCAACACCACTTTCTGGAAGATCCTGTAGCACTTCTGCACCATGTTATCGTGCAAGCCCACCACTGCTCAGAGCACCCAGATTTTCCTTTAGATCTCCACAGCCAAAGCCACTTCAGAGCCCAGCTCCAAGGAAGCTCAAATAAAAAATTACATTCACAAAAAAGGCTCTTTTAATTGCAGATAATGGTGAGGTGACTGGGCTTTCTCTGTACCTCCAGCCATACTAGCGAGTAGAAAGTTTCCTGATTACTAGTAGCCTCTTGTATCCTACAGACAAGATCTTTAATGTGAGGCCGATATTAGTCTTTTTCAGTCTGTACCATTCAGTCTGGTGAGGAACAAATGCAGATTACCACCTCCTCAGCCTCAGTTTTCACCGTTCACCTTGGTGCTACTGACGGTCTCTCAACCCGTGCCTCTGAACTGGGGACTGCCCACTTCTTCAGACTTTCCTAAGAAGAAGGTATGGGGGCTGAGGACAGAGAAGCAAGCCAGCTCTTTAATTGCATGACTGCTGACTGGCATATGAGAAATGCTCCAGTTGGCAGGAGGCCTGTGACTCATCAGAATGAAGAAGGATGCCTCCAGCCCGGGTGGAGCTCTCTGGAAGCTGATCCAGCTATTGTCCATACTCGCCTGTTCTTGCCTAGATGACTTCCCTGTCCACAGTGATCAATACAAAGATGCTGTGCCAGCACTGGCTTTAGGGGCCAGAACACATATCTTTTTATGTTCTATTTCTGGGCTGTCCTCCTCCCCAACCTCTGGGGTGAGCAAATCTGAGCACTGTTAACATAATTCATGCTTGGATGTTTTCTCAAGTGTGACAGATCTCTGGCTAAAACCCTACATGGAGGATCAAAACTATAATTGCAAACGTCCTAGCTACACCTTGGTCGATGGATTCCCTTTTCCTACGTGACCTTTGGGAATTATGTACCATGCAAGCAGTATATATATGGCTTTATATCACCCTGAAAATTACTGATCATCTTCCATATCATTCCTTATTGGGCAGAGCTGTCCTCCTGTCTGTCACTCAGGGCAGGGAGCACAAACAACTCCGGGTACACAGAGGGTTCAGTCTTACCAGCAGGTATTCGAACCATTCTGCCCCCATCCTCCAGTCCAGACCCAGGTCCTTGGTAAGAAAGCTGGCGACATTCTGCCTCCCTCTGTTAGACATGAAGCCCGTCGCAGCCAGCTCTCGCATGTTGGCATCGACAAAAGGAACCCCTGTTTTGCCATCTGCAGAGACAAAAGCCTACATGCTTGATGATGACGTTTTGGGGCACTCATAAACTAACCTGTGGTCATGCATTCACAGCCATCCAAGCAGGTGAGACAGTGCCAGTGTACAGCAGCAGGGAGAGATTTCAGTGAGGTTTAGCTGGCGTGCAGGCACTAAGATCCACTGGAAATTAAATAGGAATTTGTACTGAAAATTAAAATGAGGAGAATTTTTAGCAAGAAAAAAAACAAGGTCCAGAAAAATCTCAGACTGGGAAACAATGAATCAGGTGGATTGCAGGGAATTTTGCAGAGCCAAATAAATATACAGACAATAGTGAGATGGGCCAAGAACAGAGAGATTCTTGGCAGGGGACTAATAGCAGAGAGGAATGTATTGGACAAGTTCCCCAGGGTTAGTACCTGAAAAGTAGAGAGCCTTGTCAGTTGTTAAGGGAAAGATTTATTGTACCTGGGGGCAAATGGGCACAAATGGCATTAATGTGAAGAAAGCTGTATAGGTATGTATTTAACTGATTCTGATACTTTAATCTCCTAGTCCCTCCAAGTTTTGAGATATTACACTTGCTATTCATATGACAACAAAGTTATAAAAGATAAAGAAAAGCACATATATTAAAGGCTCTGGTATAACGAAAGATGTGATTTATTCTAACACTGGTTTTGCTTTCTAACCAAAACCAATCAGAAGAACAAAACGTAGCAAGCACGGCAATCTAGCATTGATAAGAAGGGCTGGTCAGCCTCTGTGTGACTAAACAGGAGGGACCAACAGGTCATAAACACTTCCACCTAGGCAGGAAAATCTAACTGCATCTCGCAAAGCGTGTACCAGCCAGACAGAGCCTGGCCATTCATGACACCCTGTGGGCCTGCTCCTGTGCGGTGCTCAGTCTCAGAAGGGAAGCCCAGTATCCCGCACTCACACCGAACTGAGGGGCTCGATTCTTCTTTGGTGGCAACAGTTTAAATGGCAGGGCTTGATCATGCTGACAGTTGCCCTACATAAATCTGAGTTAGTGTTAGGGCACACATTAGCATGCAGACACGTGGAAACCAAAAGAACACTTAGCCAAACCTGCAGTTTCTACTGACCTTTCCAACAGTCAAAGAGCTGAAGGTCCTTTTTCCAGGGGACCTCTTTACTTTGAAGCCCTATTGAAGAAAAAAATGAACTGCTAATGAAGACAAATGCTGACACAGGCAGTTATTAATAAAATGATCACGAGAGGCACCTGGGTTGACATGACATTAGGATGAAGCTAGCCCTATCAGTGGCATTACAAACAAGCCACATTCCTTCTGCAAAGGTTTAGAGATGAGCTGTTCCTCCTTTCATGTGTTGCAAAGGGATGTCTCATGCACACGGGGGATGCTCAAGCCCTAACAGATTTCGATTATGTGTTTTGTTGGTGTTTGCTCTTTTTTTTTTACTTAAAAATGACTCAGACCTCACAAGTGGCCAGAGGTACCCTCTGGCCCAAGCTAGTATTTTCTTGTTCAGTTTTACTCCAGGATAATGTTTGTGTGAAATCAATTTCGATAGCAGATACTGAACCCAGAATTACCGGGCAGAAGTCCTCAGTCTGCTCCTGCAGTGGGGTAGGAACAGAGGAGGGGGATGACGTTATGTTTGCAGGAGTGCAGCAGTAATTACAGTCCTCTGTATGGTGGAATGGAGGCAGCAGGGACAACTCAGCTCTAGCTTCAGACATCTAAGTTTAGGCCCACCACTGGCATCCAGAGCCATCTGAGATGCCGTAGGGCACTCGAAACAACCACATAGGCCTGGCAGATGTGTCACAGGCCCTGAGGGAGATGAGCTCCTCTGCAGCCATGGCTGCATGCCAGGCAAACTGCCCTAGGGCATCTAAAACAGCGCTCAACGCTCAGGTGGGGGCAGCTACATCACATGGAGAAGAGCTCACTCAACACAGGCATCAGCTGTAGGGTTTCCTGACCATATGGACTAGATGTTTGTTGTTGCACTGAGAGTTCAGGCCCCCATTTCATGCATGTAAGTGACTGGGTCTGGAGCCGAATCTCACTCTGATTCCTATGTAGTGCAAGCCAGAAAGAGTATCTGGTGTCTTGGGATTCACACTGCTGGGTCGATTCCTGTTCTGTCCCACATTCTCTGGTGAACTTGGGCAAGCCTGAAACCTGGATTCTCTCCAAAGGTGGAGTGTCTTCAGAAACAGCATCTTCACTTATCGTGCTGCTGTTTCCCACTGACGTGGATTAGTAACACTCTCTGTATCTCATCAGATTTGGGGCAAAAGTCTCAGTGTCTATACAGTGTCCAGCACTGTGGTGTTGAGGCACTTCTGTGCTAACAGTAAGTTCCCAGGGTGGTGACACAAGCGCTATGAGAAGGACATTTGTACAACACAATGCTGATAGCCTTTTCTCTTACTTTTTCTGTACATTTCCTCTCCAAATATGGTGATCCATACACACCTTTTAGCGAAAAAATCCTTTTGCCATACTTCAGGGCCACAAATCGAAAATAATCCCGCCACAGCAGTTCAAACAGGACCCTAAAACACAAAGCCATGTCTGTATTTCACCGTGGGTCAGATAAAACTGCTGAATTAGGGGTTTGCTTCCGTAGCACCCATCATTAACACATGAGGTTTATTCACAATGAGCAATTTCACGCACCTTCCCATGACATCAGTTCTTGCCCCAAGCCTACTTATCTGGCTTGCACCTGGCTGACTACAGTGAAAGCAAACTTTGCATGAATCAGTTGGGAAGCTTTCTTTAACTTGAGTGCAGGAGCAGAATTTCAGGAAACCTGTTTCGCATCCGTCCCTACTGGGATATAATCTCCAAAGAGCAGGGCAAGGACCTGAGTCAGCTTCACACTTCCACATGACCAAGCATGTCAGCACATTCCTAAGAGCTTTGCATTGATTTAAGCAATATCCTTTGTAAGGGACTTAAAAGCACCTTTCAAAACTGGGTTTGCAGTGGTCTAGCTCATGAGATCAGGTGCTAGGCCCACAGAAAATAGACAGTTTTATATAAAAACTTCTATATAAAAAGAGCTTCTTATAAAATGATGGCACCTCAGCCTCTGAGACTTGCTTCAGCTCTCTGACATATTGGAAATATTCTGCTCAGCTGATGTTTTTGCTTACAAGATCTTTCTGGAGAACTTGATTGCAAAACAGGACACTGTCCAAATGCTAACAACTACTGTCATGATACTGAGGTTCAATCAGTCCCTCATGTGCAGCCACCACGACCTGTATTTCACTGTACAATTCAATGCAGTGCCTGGGAGCTTGACAGCTTCTTTTTTATAATTATTTATCACTTTAAAATGCTCAGATCACCATCGCACCCCAGCTGCAGGCAGGCTGGCTGGCTATTAGGTGGAAAAACATGAGTATGTTAAATCCTTCCTCTCTTAATTCTCTTTGAAGAAAAAAAAAGCATACACTTCAACAAGCAAAAGTTTGATATTTTATCTGTCATTTGAATTTTGATGAAATTGAGTATTTTGGCCGGAATTGTTGGCAATGTTCTGCCTGTTCTTGACCAACCACTGTGCTGTTTGACATGTTGTAAATTTAACAAACCAATATGAAAATATAGTTCTACAGTTTGCACAGACTTTCTGGTTTGGTTTCTTTCCCATCCAGGTCTACTGTTAGGCCAGGCTCTAACATGAACCTGCTTCTCCATAAGAGCTCCCTACCAGGCTTTAATTCACAGTGTTTGGGTACATCAGAGTGTGTGAAGAAGTTCAGGGCCAGCCCAGGGATGGATACACTGGCCTCAACTGTCCCCCAGACTCCTTCAGGACAACCTGCAGGCAAGCGAGCAGCCAGCGGCAGCGTAAGGAAGAGCAGAGGTGACAAGGCGGGATGCATTAAGCCCACTTGCCAGTCCTCTCTTCCCCTTTGCTATGGGTTATGGTCACGGCCAGGCAGCTGAGCAATCACAGGGCCATTTGCTGGACTGTGGCCAGAGGTCTTTCTGGCACCATGCGTCATGCAGTGGCTGAGCCTTTTGGGTGAAACCCTGCTCACATCCTTGGCGTGAGAAACCCTTTGGCTTTTATTTGTAAATCATTATTCTTCCTTCTCATTTAGCCCATAATAACAATACAGAGAGGGATGGTGATGATTTACAGAGATCCATTTTAAAAATCATGAACCACAATTTCCCAGCAATAATAATGACAACTAGCATTAATAATCTTTACTTATAAAGTGCCTAAAGCCTATGAACGTCAAAGGCAGACTAATAAATCCATACTGAAACAGAACTGCAGTGCAACCCAGAGGAACCAGACAGCAATCACAGGAAAAACAAACATTAATTAAGAAGAAAGTTAACAAATCACTCTCTCCTTGTGCATGAGATGCCAATTTCCTTTTCAGAGAAAACAAGTCATGCTGATTGTGCAAGGACCTACCAGTATGTGCTCTGATTTGCCGTTCTCTCTTTTTCATACTTCTGGATCTCCTCATAGATGTATCGAGGTGAAATGCAGCCCAGCGCCAGCCTGAAAGCAGAAGAAATATGTCCTGAACGCAATGTAGGACTGACAGCTTGACGTCTGCATGGAGGGAGTGGAGGGGCAGTTTTATGTTTAGAGTTGTCTGAAAACTTCACTCAGTTTGCAATTCTGCCACTGACTTCCCAAACAGCTTCCCAAAGACAGGTTATATGACTTTTTGCAACTCTGCAACCTGAGAATCAAAATCTCTCCCCTTCCCAGTGTACAACTGCTACAGGAGTCTCCAACCTACTAAGATAAATAATTTTACAGAAGTTTGCCAAGTTTTGCCTAAAAGACTTTGATCAGCTGGTGACTTAGTGCACCAATGACAAACCCAGAAATGCATCTCAAATGTCAATCTCTACATCATCTGCCTTAGCTGTTCAACAGCCCTCCTTTTACTACAAACCTATCTACCATATGCCCAGGGCTCCTATACCTGCAGTGCCTTAGTGTCTCATTTGAGCAACCACAGAAGGCAAGTGACTTGCTGAAAATCTCAGGCAGGGTAGGAAAAGTAGGGAATCAAACCCAGCTCTGGCATTTCAACCCACTGGGCTCCTGCTCTGTTTGTTCCAAATCAGTGCTGTGCAAGCCAGGAAAGAGCTTGTAGACTCCAACCCCATTGTGATAAGGAACAACTTTTACCTTGATTTTCCTAGAAGTGCATTTTACTGCAATTTCCCACTAGGACTTGTGGAAACTCTTGATGTTCTGATGAATTTTGGAAAACAGGAAGACAGGGCCTGAAGAGTTTTTCCTTAATTACTGACCAGCTCTAACACTTAGAAATGGCCCATGTGAGATATGAATGACTGCCTGCAATCTGAACCTGTCTGATTTTGATTATAGAATCATAGGATAGTTTGGGTTGGAAGGGACATTTAAAGGCCATCTAGTCCAACCCCTGCAATGACCAGGGACATCTTCAACTAGAGCAGGTAGCTCAGAGCCCCGTCCAACCTGACCTTGAATGTTTCCAGGGATGGGGCATCCACCACCTCTCTGGGCAACCTGCGCCAGGGTTTCACCACTCTCATTGTGAAAAATTGCTTCCTTAGATCTAGTCTAAATCTGCCCTCTTTTAGTTTAAAACCATTACCCTTTGTCCTATGGCAACAAGCCCTGCTAAAAAGTCTGTCCCCATCTTTCTTATCAGCCCCCTTTAAGTCCTGGCAGGCTGCAATAAGGTCTCCCCGGAGCCTTCTCTTCTCCAGGCTGAGCCCCCCCAGCTCTCCCAGCCTGTCCTCCCAGGAGAGCTGTTCCAGCCCTCGGGGCATTGCTGGGGCCTCCTCTGGCCCCGCTCCAGCAGGTCCATGTCTCTCCTGTGCTGAGGGCTCCAGAGCTGGATGCAGCACTGCAGGGGAGTCTCACCAGAGTGGAGCGGAGGGGCAGAATCCCCTCCCTCGCCCTGCTGGCCACGCGGCTTTGGGGGCAGCCCAGGATACAGTTGGCCTTATCTGATGGAGGAACACTTTGGGGCAAGCAGATCAGGACTGTCTGCTCTGAACAACTGGCCAGCTTGGAAAAACTCGAGTGGAGGCCACAAATAATGAACTTCTGCAGTGCCAGTGGTCCTGGGAGCCCAAAGTGCCACCAGGTGGAGCCATCCACTGCAATCGTTAAAGCACAAAGCCAGTTGAAAGTAAGAAATCCTGACCTTAACAGCCTCAGAAAATTGTTTCACATTGCAATTCTGTCGGGAAAACACATCAGATATTCTCAGCATCAGGCTGAACTGGGTCCTGCTGCTGCAGTTTCAGTCCAGAATTAACTCTGCCTCTTCCAGCATCAGAGACTAAAACCCCTTATTAGAAGTCAACATATTTACCCAAACAAGAGATCCTTTTGCAATAGGAGTAACAGCAAATGTCTCTTCACCCCACAGAAAAACAGAACGGCAGTGAGGTGACTTGCCCCACAACATTCAGCAAACTGGGACTGGATCGAGTCCTGATACAGCCCTATCAACACGGTGAAGCTACGCTTCTTCCCTGGCTGCCGTCAACCACCCCTGTAACACAAAACAGCACAAAGCCAAAGCCAAGTGGTGTGTCTTTTCAGTGCCCTGTCCACATCGCTGCTCCCAGTACACTGGGCTCTTGGCACAGTACTGCTATATTTAGCAATTCCTAACTGCAGGAATGTTCCCAGGGAACCACTGCCTGGAAGCACAATAAAGAGCAGCTCTCAGGCTGCTCTACCCCAACAAAAAGGGCAAGGGAATCACATCATGCCCAGTGAGTACTCAGCAGACAGGTAATATCAGTTTGGGACAGGAGTAGAGAAGGAGCTTCCAGTCTCACAACAAAAATCTTTACCATGGTGCAAATTTAGTTGAGTAGTCCATTCCCACCAGTCCATTCCGAGTCTCCTTGTAAGATGCAACCAGGTTCTGTGTGAGCAAAAGAACAAAAGGTTTTAATACTTTACGTGCAACCTGCTAAATATGTTTTCTTTCATGCTGGAGACAGCGCAATCTGGCAGGGCTGGGCTCCCTCTCATGGCTGCCTGCAAGGATTACAGAGCTGCCAAATTACTGCCTTCAGTGCACAGGAATTAATCAGGCCAGCAGTTTTCATTATAGCTCTGGATGCAGGTCACAAGCTATGCTCCCTGCTTCAGCCTGCAGCACATTTCTTTCTACAAGCACTATGAACCTGGCTGTGCTGCTGCCTGCCCGTACCCATCTGACTCTGGATCAATAATCCACTTAAAAGCACCAGTGGGACTGGCGGCCAGTTCCCTTGTCCATGTGGCTGCTTGTTCGGGTTTGAGAACCACAGTGTCTGACAGCACTCAGCTGCAGGAATCCTGATCACTCTTATTTCTGGGCCACCCGCATTTACAGCAGGGTGCAGATCTTCCATTTTCTGAGCACTCCATTGACAATGCAGAGGACATAGGGAAGCCTGATCTCTCCTTGATCCCCTTCGATGCACAGATTACAATTGCTAAAGGGCTGTTCTAGCTCACCAGGGAAGACAATATTTGCATAACAAAAAAGAAGGAACAGGTCTTCCAGTACCGATTGTATTAATGCTTGACCAAGAGTAGAAGCTATGCAAGCTTGTACTAGTTTTGGCTGGGATAGAGTTAATTTTCTTCACAGTCGCTACTATGGGGCTGTGTTTTGTATTTGTGCTGAAAACGGTATTGATAACACAGGGATGTTTTCATTATTGCTGAGCAGCGTTGACACAGGGTCAAGGCCTTTTCTGCTCCTCACCCCACCACACCAGCGAGGAGGCTGGGGGTGCACAAGAAGCTGGAAGGGGACACAGCCAGGACAGCTGACCCCAACTGACCAAAGGGCTGTTCCATACCATATGATGTCATGCTCAGCATATAAAGCTGGGGGAAGAAGAAGGAAGGGAGGGATGTTCGCAGTGATGGTGTTTGTCTTCCCAAGTAACCGTTACGCGTGATGGAGCCCTGCTTTCCTGGAGGTGGCTGAACACCTGCCTGCCAATGTGAAGTGGTGAATGAATTCCTTGCTTTGCTTAGGCATGCAGCTTTTGCTTTACCTGTTGAACTGTCTTTATCTCAATGCAGGAGTTTTCTCACTTTTACCCTTCTGATTCTCTCCCTCATCCCACCGCGGGGGGAGTGAGTGAGCGGCTGTATGGGGCTGAGCTGCCTAGTGGGGTTAAACCACGACAATGCTCCCCAACAGCAAGGGAATGCAGGAATTTCTGTAGCACAGCTGAAAAGAATTCCCTAGGGGCTGTCCCAGTGAGCACACTGGGCACAGCACGCTTCTTAACCCATCTCAGCTGGAGAGATGCTACCCCCTTTATCCACAAAGCTGTGTAGGGTCTGATGCTGTTGGAAATCAGCACACCTGTCTTTGTCTAAATTCACACAAGGCAAATTTAACACAGTTCCTCAAACTAGACCAGGAAAAAGTTCAAAACCAGTCCAGATGCACAGACAAAATGCAGTCAGCAGCAGCTTCACTCCACCAAAGCAAGGGAGCAAGAAGTAGCTGTAATTATTGACTGTAAGTTTTTAAACCAGACTGCGAGGAACCTCCTACTATTTTTAACTGTGGGAAGCCGCTTGGGTCAGTTGTTCCTCACCCCAATTGCAACTGCAGCCCTTCAAGCCACTTGTCATTCCTCCAAAATGGAGGAACTACATTGCTGATGACGTGGGACAGGAGAGTAGAAAAGGCAAATCAAGGTAAAAGGAGGGAAAAATTGTCCCAATTCCCAAAAGTTGATGGAAAAAAAAGACTTAAGAGGGATGGCCACTAAACTAGGCTCCTAAGTATTTGGCAAACAGTCGCAGTTCCTGGATGACTTCTTTTTGATTTAGTTTGTCTTTCTAAAAAACTGAAATAATGCTAATTCCCTCCTTTGTAAAGTGTTATACGGGAGCTAAGGAAGTATTATTAGGAAGTGAAATTGCAGCCTCACCCACTTGCACAGCCATATGTACAAGGGGGAGGATGTAGACAAGGAAATGTAAGTGTTACCGTGTCCCAAAAATAATACTGCAGTCTCATTAAAGCCTGGGTCTCTCCTCCACTGCAGGGGAAAGCTGTTCGTGGATCAGTCACAGGATCTGCCACAGAAAACACAATCACTTTGTTACTCCCTTAGAAAGCATCTCAAAGGTAGGGATCTTAAAATCTAGGGATGTTCAGCAGCAGGGATGTCTGCTTTGGAGACATAAAAGATCATGCCCTGGTCTTCCTTTAGAGCAAGGGCCATATCAAACATATTAAAAATTACTAAGAGGATGTTTTCTACCCAGCTGCAGGGCAGCTCCTCCACACAGAGAATTTACCTTTATTTGCTGCATGAGTGAAGAGAGGCTTAGTTACAGTTTGAAGGGCAATGACTGTCTTTGGGGAGGCCTCCATGTTTTGATTCTCAGTAAGAGACATCTCTAAGTAGGATTTCATGGGAGCAATTGCCAAATCAAGTTCTCTTACCCTTTTGTCCCAAATCCTCCATTGTAGGGATACACCCTTCTTCCACCCCTGGAGCCACAGGCTTTAGCTGATCTGCCATGTGCAGGGTTGGCCGGACCTTCGCCTCAGATTCCACCACTTTTCGGAAATGGGTGTAGACATCGGGCAACCTGCACAGATTACAGCACAGTCATGTCTCTGCAGGATGGCTACCATGGCCCCTCCACGCAGCACCACACAGCTTTTTAGGCTGTGCTCTCCTGAGGGCCGAGTTCATATTTGTGATGCAGGTTTGTACGTCACCCGGCACAAAAGAGGCAGATGTCCCTAGGGCTAGCAGCAAATAGGAAGTTCAGTCCTTCACCCAATTTCTTTCTGCTTCTGATGTAAACAGTGCCTTTTCAGTGTAAGGTGTGTCCTGAGGGTCAGATTTATCTCACATAACTTCTGATTACCCACAAGGCTGACCACAATGTAAAAATTTGCAACCTCCCACTCCCTTTTCAGTCAACGGAGAGAAACAGGCATTTTTATGGCCTGACTCTTCTGCCCTATTTTATACATTTTCTATAGGATACCATGAATCACTCAACTCCATCAACTACACCTCAAGTGACTATTGAGGGAGCCACAAGAGTGAGTCCACATGCAAAGGGTTACTGTCATAGGCAGCTGCATTTAGCCAGATGGAGTAACGGAGCAATCCAGTCCAATGTCACAAGGACTCGTCACTGCAGACCGAGTATCCAAACTGTGCTGGTAGAAGGGGAAAGAGAAATCAGTTCCTCAATAAATGGTGAAATGGCTTTATGCATTTCAGAGCGTAAATCCTACTAGTACAGAGGGATGAATGTGCCCCTTCCTCTTGATGTGTATGAGCATGACAGCGCTGTTCCATAAATGTAGACGGACTAATGGGTCCCTTCCCTGTGGGACCAGATAACTAAGATCCCTCCTGAGCAATTCACTGGAGTCAGAAACAAATGGGACAGTGGAAGAGTGAGAGGTACCACGGAGCAGCTCACCTGGCAATAGGCCTGAAGGGAAGGTCATCCCGATGATACAGCGTGGATGCCCAGAATGTCTGAATCTTCACCCCATGCTGACTACACACCTGGCACAGCCCCTTCTCCACATCCAGCTCCTCCTGCGTGGCCTAGGGAGAACAAAATGCAGTGAGGCCATGGCTCCTCAGCCTCACCTCCCACATGCGGATAGACCGTGGTCCCTGGACCCTCCTCCCTCATCTCCAAATTTAGCTTCATCCCTTTAGACAGAGGTGCACACAGACAATCTCTGAGTATTTTCCTTTGCCAAACCCAACACGTGTTTTCACTCTCTATGAGTAGTGCCAATGACAGAATAAGGAACTCTTTGGTATAGGACGTTGCAATCTTTAGAGTTTGCACACACTGGAAAGGTGATTGGACAAATATATGTAAAAGAAATCTGCTGAGGGTTATTGAATATCAGGATAGCATTCCTGTTTCAAGAAATACTTGAGCCACAGACTCTTGGGAGGCTGGGAATGTATGCAGGGGAAGTATCTTTCCAGATTTGTCCTGCTCCTGTGGTCTTCTCTAGGCATCTGTTATTGGCCACTGTCAGGAAAAAGGCTACAGAGGTAGATGAGGCCTTTTGTCTGATCCTCTGTGGTTGTTCTTAGTGCTGTATGGAGTAAGGCAATATGGGATGTGTAGGTTGCCAAGTTACAAGGGTTATAGGCCTGACAGCAGGAATATCTGCAGTGCAGGTCACAGAGTGATTCCTGCATTAGACAGCTCTGAGGCCCAGACTCTGCTGATATTGAGTGCATTTATGTACATATATACGTGTGTGTGTGTGTACACAAAGCCTCCAGGCCCAGTGGTTTGGACCCAGAGCCCTCCATTGAATTCAGCAGGCTCTGGATCAAGCCACTTGCTCAGCTCCGTGAAGACAGTGTATTGTATCCACACTCGGTACAATATGCCCCCTAGCAGTTAGCTCCCTGTGCAAGGAAGGCGCCAGGAAAAGGCAGCTTGATGCAAACGTGGATTCAGCTGACCTAAAATGCCAGTTGCCAGAAACTCCTCTTCTTCAAGACATAGCACTTGCAAGTGATCGATCACCAATAGCTGCTGTCATCCAGCAAGGCCCCCCACCCGGACACCTATACCATCCCCATCCCAGGAGCTAGCCAGTTTCCCCAAGGTTAACAGTACCGCAGACAAGAAAGGCTCTGCATACGCAATCTGCATCACTACCTTGTTGTGGAAGAAACCTCCACAACTTAATTTTATCTTTCAACAATGTCACTCAAATATTTCCTTTACCTCTTCATGGAAAGCCACAGCACTGACAGAGCCCAGCTGAGTAATCAGATCACAGACCACATCTTCTGGCTTCCCCTTCCTCACAACCAGGGTACTGCAAACACAACATATTGGCCTGAATTAGGTTTGATGTTATTGTTATTTATGTGTACAGGAGGTCCTAGTCCTGGCCCAGGCACCCATGTACTAGTTCTCTACGAAGCACGGACAGCATGTGGAGGCAGACAGGCAAGATTTGACTAGCCTACATTTTTTTAGGACCCACTGAATACAGTTTGAAAGTCTCTGTCAAACACATTTCTACCACCCTGGATGCCTTAGAAAGGATGACTGGGCAGAAAGCCAGGCTGTTACCTAAAAGTAAATCTGTCAGATCCGTTCATCCTCACACACTAAGGCTGAGATTCAAGAACTGATTCCTCTTTCAGTGCCCTTCACAGGTAGCGGTGGCCTGTGGGCAGACCCCTCTCCACTTTCATGTGGGAGTATTCAGATGAATTCTTTCCTCTGAATGCTCTGTGTTCGTAACAGTCAACAAAACTTCCCTCCCACCTTGCAGCCTCACCAACTGCCCAGCTGTGTACCCAGGGAATGAGACTAAAAGAGAAGCTGTGGTTGGAAAGTTGGTTAGAGGTGGGTGCAGCGTTCTGTGAGGAGCCCTCATATATCACTCTGTCCCTTTCCCTGTCTCCCTCTCACACATACACTACTGCATCATCTAACAGAGGGCTGTGCTGGAGAAGAATTTCTTGAAGGGGTAATACAGTGTTTTTGCCAGAGTAATTTAAAGCATAACTGAAAAGTTTCTTCAAAGATGGGCTGGGTTTGAAGAAGGCAGGAGCAAGGGGTGCTGCTGACCCATAAGAAAAGCAGAAACCAAGCTGCCTACAGGGAACACCACAGATGGGACATGGAGGATATTTCTGTCTACCACTGCATTAAGAAGATAGTTAATGGTTGTAGAAATGAAGCCTAGGTCTTAGTGCACCTCTTCACAACCACACATCTCCCACTGCAGTAGACCAACCTCTTAGCCACTGACAACAGCACAGCAGTATCCAAGCAGCTCTGAATCCATTCACTGCAGGGTGTGGGTGCAGATACCCACTGATCAGTTCTTTCAGTCTCCTATAACATTCACCACCTGCACAGCCCATACTGCACAGCAAACCCAGAACCATTCCTCTTGCTTTTCCTACCACTGTTACGCTGCTCTCAGAGAAGACAGGCTGGCTGATGCATCTTCTGCTAAGCAAAGCCAGATACTATCTGGTAACGGCATTCTTCAGCATGTAGACTTTCAGGCCCTGGTCTACCCCAGTTATGGTTTCTAAAGGCATGATGAAGGAGGAATCCCTGAAGACCCCCTTCCCACAGTGTAGCCTACCAAAGAGATTGGGTTTGGTGGGACAGGGCATGAGCAAACTTAACTCTCCAGTTTCACAAGCCAGGATCCATGTCGGTCTGCCTCAAGGCAACTGCTGGGGAAAACTTGCTGGGGACAAGGAAGGACGCGTGCCACAGTGGCTAATGTTGTTGCCTACATCTCGGAAGACTTGTTCATGTCTTCAGTCATCAGGACTTTTGGGCAAAGCACTTAAGGCTGACGCCCATCTGTGGTATCTGAGCTCAAGAAAGCAAAACCCCGAATGGCACGCAGCCTGGATGGCTCTTCGCTCCCCTGCAGATGCCACAGCAGGTCATCTGAACAGGGGCTATGTTCGGATCTTATTGTGTCTAACAGTAGGGCTGTGGCTCTCTGAAATAAGCCATCACCAGAGCCCAGAGTATCTGACAGGATTTGACTCAGAGCACAGATACGCATTGAAAACCAGCAGGAAAATAAAAATAGACATGTTATTTGCATGATGCTTTCTCAACTACCTTCCTTTTTTCTGGAGTGTTTCCCTTAGATCCTTCACGCTTTCCAGCAAAAACCTGAGCCGGTGGGGCCCTGTCTTCGGGAAGCCGTAGCAGTGGGTGCCCAGGTAGTGCCGCGGGTCAAAGCAGTAGAGGGGAATAACGAAATCTGCGTTACTCTGAGCCCAGTGGAGCACCTGGAAACACAGAGAGGGCCGTGACAGCTCCTGGGGACAGGGTGCAGGGCACACTTCTCCCCACTCTACCCTACAGTGGGGTTATTTCTAAAGAAATACCCGAGGGGCCGCCGGCCGGGCCCTACCTGGTTATCGTGGGCGCGCAGGTCGCAGCGCAGCAGGCAGATGGCCGTCCTCGCCGCGCCCGACATGGTGCCTCGACAGGGCCGGTCCCGCCTTACCTGGCCCGGCTCTGCCCTCCCTCAGCCCGGCCCCCTCAGCCTGGGCCGCCCAGCCCAGCCCGGCTCTGCCCTCCCTCAGCCCGGTGTCTCCCAGCCCGGCCCGGCCCTTTCAGCCCGCTCCCGCCGCAGCGCCCCGCTTCCCCCTCAGCCCGCCCGGCCGGGGAGGAGCCGTTCCGCCTCCGGCTGCCTGCGGCCGTCAACACCGCCTCCCTGCGGGCCCGTGGGACGGGCAGGTCGCGTCCCGTGTCCCGAGAGGGCGGCGGGCCCGGGAGGATCCCTCTGCGGCGTCGGTCGGGGCTGTGTGGGCGCAGAGGAGGCGGCGGGAAGCCCGTTTCCCTCGGTCTGGGGTCCCCGCGCCTTTCCGTGGCAGCCTCTCACCAGAACCCTGCCCAGGCCGGTCGCACTTATTGCTGAACTTATGTTTTGATTTCGTTTTTTTTAACCTCGATAATCTCTTTATCTTCCACATAACTGCAGCTGGGCACCACCTCACACAGAAGCGTGGCCCTGTAGTGCCGTCGTGCCAGGGCACAGCCATGGTGAATCTGACCCCCTGCAAGGAGCACCAGCTCTGGCTGTTAGTATCGATTAGTATTTATCCGGTACGTGCCGATATGACCGCATCCTTGCCCGCTAGCATGTGAACCAGCTCTGTGGATAGCTTGCTCACCTGTTGGCTAACAAACAATCCGCTGTAGATTAGCAGTAAGTAATGTCTTCGACTCCCAGCACTGACAGCAGCGGCCAAAGTGAAAGGTCTTGCCTCATCCTACAGTTTCCATATGTCGACATCGGACACCAGTGATCACACATCCCTTACTCACTGAATTGTCCCCAAGATCCCTTTTTTTTAAGTCAACAGCTCTCATAATAGGAGGAAATGCAAAAAAAACCCACCCTGCTTGGCTCCCTGGCAGAGGTCTCCAGCCACATGCTCCCCTTGTGTAACTCCACTGGTTCTCCTGGGGTGGGAGAGGATGGGGAAGGGGTTAACATGTTACAGCAAGGAGTGGGTGATGATTTGGGATCCAGGTTTACAGAAATTAATTGCTGCAGCTCATTTAAGTACCTGAATTGCTGAAGTGTAGCTTTTCATGGAGTCAAAAGATGCTCACCAGAGATTAAATGTGGTA
Organism: Phaethon aethereus; assembly: GCF_964289735.1. Lineage (NCBI taxonomy): Eukaryota > Metazoa > Chordata > Aves > Phaethontiformes > Phaethontidae > Phaethon > Phaethon aethereus. Next base: position 166,260,029 of record NC_138582.1, read on the forward strand.
CCCAAACCTCAGTGCGTCTCAGGGAGTCCTGGCTTTATTTCTACCTCCTCCAGGCTTGCAGGTCCTCTGCATGCAGTCTGCATTGGCTGGCTGTGGGAAGTGATGCCGATTCCACTGTGTGACCCACATGACACATCATCTCCTGATTCCTTCTCTGTGAAACAAGGGCTCCTCTTCCTGGCTCAGCAGACTGCAGCCCACTATAAGAACCAGTGACTCATCCCAAACGGCTCATGTTTGATGAAAGAAAAGTAGAGCCAAAACTTTGGCTCGTGCCCAAGGAAAACACTGTTGTCAACTTGCAATGCATATGCCATAGAAGCAAACACCTCTATCGTATTAGAAATTGAGGGATTTTACAAATCCAGTTTTTAAATCTACCCTGTTTGCCTCTGCCTTCATTTGGACAAGGACAAACAGTGCAGTTGGCTTGGGTTTTGTTTGCAGCCAGGTTTCCCCCATAACGTCTTGGTTGACATTAAACTGGTCCAAGTCTGGCAATAACGACATCCTCTTGTAGCTTACTCATAGCTGCTAGACAGCCACCCACTTGCATTGCAACTTAAAGAGGTCTTATTTAATGGGCATGCAAGAGAGAGGTGCCTTACTGCCTGAAAAGAGTTTATTTCCCATTGGCAAGGAAGGCTGGTTTCCACTAAAGAGAAAGCTCTGCAACATAAAGAAAAGAGAGAAGATCTGAAACTCTTGATATGCAAATGAGGAAACAAAAGTGTGTTTAAAAGCAAGTGAGTCTCTGCCACCTTTCTATTTGTATAGATATAAAGGATGCAAGGTATCCAACAGTGGCAAGAGCACCATGACAGACTCTGCACCAACATGGCTGTTAAATGTGACGATCTAGGCAGCAAGAGCAGGCAGGAAAAGCAGAGGTCCATAAAGGATGAATAGTTTGCTCAGGCCCAGAACCCAGACCTCCTTACACCCAACACTGTACCCTTTCTGTTCACATGGTTGGAAGTAGTTTTATTTCCTCTGTGTTCTTGTAGGAGAATACAAACCCTGCTGCACACTCAAGCCGGTGCTTTCTAAAATAGTGCTGATTGCACCTATTCTGTAGTCTACCCTGACAATAAAGGATGATAGTTTTTTACTTACACAGTTGTTTCTCCATCTTAGATTCTGTATGTCTGCTCAGTCCTTGCTTCTGTGAGACCTTGTGAAATCATCCTCTGAAAATATGTGTAATGGGGGTGTTCAGGAAAAGCAGCGGCAAGGAGTACTTTCTTCCAAAATTAGAAAACAGGAGACCTGGCATTGTGAACTGCGGGCTCTCCAGTCTCCTTGCCTGGATTTTCCATTCAAATGAACACAGTCAAGAACAAAAGCTTTGGGTTTTTTCCACCAATACCTGTCTATTTACTCCAAGACAGTGTTCCAGCTTTCCATTCTCCCTTTGGGAAGCAGAGAAGCTTTGCCAACAGGCGCTGCAATACCAGCAATCTCCATGCCAATATGGAGCAGAGCAAGCTTTCCACTGTCATTTCTATTCTTTTAAGTATCTTCCAAGACATGGCTTCCTTCCTGGAGCCCTGAAGTTGTTAGTTAATTCATGGGATATGGCAGGAGGTCTGTGAACTTCAATTGCCATGGACTATCCAGACCGAGGGGAAACCCAGGGACCAGGCTAGACAGTATCTAGCAATTGCTTCTTGCAGTGTGAACAGTGGCATGTGATCTCTTTGTTTCTCAGAGACAACCTCATGGGATACCAGGTCTTGGACAGACCCTCAACTCCCAAGTCAATAATCATTTAGTGGTACTCTTCCCCCTTGCTGCTTTGGGTGTCCTTTTTCACTCATTTTTTGTCTCCTGTTTATTCCTGGAGTTAAGTGTTACAGTCAGAAATGTCTGTTGTACCCATCTTGGAAAACAGAGCCATAGAATTGCGCCTCACCACTCCTGCAGTAAGCTCTCCTTTTAGGGGTTATGTAAAACAAACCTGTTAGAAAAACAGCCAGTTTTGTAATGGAGCAACTGGAGATGGGCCAAGCTCCTCCCCTCCCCTCCCCTCCCCTCCCCTCCCCTCTCCTCTCCTCTCCTCTCCTCTCCTCTCCTCTCCTCTCCTCGGTACAACAACATATAAACACCAAGATTTTTTTTTCCTAGACAGAAACAGGCTGTGATGAATCACTGAGGCAAGAGATGGCAGAAGTCTTCCTCAACAGTGGGAGCCTCCTGTTGAATAGGAACAGAGTTTAAGACAGCAGATGCAGCAGCAGCAGGTCCACCCATGCACTGAGCAGCACTGTAAGGTAGAAGGTGACTATCACACATTGGCTGTGTATTCTTTTGAGAATTTTTGATTATGTTAAAGGCTTGCACTTGATGACCTTTCGCCAGGACAATAAAGCTTTCGTCTGATGGACAGTTTGCCTCCAGCATTGCTGTGTCATTGCATCACTGATTTCAGTTTTTGACAGTTGATGTCTGTGTTCATAAGTATCTGTGCTCGACTTAATGATGTATGCCACCATCTTCATTCAGATGGTGTTTCACGTGTTTAAAGTAACAAATTGGCCTGAATTATTTCCTCTCTCATTTTGGAAGCAACTCCCAACTCTTGCTTCTTTTAAGTCTCTGAGAGAATGACGCCTTTGCATTTAGCTTGTCATGCATGAAAAGTTTGACATTATTCGATGTTTTACTGAGTCTCCCTCTGAGCCCTTTACAAAATCTTGAATCATGTCATCATTAGCTGTTTTCATAAAAGCATAAAACCTCCATGATCAACATATAGTGCAGCACTGTTCAGAGACAGACTGTAGTGATTCTGTTACCAGTCCTGCTGTGTCCAAACATATGTTCTAATGTCTCTTTGACTATGACAAGTCCAATCTCATTTTCTTGGATTTGAGTAGCATGCTAAATCCTGTCCACCAGCATGAAACACCTCTTTCCTTTCATGCATATCTGATACTCTACCTAGATCTATCTATCAGCTTTTTAAACCATTGGTAACAGTGGCAACTTGCCTTTAATGCTGAGACAATTCCTTCATGTTTTGACTGCAAAAGACCTGGCACTCTCTTCTGTGGTGGAAGCAGAAGGACAAAAACCAGTTCGTAGTTCAGTTCACTGCCTGCATAAATGCAGCCACTCTTCTTACAGGTCAGAGACTTTTCCCTGATGTCATTTGTCATGTCTTCTGATTTGGAGGAGACTTGCCATCAGGTACTGTGCAGGGACCATCTGGCCTTGGTTCTGCTATGATTGCTCTTGTAGGAAAACATACAGACTGGTTGCTCTTTGTAGTTCAGCTTGTGACCACTATTCATTAAATCAGTCATTTCCTCTTCTGCCTTTCAGCAGTATTTCCTCATCAGGAACCTGATGACCCTCTGCAAGCTCTCATCCACCTACAATTACTGGACCTGTCTGAGGTTTGCCAAGTGGCTTAAATACTGTTTAGCATCTAGTGTCAGCTACTGCTTATGGCTGTCATATGGGTTTGCAACACACTCTCACATGACTTATATTATGCCCGCAAAATACTAGAAAAAATACCTACCCAGGCAAAGGATCAGACGTGTAACTGCAAGTGAAGTAGCTTAATATCAGTTAAATGTAATCACATCCTTGGATGATGTAATTCAACGTGGCTTCAATGGTGCTAACCAAGGATTTGCCTCAACCCTCAGTTAAGTAAAAATGCCAGTTCAAAAGCCTTTTAAAGCAAAAAAAGAAATTGTGGTTTTGTGGTCGCAACTAGACCTGGGAACGTCATGTCTTTTTGTGTTTTCGTCCATGCTTCTCCCTACGTTCTTGGAACAGATCATTTCAACCCTCTATCTACAGCGGAATTTCTTCTGCTGTTAAATGGATACTTCCCTATCACACAGGACGTTTTGAGGGTTGACTGCCTTCATGTTAGAGACCCACTTCTAATGATGCTAATAAAAGCACAGAATATTCTAGACAACAACATTTATAGTAGGATGCAGTCAAGTCATCTTAGATGTTTAAAAGCAGAGATCCAAATGTTCCTGTCCACTGGGTTAAATCAATAGTCACTAAGCCATTTCTGACATGCAGGCTGTGATGCAAGGACAACAAGAACTGCAGCCTAGGTGAGTCTCAGTGTCTTCCCAGCTCAACAGCATGTCTACAGCAGATAGAAGCACTGTCTGGGACAGAGGAAGATGTTAAAATCCTGCCATGGATGCTGAGGAACAGCTGTCTTATACAGCATCTTCAACTTCACATCCCCACTGGATAGAGGTTGGTTCACATTGAGTTTTGTTTTAAGGAAGCAGTAGTTTAGTACACAGTATTTCTGGGAATCATATAAACGCTTTTGCTGGGTACTCATTATCAAAAGGAAGTGCCTTTGTAAGGGCCCCTGTATAGGTTTCACATCTATTAGAATCTTCTGTTGGAGACAAACCCCCAGGTCATTGTGGTCCTGCAGCCACCTCCTCCTTCCCCTGCAGAAAGTAAGGTTCTTTGTTGGAAACGGGAGGAACCAACATTGACCAGGGATGTGAAGCATTGGCCTGCAGGCTCGGTTGAGAGAGATTGGTCCTGATCTTGCAGGCAACACTGGCATCATGGTTTGGCCACGTGTTGCCAGGGAGAATGGCAAATGAATGGAAATCAAAAAAGAGTTCAGAAAAACGCCTTTGCTTTCTCCACTCCTCCCCAAATTCTATTTACTGTGGTCCCCACTAAATTATACATAAAATAGCTCTTGTCTGTTGCTATTTAACCATTTATTTGGATCTACCAGCTGCATTAACTTGCCCCTATTGTACTATTGCAGTTGGATTGTTGCCATCCTCCCCCCATGGGTTTTCTACAGATCTATATTTCAAAGTTACGGCTCTTGCAAAGCTCTGCTGTGTGAGTTCAGACAAGCTAAAAAAAAATTAGTCATGTTTCCTCCAGTCCTGCTGCTTTACTAGGCTTCCTATTTGCAATCAAATTATTTTTAATTTTGACCGCATTCCTATTGTTTGCCAGGAAGATAATCATCTTATCTCGCTGCCGGGATATTTCTCTCCTTTCTCATGTAGTTTCAGATGGATTAAATAAATACCCCTTACACAAAGCACACCAAGCTGGGCAAAAGGGCATTTCACCATCATTGGCTGATCTGAAATTTAGGAAATGTCTCCCTTTTGGGGGAAAAAAAAAAAAAAAGATTGGAAGGACTCAGACATATGATAATGGCATCTGTGCTAATTGTACACACTCTGTTAACTTTTTTTATGCAACTCGGAGAAGCTTTATGGAAACACCTGGGTGAAATGAAAAGTTAGCGAGTGACACTGGCTTGGCTTACCGTTGCTGAACAAGGGCCACAGATGACAGTTTTCTGAGTTTTTGGTAAAGGAGAAGCCAGGAAATGTCTGAGTGCTCCTGTGCTCCTTCTCCCCAGGTGAAACTGTATTAGCTCCATGCAGGGAACAGGGGATCCCCACTGTGCCATCCATCCGATGAGAAGGCTTTGTGCAGGACCATCCATGGATGCTCTTTTCCCCCTCCACGTGTCTGGAGATCATAGCAAAGGGACTTAAATGGGAGCAGGTCAGTTCACTGCACTTTGAGGTCTGATTTTGAGTCCTTTTGAAGGGAAGGATAAATGCCCAGCAAAGGTGAGCCAGCAGGCTGCCAGCTCAGAGCAAACCAAATGGGGAGGATCAGGCACCTCTCAGACCTTCCCAGTTTCTCCAGTATCCACTCCGTGGAGGAACTGACTTGTTAACACGCAAACGACAAGTCGCGCAATGGAAAGTTGTATGGACAAGTGACACTGCTTGAAACCAAACTGCTCTGTTTTGTGTTTTGTAACCTTCACCCATATACACTTTCCTACTGCTGGATGCTGAGTGGTTTACCTCCAGCTTCCTAATTATCGAAGTGCCACTGCTTGTATGTTACCACAGATGAGGAAATGAGGACATATGGCTTTTGTGATAAGAGATTTATGTGAGCTGTCTGTGCAACAGTGCTGCAACTTTCTATACAAGTCCATTTATAAAACAAAACATGTGTAAACAGTCAGGTTTTGATTGTTTCGATGATTTCTTCCCCCTCGTGACAGATGTAAAGGAAAAACTGTAGGTTTCCACTTGATGCGTGCAGATAAGTTTATGGCCAATGGGACAGATCCCAGTTGCGGTAAATCAGCCTCTACTTCCCTTGATTTCTGTCAGCTAAAATCCAGCTCCACGTGGGTGGATGGGAAGAAATACAAAGAAACTCAGGCTCAGTGGCTGCTCGTACATGATCCACTTTCAGCTGCAGGAGTACAAATATGGTTGAAGAGTTCTGGTAGGAGCTGCTTCATCAAGAATCCAGTAAGGAGTGCAGAATACTGATTGAAATGGCAGCTGTAATCCAGTGATTATAATGGGTGGCTTTGTCTACACCCTTGTAGATCGGTTACCTTTCAAATCAGGAGAGGGATTAGAGAAATAAGGTCATACTCTCAAGGAGCAAAGTCCTGTTGAAGTCAGTGAGTCAAAGAACAGGGCAGGCTGGATACAAATACCTAAACCCATGTCTGGACCATGCACTTTCAGTCCTTCTCTTATCCCTTAGACTTTACTTGAGAGGGGCCAGTTGCAGGGTGGAGAATCTTGGTTTTTTTCAGGGAAATATCAGGAGGTTTCTGAAGTTTCTGGGAAGGTGGGATGGAAATGCAGGGTGTCTCCTGCGATTTTTGGCTTTCTTGCAGTTTCATCAGCGAATGCCACAAGGACAGTATTTCTGGGGGTATTTTCCACAATATTCAGGTGCCAGATGAGCCCATAAATATTCTAGGATAGTTGTGACCTTACCTGAGAAAGTCTGAACTGGGTCTGTTTGCAGACAGGTAATATAATGCTCCAAGGCTTTCAGCTTCACACCTTTCACCAATGCAATATATAGCACCACCTTGGAAATGCTGGTTTGGAGGACACAAGTTCCAAGCTCCGTGCATACGTGAAAAATCATCACAGGTGAATCTCTCCAATGACATTTGCTTAGCAACCCAACCAGAAATCAGATCCTCTTCACTTTCATTTTGTCCGTTTTGGGGATGTTTCTCCCTCTGTTTGGGCGGAGAAGGAGAATCGTTGAACAAAGACAGCATAGAAAGTCACACTTAGCCATGAAAGCTCATGCAATGACTACCAGGAAAAAAAATTCATCTACACAACTCAATCTCATCATAGTCACACCCAGCTCGTTTGACATACAAGTGAAAATCTGTGGCTTTCCGTTGATCGACACCGCTGGCTTCTGCATGCTGCTACCTTCCTCTGCGTGTCACACTTAGCCTTCAGCGTTTGTTTCTCAAGATCTGAAAATTCTCTCATCAGCAGCATACGGCTGGGTGGATGGACACAAACGCTGCCACAGAGAGGGCTGGGGGCAGCCCTTTGCTCTGACCCCTTCGCAGAGGAACTGTCTATCCCCTCCAAGATGGGAAGGTGCAGCATTCCCAAGTGGTCAATGGGTGACAGTGCATGGAGAGTGCTCCTCTGCTTTTAGGTCTTCATGCTCTGAAACTTCTCCTTTAGGATGAGGCCTGTGCATTTTATCTTCAAGTGTAGAACTCACCCTTTCCTTTTAAAATACGGTTGGTGCTGCTGCCACCTACCTTTTATGCCAGAGTGGATGCTAGAAATATCCCATACAGCGGGGCTGGGAAGGAGCCCAGGATTTCCTCCCCAGCCTGAGGGGGTATAAACCCAAGATCTAACCCACAAGGTCAATGTGTTGTGTGGGCAGGAGGCGTTATCAGCTGTTTCTGAGAGTTTTCTGCCACGGCAGAGGAAAGGTTTCAAAACTCATCGAGCCAAAGAGATTACTTGTTGCTCTTGCCTGATTGTGAAGGTTTTCATACACCAGATCTCGGCATCTGCGCCGCAGAGCGTGTGGTTATATCAAGTCAGGGAACATTTCATAGAATCATCGAATAGTTTGGGTTGGAAGGGACCTTTAAAGGCCATCTAGTCCAACCCCCCTGCAATGAGCAGGGACATCTTCAACTAGAGCAGGTTGCTCAGAGCCCCATCCAACCTGACCTGGAATGTTTCCAGGGATGGGGCATCTACCACCTCTCTGGGCAACCTGGGCCAGGGTTTCACCACCCTCATTTTGAAAAATTTCTTCCTTATATTTAGTCTAAATCTGCCCTCTTTTAGTTTAAAACCGTTACCCCTTGTCCTATGGCAACAGGCCCTGCTAAAGAGTCTGTCCCCATCCTTCTTATAAGCTCCCTTTAAGTCCTGGCAGGCTGCAATAAGGTCTCCCCAGATCCTTCTCTTCTCCAGGATGAACAACCCCAACTCTCTCAACCTGTCCTCATAAGAGAGGTGTTCTGTCCTTCTGATCATTTTTGTGGTCTCCTCCGGACCCGAGAGGAAGAGAAAGGTAGCTGGGAAGCATGCAGCCCCTCAGCAACGAGGATCTGAACCCGACTCTTGCTCTTCTCAACCGCTCTACACAGTGGTTCTTGTAAAATGGAAGCGAGGTAGAGATGAAGTGCCATCCCCAAATGTCTGTCCCAGCAAACCTCTGCATATGTTCAGGTGTGTCCTGGGAACAGCACAAACCCCTCAGGACACGCGCGGTCTGTGGGTCCTGACCAGGTTTATCTATCAGGTATCCTCCAAATAAGCAGTCAGAACACGTGGGAAATGGGGGAACATTTAAGCAAAATAAACGTGGTTTCTCTGCGGGTAGAATCACTAAGAGGGACACAGCAGAGCTCCAGCCCTCTCTTTCCACCTTCTTTTCCACAGCAAGCAGCAGAGCCATGATCAGTCTTGGATGAGGAGGAGCTGCAGCCAACACAAGTCTGCCAAGCCCAGGCGCTGCCATGCAGAGGTTTCGGGATCACAGGCTTGTGTCTATGTCCTGAAATCCCACCCAAGTCCATTACCAGCTCCAGCCTTCTGCTGCAAAGCAGCGCACATTTTCTGAGAAATTGGTTTCTTTTCTTTACACTGAGATGGCATCATTCCTTTACAGTTTGCAAACTAAGAATAGGAATGATTTCACCCACCATCGATATACAGACATTTTGATGGGAGTGAAAGCCTGACAGACATCTCACAGCACACAACAGCTTTATGCTGCAGTTCAGGACAGGAAGCAAGAGAGGATATTATATCAAACAGAAGGCATGGGAGAATTTCAGGTTAGACGGAGCATACTTAGTCACAGAAGAATTGGGTCGGTGCTCTGGGACCTGTGTTCACTTCCTGCAGGAACCCTAACATAGCCCAAAATAGTAGCAGTTAGGTAAAAGCCAAGTATCTTCCCCTTTTTCTCCCCACAGCAAATACTAATGCTTACGCCATTAAAGGAGAAGCATAAATAGAACAGCCTGGGGCTGTGATTTGCAAAGTTCTTGGTCTGTGGATGAACCATCAGCTTTTCTTATAGCTCACTATTACCCACTTGTGTCATCAAACTTTTCACTGAAGATATTATCAGGATGATATAGTCCTTCATATCCACCCCAACATGTATACCAGTCAACTGAGAAGAATCAGAACACACATCTATACGTTTTATGTGGGGCATGGTTTTCATCTTGCCATGGCACATACACCAGCACAGCGTGGGACAGCACTCGCCAAAGAATGTTTCCTAATGGCAGTTTGGACACTGTTTTGGAAAAGAAGGGAGAGTTTGGCATATGGGTACACGTTATGCCATGCCTGTTGCCCTCAGGGACAGAGAATAGCCCTGCATCTATTTTATTTCCCTGTATGGAGCCACTACCAGCACTGGCTGCAGCGCACTGCTTTTACCAGTGCTCTCCACTGTGCACTGTCCACCAGGTTTTCACTCCTCTCCAGAAACGTGGTGACGGCTGCCAGCCGACATTTGTAGGAGAACACGTGAAACTATGCTCAGAGCCTCACACCTCTGTCTGTTCTTCCGCCAGGCTTCGTAAAATATTTTCAAGAGCAACTCGAGGAGGCAGAATCTGGGAGCAGACGCTTAGCACGCCCATCAGCGGAGAGCTGTTGACATCAGTGGAAACAGGCTTTGCATACATGATGATCCTTATATTGTTCAGGAACACCCTAGAACCGAAACCCCCGTAGTGGGATTCCTGTGGCATCAAACACATTCAGAAAAGAGAAGCTGCTTGGAAGGGGTTTTCAGCAGTAACTGGCACTTGCCTAACCAATTCCCATTAAAACCAGGTTTTAAAGGAGCTGCTTGTTGCTTAGTGCCTTGTAATACTTGAACATGAAGTCCTGGGGTCTTGTGCCTGGTTCCCAAGGTAAACACATGTGATTTATTTCAGAAAGGCATCTGCAGCACAAGAATCCATTACATACATCCCTGACAGGCAGTAGCCAAAACATTCCAAATGTGCCAAGTTACCAGAATGTTATTAAAAGCTGTAAGAGTTAGAAGGAAGGTGCAGAGAAAGGCAACCTCCTTCCCAAAGCCAGGTGGCTTAGGATAGACTTACGCTGCTTCCCGAATGGATGAGGCAAGCTGGAGTCAGAGGTTCCTTCCAGCAACAGCCTGGTCCCCCTGGATGTCTCTCCGTAAGCTGCACAAATATTCTGGGGAGGGGGAGGGAGAGAGAAAAGAGTGAAACCTATTCAATTACATCAAGATCACGACTGGCTCTAGTAAAATCATTTATGGAGTGAGGGAACCCGGCGCGGTTTGGGCTGGAGCCATCTGCTGTTATTTGGTATATACAGAACTGGTTTCTATGGATTTTATTAATAGGTCACGCGATTGTATATGAGGATGTGAGATCCGAATCTCCCAGGAGGGGTCCCTGGTTGGGGTTTCTATTGCCTTTATAGGCAATGGCTCAAACTTCCTTGCAGCAGCAAGTCCTTAAAAACTTGAGGGGAATAGGTCTGGGGTTAGGATTCTGCCCATATTTTTCTCTCCCTCCCCCCAAAAAAATCTTGAACTGACTTTGTTCCTGTTCCTCTCCACAACACATTTACTAAATGAAGAAACAGGGAAATAATCAGATAAATATTCCTACTTACTTTTTTCATTGTCTGCATGAATTTTCTCTCTTTCCCACCAACCTGAGTGGTAACTGGTACAAAACTCAGGTCCCGCTTCCAGCCATCTTTCAGAAACAAGACTGGCCCTGGCCCTTTGCTCGGGGGTGAATTTTGCCTTTAAGCCATCGTTTTTCGTATGGAGAGCCAATTCCGAAGGGATTTGGACACACAAAGGAGGCTTGGGACCAGCAGGTGGAAATCAGAGCAGCCCAGAGGCTGCTCTAGCTCCCACGGGGAGCTGCCCAGGGAGCCCCAATCTGCTCTGGAGAGCAAGTTGTGACGAGGGGTCAGAGTCCCACAACAGCTGAGAGCCTCTTCTCACCCTCTGTTCGTGACTATGGCTCGCTTTTTCTTCAATTTCCCCCAAAAGAGGCAAAACCAAACCAAGTTATCAGAGAACAATCCCTTCACCCCATCTTCACCGTGGGGAGAGCGCTGGGTGCTGCAGAAAGCTATGCTGTGGTGAGGTTTCACCGGCTTCTCCAGCCCTTCAACTGCTGAAACCCCATCTCCCGGAGTCAGGAGGCTTCAACACTATTTTTCATCATCTCCCGGTTTTTCAAGTTAACCCTAAGCAGGACAGTTCGGTCCCAGCGCCCCCGTTTCAGGAGCTCCCAGGAACCCTCCGCTGCAGCGCATAAGGTCACCTTCCATCCTCCCTGAGAGCAAAAGGCAGGGGAGCCCTCGGTGTCCAACCGGGGCTGACCCGAGCTGCGGGGCCGGGGGGAGCCCCACAGGGACCGAGCGGGGCTGTGGGACGGCCTGCGGGTGTGTTGCCCCCCAGGTCGGGCCGGGCCCCGTGCCCCCGCCGCGGGGACGCCCCCCAGCGGCCGGACCGCTCGCTCAGTGGCGGTGGGGCCAGCCCGGCCCCCCTTAGCGCCCCCCCCGCCCCCCCAGCCGCAGCCCCATTGGCCGCGGCGGCGCCGCGCGTCACCGCTTCCTCCCGCTTTTGTGCACCGCCCCGCTGCTGCCGCCGCGCCGCGCCGAGCCGAACCGGGCCGAGCCGCGCCGGGCCGGGCCGAGCCGAACCGAACCGAACCGAACCGAACCGCGCCGAGCCGAGCCGAGCCGAGCCGAGCCGAGCCGAGCGTTGGGGTCCCGCTGCTCCGAGTCGCCGGGCATGGCCCGGCGCGGGTAGCGGCGCCGCCGGACCGGTAAGTCTCTCCGCCCCATCCCGGGACGGGGCGCTCCGCGGGCAGTAGGTCCCTGCACCCGCGGCGGTGCGAGGGTTTGTTTCGCTCTTTTAATTATTTTTTTGTTATAAAAATTGTCTTTTTCGCACTGGTGAGCGAGAGTTTTGCAGCCGGGTCTGGCTCCGGCGGCTTTCCTTTCTTGTCTTGCAAGTGGGAGCTTGTCCCTCCGGGCCAGTCGCTCGGCTGGGTTTGGGAAGCCATGGGGGGCAAACAGGCGGCTCCCCGCGGGGCCGCGCCGTGAGTGCGGGACACGGGAGGGACCTGCCTGCCCGGCGGGGATTTACCTTCCCGGCACAGCCTTGTGTTAGCGCGCTGGCTTTGGCTCCCTGCCTGTAATTCCCAGGCTCCTGCCTGGTGCCGTGAGCCAGCCTTGAAGCCTGTCCCCGCTGCCGGGGTTAGACCCAAGCGCGGAGGCGGCCGTGGCGGCGGCCGCTGGGGTCCCGCTCCGCTGGAAGGCGTCGTGTCCGTGCCAGGGAGCTGCGGGAATGCCCGGCCGGCCCTCACCGTGAACCCTGCCCGCCCAGGCTGTCCCGGGCGGTGAGGATGAGGTGAAGGCTCTGTGGTAGGCACGGACCCCTGTGAGCGAGAGGAGCCGGTACGCACGCGACGCGAGTGACCGTGCTGGCTGGTGGAACTGGGAGGCTGGATTTCCACCTGGATGGAGCAAGCGGCCGTCATAGGGAGCCGTGCCAGGAGTCAGGCTGATGCTCCGGGAGGATTTGCTCCGCCGGCACCAAACCTCAGCGCTCCGCAGCCGGGCAGGGAGCGGAGGTGGGAGCCAACACGAGTGGGTGCGTGCCGGCAGGCTCGCCAGATCACGCACAGTGGCCAAGCGCGTCTCTCGCTGGTCCCGACGTGGCTTGGAGAGCGGTTTCCCCCTTGGCTGCTGCTTTTATCCTCCTCTTCAATTCCTGTCTTGTAATCCGGTGGGTTTTGGAAGCAGACCCGCCTCTGGTTCAGTGCAGGGTTTGCGTGCGTTGCTGGTGCACAGGCGGAAAATCTGGGGCTCACTTGGGATTTGGAGGCTTCGGATTTGTGCGGAGCTTAAGTGATCCCAGGGATTTCGAGGGTCAAGCCCTTTCACTTCTTCGGTGAGCGTGAGCTGCTTGGGGGAACTTCCCTCTGTGGCACCTTGAGAATTTATTTCCAGTCCAGCACGTGCAGTTGATATAGCTCTGTGCAGGATTTGTGCCTGGAACATAGCTCTTGGAAGCCATTCCTCAGGCGTGTGGGAGATCGCTGCATTTGGGGGCTTGCCTGTGACTACCTGTGGCTTGTGATACCTGGTCCAGTTTCCAGAACCTCAAACTTGACATTAGTCATAAATGGGGGTTCAAGGTTTCCCAGGGCTCCTGCAGATTCGGAGCACACCTCCATGGCTGGGCACAGCCTTTGCCCTAGGAGGGTTTTGCAGCTTGTAAAAGCTCCTCTGTTGCAGGCAGGACGCGAGGCTGGACGGGCTGCCAGCCTGGTGGGATGTGGATTTAAAGGCTCTTTTATACTTTCCTTCTCTAAACGGGTTTTGGTACCGCAATTTTTTCCATGGGTCTTAAATCTCCATCAGAAACCCACAACTCTGCCCTGTCAACGTGTGCTAATGGGTGATGTGTTTCTTTTTTTGGAAGCTGTTACAGCCTATGATGTAAATGTGCTCATGCAGAGAGATGTAGTCTGGATTTTCAAACAGGACAGAGAGACTATGTCATGAAGAGCCAGCGATTACGGCAGCCGGGGGAGCGCAGTTCTCTCTCCATCCCTTCTGAAACGTTGCTATCGCCTGATGATGCTTCGTGGTGTTAGTGTGCAGCTTGGACTTGATGTGTTTTCTGAATTTTTCCCCTTGAGAAGATGCCGGCGAGGATCGCACGGTATGTCTGGCTCCCCGGCAGAGCAGCGGGATGGAGTTTGCTGCTGCAGGATGGAAGGTGATGTGTTTCCAGCCCCGCACTCCCCAGATGGATGTGGGAACCAGTGCGAAAGCTGGCAGGATCTTCTGTTCTGGTTGATCTGGCCCTGCCGTCAGAGACCTGCTGGTCGAGGCTAGAGGGAAGTGGGTCAGGGTTTGCTGTTAGGAGGGATATCTTTTATTAGACTGTTCGGTGAATGCAGACTGGATTTGGAGCGTACAAGCCTGTCTACATGTAGAAGAAGCAAACCTCAGAGCTGAGGATTAGGAGGGAGTGATTGCTTTGAGCTTACCTTAGCTCTCCTCATTGAGGAGATGAATGGAAAAAGAAAGAAAGAGATACTCAACTACAGTTCAGCCAGGTCATCTGGTCTAAGGAAACATATTTTCTCTCTCTACAAGGCTCTGGACTCTTTCAGATCCTGACCTCCAGCACAGGAGAGGGACACGCATCCCACGTGCCAGCTTTTCTCGGGAAATGGCTGAGCCCTTTGCAGCTCAGCTCCCAGGAAGGGGAGCTGCAGGCAACAGGGCCGGGGCTCACAGATGCCTGACAGCAGCAGGAGGCTGCTGGGCTCAGTCGCTTCCACTCCCGTCTCTGCACGTCACACAGGCCAAGTGCAGAGTGCGCAGAAATGTGCAGAATGTCAGCTGTGCACCGGGGAGATGGAAAATGCATTATGGAGCTATAAGAAGGGGAATATGGAATTCAACTTTTTTTTTTTTTAATTTCCTCAGACACTTTTTAGAAAAGCTATAAACGGCCCACTGATCCCGAACCTGGAGGGTTCACCCTCCATCCCCAGACTTTATTTGTTTTCCTATTTAAGCTCCACAAGGGGAAATGGGTGACCAGGCATTTTAGTGAGTCCCTTTGGGGAACATTTTCCTGTCTCCACATGTGGCCACATGCACCAGGTCAGGACCGTGTTTCTTCCTGGTGCCTTTTAGTCCTTTGCTGAGTGCGATATGAGACACAGGGATGGCGAATGTTGTCTCATGCCTGAAACACGCTGTGTCTGTGGGCTTGCCCTGTACCCTGCATGGTGTGAGCCTTTGTCTGATGTGGTGAACACTGTGGCGAGCATCAGATGGACAAGACAAGTGCTTTTCTGTCTGTAAAGACGCAGGTGAGCACGTGTGAGCATGGATATGTGGGCATTTTTGTTTGTTTTCTGTCAGTCCCTGCAATTCTAATCTGGTCTGGCCAAGTAATCTTCCCATTAGTCACTAAAATGCCACCGATGTCCAACTGAATCAGTGCATCCCAGCTCATCTTCAATAACACACGAAATTAAAATCAAAGATCTCCTTTAAAATAGCTGCCTTCCTCTTCAAAGCCACTGAGAAGATAGACTGATAGACCTGCAGAAGACTGATTGAAGGGAGAGCAAGAGAAGAATGCTGTGGTGGGACATCTGCAAAGGCTACCCAGAGGGTTTGACCTGGACTTTCTAAGGCTTTTAGAAGTCAAGGGTGAAAGATATACCTGTACCCCACTAAAAGAGGGGGATTCAGCTCCCAAACGCATTCCCCAAGTACTTTTTCCTACCCTGGAAGATCATAATACAAATGTTAGTGGAGTCCAGGGGACTCTGAATTTAACAAGACTGCGTAGTAGGCTGGAGCCTGTCCTGTTCTCTCGAGTTCAAACCCAGGTTGTCCACCATTTTATGCAGGACTAATTGTCACTTCCATAAAAGCTCCCCAGATTTTATACTCCACTCTGCAAGATGTTCTGAGGTAGCCCAGGGAGCCACAACAGCAATGAAACCCAGGGTGGAGCCGAGCCAGGGTTTGGCTCATCACCGTACAAGCTGCACGGGACAAAGTCCGGTCGGTGATGTGTGCTGCCCGCCATGCCCGGCAGCTCGGGCCAGATCCTGGAAGGAGTTGGCCAAGCTGCTCTGTGGGCTGCTGTGTAAACAGTGTGTGTGCAGGCCAGGTCCTCGGAGCAGGTGGGAGGATGGGTTGAGTGTTCAGGTAGTGATTAAACACCAAATTGCTTGAAAAAATAGCCCTAGGTGGGTGGATTAGAGATGTTCTGCAAAGCTGCTATGGCTAGGAGCTTGCACGCTAAATAAGAGGATGTCATCTGATTGATAGCTAGACAGTTCAGAGGAAAAAAGACTCCATACAATTGCTTTGGGAAAATAATTTGTGAGATAAGTCTTTGCAAAGGAAGTAGGAATGTCTTAAATCCATGGATTGGGTTTGCATGGCAAGGTTTTGGTAGCGGGGGGCTGCAGCGGTGGCTTCTGTGAGAAGCTGCCAGAAGCTTCTCCCATGGCCGACAGCACCAGTGCCAGCGGCTCCGAGACGGACCCATCAGCGATGGTGGCAGCGCCTCAGGGGAAAGGAGTTAAGAAGGGGGAAAAAAAATCCCAGAAACAGCAATTGCAGCCAGAGAGAGGAGTGACAATGTGTGAGAGCAGCAGCCCTGCAGCCCCCAGCCCAGAGCAGGAGGGGCAGGAGGGCTCCAGGCGCCGGAGCAGAGGGTCCCCGGCAGCCCCCGGGGAAGCCCCCAGGGAGGCCGGCTGTGCCCCTGCGGCCATGGAGCTCCACGGGGGAGCAGATCTGCACCCGCACCCGGGGAGGGCCCCACGCCGGGGCAGGGGGATGCCCGAAGGAGGCCGTGACCCCGTGGGCAGCCCGCGCTGGGGCCGGCTCCTGGCAGGGCCTGTGGCCCCGTGGGGAGAGAGAGGAGCCCCGGCTGGAGCAGGTTTGCTGGCAGGACCTGGGACCCCGCGGGGGCCAGGCTGGAGCAGCCTGTTCCTGAAGGACGGCACCCGTGGGGTACCAGGCTGGACCAGCTTGTGAAGAACTGCAGCCCATGGGAAGGACTCATGCTGGAGAAGTCCGTGGACATGGGAAGGCTCGTGCTGGAGCAGGGCAGAGGGTGAGGAGCCTCCCCCTGAGGAGGAAGGAGCGGCAGAGACCAGGTGTGATGGACTGACCACAACCCCCATTCCCCGTCCCCCTGCGCCGCTCGGGGGGAGGAGGGAGAGAAAAATTGGGAGCGAAGTTGAGCCCAGGAAGAAGGGAGGGCTGGGGAGAAGGTGTTTTTAAGATTTGGTTTTAGTTCTCATTATCCTACTCTGATTTGATTGGTAATAAATTAAATTAATTTTCCCCAAGTCAAGTCTGTTTTGCCCATGATGGTAATTGGTGAGTGATCTCTCCCTGTCCTTACCTCGACCCATGAGCCTTTCGTTATACTTTCTCTCCCCGGTCCAGCTGAGGAGGGGAGTGTCAGAGCGGCTTTGGTGGGCACATGGTGTCCAGCCAGGGTCAACCCACCACAGTCCAACACTGCTGAAGGGTGTTTGTGACCTCTGCAACGCTTCGAGTGCCCCTGCACTACTACTGTCTTGGCGTGATTGCGTTTGTCTTGTCCATGTGAAAGTGTTTCTTCCACAGTGGCTTCCAAGTGCCCACAAATCCCCAAGGGACTATTGAAAATTTTTCACATAACAGTTTTTAGCCCAAACATCATGTGCAAAAGTGAACCCTATATTGTGCTACAAGTTCTGCTGCTGCTGTCTCGGTGCAGAGGTTCAGAGAAAGATGCTGCTGCTTTGGGGTATCTGTTGAGGTCTGTCCTTGTTGAGGTTGTCCTTGTCCTTCAGTCCTCAAGTGGTCAGGCAGTTGGCCTAGATGATCGTTGTAGATCCATTCCAAATGAACTATTCTATTGTATATACATACATGGAAGTCTGTTGTGATGAGGATGGTGGATTACTTGGATTGCTTAGTGCTTTTGTGCACAACCTCTTTGGGTTTTTGTGGTTGAGCAGAGGACAGATCATCATAGTCTAGTAGTAAACTGGAAATAGTGCAGTGCCCTCCACGATAACAGCCTAAAAGAGTCTAGCAGCTATTTAATCTCCTCATTAGGGGGCTGTTCGCACCTTTTGCTCTGCAGGGTGGTAGCAGTGATGCCCTGTCCCAAGGCATGAGGACCCTGCAGAAGGATGGTGCACACAGGGTGATGGGCATTTCTGGCTCCTGCCAGCTCTCGATGATGGGGAAATCTCGCCTCTGATCCAGGTTAAAGGATTGGGGCATCCCCTGCGTCAGGCAACCTAAGTGCTATGATGAGGATTGCTTGGTCGGGGAAAATGGCTTAGGTAGAAAGTATAACGTGAGGTCTGTGGTAGCTGGTGGTGAAGGTGAACTGAAGGAAAAGCGTTTGTGCATGCACAGAAACCCTGTTTTAAACACCCTTTTCCTTTCAGCCTCTCACCTGTTCCTCTCTGCTGCTACCAGGGGAGTGCCCTAGGGGGGACTGTCCCTTTTTTGCATGCTGGGTCAGTGCAGTGTCATCGCAAATGGCGGCTCATAGTGTTATCTATAGCTGGGTGATGCTGATGGGTTGATAACGCAACTTGGTATCTGCAGTAGAAATTACGTGGTTGCTGTGGAAGGCGGTGGCTGGGAGGAGGTGTGCGGGCTGGGACAGTGGGCCAGAATGGTCTGGGAATGTATAAGTGATGAATAACTGGTACTTCGAAATCAGAGGTCAGAGATTAGGGCTTGCTTTTGTTGAGGTTGGTCGATGCATTGATGTAGTGTGGAGCTGTGGAGCAGGGCTTGTTTTGCTGAACTGATGAAGCATCCTTCAGTAAGGATACCAGGCTGGGCCAAGCTCCTGGAAAGCTTTCCTTGCTGATGCAAGGCGCTCACACTGCAGCCTTGATTGCCTTCTGTTTGTTTTTCAGCACAGAAATACAGCACTGATCCCTCTGCTGCAATCCTTCTGTTGGCTTCTTGCTTGGAGAGTGGCTTTTGAGAAACCTGAGCACCTGGCTAATAAACCAATGGAATGCATTTGCTGCTCCTTGGTCTTGGTCCCTCAGTGCTGGTGCTAACAGAGTAGCAAGAGTCATTAGAGAAATATGCAAGATATTTCAGTTATTTCTCTTTGGATGGTGCTGGTGGCAAGTAAAAGAGATAAACAGAAACTGTATGGAGCTGTGCTTAGCTTATTGCATCATTGGTTTTATTGAAAGGTTCAAGGTCCATCTCTGAACGTTGCTGCTGCTTGGGATAAATGCAGCAGCAGGGTGCACGCGAGCTGCTCCCGAGCTGTGCTCTTCCCAGAGGGAAAAGGGTAGGGAAAAGTGCTGTGTATTCCTCTCACTGTGTACTCCTTCTGAACGGTGGCTGCGGGGGGCCGGTTGCAGTGCCCTGGGAGAATCACGATGGGGCAAGTCCTGTCATGCTTCTTTCTTGGGTTTTCACTAGACAGCTCTGCACTTGGCTCCTGTTAACCCCCAGGAGCTGCTTCTCTGATGGTGGCAACCAGAGGAAGCCCTGCTGACATCTCCTGTTGCAGCCTTCTGGGTGTTGAGGCTGCGAGGGGACAATCAGGGCTGCCTGGATGTGAGACCACAGTGCCTGGCGCTCGCTCCTGCTTCCCATCCTCAGTTTTCTGCTAGGATGGCTCACCCTGGCTTTGCTGGCTGGAAAGATCATCTTCACTGGTGGCCTGGGCTGATGGCCACTTTCTTCCCCTCTTGTGGTACAGTCACTGTTGGCTGTGCTGCCTGGGGAATATGAAGTGCTCCTGGATGCTGACTTGAGTCATGGGTGGCTCTGATGAAGGGGCAGCTGTGTTGTTTTCTACATAGCCTGATGATGATCTCTGTCTGAAGTCTGGCTTGGCTTCCCCTTGCTTGGCTGAAATGATCTCTTGAGCATGAAGGATTTGAGGAACCATGCCTGCTCTTGCCTTTTTTTGTTTGGGGTGGAGATGCTTGCTGTGGCTCTCCACAATGCTCTCCCCAAGGCACTGTGCTGTGAAAGATATGGATGACGTGTTGTCACTGTGTTACCTGGCTGATGACTCAAGAAAAAGAGGGAAAATGTTTAATCATCACAATATTTCAGCAACTTCATTACGGGTGTGACTAACATCTGGTGCATGCCCGGCTGGCTTCGGGATGGGGCTGTAAGGGGTGAGGATGTGTTTTCTGTTTGCATTTTGCATCGTAGGAGGCCAAACAATCAGCTTTTGGACACAGTGCAAAAGGCGCTGAAGATTGTAACTGTCTTCATCTCTGGAGGGGGAAGCTGGGGACGAGCTAGTTCCAGTCTTGGTCTGTGTCCTGGAAATCCTGTGCAGGAGAACGTCTCTTTCAGGAAGCCGGTGGGCCTGTCCTGGGAAGGTGGTGTGGAATGCTGTCCTTTCACCCTGGAGCACCACATTGTCCCAAAGCTGTTGGGCACTTGGATGAGATGGAGCAAGGCTTCCGGCACCTGGTTCATCATTGCACGGGAAGCATTCGTAGCATTCATTGCCAGAGAGGTGCAGTTTGGTGTCTCACCTCTGTGGGAGCTTCTCAGGCATTGATGGCTGTGTGTTTGCTGTGGGAGTTGCCGAGAAATGATGAAGGTGGGAGATGGTTGTGGAAGAACATGGGATGTGTTGGAAAGGGTCTCTTCTTGCTGCAGGGGGAACCTCCCACCTCCCTGACCTTTCTCGGGCTGGATTTCCAAAACATCAGCCCTGGATTTTGATGAGTGGGTGCCTTGGACAGATATGGTTGAAGGGTTCTAGGCTGCATCACGGAACACCACCATCTTCATGGCCATGTTCAGGAGTGTCACCAAGGGCTTTGAGTGGTGCCCCTGCAGTAGTCTTCCTCACCCAAAGTGGATGATAAAAACCTGCTTTTCCCTTTGCAGTGCTTGGATAAATTGCTTGTAGGTTTATTGCATGAGTCTTGAGGTGGTGGTAGACTCAGCGGTGTTCTGCTCAACTGCAGGTTGGTTTAGGGGACATGGTGGCGTTGGGTTAATGGTTGGACTTGATGATCTTGAATGTGCTTTCCAACCTTAATGATTCTGTGATTCTGTGATCCTTTTGGTTATTAGCTTGCAGTCCTTGAGAGATGAGAAGAGCAAGCAATTTGGTCAGGGACTGATGAAAGCTTAAGTGTGCCTTTCATGCTCCTGTGTGCAAATACACATCGAGTCCTGCGTGTACGTGCTGGAATGGTTGGAAGGGATCTGGTGGATGAAGCATTATTCAATTCTTACCCCAGTGTTGGTTTTTGGGCTGGCGGGCAGCAGGTTTCCAATCTGCCCCGGCTTGTGGGAAGAGGCACTTGCCCTGCCTCCATCTGTCGCTTCGCCTTGCGTTCGCTGCCCGTAGCAGGCATCTCTGCCCGCCTCTGAGAGCACGGGCTGGGAGGCGGGCACTGAGAAACCCCCCTGCCACGCAGGGATCAGGCCCATGGGGGATCCCAGATGCTGAGTGCTTTGCTAAATGCTTTTATAGGACTCGCTTTGTGACATGTCCAAGAAAACCTCCTGCGTGGTAAACTTGCCGCAAGGCTCTATTTTGGGGCGGTCTCTGACGTAATCTGTCAAGAAACGGTCTGCTCTTTGACTTACTGCTGAAAGTCTGGTTGTGGATGGATGACCAGTTGCTTACCTAGCATTACCAAAGCAACGAGTTGTTGCTTTCCATGACTCATGAAAATGCACTGTAGGCTCTCTTAAGAATGGCTGAGATCATTTTTTGGCTGGGTTTGGACATCTGGTTTCCTTAGCAAATAGCAGTGGGGGTGGAGGGAGGGGGATTTCCAAACTCGTTTCTTTGTGTGTACGATCTGGATTTTTGAGCTCGCTTCATAAAATACTTGCTTCATTTGAAAAAGCGGGGGAAAGACGACCTGTAACTTCCAGGTCTGTTTAGTTTTTATAGCATGTCTTATTTAGTTGTGTTTTCCTGTAAAAAGAGGAAAGTTACTAATAACATTAAAGCTGCTTTCTCTGTTTTTCCTCTTAAATAAACAAGCATAGAAACATTATGGGTGGTATTCTTCTTTTAAAGCAAATCCTTCTGGGGAAGGAGAATAAGGTGCAGAGAAAACTCGGCAAACAAAGACATAATTGCATCAATATTCTTTTTTGTTGATAATGTTTGCTCAAATAGAGGACTGATTCCATAGCAATGCAGCAAAGCAGAGTATTAACAAGAGGTGTTTTAGTGTTTGGTCAATCTGTGGGTTTTTTTAATTAAAAAAAAAAATTGTTTGTAGATCCTTGATTCACTTTCTGGTTTTGTCTGCTCAGTCTAAAGGCAGCAGCAGTCACATCGCTGAGAACCAAGCGCTGCAAGATGAGCGTTAACCGGAGGAGAATCAGAGTGGCAATAGCTGTGGTAACTTTGGGTAGCAGGAGGTCCCCAGATGTTTTGCAACCTCTGCAACAAGATTGGCAGCAGCCTCTGCAGTATCTTTCCCACGTATAGCTACCCTTCGCGGGCACTTGAGACCGGGCAGAGAGAAGAGAGGGGAAATCCTCGGTAGGCAGAAGGTTTGAATAGGGAGATATGCGGGATGGTGGGTTCAATGTACCTGCTTTGCAGGGGGTGGGAAGAGCGAGGGTTAGGCTTGTTAAATCCTGGATGCAGCAATGTTAGCCGAGTTCAGGAGTTTCGTAGAGGTGGACCGACCTCTCATGCTGTGTTGTGTTCTCTGCAGTGCTCGGCTGTGGTTAGGTTCCCAGCTGGGGCAGGCAGAAGCATGTCCCGGCGCGCTGCGGGAATGGGTTAGAGCTGCCCGAGGGCTGCAGCGGGGCAGCAGCTCTGTCCTGGGAACAGCAGGAACGCAGAAGCGTAACGGCCTGGCCGTTGGCCAGGAGTGAGCGGGAACAATGTGACTGAACAGGTTTGTGCTCACTTCCTTGTAATCTCAAAGCTGAACTAATACAGAAACCCAGAAACGTTTGCCAGCGAGAACAGCGAGGCTTCCTTTTTCTGCGTGTCCTGCGAGGCGGGAACAACCGACTTGCTATCGTGTCTGGCTGCACGGCCGACGAAAAGCAAATCCTTGCTGGAGGAATGGCACAGCTGAGCTCAGGTCGGGGTGGTGGATGCTGCCCGTTGGGGTTGGCTCTGGGGTTGCTGCCAGTACCCTGTACCAGAAGCTGCTGTGGCTACCACCATTTCTCAGGTCCTTCCTGTTCTCCTCCTTCTCCTCTGAATTTCTCTGCATCTTAGTTAGCTAGCTTTGGGCAGAGTGGGTGAAGACTACTGGTTTAATCACAAGCACAATATTTACGCCCTCTTTTCATGGCTATAATGTACTCAATCCATAGCATAGCACACCCCAGATCCAAGTCTTCTAGATTTTAATAGTTTTCTTTGATGCAAAAAAGGAAATAAATGTGACCTGCAGTCTCCTCTTCGTGGTGCTTGTGGATATTTGAATGTGGGGCCAAAGTTTATTACTCTTACGTGGTGGCAGCTGCAGCCCACGTACCTGTATTGTGGTGGTGGCTAGCACAGTGGGCTGAAGCACAGCCCAGGGTTCCGTAAGAGCCAGCAAAGACTTTTTCAGAAGGTCAAATCCTTATTTACAGACTAGTTACTACCATAAGGTCTTTCTGCTGGGCAAGACCCACCAGTGGCTGCGAGTCCAGTAGTTCTGGTGAGCAGAGCACACCAGCAGATGAGCTGGCGTAGCTGACTTCCAGGGCTTTACCCTGCTTGGTGCTGGATAAAATAAGTGGAAGCAAAATTTGGAAAATTGTTCTGCTCTGTTATTATTTTTTGTTTTGTTAAACTGCTATGCCTTTGTATTGTCCACCAGTGCGTAACACTCCTTGGACTAGAGGGGCCAGCATCAGCCTACCTCAAAGGGGCTACCTAGTTTCTAGGCAGGTGTTGCTATGAAAGCTGCATTTTCTCATCTGTAATTTCACAGAGGGGGATGTTGGAACCCGTCTCCAAATTAGGTCATTCCCTGCTCAGTCTAAGGTTTCCAGTGTATAGCATTGGAGGAAAAGAATCCTAGATCACATTCTTTCCTTTAAAAAAAAAAAAAAAAAGTTTAAAATAATGATTTTAAAAAAAAGTGGTTTTTTTCTATTTCTTTTTGTTTCAGCATTTCAAACTTCATGACTTACACTTCTGTCTTCAACTTTTGACATCTATAAGTACTTTTTTTAATAAAAAAGGAAGTGCAGATTCTGATGTAATCATGTGACCCCAGGAACTGGGTACTTATGAAAAACACTGAATCCTATGAGAATTGGCAATGCTTAGAGTCATCCCATGGTCCAGCAGCTGAACAAGAAAATGAAGCAAAACCTTCTACTCCTGAATCCCTTTCCAGCGTTGCTTCCCTATCCCTTGCTGTCCATCTTGTTGCAAAAGATGCAGATTTTAGTTTTTTTATGGTGTGGGGTTTTTTTAGTAATTTATATGGTAAAAGGTGTTTTTCCTTACATGGTGAAATTTGCAGATCTGTGATCCTGAGGCTCTCAGTTGCTCTTCAGATTATGTGTGAGGATGGTCTCTTGTAGAAACCTTGCATATTGCTGTATGCTTTGCTTGATCACGCTTTGGAGATGCTGGAGTAATGCATTTGTTAGACCTTTCTCTGTGTGACTGCACTTCTTTTGCATTTTAAAACTAAGAGATGGCCTTGCTGCTGCTAGTGGCATGAATCAATGCCAATGCAAATTGCAATGTCAGCTTTCAGTACTTCAGGGAGGTTGTAAGAAAGATGGGAACAGACTTTTTAGTAGGGCCTGTTGTGACAGGACGAGGTTTTAAACTAAAAGAGGGTAGATTTAGACTGGGAATAAGGAAATTTTTTCTATGCTGAAGGTGGTGAAACCCTGGCCCAGGTTGCCCAGAGAGGTGGCAGATGCCCCATCCCTGAAAATATTCAAGGTCAGGTTGGACGGGGCTCTGAGCAACCTGCTCTAGTTGAAGATGTCCCTGCTCACTGCATGAGGGTTGGAATAGATGGCCTTTAAAGGTCCCTTCCAACCCAAACTATTCTAATCTAATCTAATCTAATCTGAGATGCATTGGATTCTCTTCTTCCCAAACCCTTTGCTTCCTTGCATTTCCCTTTCTGGGGTGGTTGGGGGGTTTTATTGATCTGTTTTCTGATGGGAAGCTTGACCTAGCTGGCTGATGGAGGGGATGCTTGCTGTCTGTTCTCTTGCTAACCCGCTGTCTGCAAAAGTAAATTGAGTGCCTCTTCATGTCGGACAGGATCAGGCTTGAGCGCTCAGAGAGGCACAAGTACTCCAATAATACAGAAACAGAGTTCCTGTGCTGCTTGTGGCTGCTGGGACAGGAATTGGGGGACTCACTAGGCTGCCTCGGAGCTTACTGAAGCCAAAAGCCAGGCTAGTGCAAGTCCTACTTTGCTTAACTCTCCTTGGTAAGTCCTGTTAGCGTGAATGAAATAACAGCCGGAAAACAAAATGTCTTCAGAGGGCAACGTTCTCCCAATATAAGCAGGAAGCAAAGCCAGCATGTTTCTTTACAACGTGGGAGATATTTATCCTGTGACTAAGCATAAAAGTTAAGACATGGAAAAGGTCCTATTAGATCATCTCATCCACCTCCCTGCTGGCGTGCAGTTTTTCTCCCTGGTGTATATTTATTAATAGGCTGTTGGGCAGACAGAAGTAGTTTACTCAAGGTACTATGGAAGAGTAGCAGCCAGCCTGTGCAGGTGAGGGACTCTGCACACGCGTGACTCAACTTGTACGTGCACAAGTTGCTTGCAGCAATAGGATTTTGTAGTAAAAGGGCCATAAGCTCTAGACTCGACATTCTTTGCATGCTTGGAGCCTTCCCATTGACTTGCTGGGACTTGGTTTGTGCAGGCGTTAGCTCATCTTTTTTTAACGTTCTAGGAATAAGCTAATTTTGCTTCATATTTATGATGGAGTAGGTCGTTTGAAAACTAACAATAATGGGGAGGAAAAAAAAAATCAGAAGCCTTTTGGTAAGGAGAGGTCAGCCAGCTAGACATCTGCACAGCTGGCCTGCACTCTGTTGGCCATGTTCTATGACAGTGATGTGTGACGACTCCCAGAGATGTCAGAAAGGTGCAGGTGGAAATGCTATTGCTATGACAAACAGATCAGTGCTGGACTTTCAGGCCTGAGCTTGGGGACCATCAATACTGCTTTGTTTATTACTCCTCAGTAACCATAGCACGGCCTTATGCGCGTGTATTTTTTTTTTTTTAATTTCACACTCCCCAATTTCATTTGCAGCTCAGAGCACTTAGCATCTCCCAGATTGAAATCGCTGAGTGTTGAGTAGAAAGGGACAGATTCTGTCCTTAGCTAATTCAGGGAAGAACTAGAGCATGTGCTGAACACAGGTAGGGGATGGGAGCAGAAATTTCACATCTAGGCATGTGCTGCCTTCTCGTATTGAGAATCTGCTGGGTTTTGCATTTAGGATCACTCTGCTGGCTTCAAAGGTGTCTCCTGGTCAACACTAGTGTGAGATCAATATATAGGATTAGAGACCAGGACTGTTCTGTGGTGCAGGTGAGCAACCAAGCCTGCTCAGCCACCAGTGAGGTGTTTTTGCTGGTGGTGGCACTGTGTTGAGCCCCTAGGGGTGTGCTGTGGCCTGATGATCTGTTAGGCCTGACACTACGGTGCATTTTGTGCAGTTTTCTGGAGGTGTTATGGGACGTCTCTTGGCTACACGATTGCTCTGTTGAATCAGGAGAAGCTATCCCCTAGATCTGTGGAGGGTAGGGGCTGGGTGTTCCGCGGTACAGACTGTGTCCCTGGCACTCATGGTCTTTCTCTTGGCATGTTCTGTGGAAGTGACAGTATTGCAGATGATGTTTTCCAGGAAAACTTCCAACACTTGTAAACGAGCTTGGAGATGGGCTTTGCCTCCCTTCCCTCAACCAGACATCTAGGGAGGAGGGAGTTGGAGTAGGACACAGTGCATGCATGCAGCATATCTGCCTTATTATTATTTAATTTAGAGAAACTTGATCTAAAGATGTAAAAAGCAATTGCTAACACGGTCTGGACACCACCTCTCCTCATCAATTAGCGGCATTAAACGCTCAGCAGGGAGGATTAATTAGAAAACTGAAATCTTTCCATCGTGACAGCCTTCTGGTTTCCGTTGAAATGCAGCTGAAGAACTGGAAAGGCTTCTGTATTTTGTTTTGATATGCAGGCATATGTTTCTTTCCATCCTGAAAATTAATTCTGTCTGTCTGTAAATGGGGCTGTGGGAATCAATAATGAGTTGAACTGTATTTCTCCAGAGCTTTCTTCTAAAAGTAGTTGACTGTTTCCCCACTGTGCCTAATAAGTGACCTGATTTTGCAGCAGCTGAGCAACTGCTGCTATGATGCTCTTCCACTTCGGAGGTGCTGTGCAGCTGCCTTGACAGTTCAGGGTTGGTCCACAGTCTCTTGAGTGCAATGGGCTTCTCTATTCCGAAGTTCTTCAGGTCAGACTTCCTCCAAGAGGCCGAAAAGGCCCACAGCCTTCTGCTGCCTGCGACTTTCCATTGCACCGCTCCAGGCTGAATGCTGTAGGAATGGAAATTACTCACTGCTCTGCATCCCTTGTAGACTGCTCTTGGCCTTGGTGAGCTGTCATGCTCTCAGCCTTACACTCTGCAATGCCCTAAGCTGGATTTAGAGGCAAGATCTGACTTTTCCTCAGTTTCCTCATCTTTTCTTCTGCGCACCAGGCTTGGGGAACGAAGGACAGCCAGCACAGTAGTCATGACCTGCTGCCTTGCACTGAGGGAGCAGGTCACCATTACATGACGACTGTGGGCAGCACAGTTTGGGTAACCCGAGGTTGTTTCTACTTCTCCAGAAGAAGCTGCCTGGTGTGTGCTGGAGGAAGCGACAGCCTGTGCATGGGCTCTGCAGAGCCACAGCTACGTGAAAATTGGATGGGGAAGGGGCAGCAGGAGAGGCAGGGCAGACCCAGGAGGCCCTGGGCACTTTGAGCTTTGGGCAATAGATCCGTTCTACAGAGCTGTTGGGTTGTGTGAGCGTATGGCATGTACTGCCCAGTCTGGTTCCTGCATTGTTGGTGGCTCATTTTTTATCGTGTTTAGTCACACACGAAGGCAAGCGTCCTTGAGTTCATGTGATACTGCAAGTCAAGAGGGCAAGGCGAACAAAACCTCTGTGAAACCTTGTGTTTCTGTTTCATAACCCTATCAGCCCCCACCAATGGCACGCACAAGCCAGCAGCTTGTGGAGACAGCAGTGTCCTGGGGCTGTGCAGAAACATGGTCCTTCTGCCCCAAAACACAAGATGCCTTTTAGTCTTTGCTTACCACCAAGTGCTCGCTGATTTTTTGGCTTCCTCCCCCGGTCTAATCTCACTGCAGAAGAAAAGGACCTTGCAAATTCTGCAGTGCCTCTGGAGGGCTGATCCTAAGGTCCTGGTCTCCCCATGTGCTGTGGAGCTCATGCTTCTTGCCCACGAGGAAGGAGCAAAATAACCAGGTAGCTGCTGAGAGAGCAGAAAGTGGTCAATTAGTCCTCAGCCCTTTGCTTCACAGTCGATTGGAAAGTTGTGTTGTGATCAATCAAATCTAGACGGGCTGCGGGCATGAAGCTGTGGCTCATTAGAGAGGAAGCTGTGTGGTGGGATGGCTGCGGGAGGGACTATTGATTGCAGCCGGCTGAGGGTAAATGGTGGTATACAAAGGCTGGTAGGACAACTTGTAGGAGATACAGACGTTATCCTCTAGGCTGTCAGTGGGATGTTGCAAGTGAGAGAAAGTGGGTCAGCTAGAAGGTGGGATGAGCGTGAGAGATGGCACAGTGGCTTAAAAGCCCTGACACTGCCATGAGGTCTTGCTGCCCACCTAGGAGATGCTGCCCAGCTTCCTCTTGCCCGGTCCAAAGCTTGGTCACTTACTGTTAACCTCCCCGTTAGAGCATGTTGGACCAGTCATAAAGTTTGTAATGCTTTTGATACTCTTAGAGGTCAAAGCTACAGAGGCAGGGTTGGTAGCTGCCTGCTGTTATCCTTGGGGAGAACTGGGTGTCCCAGTCCCCAGTACAGATGCCAGCTCTCAGGCCAGGTTCTTCATTGCACAGTGTTGGCTTTGCAGCTCTTTGGAGTAAAGCTTCGTTGATGGAGACTCTACATTTCTGATGCCAGATAGCACCTTGGTGCTGCGCAGACACCTTTCTCCCAGTTGCTTTTGCCAGGAAAGATTTTGCTCTGAGACGTATACTTTTCTGAGGGCATGTTTCATCTGAAGTTTTAGTATCTATTCTTCCTTTTTGGTTTCTGCTCCTTCTTCTTTTTTCCAGGGACATAGACGAAAGAGGCCTGAAGCCTCACTTTTCCAGATATGCTTTCTTGTTTTAATCCCCCACAAAGTTTGCAGTCATTTGAGGAGAAACACAAAATGAAAGGCCATGAAAACCTGCAGGATAAATAAATTACAATGCTCTTCTGCATTGGCTTTTATCTTACGCATAGAGATACACCTTCCCCTTTGCTGTTTTCACATAGCGGGTTATGTTCATTGAAATCACTGGGTTTCTGTTGGTGTAATTTGCATCAGGGTTTCTCTCTGCTTTACAAGTGCACAAACAACAATCCAGGACAGGATTTTGCCCTGTAAAAGGGGAAATGATGCAGGACAGTGCTGTCCTCTAGCTGCAGACCTTCATCCTCATCAAGCAGGGCTGTGCGTTTAAATAGTCGTGGCTGGGCTGGCTTCTGTGGAGGTGAACATGCTGGGTTGCAGGAGATGAGGATCCTTTAAACTTCGTCACTTCAGTGCCTGATTTAAAAATTTCCATTTTGGCATAGTGTATGGTGGGACTGAGGGGGGCTTTGGGGTGTAATCAGGGTGTCTGCAAATTGGTTTGTCTCTACCAGTTGCTGGAGGAGGCAGTTCCTCTCTAGCAAGTGGGAGTTCAGTTGAGATGCAGTTCTGTGCTGTCAAACCTTGATGGAAGTAAAAAAACTAAACAGGTGAGGACCACGTGTGTTCTCCAGAAATTTGCTCTGACTTGTCTGTTACATATATAAAAAAATACATTCTGACCTGAAAGGGCAGTGTTTTCTCTTTTTTCCTGATGGAAGAGTCCTTTGTAATCCTTTTGATTTGCTGCTTTGTTTTATGGGTTTCCAGAAGTTCGAGTTCTGTATGCAAAATCAAAGCTATTTTATTTGCCGGTATAAATTACTGATTATTCCACTGAATTTGGTAAAAGGATTACTACTGTAAAGCCAGAAAAGAAACTAACTGAAAAAAATAACTCATTGGAGCATGCTGTCTGCACCTTTTCATTTACAAAGTAATTTGTGGGAAAAGGAAGGGTCAAGAGGGGAGAGGCTTTAAGACCTCAATGGCTGTTTTAAAGGGCTGCCATGGAAATTAGCAGGAGTCATGCAGATTTTAAAGCTCTTATTCTGCGTACACACTGTGCTGGAATCAACAGGATGGCTCAGGAAATCTTTCTTTAGAAGCAGCTGTTGAATATAGCTGCATTGGCTGGGTTGCTGACTAAAGGTATCCTCCATCGTGCAAAACTGCTTTTAAAGAAGCACAGGCTATCTCTTCACCCAGCAAAATACCATAGTGCAAAAGATTCTTAATGAGTTTTGGGTTGCTGTGCCCAAAAATGGGGGACAACTGATGCATGTTCATATAGAATTGCTTGTTGGCTTTCATGCGATGTAGTTCCCAGAGCACTGGCTTGCTCCTTATGTGAGCTGTGGTGATGAGTGTATGTCACTTCTTGCTCAGCAGCCTGATCAGTGCATGCTCAGGAAAGGTTTTTTCCTCCTCGTCTTGGCTCATGCAGTTTGTCCCTTGAGCTTACTTGGGAGAAAGGCCTGCAAACCTGGCTTGGTTACACGCACGTCTGCAAAATGTCCATCCTGGTTGCATGCTCATGAACATAGGTGCATAGTCTTAAATGGCTACTTTTTGACTAATGCTGTGTAACATCCTAACCTGAGTGGAAAAATTCCATGAGGGCAGGGTCTTATGCATCTGAAGTGTCACCAAAATTTAGCTATTCTTTTGTGTAGCCCTTAAATATGGATCCCATTTCCAGGGCAGCAGTATGTGTACCAGGTCAAATGTCCGATAGCATCTAGAGCAAAACTATAAGGATGAGGTTGAGATGATACGAGGAAACCTGTAATATTTCAGCTGCTCTTTCTTTGCATTTGAATCCATCTTTGCCAAGCCCGCAGACTGTTTGACTGAGCTATCAGCATGCACACGTTTGTATTCTCACTGTTAAAACAATCTCACTTGCTTTGCTGTTGTTTTTAATGCTACCCCAGCCCTGGCCTCTGAAACATTTTGAAAATAACATTTACAATAATATTTTTAACAGTTCCGTAGTATACAAAACTCCAGCACTCTGGCAGGACTCCCGGAAACTTGCTGAAAGTTAATGTGGTCAACTCTTAAAAAGGAGAGATTTTTTCCGCTTGACTCTTGCTTGTTAAACTCTCTGAGCCCAACATGTTGTTCCCTGCTGCTTGAAAAAACAAGGAAAGTCCCAATTTTAGCAATGCTCATTTGAGTAGCTTTCCAGCTGAGCCACATTTCAGGGGCAACTGTGGCTTATTATTATTTTTTTTTTGATGGTGGTGTGTCCCTACACTTTCAAACCAAAGTGTTAAGTGGTGCTCAGGCAGGAATAAGTAGGTGCTGCTTTCCCTGGAAGCCTGGGGATGATAAACCGCGGAGGGAGATGCCACTTGCTTGTACTGCAGTACTGGCAAGACATCCCAGCTTGGAGGCCTTGTTTTACAATGGATGCTGAGCCTCTGTGGGGTAAGAGGAGCCCTTTTTGGGGTAGGTGATATTGTAAATCCCATTTGAAGTCAATGGTAGGCCACTGATGGCTCCAACTCTCAATGCTGGACTGCATTCTTCCTGCTTTCCTAACCCCTATCCTACATCCTTCCTCCCAGTAAGTGTCTTCCAGTCATTTTTGTGTCTTCCCTCAAATCCAGGGAAAAATGTCTCTTCTCCATCCTTTCGTCCCCTGCTTTGCTTTCCACAACTTAAGATGCACAGAGGCTGGAGTCATGTCGAACTGGGCAGTATTGCTGTTGTCTCCCTTGAAGTCAGTCTTGCTTAATGCCTCTCCAGCCAGGAATATGGGATGAAAAGGGAAGAAATGGGATTAATTTTTAAAGTGGATTAATAACCTTGTATATAGTTCTCAGGTGGATACTCATACTCTGAGTAGCTGTAATGATGTTGAGCCACTTTGGCTGCAGAATTGAGTTCAGCTCAGTCAAATCAAAGCTGCTTTTATTCTAGATGAGAGCATCTGTACTGGGCTTTCCTGCAGGTTAAGTAGCTTCCAGTAGGTTCCTGAGGAGACAGGAACAGCCGAAGTCTCTTGCATGTATGACACAAATCTGGAGCCCCAACACCCCTGGGAGCTGACACTTCGCTGAGCTCTTACTTTCATTGCTTGGTGGGAGGTGTTTCTGCACGGTGAGGTTACCGGGGCAGTAGTTGGTAGATTGGCAGTGGAGATTTAGAGTAGATTTACAGTGGAGGCTGATTCTGCTGGCTGTGGGAGCGGTGGAGTGAGAAGTGGGAGCCCTGTTTCAGCTGCCCGCTGGTTTGTGTTGTAAACTGTCAACACTTGAAGGCTCTGATCGGGAAGCTTAGTGAGAGGAGAAGGGGGATGCTGCTTTGAAATGCATCAGAGTAGAAAAAGGATTTTTCTTTTTTTTTTCCTCTTATTTTTTCCCTTTTTTCTCCCCTGTTTTTTAAGGGAGATGATAAAAGGGCAGAATTTGTACGAGAAACAGGAATTTGTCCTTCTGTAACAGGAAGCTTCTGGTATGTATTTTTGGGAAGCCACGGAAATCGCCAGTGTTTGCAGTCCAATTTGAAGGCTGGCTGTCCTCAGGATTGAAGAGATCTGTTAAAATAGATTACCTTTTTTTCTGTCGTGTATCTGTGGAGCTTTCCTGCACTGACTGTGGAGGCTGGTTTGCTCACGAGAGCAGGGCAGTGGGGTCTCGGGGTCTTGGTATGGCAGAGGTGATGGAGAAGAGCACAGGGCTCTGCCAATGGAAAGGTCACCTGTTTTTCCAGGGTTTGTTTGCATGGTTCCTGTAGGTGCATGCTTTTGTAACTAGATACGGATTGCAAAGGTCTGGCAGGTCTCCAAAAAGCCATTAGAAAAGTCTGTTACACTGATGGGTGAGTTAACCTGGGCTAGCCCAGGAATTTAGGGTTAATGTAGGCTATCTGCGGGTGGCCCTTGGTGCAAGCTCTACACGCAGCTTAATTGCTAGAAGTGTCGCATCAATTTTGAAAGCAAAAGCAGTGAAGATTTGGGCTGTTTCCTGCTCTTGTTATAATCAGATGGAATTTTTACACTACTTTTTAGTAGTTTTCTGCTCCCTCTTGATCCACTTCTGCATAGACTGACTGGTTCCTCCTCAAGATAGGATTTTAAACCTTTCCAAGCCTGTTAGTTACTTCCTTGCCTCTTCCTTTGTCTTGAAAATGGACAGAGCAGAGTCCCCGGTGGCCATGGGCTCTTAGGCTAAATGGTGCTGTCCTGAGAGGAAGCTGCTGCAGCAAAAGGAACAACGCACTTCGGGGCACATGTATGTCTCCGCCTCTGCTGCTTTCTTATCGCTTTCCCTTCCTGCTCGTCTCTCTCAAAATAGGCTGGATAAATATCCTCCTGCTTGCCACCACCAAGGCGCCGGACTTGCAGAAAATAATTTTAATCCACGCTGGCGATCATTCCTGTTCAGATTTTTTTTTTTTTTTTATAGTGTTTAAAATGATTTGACTGAGCTGGGAGATTTTCAGAGTGTCTTTTTCTACTGCTTCTGCCCAATCCGTGATGCGTAACACTGCAGAATTCATGTCTCTGTCCCGGTACACACAGCTGTCACTGACTTTGGGGCAGTGTCACCTGCAGGGACTGCAGGACGGGAATATCTTACCCTTTCCGTGCAAGTCTGATGAAGTACTTGAGATGTCTCTCCATTTACTTGTGCTATAACACAGGTTTACAATCAATCAATCTGTGTGCTTATCAGTCAGCTAAAGTGGACTGGTCTTTGATCATTTCTATCACATTGCTGCTTAAAAGGTGCCCATCTTGAGGTGGGTTATGCCTTTGTTCAGTCTAAAACGAGGTTTTCCACTGGTGAGCAGGACTGACTCCAGCAGGCTCAGGTTTATGCTCTAAGTTTCTCAGTGAGGAAGAAAACCCACAAAACTTTTCTGGGCACAGAGCTTTGGTTAAATGCAGCATGCCAGGTAACTGAACCCTGTTCTGCATTGGTTTTGGGCAAATTAGCAGATATCCATGAGTAGCACTTGGCAACAGACAGAGGCTCTGGAAGGGCTGTAGGGACATGCCCGCCATGAGGGATGTATGGGGCATACGTTACTGCCGAGAACTGCCCAGACTCAGTTTTTTTTCCCATGCGGTCAGAGGAAGGCTGGTCCAGCCTTGAGGAACCTTGGCTGGAATTTGGAAGGTCTAAATTTAGGTTTCTGCTTTGATATAGCCTGCCCTGGGACTGACTTTCCATGTTCTGCTGTCAGTCTGTTCCCCGAGTATTATCCCATAGGGCTGCCACAAGATGTGATGGTATTGCTCTAAGGTTACATTAAATAATGTAAAAATCCATTAAAGGTGTAATGTATTAAAGATGGTCTGCCCTTAACAAAAGGAGACCTGTGGCACAAGTGGTTACTCCAAGGTTTTGAAACCATAAAGGTTTGTAGAGTGTTACCTTTGGGGTGTATAGAGGGCATGCTCCTGGTCTCAATTCCTAACTAAATGGTTCTCCTCTTTCCTCCAGCCCAGGTGATGCTGGGGAAATGCTTTGTGAAGAGTGGTCCTGTTCAGTCTCTGTCCCCATTGACATGTCAAAATTAATCTGTAAACTCTGTCTATGTTTGTTATTACAGGGTGGATGCTTGAGAGTGGAGGATAAGGTACAAGTGTCTGGGACCGGTGGAATGGAGGCCTGATGTAGATGGAAAGATGGGTAAGAACTGGATTCTCCTGAAGCATTAATTTTCTTCAGCCTGCTAGTTCTAGTTGGGACTACCATGCATGACAGCAGGGTGTGAGACATTGCCAAGATGGTCTGGCTGAATATTACATTGGTTTCTAATTTTTTTTGCCTTCCACTAACTGCCAAAATTGGACAAATTCTATTCTTACCATCAGTGTGATCTGATGGGTCATGTTCTAGGTGGAGCCTCTTCTCAAGTCTGTCTTGTATTTATGGAGAGAGCATCTTCATTACCTGTATCTCTTCTTCCAACGAAGCTTCTGTTTCAAACAGAGCCTGAGTATATTGCTTTTCTAATTGCTGACCTGGATTATTTGCTCTTCCACTGGAATAGTTGTGTATCAGATGCTCTGTGGTGCTGAGGGAGACTTTTTTTCTTAAAGTAGAAGTTATTTATAGCTCTGGAGGTACATAATGATCTTGATCTTATCTCTGCTATTAAAGAAAACTTATGTCAGAAATTGGGACTACTTGGAAGTGCTGGACTCTTTCAGTTTTAGCAAGTGGTGGTGTTGTCTCACATGAGCAGATGATAAGGGTGAGACCCCCAGCCCCCTTCAGCTTCTCATGCCATTGGCCATCAAACTTATCACATTACTCTTCCAAAATCATACCATACTTGTAGGAAAATGCCCATGCTCTGCTGCTGTGCTTGTAACTTGTCACACAGGTGGACACAGCTGGAGGGATTGGCTGGTGTCTTCCTCTCCCTGCAAAAGGGCTTCGCAGGAGACACATGCCATACTGATAGCAGCACTGCTGGGTTTGGGATTCAGCCAGCATCTCATGTATTTATGAGCATGGCAAAGTATGAGAAAGCTCTTTGCAGAATGAACATTGACCACAAAAACAATTCCACATTGGTCTACAAGCCATTCTGCCAGCCAGTAGCAGTTCCAGCAACTGTAGGGGTTTCTGCTCCTTTAATTTTGCTGAAAAGAGAAAACTCAGCAGATTGAAGAGAAAGGCCAGGTTCTACTTCACATGGGCGTCAGTGCTCGATTAACACGTGGAACGTAAGCTAATGTGAGCTTGGATTGTCCTGTTCCCTTCACCAGAAAAGGTGGGTTAAAGAGGAGCCTAAATTAATCTCCTGATATGGCTTCCTGACCTGGTGACCCAAGAAGGGGGAAGAGATCTTGAAGGAGTCCTGGTGGAAGTGAAGCACTTCACTTTTACATTTGCAGCATTTACAGAAGTTCACCCAAAACTTTTTAGGGATGGTTGAAATGGTGCTTAAAAAAAAAAAAAGGAGGTCATGGGGAATACCAGTAAATTTAGGGATTGTCTTTGCAAACCTGGTAGAAAAGTGATTCAGAGTTTGATAGTGGTTTGAATTTGTATCAGAAATAGTGTGGCCAGCAGGAGTAGGGAAGTGATCGTGCCCCTTTACTCGGCACTGGTGAGGCCGCACCTCGAATCCTGTGTTCAGTTTTGGGCCCCACACTACAAGAAGGATGTTGAGGTGCTGGAGCGTGTCCAGAGAAGGGCAACGAAGCTGGTGAGGGGTCTGGAGCACAAGTCTGATGAGGAGCGGCTGAGGGAACTGGGGTTATTCATTCTGGAGAAGAGGAGGCTGAGGGGAGACCTTATTGTTTCTGCAACTACCTGAAAGGGGGTTGTGGCAATGTGGGTGTTCACAGAATCACAGAATCACTAGGTTGGAAAGGACCTTCAAGATCATCAAGTCCAACCATTAATCCAGCGCCACCATGTCCCCTAAACCATGTCCTGAAGCGCCACATCCACACGTTTTTTGAACACTTCGAGAGATGGCAACTCCACCACCTCCCTGGGCAGCCTGTTCCAATGCCTGACCACTCTCTCAGTGAAGAAATTTTTCCTAATATCCAATCTAAACCTCCCCTGTCACAACTTGAGGCCATTTCCTCTTGTCCTATCACTAGTTACTTGGGAGAAGAGACCAACACACTCGTCGCCACAACCCCCTTTCAGGTAGTTGTAGAGAGCGATAAGGTCTCCTCTCAGCCTCCTCTTCTTCAGACTAAACAACCCCAGTTCCCTCAGCCGTTGGTGTTGGTCACCAACACCTCAGTGTTGGTCTCTTCTCCCAAGTAACTAGTGATAGGATGAGAGGAAATGGCCTCAAGTTGTGACAGGGGAGGTTTAGATTAGATATTAGGAAAAATTTCTTCACCGAGAGCGTGGTCAAGCATTGGAACAGGCTGCCCAGGGAGGTGGTGGAGTCACCATCACTGGAAGTGTTCAAAAAACATGTAGATGTGGCACTTCAGGACATTGTTTAGGGGCCATGGTGTTGTTTGGTTGATGGTTGGACCTGATGGTCTTAAAGATCCTTTCCAACCTTAATGATTCTGTGAATTTAAAAAATTAAAAATGTGACACTACTGATACACCTTAACTGTCCTCCCCTGTGGAGAAAAGCAGTGTTTACCCCATCCCGGCTTTACCTCTTCATTTTTTTGCTCTTTGTCTGTTACCTAGAGGAGAGATTTTGTGTTGAGGAGGACTAATTTAAAGCCAAGTAAACAAAAGAAAAAAAAAAAGGGAAGGGAAGAGAAAGTCCAGAGCGGCTTCTTCAATATAAAGAATGACAAATTTCAGTTTAAAAACCCTAGTGAAAAAACCCAAATTTTTAGAGACATTTTCACTTTGAAGGCGAATGCTGCTCCTTTGTCAATGGAATTTATTTTTTTAAAGAACGAAAATTCAGACCCTGAGCACCAGTAGGCAATGAATTGCTGGCTCCAGTCCAGTTCTCAGCAGATAGTCAATTTGATGACTTCTTTGACAGAGAATGTGGCTGATGCAAACTGCTCAAGGTGCC
The DNA here is from genome assembly GCF_964289735.1 of Phaethon aethereus. Lineage (NCBI taxonomy): Eukaryota > Metazoa > Chordata > Aves > Phaethontiformes > Phaethontidae > Phaethon > Phaethon aethereus. Next base: position 166,297,793 of record NC_138582.1, read on the forward strand.
TTCAAACTGTCATCTGTAAACGTTGGATACACTGGGGAAAGCAGTAATTGCAGGAATACTGTAATGAAGAGAGCGTGCTTCTGCAAGGCACTGTGACTGTATTTTGGGAAGGCGAGGTAAACTGGCAGGAGTCTTGTGCAGATTTTCAGTTCCGCTTACACTTGTGTGCGGGTAGAAGGTGCTGTGCATGTCCCCTTCCCCAAATGTCATTGCTTAGAGCATTGCTACAGCTCGTTGCTGACATAGCACCTATGCCTCCAGGTAGATCTGCCAGGCTGCATTCAGAAAGGATCATGGTGTGGTCCTGAGTGTGGTCTCTGGCTTGACTGTTGAGGTGAGACAGATGAAGTGATGTGTATATTGATCAGTGCTACTGGGTGGTGTTTGTTAGTTAAAGGATTGTTGCAACAGCTTTGCTGACACACAGAAAAATAGGTTAAATTTTGAGGTTTTATTAGTTTTGCTTCTCCCCCTCCTTTTATATGTGTGTTTCTTACTTCTGTGCATTGGATGAGGCAGTGTTGTCAATGGCAAGATCAGGTAATTTGCAGTTGTATCACAGAACCACAGAATCACTAGGTTGGAAAGGACCTTCAAGATCAAGTCCAACCATTAATCCAGCGCCACCATGTCCCCTAAACCATGTCCTGAAGCGCCACATCCACACGTTTTTTGAACACTTCCAGACATGGTGACTCCACCACCTCCCTGGGCAGCCTATTCCAATGCAGAGGACAAGGGGTGATGGTTTTAAACTAAAAGAAGGCAGATTTAGACTAGGTGTAAAGACGAAATTTTTCCCAATGAGGGTGGTAAAACCCTGGCACGGGTTGCCCAGAGAGGTGTCAGATGCCCCATCCCTGGAAACATTCCAGGTCAGGTTGGACGGGGCTCTGACCAACCTGCTCTAGTTGAAGATGTCCCTGGTCGTTGCAGGGGGGTTGGACTAGATGACCTGTAAAGGCCCGTTCCAACCAAACCATTCTGGGATCTAAGTGATCTCTGGAGGTCCATTCCAGATCTGCCTGTCCTCCTACGATCCTATTTATAGTCTGCTCAGTATCTCAGAGTTCAGAACAGGACTGTTCACTCCTGCACATGTTCTAGGGAAGCTGTATGACCTTGTATGAAGACCACAAGATGGGAAGTGGGAACTTCTGGCATCTCCGTGGGCTGCTGACATAGCAGTTGAGTTGTGTTATGTGGTGCAGTGGTGCTTGGGCTAGCTCTCTGCAGCCATAGCATCCTGATGCTGCAGGTAGGTCGCTCTGCTGTTGCAGGTCCAAGACCATATCTCTACATTTGTGAGCTTGGGGACAGCCTAAGCAGAGGTCCTTGGCACTGGGTGGTCTTACGATGTGTAGACGTGGCCATGACCATGTCACTTGACACTTATTCTCTTAGTGCTGCCTGTGAAGCACCTGGACATCTCTCTGCAATATAGATGAGAGGGCTTAATTTTGGAGAGAAGAGCAACTGGATACAGCATAGGATCTTGGGACAGAATTGTTCAGGTTTTGCTTCATGCCTTGGTTTTCAACAAATCACTTGGGCTTCCGTTTAGTGTTATTCTGGGACAATTTACTCCAGATGTGTAACAGGTGTATTTGTACTTAAGTATTTGACTCTTTCTTTGTATGGAAAAGGAAGGTGGTAAGAACACTGGGATGTCTTGTGGGTGAAAACAGTGTTGGAAGGACTTTCTGATTTCTACAGGGAGAGACGTGGTCATGCTGTAGGTGTTCAGTCACTGCTTCAGAAGCTGACCACATGTTTCCTAAGTGGGTCAGGCCTTCATTAAGGAGGTGATGTGGCGTAAGGTGACTGAGCATGGGTCTGAGGGAGACATCCTCAGGAAGGCTGGTCCCCAACACACCTCACTGGACACTGATCATCCAAACAGTGCCAGAGCCTGAAGTGGTTATCTGCTTTCAGTTTGGTAGTGTGATTCCTGCTGCTTGGAAGAATAATGAACTCCTTTTTCACATGGTTGTTGGGTTGCCATTCTTTTCAGGCTTCGAGGAGTCCAGGTGACATGCGCCTCTCATGTTGGTTTTCTCAGCCTTGATAATGGGAGAAAAATTGGAGTGGAGAACGTGTCCTAAAGCAGGATGTCCCACCTGTCACTCCTGGCACAGAGGAATTCCTCCAGCTCACAGTCCATTTCCATCTGCCACCTCTCCATGTGGGTCCAAGACCTCTTTATAATTTGATCAAAGTGTAGTTGGGCACCAACAAGTGCATATGACACTTCTGAAGGTGTCCATGTCTCCAGTACAACATGGTGAAAGGACTGCGGTCAATGGCAGTTAAAAATTGCTGTGTTTAAACATGCTATCACAGTAAAAGTATTATTAAAAAAACTGCGGTTTGTATAAGAGGCACTAGCATGTTTATTGCCTAACTTTTTATTTAAAACTATTAGAGTATTCTTAGTTCTAGTTATGAAATGCTCTGCACCTGCATGTGTGTTTCTGATGAAAACAACTCCAGGAATGCTTATCTTTTCTATTCAGCATGTGTATATATAACTTAAAGGTTTAGGTCTTCAGTACTTTTCGAGAGCAAGTGTGACTTTTGCTTCAGCAGAAAGGTAATCTGAGGTGCAGGAGATGGGAGAATGATGCTTATTTACAGTATTGCCTTGACGGAGTGGGTTGGTTTGGAGAAGATGACTGCAGGCTGGGCTGGCAGAAGGAAAGGCAGCTTGCTGAAGGAGGAGGGGGGCCTGTTTGCACAGCCATGGTCTGGCCATTTAACCCAATTCAGTGGTTTTTTGAGCGGCTGTTGAGACAGAGAGAACTGCCCCAGTTGGTGGGGGGAGAACAGGTTGACTTTCTCCCCATACCCACGCATGCAGGTGCTGATGTCTCAGCTCTCCCATGCCTGGTTTTCCTCATTTCTCAATCTAAGGCAATGATTTTGCTTTTCACTTGCTCTTTGTATGCTGAGAACTATTAAAAAAAGAAATAATTGGGGTTGAATTGCAGCAGCTTATCTAACAATAAGGCACATCAGGCTTTCTGGCTCAGGCTTTGTTATTTTCGAGATGTGTCCGAGTTAAGAGGCGTCCGTGTCTCCTCTCTTCCCTGGCACTGTGCCCATTGCACCCAGGGCTCCTCTTTCAGGTCACGCCAGGCGCTTTGGGCGCCTGGGAAATGCGGGACCGAACCTGCAGCACTCTATTTGGGATGTCGCAGTCATTGGGGCAGCAACAAATCAGGAGTTCGTGGGCTCTGGGCTGTGGCTTCGAGCATTGGAAGTAGCTGGGCAGGGGAGGGAGAAAGAGGTCTTTATGAGCCTGCAAATAAGCTTCAAAGGTATTGGAGGCAGTCAGGGGAAATAACTTGCCAGCGATGTTTCTTGGTGGGTAAACATTTTCTCCTTTCAAGTGTGCTCAAGAGAGAGGTATGGGTTGTGGGGAGAGTTAATACTTTTTATTAGACCAAACTGATGGAGGTGGAAAAAACCAGGCTGCCTTTTAGGCACATAAGCCCTTCTTCAGAAGGAGCAAATTTTAAGCTTAGTGGGAAAATAGACTGGAAAAATTGGCCCAGGTTTAATTTTATGTTAATCCATTAAAGGAAAAGGTAAGTAGTGTCTGTGGAGCAGAGGGGAGGACTAGCAAAAAAGGTGTGAAAGTTTGTTGTGGGATGAGAGAGAGAAACCAGTACCTGTTACCTTTGAAGTGGTGAGGAGTTTTGCAGGCAGATGCTGTGGGACAAAATCCATTATGCCATAAAACCAAACAGCCTCTGTATTTAATTTTTTTTTAATGCTCAGCAGAGCTATGGGCATAGAAAATTTTCTTAAATGTGCTTATTTTTGCTTTTTAAGGGTCTAGCCCGTGGTTGCAGCTCTCCTAGACGAACTAATCTGCAAAAACAAATGAGAAACAACGGGTTTGTCCAAGAGGCAGAGATTTAGCACGGCTTATCTCGCAGCACTCTGTGCTTTTATAGGAAAGCCCTTGTATTCCTGTCTCTGTCTCCTGTCTTCCCCAGGGCTGCAACTGGGAGCCACCCAGTGCAGGAGCCAGTTCAGGGCTGGGAAGCCTTTGGCAGCTGGAACGGTCAAGGCTGGGTTAAGTTTCTCTTTGGTGCTCCATAGGGTAAATGCTTGTTCTTTGCCTAACAGAGACCTGTTATTTAATCTTCGTCATGCTTTAGATCTCTGTATGAGCTTCAGTAGCAGGGGAACGGGGCGCGCTTTTGTTTTTTCCTGCATACCTCAAATGGGTTTGCAAATGCAGTCTGCATTACAGCCCCTGCTTCACAGCCAAGTTGAGAGGTGCTTAGAGACAAAGCAGCTTACCCGGTTACACCTGTGTTAGCCAACAAAATGTCTCACGGCCCGTGCTTTGGCACTGTGTGTGTGGGTATGGCCAAATTCGTCCCTCAAAATGGGGTGGCCTCATCTGCTCCCCTTCCAGGGAGCAGCCCAGGGGCAGGAGAGCTGGGTGGGGGCCTGTGAGGTGGCACAGGAGAAGCAGGTGGCAAGCTGGCAATTAGCTAGGGAAGGTCACGGGACAGTGCTTGGGTGCTGGTCTTGCTTAGTTGACTAAAAATAAAAACAGTCTAAGAAGCAGAGCACTCGTAAGAGCTCCTCTTGTGGGTCCCAGCCCTGTGTGGTGCGCTCGGTCCTGGGAACTGATCCAGGGCTAGGCACCACGCTGCCACCCTTTCGGCAGCAAAATGGCACCTGCTGGGAGATGGAGAAGAGTTTTAAGGGTGACTTCTTAGAGACATGGTGGGTACGATTAGCACACCAGGGTCCTGTCCTCTCCCCCATGGCCTGGGGACACGGCGGGGCTGGTGCTTCCTGCTGCGGCCTGGGGACATGGCTGGGCCAGTGCTCCCTGCTGCAGCCGGGGGTGCCATGGTGGCTGGGCCTGGTGGCTGGGCCTGTGGTGACAGGGTGTGGAGTCAGTCAGCTGGTGCTGGAGAAGCACCGAAACCCTGTATATCACTGGAAGCTGCTGTGGTTTTTATTACTGAACCATCATGTCTCCTGCTCCAGGGTACCCATTTTCCCCAACTCTGCCCTCTTCAGCAAATCTTCCCCCCACCACCAAATGCCACCCAATTTTAACCCAGATGCTTGGCCCATTAGCTGAGGAGGGTTGAAGGGTGTGGGGTGCCATGGCTGGACCCACACAGGTTGTTACAGGACGCATTGCTGGAGGAAGAGGGCTGTGAGAAGGAGGGAGGAGGCAGGGTTTTGTGTCTGAGCCTTTTTCTGAAAGCCACAGGATAAACCCCACGAGGGCAAAGATTTTTGTCCATCTCCAAGCTGTCCAGCTTGGATACCCACCCCAGTGCAGCCTCCCAGCAGCTCTCCTCATCCCGTACTGGCGGGGAGTTTACATGCCCTCATCCCCAAGCTGCTTCCCTAACCAAATCTGGCTGTCAGGATGTTGCACAGGCTGTATCTGGGGGGAAAATGGCTCCTTAGCTGGGTTTCACCACCCTCTGCGAGTGTGGGGATGCCTGGGGGACATTTGGTGATGAGCGTGCATGGGGATGGGGCCACGGCGGAGGGCGGCACATTGCAGAGCACGGGAACGCTTTGCCGACGGCTCTGATCCTGTGGAATTTTACTGCGTATGGCACTGTCAGAAGGATGGCTATTTTGGGAGCAGAGGGTTGTAAGGAACCACAGACGTAACCCTGCTTTCTCTCCCTAAACCAAACACCTTTTGGATCCTCAGTCCTTTTCCATTGCAAAAGAATCACTGGGATGAGGGTGTGTTGGTATTGTGCCGCAGCCCTTTACATTCATCGAGAAAAATATCTTGTATGATTTGTGCCTTAGCTACTGCAACTTTTACATAAGTGATAAAACTTGCCATTCAACACCCTTGGGAGGTTTTTGTTATGGTGTTTGCATGGTACCAATCACTCAGTGTTTTAAGGGCATCGCTCTCATCTTACCTAAACTGAGGTGAATTCCCTGTAGTGTTACCTTAGCTTTTTGTTTTCCCTGGGGAAATTCAGAGGACAGTTGAAGTTCTTCGTTATCTCACACGCTGGATCTCAAATGCATTATGACATATAGCATATTCATTTATTTGCCAGTTTATTCTCTTTTGCTATTTTGTCAGTGTTCTTAAAGACTTGTTAAGTGCCCAATCACTTAATGTTACGTTGGAGGTGTCTGCTTATTTGTGTACATTATTATTTTGGGGACTGGTTGGGTCCTGTCATTGTGGTGATAAGAATTAGTTATATATGATATACACAGTTTTGCTAATTATAATTTAAAAAAAATATTGGGTTAGCTTTTTAAAATAGATTTTGGATTGCACCTCAAGTCCATCCCTGAGCATTAATTTCTGTCCCCTTTTGCAAGAGTATGTAAAGGGAAGGGTTGGTTTTGATCTAAAGAGGTTCTCTGATCTGTTGATTTTACCAATAGTTGTATGAGTCACCTGTGGGATAGCATGGGGTAGAGGCAGGAACTCTCAAAATGAGCTTTACCCCTGAGAAAAGGGTCTCTGAAATAGTATAAGTGTACCCCTAAATGCACGGATGTTTTATTGGGCGTTTGGTGTGATGGACATCCATAGTTAGCAAAAGCCTCTGATGGGTTTGGTTTTGTTTCTTTTCACAAAGCAGGTACTAGTTGTGCTGTAAAAGCGAAATTCAAAATCCGAAATGATGTAATTTAGGGACAGCAAAAGTTTACCATTGATTTGTCAGGTAAAGTATTAATAAACTTCTATACCTATTAGGGGGTGCATCCTTTGGCATCATATTTCCTTGGTAAGGTAATCGTGCTTTCAAGAAACCCCAGCACCTCACAGCATTTGTTACCTATGTGAATTTGTGTGTCCCAAGCTTAGGACATCAGTGAGCAAACTCCTGCCAAGAAATCTTGCCTATCAGAAGGGTCTGTCCTCGCTTCCTCATGTATAATTGCTTGGTTCGACCTGCTGAGCTGTGCCATGCCCTCGAGTTGCACACAGGGGTGACCTTGCCATCCCTTGGGTGGGGTTGCAGGATCCAGCTGCCAGTGAGCCTTTGCTGACTTGCAAAGGGAACACGCTCCAATGGTGTGTCTGCTGCCGTGCACAGTAATCTGGACTGGGGGAGGGTAATTGGATAATTTTTCTCTTTATCAGATACTGAACACTGTTCCAGACAGTGGCAAAATGATTTGGACATGTGGGTTTAATTTACATGGAGGTTTTATCTGCATCTCTGTCGCCAGATGGATGCATGCAGCAATCTGTTTTGCTGCAGGTCACTCTCAGACACCCCTTCTAAGGGGTGTGAGTTACAGAACAGTATTTATAGCTGCCTGTGAGAGTGCCTGTGTCCATTCTTAGCTTGCTTAGGGGCTTTTGTTATGGTCCAAGTCAGGCTCTTGAGCTTGAGCTTCTAGCTTGCTGGTCTCCTTCGTGGTATTGACTGGGACGGTCACTCTGATGGTGTTTATTTACTAATTGATCCCTTCTGCTATTTAGAATCGTAGAATCATTTAGGCCAGAAAAGACCCTTAAGATCATTGAGTCCATGCTGTGTTGGTACCTCTGCCCCTGGTATTTTGTGCATGGCCTGAATCCTGGTGGCAGTACATGTCATTGACAGTGTTTGCAGGTACTGAAGAAACCCAAAAGTCCCGTGTTTCTCTTAATCTCCAAGCTTTTTTTCCCCTCTGGCTTTTGGAGAAAAGGCAGCATTTGTCTTCACAAGGAAGTTCTTTGACACCTGCTTTCGCACAGGTTAGTGTTGGTGAGTTCCCTGGACCAGGAAAGCGAACCCAGGACTGGTATGACATTGGCCTTCTAACGAAGACAATGGGCAGTCCAAGTTGCTGTTGGTCCAGTAGACAAGAATTTCACTGTAATGTGTGGGCAAAGTTTGCTGTTACCCTGTGGTCACACTGCAAATAGAAATTAAAAGGTGTTGTGGCCATTGAACCTTATATGCTACTCTGATATTTGCTCTGCTCTTCATAAAGAAAAAAAAAATTAAAAAAGACAACTGGAAAGAGCTGCAGGAATTAATTAAAGGTTATTCTAATGTAAGAAGCTATGCGTTTCCATTTAGTTAAATGAAGAAGGGTTAAAAGGGGATGAGATTGCAGTCTGTGAATACCTGCAGAAGATGTGTGTGTGTGTAATTTATGCTAATAGAGGGGTCCAAGATACAAGGATGTCAGGATGTAATGAGTACAATACGAAGTGAGCTATACTCAAACTGGAATCTAGAGAGATATTTGTTACAGAGAGGTTATTGGAATAAGTGCATGAGCTCTTCAAACTGAGACTTTCTGGACAGCTCTCTGAAAGAGACTGTTTTGGCAATTCTAGGTCAAGATCATGATGTAGAGGCTACTAAATGAATTTCTGTGGCCTTTGTATACAACCAGAAAGGCTAGATCAAGTTAAGTCCTTTCTGAATTTAAGCTCTGGCTGCAGACTTGTGTAGTCTTGGGCAAGACTTTTGTCTGTCTCAGATTCCTCTCCATAAAATGAAACATGAAGAACAGCTCATGTCTCTTGCCATCTTGACAATTTAGCTGAAAGTCCATCAGGACAGAGACTGCCCTTGGCAGGTACTGAATGATGCTGAGAGTGCCTTGGCTTTCAGTTGAGGTTCTCTTTGAAAAGGAAAAGGAAAGGTTGATGTCCTTTGTAGGCCAAAGTTAAGATTGTCAATGTCATAGTCATGTGGTTCCGTATTTCTTTTTCATTACATTCATTACTATGTTTCATTACATTTCAATATTTTTTTCACTATATGTTCAAAGTCTTGCCTTTTGAAAGGGCTTTTACTGAAGGCGACAATCTTTCTGTGAGGCTTCCCATTCTCTCCTCATCCCCTCTCAGCCTTCACAGAACTACTCCCTCTGCCCAGGGATATTCCCAGCAGTTGCATCACCTTCCAGAGAGGTGAATGCTGGTGATGGAGGGTGCTGCTGGAATTTACACAGGCACAATGGCCGAACTGTGCCATCAACATCACGGTTGTGAAAAGCACAGTGGGATGTTTAGTGACCACAAGTGGTCACGTCTGTGGTTTTACGTTGGATCCAAGTGGAAGTGGGTATGACAACGTGCGGCCCCTTAGCCACACGCTCCAGCTTCGCTCAGTAATGACTCAGAGGACAATATTCTTCCCTTCTGCAACGCCCGGGATTTTTCCCCGACTTTTCCCAGCCCCAGCTCTGCCTGGTGTGTGAGAGAAGCCAAAGTCAGAACTTGCTGTGTTTTACAAGACTCTGTTTTACTTCTGCAGGCTTTTCTGTGTGCTTCATCCAGCTTTTTTTTTTTTTCTTTTTTTTCTTCAGTGTTGATGGAAGCAGCTTCATGGAACTACCGTAAGCTGCCTCTTAGTAATGACCTATTAGCGAAGCCAACAATAACAGCACTGTCTAGACCATCTGAACACAGCTAAATTATTCCTTTGTCCCTTCTTCATTTGCTTTCTCTCCTGACTGTTGAATTGTTTTGGGTGGTCCGTGTTGACCTTCAGGCTTGCTATTTCTCCGTTGCTTTTTTTTTTTCCTCTCTTGTTCAGCAGTGAGCCTGCTGTACTAAGACTGAAACTCCAGGTTCCTCTCCCCGGCACGCACACTGGAACCAAAGCCGTGTAGCAGTGCCGGAAATGTGTATCTGAAGGGCAGAGCGGTGTGTCATCTTGTGGCTTTTTGATTTCACTTCGTAGTTGATTTTACTAAGTGCCGAATGCCCTAGATTCATATTGGTAGTGCCTGGGACCTGTGAGTCTTAACATCTTACAGAACTGAAAGCTTGATGAGAGAAGGAGGTATTCTGGTTTGGATACAAGATCCTGCCAAAACGGATCAGTGTACTTTAATAAAAGTATAAAACCAGCCTTCACATGTCCACTGTAGCTCCACTGGTCACTGCTTCCTGAGAGTGCTCTTGGCTTACTTTGTGTGTTCCTCTCCTCCATGTGATTATGGATGTTTTCCCTAGTCCCCAAAACTTTGGGAAATTAATATCTTTGAGATCTCTATTATATTAGGTTGGAAGTGGTCCTTAGTTGGATAGGCTGGCAGTGTGATCGAATGACCTTTGTCACAGGAAGATGATTTTAAAAAGCACTAAGTAGGGGTTGTGGTGGGAAGTAGGGAAGAAAGAAATGAGTTTCCTCCTAAAGGAAATAGCTGAAAATAGAGCTGAAGATGGAAGAAGAGACACTGGGGACAAAGGGATAGTGCCAAACACGACTGAATTTTACATTTCATTTTTGCTGTCTGTGTAATCGGCTTTTCTTTGTCCCGCTCTTCATAGAAGAAATATTCCTGTTTACATGTCATGCTGGGGAGAGAGCGAGCTTTGCTGTACAAGTAACTCATCCTGTCAACCTACAATACCTCAAGTGAATTTGTACACAATGGTGCAAGAGTGAAGCTGGGCCATGAAGGTTGTTCAGGAGCAAGAACCTGCTCAGATTGTGCCAAGTCAGTGGTTCCCATGAGTCTCTGAGTCTATCTGAGCTCTGCAGATACTTCACTGGTGGTGTGCAACTTGCAGCTGTTTTGCTCTGGAGCCATGGAAGAGCTTGGGAAGATGTTTGCTGTGTAATCTCAATGCTGCCTTCTCATAAGGCTGAAGCGTACTTGGGTCCTACTGATGCTAGATCAGGAGAACCTGATCTTGCATGTCCCTTGGGCATTGGATTCCTATCGATTCTCTGGCATTATCCTCTGGGGAGAGCCATCCATCCTGCACCCTCCTCGCTCAAACCGAGCCAAACCAGAGAGCGAGCAGCCTGTGACGCCTCTCTCACTGGAGAAGCTTGGGAGTGGCATTTGGATTTAATTATCCAACAAGCTTCAGTGCTTGTTTGAATTTTGACTGAACTGGCTGAGCTGGCTGCTTGTTTCCATGGAACAAAGTTCTCCACCCTTCTTGGGAGTCAGCTCGGAGACCCCAAGAGCAGTAATTAGGATGGGCAAGAGGCTTAGTCTGGAAAGCATCAGTCCCTGTGCAAAGCTGTCATGGAGAGGACTGGGAAGTATCAGTTTTGCAACCGATGATGCAAATTGTGCTCCTGCTCTGAAGTTGCTTCAGAGCATGGTGTGGGCTTTTTTTTTGCTTTGTTTTGAACATTTGAGGCTTTGGTCATAGTCCCGCTGAAATTGCAGTTCTCTTGGCCTAAAATCCCACTGTTAAAAGTAGTTAAAAAGCTACTTAAGCACATAAAAATACAATACTTCAAGGAAATAATGTATTTCTGCTTGTGCTTAAGTCATGTTCTTTCACACTTCAGCAGCAGAAAACAACTTTTCCTGCTCATATAGGAAGAAGTTTTCTTACCTTATTTTGTAGCAGGGATGGCATGGATGTGTATTTTGGTTTTTTGGCAAGTAACACTCATGTTTTATGATGAAAAAAATTCTCAAATGGTCTTCAGAATGCTCTTTCGCATTGGCTTTTTAGTAGATAGAGGAATAAAAATGCTGAGTTGTCAGCCTAAATATTAGAAATATCTTCTCTTTCCTTCTTTTTTTTTCCTAGTACTTGATTCAGGACAGCTAGGGCCCAGTTTTACACCACTGATTCTAGGCTGATTAAGTCGATGGCTGGATATTTCTGAAAATGGGCTAAATGTAAGCAGTTACTCAAAGTGAGTGGGTGCTTCTTGCTGTGCTATGTTGGGAGAGATGCAAAAGGATGCTTCTGGCAGAGATTGTATAGCCTGACTTTCTAAGGAAATGTGACTTTCACAATCATGCATATGGGGTTGCAGCACCAGGAATTTTTAAACCTATATTTGATGGACTCAGACTGTGTTGCAAAAAGTTTTGACAAAATTGCTGGGTAGGTAGAGGAGGAAGACTCTGTTATTGCTTTGAGGGCAATGTAATATAGACCCAGCCTTTCCTGGACATTGGAAACCCCTTGATGTTTAAGAAGACAGAAGTCCATGGGAAATTGGCCTTCCTTGCTTTCTCGATCTGTAAACAACTTGTCACAAGTTAGCTTGAATACCTTGACTTGGTGGCCACCATAAGCCCCATGTGGTAGGATAAGCAGCGAAGACATCCAGGTTTTCTGTATGCCCTGCAGAGGTGATTGCCTATCGCAGTCACTCCGTTTTGCAGGGTTGCTCACTTCCAGCTTCCTTCTAGTGAACTTTTGTGGCAATCTCTTGTGACTACTGTCTGTATGAGGGACAAGGTAACCTACCCTGTAGGAATAACACTTAAGCAGTGGCCCTGAATACTCATTGCTAGTGGTAATAGGGATAAGATCCACTTCAGCTCAAAGATATCTCTCTCTCGATGTCTTCAGTGATGCTATGTGCTCGTCAGGTATCCTTGCAAAAGTGTGGTTCATGCTGTTGCTCTCGGATCCATGGTCAATGCTCATGAGTACCCATGGGATGTGGTGGGAGCTCTCTGTGATACGGTCTTTGAGAGGTATGGGCCAGTTCTTGGGGGCTGGCAAGTCTTTCTCTTGGGAAGAGTGGTGAGAACAGCTGACAGTCACTCCAGAAAACTTTGAAGTTACTCTGTCCCTGTTTGTTTGTTTATTATTTTTTTTTATTAGTAGTGCTGTTGACCTCCAGCAAACCCTGTTGTCCCTTCTTGGCACAGGCAGTGATGACTCTTATAAATTCTGGAATATTCTTGCAGGGCACTGGTGGATTAACCAGGGATGCATCTCCTCGCAGATGCTGCCAGGCACATCCAGGGAGGTTTGGAGGTGGGGAAGCAGTGGTAAATCGGGTGGTTTTGCTAGCAAAAGCCCAGCTCTGCCACTGCCCATTGAAGTCCTCTTTCCCTTTGTCTTTAGGGACTGCATTTTGTGTTGGCGAGTTCAGGAAACTTTTGTTGTCACTCGAGTTGGAAAAAACGGAAGGGGAGAGGGGCATTTTAGAGATTACAGCTTTGGTGGAAAATTCCTGGAGGGCAGCGTGTGGGGGTGTTTGTTTTTGTGGTGGTTTTTTTTTTTTTTTAAACTGGTCCCTCCCCCCCCTTCCCTTCCTCCTCCACAAAAAAGGGGTTTTTCTTCTTTTTTTGTGTTGGTTTTTTTTCCTACTACAAAATCTATCTGGAAAACGGTGCTGGTTGCCAGAGGTCCCTTTTAACAAAAAAACCAAACCAAAACCCAAACTATGGGAACATTCTATTTCTTTTGGTTTTTTTTCCTGAACTAGAAATGAAAGTTGTTTTTTTTTTTTCTTGAATGTTTTCTTGTAGCATTTCAGTTTACACTCCCTGCCACCCCTCTGGAAAAAGATACCTGTGTTTTCAGTGGGTAGGGAAATGTGGAAAAGGAGAGACATTGCATTTTCATAGGAATTTTATTATTTTATTAATTAGATATTTAATATTGATCTAGAAAGATATATTGATATTATATTCTTAATATATATACACACACATTGCCTACAGGAAAATGTAGGCATTTTCCTAATGCCTGCCTGGTGTAGGCATTAGGGCTCATTTCTGAGCTCTAAAATAAAAGTGACACTGGATTTTAAACATTTTTCCCCAATTTTCCCTTATGTCTGTGATTCTGTGATTTCTTTAATGAGATGGCTTTGGGTGCACAGGCCATTGCATGCATGAGAAGTCTTTTTCTCACACCTTTTTTTCACAGCTTCAGTCCTGATACAAACCAGCAGGAGAGGCAGGAAAAGAGGTGATACTGGATCTGCGCATGAGGATCCAGCACATATACCTCCCCGGGGAAAGAACCTTAATGTTTGGGTCCAGTCCTGTGTGATTTCATATCGTTTTTGTCACCTTTCACATCTTTGCAAACTTTGAGTTAAATCTGCAGGCTGGCTTAGAGCAGAGGTGGCTCTGTCCTTGGGGACAGTCAGTTTTACACAAAATGCAGTAGCCGTATTGGTATTTTTTACAGTAATAGCTCCATGTGCCTAATAACTGCCTGTCTTGTCTGTATCATGAACACGGCAGCATGCAACAGGTTTTTGCACCCTTTGAACGGGTATGTGGTGCCCTAGATTTTGATAGGGCTTTTAGTGCTCGTGGTTGGTATTTCGCAATGAAATAGTTAAGAACTGCTTTAAGAGACCACGACCATAGATGTAAAAGTGTTGAAAAGGAGGAGCTTGGTTTCAGACTGAATGGGTCCATCAAAGTTCTTTCGTTACTGAAGAAATCTGAAATACCGTACAGGCTCTCAGGGTGTCTCTCTTCTATCCTGGATAGTCGAGTTTGTTGTCACTTCCATTGAGGTTCTTGTCCTCTCCCTTGGTTTTTCATTGGCTCTAGTTTTGAAAATCAGTTGTGGCTCTTGAGACTCTTCAATGAAGAGGGAGGGAAGGAGGAGATGAAAAACTGAGTTGTACTCCACCTGCTGTGTGGAAAGGTTCTGGGTCCGGAAAGGTTTCTCTCCTCTCTCTCTCCCCATCATCTTACACCTCACAAACTGGATCCAGCGCCCCTGGACAGTGCATCCAGCCTACGGGTCCCTCTCCAAAGGGCTCCGTGGGCAGCAGACATGGGCTATGAGCTATATGAGCTGTGGGAGCTGTAGGAGCAGTGGTTATCCACACTCAGCCACTGGATTTTCTGAGGATCTGTCTCACCTGTGATGTATTTCCATGACACGATGGGCCTGGAAGGACTGTGGTGTAGTCTTTGTCTCTCAATAGGGAGGCTAGGCATCGTGTCTTTTGACCCATTTGAGTTGAAAGATTGTATTTGCAATGCTGTGTTTTTACTCTGCACTTCCAGGGGCAAGGTTACCTTCCACACTTCAGTTCTCTCTCCTCCTTTTCCAGATGAAGAAGAAGCTCTGAACTCTATTATGAAGGATTTGGCAGCGTTGGGCAAATGTGGGGGGCTGCTGGACAACAACAGGAATAAAAACAGTGTTCACTCCAGCAAACAGGTAAGGCATTGCTTGAGTCCACCCCAAACTGCAGTAAACCAAAGAGGTGGGCATGGTGCTTACCATGCTGGGCAGAATTTAAATGTTAGAAGTGAAGTTAACAAGTGCTACAGGAGCTCAGCACATCAGAAATAACGTAATTTTACCAAGGCCTAAGCTTTAGGATCAATTCTTGAAGAGCTGAAAAGAAGCTGCAGGCATCCCCATAAAACAGAGGAGCAATGGAGGAGCAGAGGAGAGTGATACCCGAAGCCATTCACAAATACAGCAATAGAGCATGAAACTGATTTTAAATCTCAAATCCCACCCCAAGGCACTTGTTTCTCTTGCTTAGCACTGAAAGTAGTAGAACTTGTTACAGGCTATGCAGCTTTAAGATTTGGATTAGTCAAATGTTTTCTATTGACAGCGTTGATGAAATACAGTATTTATCATGTGCTCATTTTACTTCAGATATTTGAAAGACAGACTGCCAACTTTGAGCTGTAGACACCCAGGCTCTTTTGGGAGGAATAATGTCATAAAGTGTTTAAATATTAATTACTGATGTTTATCTTTAAGCTCCTAAAACCAAACGTTTTGTCCCTGTTGCGCATTCGGAGTTGATTTGGTGAGCAAAAACATTGTCCCTTGAGCAATGTCAGAAGTTATTTGCTGACATTGATATAATAGCTGAAGTGAATTTAATAGCCTGTTTGTGTATGGAACAAATATTATGTGAGCACAAAAGTTGTGAAGAAGGAATTCAATTGTCAAAAGACCAACAATAAAAGAAGGGGAAAAATAATTAAGAGGACCAGGAGGCTGCTGGAGAAGCATGCCAGCAAATCCACTTGGAATTCAACTTCTAGTGCTATGGCTTAGGATAAGCTTGCAATCAACTTTGCAATCGCTGAATGTCTAGCAAGGAAGAAAACAAATTGTCATTTACTGTCATCATGCATGTTTTAATGGCACTTGTGCTACTAGCAAAGAACTCTGGATGCAGAGGGGAAAAATCCTTTCCCGAATCCCTCTAGACTTCCTAGACACATGCAGACGAAAACGCGTGCGCACGTAGCGTGTCTGTTTTAAAGTGTGTCCTGGTGGTAGCAGCTGTCCAAGTTGAATCACTGGATTTGTGTTCAGCTCATGCTGGAGTAAGTCCAAGATGTTTACAAAACTGACTGGAGAAATTCAGAGCCGGCTCTCTGCAGCTGCAGGCAAAGCAGACAATCCAGCACAGCTTTGGATGGCTCCAAGGGTAGCATTTTCAGCAAGTTGATGGGTGGAGACCATACCAAGCCATCTCGGGATGCTTTCAGGATAGCAAAGCTTTTTCAGACTTCTCTTAAATAACATATTTGTTTTCTCACAATGGGAGAAAATCCCTGCTGTCATTTTTGAAAACTTGCTGTAAATGCTGCAGATACACAGTTAACCAGATATTTAGTCAAAAGTAATAAAGATAATAGTTTTCATTGGCTGAATTCTCATCTACAAAAGTTTCATAAAATTGACGTCTTGCAAAAGTTTCATAAAATTTGTATCCACAGCCCATCCACTCCGTATCTTCATTTATAAATCACCAGTAGAGTTATGTTGTGCTCTACTATTAGCTTTAGAATTGTTGGCTGCTACTTGCATTTCATTTTATTTTGTTAGGAATCAAACTGTTCTTCCCAATTACAACACTGATGCTTGGAAAAAACATTGCCTCCTTTACAATTTTTCTTTTTATCCATAAGCGGACTAGCTGTCGCTGTGTGCTCATAGTTACTCAGAGCTCTCTGATGGAGGAGGCACAAATAGTCAGCATCCCGCTCTCCTCACACATCCGGGGCTGAGGATTCAGACCAACGGGCCCCACGAGATGAAGGGCGTTGGAGTATGTTGAATTGTTGCTTCACTAAATTGGACTAGCTGGAACAAGTCTGGCTTGTGGGACGACGGCAGTCTAGTCTGTGAGGTGGGGAGTGGCCAAAGTAGGTGGAATTAGTGGGGACTTGGTTCATGTTTGCAGCTCAGAAACTTTTAATGGACTTGTTTGGGTCACTTTTATTTTTTTTTCCTTGTTTTTTAGCACAGAAATTGATGGGGGGAAGATTGCTTTGGTAATGCTGTTGTCATGCATGTGATTTGTTCTTCCTTTGGTACTTGGTGTTCCCTTTTTTTTCTTTCTTTTTTTTTTTTATTCCTGTGATCAGGTTAGCTGCTTGGGCTGAAGGATGCACTGCACAATCTCCCTTCTGGGAGAGGGAGAGTGAGGCATGGGCCATTTAGATGCTAAATTTTCCTCTTGGAAATCTCATTGTAGGTGTCTCTTATGGGGCCCTGCAGCAACATGCTCACATTGAAATACTTGGGTCTGGTTGTTCAGTTGTTAGATTAAAAAAAAAAAAAATTCAGTGGAAAAATGCTTTTCTGAGGCATGGGAATCCTTTAGTCAGTGTTCCAAATTTCCAGTGAAAAACACTTTAAACAAGAATGTGTTGACTAACTAGCCTGTTCCTTTGTGGCTTGCAGCAATTTTTTGGTCCACAAAGAAACACAACCAAAGTGCTATCTCATCCCTGTGTCCTGGAGGAGTTCCTCAGTGCTCTCTTGACAGAAGTTGAAATTTGGAGCCTGCCAGATAATATTCCTGGTAGGCCTGGGCCACACAAGAAAGTAGTCTGTGGTGGTGTGTGCTACACAGTATTTCTTCACGAAAATATCAAGAGTTTTGCTGCAGATCATTTTATGACATGAACTTACCCTTTGGCAAACTGCTTAAAAATCTTTATTTTAGTTTGCTTTCCTTACAAATGAGTTTAGGACTAAGGCTGAGTTTCTGGATGTCTAATGCCTCATGGTAGAAAAAGCTGGAAAGGAGAACAGCAATACTTGATGCACAGTGCAGCTGAGTTTCCTCCCTTAGATTGCTCAGGCTGCTGGCAGCAGATGTGATGACTGAGCTTGAATCTCCTGAGCCCTGGTCAGGTGTCAGTCACTAAGTTACGCTGCTTTTCTGCCTGGTGAGAAAACAGGGAAGAGAGGGGTAGAGATGGACACCCTTTTCCTTCCACATATAAGTTACAATCTTTAAAATGGAGCCGTTTTTGGGGAGCAGAGGGGTCATCCTAACGTTATTCCTAGTGCATCCTCTGCACTATTACTCCTCCATTATTCCTTTTATCACTCCGTTATTCCTCATGCATTCTCTGGCATGGCTGGAAGGAGTCCTTTCAGGCAGTCTCCTGGACTGAACAGACAAAGGAGTTTGTTTACAGCAGTGGCTCTGAAGAGGGGAAGGAGGAAACAGCAGAATAAAGACCTGCATTGTGATCACTAAGAAAAAAGATGAGTGGGATAAGGAGGGAAACCACAAAGAAATACCAAACAAAAGCATGGAGGAGAAAGGAGCAACTATATTAACATTTATTTTGCATCTGTCTATGCACACATCCATTTATTTATATAAATAGTGCTTGGCAACTCACAGTATGAAGTTGGTTGTCAGTGCTGCGCTTCGGTCTAATGACAAGGCGTTGGTGTGGGGCTCTATCGTGGCTGATGACAGCTAGCAATGCCTCTGCCGTGTTAATTTTGACTGCAAGTTCTCCCACGGCACTAAAGTCCAGTACTTGCGAGGAACGCTTTCTCATGCACAACAAATGTCAGACTGACCTAAAGGTTGTCCTTTTAGTAAATTACCTCTGGACTGTCTTTTCTTTGGCGAGTTGGATGCAGGACGAGGCTTGCTCATATCTAGAATAAAATACAGCTCACGTTCTAGGGCTCTCTGTTTGTAGGTCCTCAAGCAGCCTAAAAGGAGTTTGGCTTTATCATCTCTGTTTTACCGTTGGGGAATATGATGAGGGTCCGTAAATATCACCTTGAAGATGGGAGTCTCTATGAGGAGATCTGCAGGGATTGCCCTACCTGGGGAGCAGAAGCAAGGGACCAAGAGGGCAGCAGCACCGGTTGGGAAAGGCTTGGCTGGAGATGGCAGAGGCAGTGGAGTCCCAAGGATTTTGGGAAGAGGCTTTCCCTTGTCTGTGTGTGGAGCTGACTTGGGTGCTAAGAGGGTAATACCAAGGAAAAATCCAGCTGGAAAAAAAGCTATTCCCTTCCAGGTAGGTGGTTTTGGATAAGCATTTTGAAGCCTGTGATTTCTGCTGCTGTATAAACCAAAAATAGCTATAACAAGGAGCAGTGAACCCTCTAGACATCATCTTTCCATTGGCCTCTGAGCTGCTCACGTGCTGGGCTTGCATTTTCAGAGGAAAAGAGCTGTAAGGATCCAGGAGGACCAGGATATCTCGTAGCTTCCACCCCTCAAGAGGAGAAGGGGGCAATCCCAGACAAACCCCTTTCTGTCTGATTGCTGAATAACCCGAAGTGCGTGGGGTTTCTGTGCAGATAATTCCTAATGACGCGAATTAGTCATCTCCTATTGCGGTTTAGGGACGCAGTCCAGCTGTCTGGCTTGTAATGAACGTCCTGTTGCTAAAAGCAGGGGTGAGCACAGGACTAATGCAAACAACGTGCACATCGAGGAGATGCAGAAGTCCCCTTGGCCTGGCCCTGCAGTGCTCATTTTTCTTAGCCAAAGCCAGAAGTCGAGGAGAAATCCCACCACTTTGTGGCTTTGTACAAAGGAGTAACTAGAGCACTAATGCTCAGCAGGGTTTTTTCATTGTTTCCTAATCCAACAAAGTAGAAAGTAAGAGAAGTGAAAATAATCCCTCTGCTTACTCTCCAGCATGCAGAAGTGGGTCTTCTTCATTGCCCTTCTTTTACACAGGAGGAAAACTGAGGCAAAGTAGATGCTCAGGGTCTCGTGGGTGGGCAAGATCAAAGCTGGAATGAGCCCTACTTGGTGCAGCACTGAAGGGAGGAGGAGACCCCTTGTGATGATTTTTTCCCTGCCTTTCTTGACCTCAGAAGGGTTAATGCTGGAGTCTGAGACTTTGTCCCAGGTGGTTTGTGAGGCAACCATGGATTTAGGTGGAAGGAGTGATCCAAAGGCTGTGTCCCCGTGGTGTCTCAGTATGGACAAAGCTGTCCTCTGGTTAGGTTTGACAAGAGCAGCCTTAAAAGCAAGCCACAGAGGTGGGGTCCACCCAAAACACCGTGTCTGACAGTGGCTAAATTTGGGAGGAGGAGAGGACATGACGGGGGGAGTCTTTGAACTTGGCGCTTGTCTGGGATTTTGCAGTGTGGCAGTTTTAGGTGCTTCAGCTGTTGGTGCCACACTAGTGCACGGGCAGATGTGGAGGTCCTGGCCTGCAGTCAGTGGCATTGAGGCGATGCAGCGAGGGTGTCCCTGTGCCATCGGTCACCCTTCTCCATGGACATGGCGTTGCTCAGATTGGACCCATACCCTGATCCGATCGACCTTCTGGGTGTTCAGCAGTGAGGGTGCGGAGCACCTCCTGTTCCTCCAAAGCTACTTCCATTTTAGGCCTAACTGAATGTTTTCCTGCTCTCCGTGTATGCTTTTATTACAAACAGCAGTCAGCTCTTCAGGGATCTCTGTATAAGATCATGATTCACCTCATTTGGAAACACTTCTTCCACTTTTTTCCAACATTTTCCTTAATCTAAACCAGTGCGCAGGGCTGCTTGCTGCAGCTCTGGGGGCTGAGCTTGGCCAAGCCCGCTGGGGTGCATGGTCCCCAGCCTAGCACCGAGTGGGCAGAAGCAGTTGCCCCCTTTTCTTCCCCCGATTCCTGTCAGCGCTTCCTCTGAAGCTTGGCAGTTGTGGTCTTTTCGTGAAATTAGAAGTTTTGAGGAAGGAGCTAAAAATACCTCAAGGAAAGCCTGGAAAGATGGTGATGGGTTTGTGGCCACTGCAGTGGCTTTGCTTTTTCCTTTCTGAGGCGGATGGCAAGAAAGAATAAAATACCATTTGTTAGCAGGGCTGGAGGAAATGCTGGTACAAGTATCTCGGAGAAGAAATTATTGGAGAAACGAAGGGAATTACTGTGGTATTTCCTGCCAGGGTTGTCGCTTACTTTGTTCGTGTTGCAGCAGGGCCTACAGGCGCTAGCCAAGACGCGGGCTCCTCCATGCCCCGTCGTACGGAAATGCACATGGAGAGGGGAAGGTTGCTCACTACATATGACCCAGGAGATCAAACATCTAAATTTTGTGCTTGGCTCTGCCACTCTGCTTCATAGAATGAATCACAGAATGGCTTGGGTTGGAAGAGACCTTTTTAAAGGTCATCTAGTCCACCCTCTCTGCCATGGGCAGAGACATCTTCAACTAGATCAGGTTCCTCAAAGCCTCATCCAACCTGACCATGAACATTTGCTTTGATGGGGCCTCCACAACTTCTCTGGGCAATCTGTTCTAGTGTCTCACCACCCTCATCACAAAAAATTTCCTCCTTATATCCAGTCTAGATCTACCCTTTTTTGGTTTAAAACCGTTGGCCCTTGTCCTGTCATTACAGGACCTGGAAGAAGTCTCTCTCCATCTTATAAAGCCCTTTTTCTATATCAAAAGGCTGCATTAAGGTCTCCTCAGAGACTTCTTTTCCCCAGGCTGGGGTTTTTCTTCACACCCTTAGGAAAAGCAGCCCATGCCTCAGTTTCTCCTACTTGCTCCGTTACCTGCCTCAGCTTTCACAGCTCTCCATGAAACCATCACTGAGATCCTCTGCCAGAGCTCACTGTTGAAAGCTGGTGCCTTGTGGCATGGCCTTACCCCTTGCCTCCACCATATTTAACACACGCCCTTCTTGGTGTTCTTCACAAACTAATGACCTCTTGATTGTGGGGAGAACAAGGCTGCCATTAACCCCATTTGACATCTGGTGGCAGGGAGGGTAAATAGCAGGACTTGGATTGTGCAGGGAGGAGTCGCTGTTGTTTTCATGCCTCACAAAGTTGCAAAGGAGAGTAGGACCGTGCAGTCTCCACCACCCGCACCTCTTCCATGACCTGTCCTCTGGAATTTTCATGTTGTGTTGAGGTCCTTACGGAGAAGACGCACGATTGAGGGAAAGGCAGGACCAGTGTTTGAGATGCTGGGTGCAGACTCATGTGAGACTTTGCTCCAGCACTTGGCGTGCCCCAGACTCCCTGTGTAATCTCAAACCAGTTGCTCCAAACCAGATTTCTATGGGTGTAAAAAATCACAGCCTGCTCCAGCATTTCGGAAGTGCTTTGCATCCCCCTGGGACTTCCTAGTGCCTTGGGCACTGCCCAATTTTTTTTTTTTCTTTTTTAAAGGAAAAAAGTATTTGTTGCTGATTAGCAGTGATGAATTCAGCTTTAGCTCTGGATCAAAAACATGAGCAAGCCAAGGGAAAATTGCAAAATAAAACTATAACCAACTTCTCAGATTATGCGTGTGTATATGTATATACATATTTCTCCCTCTTGCAAATGCTTAGAAGTTTAAGGTCTTCATTTCTTTGAGAGAGGCAAGAAGTAGTGGGTTTTATATCAGCAAAAAGAATAAATAATAAACTAATTAACAAATGAAGTGGGTTTTCATTCCCCTGTTGCAGCCAGTGTACTTGTTGCTCTGCTCAGAAGCAGCGTGGGGCAGCTGGCTTACTTCTGTTGGCTTCGGGCCACAGCGCATCAGCCCTGTTGTTGATGTGGAAGAAAAGGATGCAGTAGGGTCGTGGCTTCCCCCCCCGCCCTGCCTTCTCTCTCTGGAGCTTTATACAAGTGTTTTGACATTTTCCAGCCATGAACTGTTTTTCAAAACTGATTTGTCTGTGAAATTTGTGTTGCTCAGCATAAACAGGCAGCGTGTGTTATGTCCCAGCTCGGTGCAGCATTCAGGTCTGCACTGAAAGTGAAACCTGTGTTTTGAAAGGTTTCCTGCAGCAAGGCTGGAGCTGCATGAGCTTTTCCCTTTACATGCCCTGCTCCTTTGTAAGGAGAAACCTCAAAAATTCCTTGCTCTTATTTTTTTCTCCTACTTCAGAGAAGGACTTTGTGGAGCGCCATGCAGTGAACCCACCCCAGCTGATTTACTGCCAGCATCCAGGAGGAATGAACCAGCCAGGCCCTGTTGCGAGAGGCACACGCAAATAAAAATTGGCATAAAAGAGCCTGTATCTTTTTTTCTTTTCCAACAGAGATAATCCAAGGTGGCAATCCCACCTGTCTTTGCCTGTCTCTAGAATGGTTTGGACCTTCAACTCTAGGTTGGTTATGGTCATCTGTTTTCCTTTTGAATTTTGGACGGTTTTAGAGTTAGTTTGGTATTCTTATGGGTTGGGCCTGGTTTTAGAAGTGAACCTGGAGTTTGTCCAAATGTTGTGGGTCTGGAGAAATGGCTGCAGACACCAAGGTGATGTAAGTGACTATTTAGCACGGGCTGGTAACAGTGCCGGAGTGCCCCATTTGGTGACTGTCCCGGCACTGGTTCTTCCCAGCCTTTCTGGAAACACAGAAAATGACACAAGCAGAGATAAAAAGGATGCGTTTCAGATGATCCAAGATGTTTACCCTGAAGCTGCTGGGTTTTTTTTTTAAGCTTTTCAACCGAATCACCTCCAGCCATGACTTCCTGAACTTCAATGGGCATTTGCAGAACTTGAGGAGCTGTCAGTTTAAAAATAAACCTAAGGACGCCTGTCCAGCTCATTTTCCCCATTAGAGGCAAAGCTGTTTCACTGTGGCTCTGCTTTCCCTCTGAGAGGATGGAAAGTGTGCCTTCACACGCTAGCAATCCAGGGCTAGAGATAAGGCCCTTGCTCAGGAAGGGCTGTCACCCACCCATTCAGGGATTATCCCTGTGAGATGCAGGCAGTGTGGGACCGAGCCCTCCCTGGTGTTACACCTCAGAGAGAAGTGGTGAGTGCTTTTTTCTCCATGGGAAGGAGAACGCTATTTGAGGAGGCTTGTGTGCACTAGTAGAGACAGAGCCCTGGTTAACTGGGGTGACTAAACCTGGTCTGGGAAGTAAAGAGAGTTTTGATCTGCCTTGGACACCATTGGAAAGTCCTGGTATGAGCCAAGGGATGCTAGAGGGATGCTTGGCTCAGACTTGGTCTGAGAAGCTATGTGAATGAAAAGGCTCCTTGTGGTCTTGATCATTGCTAAATATGCACAAATAAAGGATGGGAGAAGTGGCTTTTACTAGTCCGTGCACAGTTGTGTGCTCAGTCTGCCCATGACTCCGCTGGCTCTTCTTTGGGCAAATTTAATGATTTCTCTTGAGGTCAGCAATGGGTCAGTTCAGGGTGGGCATTTACTGTGTATAGTGTAGTGGTGCCTGATTTACTTTGCATTTTGTATGTCCTAAGAAAATAACAGCCACCCCACCACCACCCCAGCACTGTTGACTTTTAAAATCCAAGACTGTCTCTCCATTGCCATTATAGCATACTTGCTTTTACTTCTTTCTTCATTGCCCCAAATATTCCTGTGTTCTATTAAACATTCTCTGAACTTTGCTTTTTGGGTTTCCAACAGAAAAATACTGGGATAAAACCATGGGAAGCACTGAAGATGGGCAGACATCTGACACTTAACATGTTTGCTTCTGATAATAGTGCCTTGTTCCAAACTGAGTTCAGAGCATTCAAAATTTTCCACTTTTATTAATGCATTTTATTAAAACAACAGTTACACAGATGAGTCGGTGTCCTCTTGTTTACCGAAGACCTTATTTTTTGACAAGCACATTTACCAGCAATGTGGAGTTTCCCCAAAGTCCATGAGTCCATCAGGCAGCTGGGCCCTAAATAGACCAGGTGCCCACTGGAGTTAGGGGAGTCTCCCTGAGAACTGCTGTCAGCTTTGGATCTGTGTGTCAGTCTGGGATGCAGTTTGGGACCTAACCATTTTCTGCTTTTTCTTTCAGCAACGAAATGTCAGGATCAAGTTTGAATATGAAGGAGAGAAAAGGTATGTACCCAACCCAGTCCCCCACATGCACAAGGACAAATTACCCTTTTTACTCAACATTGTCCTACTGACTTCAGCCAGCTGCAGATGAGCTCACAACAGCATTCGTTCCCCTAAAATCCACTACAATTTTATATGTAAGAGCCTTGCCTCATCATCCCCTTGCCACATGCCCCATCCCACTCCTGGGATTTGCACACAGGCAAAGTGATTACAAGCTGGAAGTCATTAAATGCCTCTTACCAGGGATGCAGAGTGCATGCTTGGATCCTTTTCTCTTTTTAATTCTTGAGCCCTGCTGAACCACAGCTGAGCTGCAAGTCTACAGAAATGTGTCCTTTGATTAGCAGCCTATGATACTTAAGATAACCAGATTTTGGGCATGGGTCCCATGAAAATAGAGCTGGGAGTTAAAGCTTGCCTGCCCTTCCCTGCTTGACATTTTCATGGAATCACCTCTGCTCGGTGACTGTGGCAGGGCAGGACACAGGGCTGGAAACTCGCAGGCTGATGGGCCAAGTTGCATGTTAAAGCGAAAGAAAATTTAAGTAATGTCACAGTAGGGCTAGACTGTACCTGCTGATATGTACCTATGCAGCTGCCTCATGTGATGGTACAGGAGAGTCACAGGATGCCAAACTGCATTATTCTGTCTCCCATCCCTACTCCCTATTCAGAGCCACTTGCTGAAAATGGAGCTGATAAATCTCTGACCAGTGCCTGATCCTGGGTCTTCTCCAGTGAAGGGCTGCTGGACTTTTTCCTTTTCCACCTGTATCTCATAGTAGGAGAAGGAGTAGAGGAGCTGCACTAGCATTTTTGGTAGATATTCTTGCAGGGTGGCTCAAGTCCTCTCTTGGGCGTAGCAGACTAGCAGTATTTCTGGGAGTGCAAAAGCAAGGAGCAAGCTTTATGCTTCAAGATAGAAGCATATAGATTCTTTCTTCTGAACTGTCAGTTTAGTCCCAAGTTCCAGTTTGCTTCTACTAAATTGAGACTATTGTTGTATTTGTTTGTGCATACAGGATTATCCAGTTTCCAAGACCAGTCAAATTCAAAGAAGTGGTGCAGAAGGTCACAGATGCTTTTGGACAGACGATGGACTTAGTCTGTGTAAACAATGAGGTACTCTTCTCCTTATT
This sequence comes from Phaethon aethereus, assembly GCF_964289735.1. Lineage (NCBI taxonomy): Eukaryota > Metazoa > Chordata > Aves > Phaethontiformes > Phaethontidae > Phaethon > Phaethon aethereus. Next base: position 166,323,631 of record NC_138582.1, read on the forward strand.
GCTACGGGAGAGTTTTAGGGTACCTGGTGGCCACTTCAGAATTGAGTAGTGGTTTGTTATTAAGGCCCTAATTTAGTGTTGTAAATCTTACTTTGTGGCTCCCAGCTCGTGAGCTGTTGTCCGGATACAGTTCAGTTGGATTCTCAGACTCCAAGCCAGGCTTTCTTCTTCTCAAAATTATTTCAATTAAGGCCTATTAAATGGTGACACAGGAACATTGTCTTTCTCCCAGAACAAAAACTCCCCCTAACTCAAAATCAAAAAGGGAGGGAATTAAGTAACTGAGATGGTGGAGACATGGTCAGTTCAGCTACGCAGTCGGCAGCAGTAGGTGTTTTCCCCTTAACACCCTTGGGGCAATAGGATCAACTTTCAGAGTGTATCTGACTGGTGAGAGTGCACACAGGGCAGAGAGGAGAACAGCTGAGACCAAATGACTTTCCCGAGAGCCACACGAAGTGACTGTAGGCTATTGTGTGTTTGGTTTGGATGTGAAGCCTTTCCATCTTGGGGGCCATTGCAGGAGCATAGTGAAGGCCAGAGCATGAGGGACAGCACTGTTAACACAGTGTACTTTTATCCATCACTGACTTTGTTTCACCATAAAACCCCAGAACCGTGTGCATGTTCTCGTGGTTAGGTCTGCAGTGAAACGTGCATCACTGTAGATTCCTCTAGCAGGTCCTGTGGCCACATACAGGCACCAAAAAACCCCTCCCTCTGTGATCCTTGCATTTTAAGGATCCTTGCATTGAAGACCTCCAACTTTCTTCATAATACAGGCCACTGTGGTTTTCCAACTTTTTCTTTGAGCCCATCACTGTGTCTGAAAGCAGGGTACTGATGAGGGCCTTTACCTAGAAGGGGACAATCCTTGGAATCTGTTTTGGTGTGCTTAGTGTTTTCTTGTGAGGCATCTTGCCATGGGCTGGGCAGGCAGCTGGAGCCACTGGACTCATAAGATGGGTTTGGCTTTGGGAAGGAGGAGAGCGCCAGATGACAAATAGGTAGGCTTTTAAACACCAATTCTTTTGGATCTGTCCTGACAGCTTGCTTGTTCAAGTATTAATTGCAAATGACTAACAGCCTTTCATTAAAGTATGAATGGAGAAGGAGGTCATGAAGAGATCTATCTTTTGGTTTTTGTTGTTTCTTTTCTTTTTTTTCTTCCTTCTGTTTCAGTGGATATTTGATCCACAAGAAGGTTACTATTCTTTTATAATAGGTACTTCATGATACCAAAGTATCTGCTGGGTTTTGGCTTTGAATGCGGTCAGGTTTCTAATCTTGGGCATTCTCTGACAGCCGTCCCGGGAAAAGCCTGCCATTGAATTCTCCAGGGATGACTCATTTCATTCCAGGTTTCTTTCCACTGGAAGAGGAATTTTTTCCAGCAACAGCAAACAGAAGCTTAAATAATGCATTTTATCCCATATGAGAGACTGCCTTCCTGGGCATGTGCACAGCACATGAGCAGGCCTTTGAGTAGTCCTAACTTCTTAGGGTTGAGAAGGACCTTCAATGTTTTGTTTTTCTATATATAAAAATTCCTCTTTGTAAGAACCCACACCTTTGGGAAAAGGTCTGAGCACTAGTAATTCAGGGTTGTTTTTGTGGAAACACTATAAACAGACAAAAGTGACCTTTGAGGAGATAGCCTACATGTCCTCATGGTGACACCCCGGCATCTGGCTCCTTGCATGTTCTGGGTCAGGTTTTTGAGTCTTGTGACTGCAAGCCTCAGAGGTAGCCTGACCACAGATTCATTACAATTAAATATTTCACCCTTTCTTTATGCTGAAAGGGAACTGTGCAGTAATTCTTTGTTGCCATCAGATGCCATCCTGCAGTAGCACCTCATAGACCAAAATTACACTGAGCTCAACAGGCCCCTACAAAAGCTCGCTAAATGGCAGTCACTGTCCTGGTGAAACAGGAGTCCTGAAACCAAGATGAGCGAGATGAGCATGCCAGTTGGGTGGAGCAGGGGCACGCATGAATCACATCCTGGTGGGACCATGGAACCAGCGGGCTTGGACTGGTATAGATAAGAGCAGGGCCTGGCTGTGGGTGTACCGCATGGGGCATGTCTGCACATTAGTACTAGGCTGGGCTCATCTTTCTGATGAGTGGGATCACAAAATCTGGCCTGTCCATGGACAGCAGAGTGTGGTGTTTGTTGGACAGTTGGCTGTGTTACGGATTGAAAGACTGGCTTCTACAGCAGAAGCTTCAACAGCTTCTACAGCTTCTCTGTCTGAATTTGGTCTGTGGGCACTGCTCAACAGCTTCTACAGGTGTGACTAAGTGTTACCTTGTCATTTGTCCTATCTCCATCACCAACTTGTGACCCTGGGCAGAACACTGAACCTCGGTGTGCCACCAGTTCCCTTCTGACCTCCCCTTGCTTGCATCCTCTGAGGCTGTCCCTTAGCATCATTTTGGAAGGTTAGGGGGAGTTAAAGCCTAGGGAAGTGGTAGAAGCTCCATTACGGGGGGGAGAGGGGTTGTTTAAAAGCATATTTACCAAACATTTGTCGAGAATTGTTGATGCCAGTTGGTCCTGCATTGGGCAGGAAGATGAACTAATTGACCTCTCAGATTTTTCCCCAACCCTGTTTCCTACTATTCTTTGGCTTTCTGCAGTGTCTTACAGAGTGAGGTCTCGCAATACTGTTGTAGTCGGTGAAAACTCACCCTTTGCACTCATTTTCTTAGACTGTAGCGGATTGACTACCAAGTCCTGTAATAAAACATTAGGCTCCATGGGAGTATACTATTTAAAAGCAAGAAGAAAATCTAATAAGCTCTATTTAGTGAAACTTCTGTGTGGGTAAAGTTTGCTGTTCATCACGGCTGCTCACTCTGTAGACAGAAGAAATCCAGTTACTGGAAATGCACCCTGGCAATTACTTCCGTGGTTCTGCGTGAGTCTATATTTAGTTTTGCACCTAGTAGATTCTGTTCCTGATATCCATATGTGCCACAGTCTGGAAGGTAAATGGAGCAAAATTTACTTGCCAGATGTGGGTAATAGGTAAAGCCAAGCTAAATACTGGCTCCAGTCCTTTTTACAGGAGGGCAATTTCTGCGTGATGTTTTTGGCTCCTCTGAAGTAGGCACGCAAACGTGTTAATGTTGTGATACTGGAATGAGATGGAGTGACCTGCAGAACATTTTGTTCAAAGCAGCGGCTGAAGGATTGCAGCCCTGAACACTTGTGAGGAGCCCAGTAAAGGGATGGGTGAGCAGTGGGACTACATTTACAATTCAGAGTCAAATTCTGCTTGGTGCTGAAGCTGCGGGGGGAGCAGCTCTCCACCATTCTCATTTCTGTTTGGGTGAGTAGAGGAGAAAAGGCTTTTCTGCTTGATGCACCTGTGGAGCCCTTGTGAACTTCTAGAGTATTCCGCAGTGCACTAAGAGAATATCCCTTAAGCTCTGCTGCTTACGGAAGCAGACTGTGAGGACAGCTGCACAGTATTTGGGAGATGTATTCAATACCATCTTTGTCTGGTACCTGCTGTGGCCACAAGTGATTCATTCAGACCTCAAAGTTTAACCATGAACTATGGTCTAACCATTTACCCCACTGGCCTACTGCAAGCCCTGAAGAGTTGATATCTACCTGGTACTTCTCTTTCATTCACGACCAAGCCCTGTCCCAGATTGGGAATCTGTTTCCAGTCTCGTTTGTGAGGCTCAGCTCACACAACACTGGTGCTGGTGTTCTCTGTAAACACCGCAGCTGGTTAGGTCCCTTGCTTGGGAGGTAAGGGACATCTTGAACTTTTCTCTTCCCCATCTGGTTTGGTTGAGAACTCAAGTCCCTTCCTTGACAGGCTGTGGGACATCCTGAGGCAAGGCTTTCTCAAGAGTTTCTTTTGAAGTCTTTTTCCTAAACACTAATAACTAAATAGTTATTGGACAAAGGCTTCACAACCTGATTATCCCTGTTGCTGGGTGAATGTGCCAAACGCTTCGCTCTAGAGTCTCTTCTTCTGTCTTTTTGTAGAAATTTCTCAACCACTTTTGTATGCCTTACACCAGAAGACCACTCCTAGCTCAGCCTGGAGTTTGTTGCTTAAATACCTTTTGAGAACTGGCCTTGTCTTTCCTTATCAATTACCACTGCTTTCCGCAATTACACCTGGCAGCTTTCTTTTCCTACCTGTTAGTTCAATTTCTGGATAGCTGACTCTCCTGTGCGTGCTATAGGGGTCCTGGGTCTGGACCCAGACTGTACACTCTTGAGAGTAGCAGGTTGCATAAAGCTTAGGTATGGCGGTGCCCCTTTGCAGACCTGGCTTTTAGTATCTCCAGGCTGGGTGCCTAAGTTAGGTATAAGCTCAGGACTACCTGCTATCCACAGCTGCAGGAGCTTGGCTCTTTTGGTGGGATAATGATGTTAAGCCTGATATTTTACATCTGAAATAGGTGGCCTGCATATGGCTCAGTGCCCTGTCTGCAAAGCGGGGAAGAAAGATAACCTTCCTATCACACAGGAGAGGAGAAACTCAATCCAAACCTTGAGGTGTTCACACTGCAGAAACAGCAGCCATGCGGACACCTAAGATGGAGCTTGGTGGGCTCAGGCTGTGGTCGTTGGGTGGAGGAGGTGACTGTAGCAGTTGCCTGAGACAAAACCTCATCTCTGTTGGCCAGGGCCCACAGCTTTCCTCTGACCTGGTCATCCCCAAAGTCCTAGCCTCAGTGCACACAGTCTGAGGTGTATTTACCTAAGGGCCAACAGCCAAACCCTTGGCAACACCCTGGGATCAAAAAGGTAGACACAGGCAGCTTTTGAGTGTCGTCTTCTGGAGCAGTTGATCTGAGGTGCATTTGCTGTGGCTGGTGGCATGAACCCTGGTCACCCAGCGGGCTGAGCTGCCTTTCAGGAGTTCTGGGCAGCTATGGCTCCCAGTAAGACCAGTGGGAGCATACTGGGAGCTGTGGTCACTCAGTCCCTTTGGTAGGTGGAACTGCTGTGTACTTTGGCACAGGCATGAGTATAACATGTGCTGTGTTGGCTGGATTCAGTGCCAATGCCCGAGGCAACCTACAGAGGCTGAGGTCTGTTTTTTATGAGATTAGGCAGAATGCCCCAGGATGAGGGGCATTTTATCTTAGCCCAGGGCAGCAGAAGGCCACAGAGCCCCTCTGAAGTGCAGCTGTGTTGGGCGTTGGAAGCTTTGCAGGCTGCCTGGAGGACATGGTACACCACACAGCAATGTCAGGAGGGTCAAATTCCCTCTGAAGATAGGAGGGCAATAGTCTGCCACTTACCAGGAAAACATCAGGACCTTTAGCTGCCTGATAGACACGACACTGTGTAGCCTTCTGTTCTATTTACCTTATAAAGAGCAGAAGCTGAATTTGTCCTGCTGGGAGTCAAAGAAGGGGTTCTTGGAGGGAGAGCAGTGTACACCTTTCACATCAGAAGGGAAGAGACTCTTATTTGTGAGATGTTCCCTGATTTCACTTGCTGCCCAAACACTAGGGCACAGGCACACAGGTTGCAGCAGTAGGGAAGGCCACTAAGGATCTACCAGAGTAAATCCTTGGGTGCAGCTTACTGCTTTGGTGGAGCACCATTGCATGACCATCTTCCCAGGAAGAATGTGTGGGGCTGTTTTGGGGATGGGTAGCAGCAGGTCTTGCCTACAAACTCCAAGATCAGAGCAGCCCCAGAATAGCAGGCAGCAAGCCTAAGATTTTGTCTCTGCCCTCTCCTCTTCCCACTAGCTGTGAATTGATGATGTGACCTTTAAGCTCTCTCCTCGCAGATGTTTTTTGTTGTGATTTTTTGCGTCTGTTCCTTGGTAGATGAGAACTTGGAAGAAAATGCTAGAGCTCGGCAAGCTGAAGGGCATGAGGGCTCTGTTTTCCATCCGCCTTCTCGGGTTCCTCCCTCATCCCCTGATTCCCAAGCTGTTCACTGCAAGGATCTGGCTTCCTCTGTTTACCCAAAAGTGTGACACTGCCATGCTCCGGTGTTTGTTCAATCCCTTCCAGCTCCTGATCCCACTGAAATCCCAGGAAGATTTGGACAAAGCGATGGAACAGTTGGAGCTGAGCCCTTCCCTGAAGAGCCTGCGGATCCTTGTGAGTGCTCCAAAGAAAGCGAATGTGAGTCCTTCACCTTCTCTGCTCTTTTGTGTCCATAGCGAGATGCCTTGTTATTGTGTTGGGGAGTGGAAATGAGTCTCCTGATGATGCAGAGCAGAGGACAAGCTGGTCATGAGAGGGGTCAGCCCTGCTCTGGCTTCGCTGCTTGGAAATACTCCTGTGATGGCAGCCCAGAGGCTGAGCGCAGCTCCATCTAGCTCCTCCTGCAACCTGTGAAGGGTTAAATACTGTACTGATCCTCAAACAAGGTTAAACCCCAAGAGAACACCTTGTGCTTTCTGCCTAGGGATGCTGTCACTATTCCTCTGTAGCCTCTCCTCCATATACAGGGTGATGCCATGCTGGGTGGCAGTGTGGGGACCATTCCCTCCGTGTGGTGCTGCCGTACTAAAGGCAAGGGTGAGAAAACTGGAGAATCCATCAGTCTCATGCAGGACTGTCTTTTTTCGCCATTATTTATTTATTTGTTTTTCCTGAGCTCAGTGGTTTTGCAGTTAAGCCTGTTAGTTTGACCTCGCCTGCACAGAGCGTCTTGCCAAAGCACATGTCGTGCTGCCCCAAGCACAGGCTGTAAAACAAGGGATTTACAGATGTTGCAACTCTGTTTCTTCCTTGTATTTCCTAGAAGTACCGGGGAGACTGGGAGTCTTGAAACTCACAATGCTTGTCCTCATGCTACCACTGGTGCTTGCAGCTCCTGGAACTTCTCCACTCCTTTTGAGAGGCTCTCAAAAGGTGCAGGGACCAGAGTGCCAGGGGAAAACTGAGCCATCAGTTAGAGTTTCCTAAACCTTGGTCAGAAATGGGGCAATCTGACCCAGCAACAGCAGGAACATTGCAGTATTGCAAGTCAGCTACTAAGAGCAGGGCAGCCAGGTAGCTTCATGCATACCTTTGAGAGTAGGTCCAACTCTTCCTGAAGCATGTAACCAAGCAAGAACATACAATTCCAAGGTCATATGTAGAATTATGACAAAATCAGAGTGTAATGTAGTATGTTAACTTAGTAAGACTCGGCCACTACCATTTAAGTTACCAGCTGGATTGTCATTTCCTTGCTTTCCCCCTTACCTGTCTTCCCTAGCAGAGCCTGATCCTCCACTCTGTTCTTCTGCTCTGTTACAGAGGAACCTCTGCAGTCCTAGGCTGCTACTGAAGTCTAGGGAGCGTGGAGGAGAGGCTGTGATTTTGGGACTGCAAACTTCAGGGCAGGGATCAATCTCTGTATCTATTTAGAAATAATGTCAGTGTGGGAACAGTCTTTTATGTCAAATATCTGTATTTATCGTTATGAACTGGAGCTCTATCTTGTCTTATTAGAGTATTTTAATAACAGATGTGAATTATTTGTGAATGATTTTTGGATCACCCTAGATTACGTGCCTTTTTTGGGGGGTTTTTTTGGTTCTTGGGTAATATGGTCATGGGGAGCCAAATACAGGGTTTCACATGGTGCGTCTGCAAGGGCTCTGCCAGAGTCTGATCATTCCCTTTGTCTGATTACCAGCTCCTTCAGCCAAATAACAGTAAACAGCATGAAATGAGGATCTCCAGATCCATGGGTGATATCATGGGATCCCTGTACAAGGACTCCGAGAGGACACGGAAGTATTCAACAGGTCAGTGAACTGCAACGCTCTGCGGGGTGATTTGTGCTATTACAAGCTGGCCACCATCCCCTTCCTCTTTCCTGTCACAACTCTGTAGCTGCTACAGTCTGGACAGCCACACTGATGTCTCCCACCAGTAGCTCAGTACAGTTGCTGATTATCCTCAGCCTGAGGAACAGATTCTGCAACCTGCATGGGTTGGATGAGGTTTTGCTGAGCAGAGTCATGTTGGGCATGAAAGCTAAGAAGAGCAGGGGATCTGAGGTGTAATTTGAGAGGGGAAATGCAGTGATAAAAATCTCCAGTGAATTTGATGCTACTGTGCTTCATCAAAGTGAAGAGTAAGGATTTATAAAAAGCCCAGGCTTTTTGACACCTTGACAGACTTATTCCTTTAAACATCTGTTATCGTGCTCTCAGCATCTCTCCCCCTTCCCAAGTCAGTAGAACAAGGTAGCTGAAATGGGCTTGGGTTCCTTAGCTCCTGAGCTAGTATCAGCTTCACCACATAAGGTCTGAATATGTGTCTCCATGCCACCAATCTGTTCTTGTTGGTGAAGTCTGCAGTAGTTGCTTTTGTGGTTTCCCAGGAGAATGGATGTGTGCAGTGTTTTGCAGTGGTCACATTTCAGATGAAGTGGAGCATCCCCTTCCCTCAGAGGTGCTGGGAGTGGATACCTGCAGCCTCTGAAGCCAGGCTGGCAAATGCCTAGTCTCTTCTTGCAGCCCCGCAGGGACCAGAGTTTCTTCATAGCCTTGTGTGGTCTTTTCTTTGGTTTTCTGTGCTTTGAGTTTATGCTTTTCTTGCTTTCTAAAATACTCTGAGCTTTTTGAAATGACAAGTACTCTTCATAAGCTGACTGTAGGATCTCTTGTGTGAAGAACCTTGTAGGATTTTGTAGAGAGCAGGGTGCCTTGTGCAGAACTGGTAAAGCAGCCCATAGGACTTATACAGGGGTATAATTATTCATATTACAACCTATAGGCAGGATCAATGATCCTGAAATACAGTGAATATTCTCTGCTGTGTCTGGGTGCTGGTTGCAGAGTAATTTCTACAGATCCCTATTGTTTTCCTATAATTATTTGACAACTGTAGCAACAACTGAATCAGAGGCCTTGAATAAAGTGGGATCCTCCTATACATGAACATATGCTTCATCCTCCAAAGATCCTCTGTACTTATACAGCAGTAACCACTTCAGAACTCTTTTCTCTGTGCAACAAAAGTATTTTTCTCAAAGGATTTGTCCTTTCTCTGTTTCATAGGCTGTGCAGCCTTGGTAACATGTCCTGTGGTTTGCTGCATCTCAGACAATGATATGTAGGAAATTCTTCTAGGGCATGTCCAATATAGCCCCTTGTGCAGCCATGCCCAACTCTTACTGAAGCCAGGGGTGGGTGGTGCATGTACAAGAGCTCTCTCTGGGTCTGTTGTTTGCGTGTGCCAGGGATGCCTTCTTCTATTGTGCGTTGGTTTGTTGGTTTTTTTCCCTATCTCACACGGCTCGTCAGAGTTTACCCAGAGTCTGGCAGAGTCACTAGATGATTCTGAATGAAATGCACGCACAAATACATGGTAAGGCACAGAACCTCAGCAGAAACTGTGCTTGAGCAAAACATCTCTGCTGCTCTTTTTTGGCACTTGTTAAGCTGTTAATACAAGCCAGGGAAGAGCTGTGGCACTGGAAGCTGTCACTGATGTGTGAACCAAGCGTGATGGGCAGAATTGATCCCATGTGTAGCTGTACTAGCAAGAAGATTAGTTCCTGCAAAGTTAGACTTTTCTACTAGCTTTTATGCCATGCTTTGGCCTTCCCTTATTGTTTTGGAGCTGCTGTAATACCAAGAGAGTCTCTGACCATGTCCCTGCTGACTGTGAGGTGTCCCTTCCTTGAAGAGCATCCTGTAGATAAGGCAGACAAAGGAAGAGACCTCAGCTCTGAAAGGGTGTGAAACTGAGGTACAGGTGGGTATTGAGGGAATGCCTGAATAACAGAGTGGAGGAATGGGTATAACATGCTGGTTTAATCTAGATAATGGAGGAGGAGGAATGGGCAGCACCAGATGTAGGATGCAGAGTGTACTAACATTGGGATCTTCAGGAAGGCCTGCATTCCAATTGCTAATGCACCAAAACCAGTGTCCTCGGCGATGTTATGTAGTTAGGTAGCAAAGGTAACCAGCCCATGCTACAGTCATCCCTCTGTTTTTTTCCATGCATTTCCATGTCAATCTTGCTCTTACTTTGAAAAGAGGTTACAACAAACCCTCTGCATGGTAACAGCACACCAGACCTCTCTTTGGAGTTATCTGAGGTCTGTATGAAGCCATTACAGCCTTGCTTAGGAGGTGTTTGCAATCCAGCAAATTCATTTTTTTGACCTCCTGAGTCAGAACTGGGTAATCTAGCAGAAACTCCAGTGGGCTGAAAAGGAGAGCAGTGTTTCAAATGGAGCATAAAACTGAAAATCAGGCAATAGACAGACAGAGATGATCCTGTGTCATGGTTTCCTGAACTGGGGATTTCACTGAACTTGGTGGATAGTCAAAAGGCTGGGATTTCTGTAGGAGCAACTGTTCTTCACTTGCAGTTGCAAGGTACTTCACAGTGTTTGCTTCTGGTGTCATCAAAGTGGTTGCCATCAGGAGGGGTTCTTAATTCAGCTTTTCTCTTGAAACTACATTTAAAAGGAATTTAAAGTGACTTCATGAAAAAGGTGGTTCAGGGTCATGTTCTCAGTGTTTTTCTGCTGACTCTGCCATGTTAGCAGCAGTGAAAAATAATAAAACTGCATGTTGTTGGCACAAGCACTTTGGAAGGGGGGTAGATGTTCTGGGGAAGATTTGGCTATTTTTGCTTCTGCTGGACAGAAAATGTCTTTGCTCCATGTCCCTGAAAAACCTTATGCAAAGTCAATATTTTCTTTTTTTTCCCATAAACTTTTTCAGTGGCAATCCCCCCACACCCCTTTTTCGGGGAGGGAGGGGGCAAAGTGGAAAATGTTCCAGTCTCTTGGTGACTATCATCTGCAACTGTTCAGCTGAGTGCCAGGAAACTTTGGCTAAAATCTATTTGGGTTCTGGATTTTCAGATAACTGAGGGTTGTTTTTATTTACTTTGAGGAAATACATGCTTCAGAACATTATCCACAAATTATTCAGGAGCCCCATTCTAGAGTCGCCATTTCAGTGGAAACATTTGCCAAATTTTTTTTTTTTTTTTTTTTTTCCTCCCGTATAGTGGTAAACCAGGCTGCTGAGCTGTGGCATCATGTGCCTGCCAGCCCTCTCCAGACCAGGAGTGAATGCTGTTTGGGTTTGTGCTGTCAAATATGGACCAACTATGGGAACAGCAGGACTTTTGCTTCAGAGAATTGCCACCGCAGTGATGGTACCCAGGTTTTCATGGGTGCCTGGACACGTGTGCAGCAGCATCTAACCCTTGCTAGCACGCTGGGAGGATTTGAATGCAGATCTCCGGAGAGGGACAGTACAAAGACTTCGCTGGTGCACAGGCTGGCCAGAAACAGAGGCCTAGAGGTGATATCTGTGCCATTAAATTCACAGGGCCAGGACACGAGCACAGGCTGGCCATCGATGGGGTTGCTTAATCATTAGCACATGTACCCATGACTGCCACCACAGCAGCGTCCAGGTACAAACTGGGGTAGTATGGACTAGGGATCTGTGGCAGGAGTTGGGATGGATGAGACCCCATCTGTTTTGAGAAGAGGAAGAGAATTTGGCTGTGTGCATCATGACAGCTGCTTGAGGGCTAGAAATGGGCTCTGTCCTGCTTATTAGTATAGAAGTACCCTAAAGTTTGCATTAAATCAAGAGGTAGGAATCCATCCTCTGAGGATCAGCATGGAGAGGAGGGAGACTGGTAGGGGTCCCACTAAAAAAGAAGTCTAGCACGATTTGGTCCATTTGCTCACACCTCCCTTCAACAGTCACAGAGTGATAAATTTCCTGCAGGTTTATTTCTTCTTGTACAGCTGCGTCCTGAGCCTCGTGTTTCTGCCAGGGCTTGGAGGAACGGCACATCTTGACATCATGTGGCTCTGTGGCGACGTCAGCCCAGGGCTGGGCTCTCTGTGGCTGCAGCTGTGAGCGTAGGCGGTCGCCAACAAACCCTCCCCAGCTCTGACTTTTAAGGGGCTTCTATTCTCCATCAGGACCCCTGCTTGATGTTGATTGGTGATGGATGAAGTTTTAGGAAGGACCTGCCAGGGCAGGGAAAGGGTGAAGCCAGGGAACGCGGAGGTGGAGGGAAGCCAAGCCTGGCACAGGGGAGCTGGCTGTACGTGCAGCACCATGAACTCCACACATACTGCATGAAAGACACTTCTTAAGTATAAATAACAGAAGGGAACATGAAAGACCCCAGTAGATGCCAGCAGTTACTGTAAGTCTCCGTACTGGCCTGGTTCATCCTGCTCGGGACATGCTGTGCTGTAGTCTCAAATATATGGCTTTACATTAGTGCGTGTAACATGGAGCAGGAATTCCTTCCCAAAGCACCTTGCTCCAAAAGGTAACTGAGGTCAAATGCTCAATCGGTGCCAATCTGCAGAGCTTCTCTGAGTTCAGGAATCCTGAATAGAGCTGCTGAGATCCAGCCAGCATTTGGCTTATAAAGATGTGCCTCAGAGCCTGCCCCATCCCCACTGGGTCTGAGGACTGGAGCTGACCTGTAATCGTGTAGACCCGGGGAGGACAGTTCCTTGGGCGTCTCCTCTCTCTGCCTAGTGCTGCTGCTGTTTCTTGAGTATTAGGTCAAGTGTGAAGAGCATCCGTGATGTGTCAAACGGGCACATCTGGGCTTGTCTGTCCGCTTCTTCCTCTGCGTCTGGGCAGGTAAAGCAGCATTATCTAATATATCCACTATGCCTCGTGTTGCCTCCACTGTGAATTAAGCCTGCCTTTGAGTACCGCAATTGCTCTCTCTCCATGGCCCCTATTTTCCATTTCCCCCACCCCAGTAGCACTGAGATTGCCTGAGGTTTTGTTATGGGGGCAGGATAGGGCTGGAGAGTGGAATCAACCTTGGGCTCCGGGGCTCTGCTCCTGCCACCTGCCCGTGTTCCTCCTGGGCAAATGGGCACGCGTGGATGCAAAGCCGCAGCCAGCAGCAAGCAGCGTTCCTGGAGTGTGAAGCTGCATAAATTACTTTGAGCAGCTCTTCTATGCAAAGAGTCTGCTGAAAGGGATCTGGTTCAATCCAGCAGTTTCCAGGCGTGCAAAAGCCTGAGCGTTTTGTTTAACTTCCTTGCCTGCTGGGAAATGGCTGGTGTCTTATCCCCTTTTACAGTTTTTGGCAGGAAATGTGACTCTGGAAGGTCAAACACAACTGACCTGATGACTGGGAGTAGTTGTTACAGGCAAAGGCTTAATGTGAGATCATGCAAAGTCTTTACGCTTGTGATAAATCTCATTTAACTCCCTGGGTTCAAAATCAAACCAGGCATGTACAGCTCTTTGTACAATCTGAGTTGAAGACTTCGGGGGCAGTGGGTGGGTTGTTGCAGCAAGAGATCCCAGCACTGCGTGAGCAGACCCACACCTCCTAGTAGCAGTAACAAAAACGCTCAACAGAGCTAAGATACAGTGGTTACACCACGTCAAATCCTCTAGCAGCTTTTTGGAGCAAGAGCCACCAGTCTTTATGCGGCATTCTGGATTGACATCTGCTAAGCAAACAAGGAGATGATAACGCAGTGATTTATCCAGGGCGTCCGAACCGTTAAATGGTTAAACATTTGTTTATTTATCTTCAAAGAGGGGATGCCATACTTCCCAACTGGTTTTGTTTTTAGGGCTGGTGGAAAGCCAGTTCATTATGAGCGCCGCAGCACTCGAGAGATTCTCTCCCCTTGATCTTGGCATTACTTCAGTTGGACTTTTTTTGCTGTGCTCTTATCCTGCAGGAAATCTGTGAAGGAGAAAATAGGAAGGAGAAAAAAAGTAACTTGAAGCCATATGACTTTTTACTTTTACAGTGCGAGCAAGGAGTCTGGAGGGACATGTACCGTGGGACAGAGATATCTATGTATTTGGTATAAATCCAATCCTGATTTAGTGACCTTTGGTGCTGGTATGACACTGCTAATGTTAGAAGCTCCTGATACATATCAGCTTAAGTGAAAGGTGGAGACTCAGACTTGAAGTGTTGATCATGCTGATGGTTTTATGCCAGAGATCAGTCTGGCACAGTAACTGTGATGCAGAATAGCAGCAGAAAAAGCAAAAGTTGTGCTGATTGATCAGTGTTGACTTTTCACAATGGGATAGGCCCCTTCCCGATACCTCTCTCTTGCAATATTGTGCTAAGCCTGGGCATGTTGTTACCAAATGGTAGTGATGAACCAAAGAGTTGGCAAGAGTGCCATAAAAGTGGGTAAGAAGTGTAAGGAAGCGCATCTCCCATGTGCTTTCTAACTCTTCAAGGATGTGTGCTTTTTAGAAGTCAGCTTAAAAACAAGTTGTTGTGTTGTGTGAAGGCTTACACTGCACAATACCAACTGGTTAAAGCTCCAGCATGGAGCAGCACAGACCTCCGTCAGCAATTCCTTGCCATGAAGTGATGACAGCCCAGGGATGGAGGGGAGGGACTGCAGAAAGACAAGTGGAGCCAAGCCTGTGCATCTGGACCAAGTGAGGGCAACACTCCCTAAATCCTGAAAAGGCACAGGGAATTGGTTAGGGTGGAACTGGGGAATAATGGGGAGAAATGGGCCGTCGATATAAGGAAGCTGCAGAGTTCTCTTCCAGGTGCAAAATAGAAACCCCCTTTGCTAAAGAGCCCTGGTGGGCTGCCTGCAAACGCCTTGTTCTCTGTGCCGAGATGTGCACGGCGCACTGCAAAGCCCCAGGGGTTTCCAGGTGACTCTGCCTGGTGTGGAGGCTCTGCCAGCTTCAGGCATGGAACCTCTAGGGCTACAGACAGGGGAGGCAACCCTCCCTTGGCAGGAGCTGGGATGAGCTGCTCCCATAGGTCTTTCCCCTGCCCATGGTTAGATTTGAGAGTTGGTTTTCCTTCCCCTTTCCTTTCGTATAAGGAAGGAAGAGAGAAGAGGGGTATTTGAGTGCAATTTGTTTTCCATGTAAGAAGTGTTTAAGTGATGTTGCAGTGAGTTCACCCAGGCTGTTTCCCAGATTGCTGAATGAGGCAGTGATGTGATCCAGGGCGGAAATGCCTGGTGGTCAAAGAGAGGAGGTTGGTTTGGATTTGCATTTTGCTTTGAGATTGCCTGACTGTATCACAACAAAACTCTGGAGCCCTTTTCTTTTTGGTGTCAACAGAGCTCCTGGATACAGTGTGCAACTCTTAGGATCCAGGGGAAGTTGAAGGCCAAATCTGCTAGATGTTGTGTGGCCCCACAGTAACAAACTGTCCCTATTGCAAAAGCTTTGTAGGATGCCAGTAAACAGTATCACACCTCTAGCTCCTCTATTCCCTTCCACACAAGTTCAAACCCAGCAGCGTCTCCAGGAGGTCTGTGATCACTGGAACAGCATCTCTGGAAGAACTTGGATGTGGCAATTTCTCTCCTTGACCCATGCCTTTCCCATGTCCTAGGTTCTCTGCACACTGGCCGGAGCTCTCCACCCCCAGGTAGCGTTCCCGAAGAGCAGCAGCAGATTGCTCGCCAGGGATCCTATACCAGCATCAACAGCGAGGGCGAGTTCATCCCCGAGACCATGGATCAAAACGTAAGTGGGGCCGGGGCATGTGGGTTAAACCGGGATGGGATCAGGCATGAGGGAGGCTGCGCTGTGAGTGCTGTTCCTACCAGTAAACCCCCAGCAGGCTCTGCTCATGGGGCTTGGGCCAGCTTTTTCCAGGAATGGGTGCCCCCAGGCTTGACATGCTCAAGAAACAGCGGGCCCGATTTCCAGGAACCCTGAAAGCCTGCTGCAGTAGTGATGGCAATGTGCTGGGCACCTCAGGTAGCTCTGGAGGAGCATAGATCTGGCACATGTGCACACCAGCTCCTGGGCCCTCGTGGCCACAGCCTTCCCAGATCTGGCCTTCCCAGATCCCAGGGACCACGAGGGAGTGTGACAGCAACTGATTGCCTGCGATTGCAACAGCCTCGGGATGTCAGCATCTCTTGCTGCTTCCCATGTGCTGTTTCTGCCTGAGCTCCAGTTACAGTTCTTGGCTCTGCCCACAGCCTCTGTGGTTTTGTCTCTCTGTCCCTCCCCCATATATTTTTTTTGCCCTCTCTTAATAGGGAGTTTGTATATTCCAGTCTCTCAGTAATAAGAGTAGCTAGTTTTTCAGCACAGTGATGAGCAGTACCTCTTCCTCTGGTCAATTTGGTACCCTCAGTCAGGGAAACTCTGGAGTGTCAACGGACTAGAGCGGGGGCAGCTTACACCTCCCTCTCCATTTACATCTCTGCTCAATCTATAGCTCCAAAGAGCTTAGTATAGGTCCTGTGAAGTCAGCTGGGCTAACTGGGCACACAGTTCATTCTTGCAAAGCTCTTGGAATGGCAGGACCAGGATCCACAATTTGCAGGAGGGCTGGCTGTGCAGGAGGGACATCTGGAAGGCACTAAGCTTGCACCAGCAGGCTCCTGTGATGGCCCCAAGGATCTTACCTAGGGAGATGTGCATTTCCTACACTGAATAGCACCCACCAGCTCCACTTTTGTGTGCAGGCTGTGCCAGTGTTTCCATGGCAAAGTTGTGTTTTCAACAGTTTATTATACAGCCATTAATAAAATAAGAAGTCACTCCGGGTGAGTCTTGGCAGCATCAGAGTGCAGATGTATCTTGTGCTCCTTGCAGCCAAAAGTTGGCTTTCTATTGTTTTCACATGCCTTCCAAACACGTTTGGTAGGATTAAGACAAATTGTGTGTGCGTGCAGGGGGAGGGTCCACGTGAACCCCCTCTTGGGTGTAAATCAGTGCAGCTCCCCTGGCTTTTAATGGAGCTTCATTGGCGCTAGCTGAGCTCCTGGTGAAGGTTCCCAGATGTTATCCTCGCTTTTCTCCAGCATCACACTGTGGGTGGCCTGCTGCCCTCTCTGGCAAGTTAAATGCAGGAAAAAAGGGATTCGGGGATTTTTTAGAAGTTTTTTTCTGTCTTCTCATTGAGCAGGCGTGCTTTTCCCCATATGGGCTTTACCCTCAGAATGTCCTCGTGCTGCAGCTTCCATGTGCCTCATGGAAAACCACTTAGAAGCTAGTGCTTGCTGCCATTTGGGGGATGCCCCTGTGCAAGCCTGTGATGTAACTGTGGTCTTTGCCTTAAGACCAGCTTGGCAGATGGACAGAGGTTGAGTATGGAGCCTGCTTGGATCCCAATTTTATGCTTTGGCGAAATAAGTCCATTGAAGCATTATTTTAACTGCTGGGAGAGACCTGGCATGGCTGGCAGAGGTGGGAAGTGGGGTCTAGCAGGGGGCTTGCTCCTCTTTGGTTGGTACACTTTAAAGGATGAGGCTTTGCGGTAAAAACTGGGAAGCAGATAAAAATCTCACTTTCCAACTGGCACTGCCAAAATAATGCAAGGTGTTATGACAACTGGTTGAAGACGTCTAACACAGAAACAGCGCATGGAAAGGGAGGCTGTTCCTGTACAGGGGGAAGGAGGAGCGACGTGGGTGACTCCACGTGGTGTTTAACCCTTGTGGCTCAGCTTTCCCAAGAATGAGCTGGGCTTGGGGCTGGTTGTGGAGTAGGGGCTGGTGAGTGTCCACAACAGGTCTGCAGCCAGGAGGAAGCATCGTACTGACTGCAGCACAGCGTGGCCCTGAGCAAGCTCTGCTCTACATAGAAGTGCACATAGCCCCTAGGTTTGCCACTTAATACAAAACCTCTGTTGTTACTAACCAGCTATAAATAACCCCATCCAGTACAATGTCTCATCCAGGAAGCAACACAAATGCAGCTTTTGACTCACTGAGCTAGTGAGAGCCAAGCCAGTTCCTCCAGCCAAAAGCCCTGATGATGCTTCGCTTATCACCGGAGAGGAAAGCTGGTCTTGTGTGCCAGAGCAGCTTGGGGAAGTCAGGTGTCTGGGGCTGCAGTCCTGGCTGTGGTGCACGATATTCATTTGGCCTTGAGCACATCATTTGTATCCTGATTTTTTTTTTTTTTTTAATTTTTTTTCCCCCCAGAAATACTTTGAGCACTTTGTTTCTCATTGACTTCTCAGCATGGTTTGAACATCAGGGTGCAGGGTGCTAATCTTTGCCTCAGTTTCACTACTAGCAAATCGCCATTGGAAAGAACAGTAATAAGAACAGAGAGGGCAGCATAAATGGATTTCCACTGAGAAGAAAACTTTTGGTAGATCGAATCTCATCTTTGCTGGGGCTGGCATCAACTGGTGTAAATCAGTTGTTTTTCGTGGAGCTTTGTTGACCCTGCAGAGCTCTGCTAGTACTGGAGCTTGAAGAACTACAGTGGATAGTTTATTGTTTCCCCTTTTCTTTCACTGTCAGATGCTTGAAGCTTTCATCAGCCCCGATGAGTCGCTGTCTGGGAGCTGCCAGTCACTGGACAGATCTGTGGACAGGTGAGTTGTGCACAAGCTGAAATGCAGCCTCAGCTCCACAGCAGGAGATGAGTGGGGTCCGTGGCATCCCCTAAGGTTCCTGTTGGGATGAGGATGCACCTGAGAAAAACAAATTTGTCCTCAATGCTAAAAACCAGACCCTAGCACAGACATCTGTATGATGGTATGATTTGAATTGCAGTAATCTGAGCTGGACAAAATAGCTGGGGATCTGTGGACAGCTTGGCTTTGCGTGCCCAGGTTTTCTGTTTCGGTCAGATCCCGCTCCTAGCCCTCTGGCTTTCTGCAGTCACCGGGTCAATACTCCATTAGCCTCCCCATGCCTCCTCCTCCCCGGGCATGCTGTCTGCTCTCCGTTGACCACTTGTAAATTCGGCAGCCCCTCTGCACTGCCAGCAGCCACAGACATGTCAGTGAAGGTGCTGAGGACACCAGATGAGCAAGGACTAAGTTTAGCTTCTCAGCAGGAAGCAACTAGGACATGTTGTACTAACACAGGCTGCAGTTCAATAGTTGGTGCGGCTGGTTGGTCCGAGCTCACACGTGCGCAGAAACTGTACGTTTGCTGCTGTGCACAGTAGGCTATGTATAAGACACAGTGTCCTTTTTGTCCTTTTTTCCATCTGCATCAAAGGTTTTTATTTTTTTTCCCCACGTTGCTTTTGCCATACAGCATCAAGGCTGTGTTCCAGCAGGTCTGCGTTGTGTTGATTTGATTGTGTAGCATGCTTCAGGTTTGCAGCTCTGTGCACTTTGGAACTGTCTCACCATCAAGGTCCATTTCCTTTTTGTGGCTTTTAATAATTTCCTGTGATGTATTTTCTCATTGTTATGGCTGTATTGGAGCTGGATTCCTTGTGCTTCCAGGCTCTATGCCCCAGCTTTGCTTTTGCAAAGACTTTTCTAGGAAGAACAACAGAAGGAGCACAGCCCGGTTGTAACACTTTATTGCGAACTGAGAGAAGAGCGTTAGGCATGTTTGCGAGAGGGTAGCATGGCTTGATTTCACATACAAAGAAGCAGGCAGCTGTGTTCAGTCATGGGGTCTAGGAGCTGGAGAAGGCCTGAGGAGGGCTATATTCTTCAAAGGCAGAAAGAGGAGTAAGTACGACTGTTCCTACAAAGCCATAGCTGAGCCATTGCAGCCAATTACTTGAGATGGCACTAAGCCTCAAGAGAGTAATCTAGTCACCAGGCAAGGTGATCAGTCTGGTGCTAAGAAATAACATGACAAATTCCTCTTCACTGTAGCGAACCTGCCATGATCAGCTTTGATATGAGTAGATTTCAGAACACTTTACAAAGCAGGTTTCTACTACTGTGCCTATTTTGCTAAAAGGGAGAGTGGAAAAGCATCCTGTCCAGATCACCCTGTTGGCCCTTAGAGAGGCTGGGGTGAAATTGGGACCGCTGAGATCCCCTTGCAGTGCTTTATCATTCTCTCGATGTAGTTTAAAGACCTTGAGCCTTGAAGCACCAAGCTCACTCTCTCCTTCCTGGTCTCCTGGGAGAGTGTGCATGCCCAGTGGTGGTACGGACCTTCCTGCACAAGGAAGGTGGAGCATGATGTTGCAGAGAAAGGGACACCTGCATGAATCAAGAGTGACTGAAGGACTCCAGTGTGTACATCTACAGCAACAAAGCAATGTTCACAGAATGCGGAGTTGCATGGTTGAACACTTGATGTTGAGGGAAGAGAAATCTGCAGCCCTTCTTCTGTGCCGTCTTGTGCATAGGTGTTACAGTCTTTGGCTGCTTTGTTTCAGCCTGGTGATTGTTTTCTGCAGCGTCCCTTTGGTTTGCCACAGGAACAAGCTGTGATCCAGCAAAAAAACAGTCTTCATTCTTGCGCAGGTTGAGAATGGGAGCTCAGTTGGGTAGACAGGGTTGATGAGTGATCACTGCGTCTTATGGTATAGCCTGTCCTTTCTGTGTGTAATCACTTCCTAATTAATTCCACATCTTTTCTGATATAATAAAATGTATCCTCCTTTTTTTTTCCATCCCTTTGCAGCCCTCCCTTTACCCAAACCCCTGTTCCTGGAAGGAAGAGCCATCCCAAAGACAGTCTTGATTGCATGGGTAAGCCCTCTTGGAGGTTTATATTTGCTTAAAAATATAAAATGCATGTAGTAACGAAACTGGATAAAGGCTGTTAGAGGGGTGGCGCTGCATGAAAAGTAATTAAAAACAATCAAGAAAACCAGCTCCATTGCTTAGATTACACTTCAAAAATGACCCTGCAATGATCAAACATGAACGTTCTCTAAAATCAAAAGACCCAGGGCATTGAACACAGGCAGGGCTGCTCTTGTCATCGTTAACCCTTCTTGGCAATAGTGGTAGCACTGAAGAACCTTTGGGTCTAATTTGGGAATCGGTTTACAGCAACAACAGTCTAAACTGGTTAACAAGTGGATGAAAGCAAATAAAGCTGTTGAAAGATCAGGCATGAGTGGTGTGTTGGAAGAAGGTGCTGAGGGGGCGTTGCTCTTCTGTTTGGAGACAACTGTGGGGTGCTTAGAAGCTGGAAACAGCCTTGTGGCATCACCTTTTGTTTCTGGGAGTTGCACTTTCAGGATCCTGAGTTCCTACATAGCAAAACCCCCATCCCAAACGCTCTAGGGAGTTATACCTCTTCCATTTGCATTAATAATAATCTGTGGATTAGTATTAATAATACGGTAATACTGTATTATTTAATATACTGCAGTATTACATTAATGCAGTAATACTGCAAATGCTGTTAGAGAAAGTGTATTGGTAACTTTCAAGGATCATAGGTTACTGCTTAATCACTTATAAACATCCAGCTGGTTAAGTCATGGAAACTTGGTAATATTGTAATGACTTTCACTATTAAAAATGAACAAATGGCGATCAGCCTGTGGCATGATAACTCGTTTCTGGCCCGAGGCAGGATTTCTAGATTGAACCGCTGAGATGAAGCTGCAGTCAGTCCACGTCGCTGAAGGTTTTAATACATCCCTAGTGGTAGGGGAGGCATTTTACTTTGAGACACCACTCGGCATCGTTGCTCACACATGGCTCACTGAGAAACTCTTGACCTGTCCTTGTTGCTTTTCTCGCTGACCGTATTTCAGCCATTATGTACTCCTCTTGCGCGCTGCTGTAATGGAGAAGTCATGCTGAAGTGCGGCTGAGGCCAGGAATGGTCTCCAAAGAGCAGCTGCTGGCCCCAGGCTAAGACAAACAAACAATCAGAATGGACTGTGTCATTAGAATTGGATGGAAGAAAAACAGGAGGTGAAAGATGGGGGGGAAATGACAGATATTTTAATCTCAAGTTATTCAGTGCTACCAGCAATGGCTTCCTCTGCTGTGCTTTTTTTATTAAAAAAATATGTCCTTATCCCACATGTCCATCCACCTCTCTCTTAATCTCGTGTCTAATCTAAACTCCGATGGTCTTTAATCCCTTCTGTATATTCTAGTCTCTCTTTCTAGCATTTAATCCAAGTAAATATAAAATTTTGGGGCTCTGAGGGTATAAATTGGTCTCTGGCTTTCAGAGTTCAGGAGTCTCATCTGAGAAGAGATAGAAGAGGGATTGTCTGGTGTTAGCCAAGTGCTGGATTTTTGCATTTCCCTGGAAATAGCTGATATCAGAGCAGAGGTTTTGGAGTAGATGGATCTGGGCTTGACCCTGCCTGGCAGTTCTGTTTCCGTGCTAATTTTGGCATTTTCCATGTACAAATAAGATGTTTAGTGCACTGTTTTGGAAACCAGGCATGGTCAATGTCAATCCCCTGCCTTGTATTTGAACAGTGTGGGCCAGGGTCCATAAAGTCAGTGGTTAAACCTCTGTTCACTTTAGGGGGACCAAGACCAGTGTGTATAACCCTTATTTTCCACTAAGGAGTGTGTCACTGGTCAGATTTCAGGGTGAGCCTTGGGGAATATCTGGTCATGTAAATGAACAGCTTGTTACCTCGTTCTTGCCTGTGGTTCGGCGTGAAGACCAGAATGCTTTCCCATAAGAAACGCTCTGGGCATTTGATACTGAGCTGATCTCAGAAACATGTCTTTTCTTCCCTCCTGACAGATTTCGATATCCCATTCTGTGAGAGATTTGGGAAAGGTGGGACCTTCCCAAGGCAGTACCACCTCTCCCAAAGTCGCAAGGACTACAGTGATGGTAAGAAAATGATGGAGGGGCAGGGAGGGAGGTGCTTGGTCCAGGATCTTGGTGGCTGGTGACAGTGCCTAGGACTTGAGAGACTTGGGAAGATAATAAAGGGAGAACCACCAAGTAATTTAGGATTCACTTGTGTATTCTGAAGAGCATCCTCTGTGAGACCATGCGGGTCTGCTCTTGGGATGTGCTGAGCATCTACAGCGTGTATGAAAGTCAGCACTCAGCTCCTCCTCTGCTTACGCCTGGTTTAACTTAGCCACGTGGATGGATGGCATTTCTCATCCCTGGCAATATCAACCCTTCTGTTCCCCTGAATCGCTTGCCTTTGAGGATGCTGGTTTGTGACCTTTACAGCAGGTTTCTCACAGAGCTGTAACAAATCCCCTAGCAAGTGCAGGGTAGCAGTATCTGTTCATGTCTTTTTTTTAAGCTTGTGAGTTCTGAGCTTTTGGGACCACTCAGTCACCTCCTTGCTGCTCCCTCTTTCGCTGTAGAAGACTGCAAGTGGTGCGAGACAAAACTGAATAAGAATTAAATTCCCTTAGGAAAAAAAAAAATACTGAGGACATGCAGACAGCATATTGAGCCTTCCAGGATGAACTTTGTCTCTCACTGACACTACCCGTGTGAAAGCAGTTATCACAAGATCTGATGCTGCTTGTGTGGTCATTTGTATTGTGGTCTTAAGGGATGCCAGACAGAATTTGCAATGTAAATCCCTGCCTGGTCAGAGTTTAGTTGTGATTAACAACCAACAAAAACCCTAATGTAATTAAATTTTTGCAAACCCCTCTGGAAACATTCTGCATTACATGTAATGCCTGCTGTTAACAGCTCTTAAATTGAATTTAAAATGTTCACAGGGCTTTGCTTCATTTTCATTAAACGTATTTTGTTTAAATTGAGGAGGTGCCTCACTGGATCTGGGCAGCAATGTGAGAAGGTGGTAACAGGTAGATCCAAGGTGGTGTGTGCGTTCTTGCCATAACTCTCCCCTTTTCTCCTACAGGCCGGAGGACTTTCCCCAGGAGTTACTTCCCACAGGAGAACTTGTTTCAACTTGTCCCTTCTAGTCGAACCAAGAGCTTTAATGGGGACAGCAAGCTCAGCACCTTGCAGTATGATGAGTACAGGCCCAAATGGTGGAACAATTGTGAAAAAGGTCTGCAGGTCTTCAGCACCTCCCCTACGAAAGCTAGGAACTGTAAGTGAATCAAAGCCACTAGTGTCTGAGGTCTCAGTACATCTGGGTCTTGACACAAAATTGAGTTACTGTCACTTGCTGAGTTAATGGGCATCAGCTAAGCTAACCGTATGTGAATGCGCTCTGATTCCATCCCCACCACGAGGCACATGGTGCTAGCTTACATCTCAGTGAGGGTGATTTAATACAACACACTGTGTGTTACCTTGGCTTGACTTGAGGGTGCATATGGGGTCAGCTGCTCTTCATCACTTGCTGAGTTGCAGAAAATTCCTTGTGTGTTGGATTGTCAATGTGCTCGTATTCCAGGAGACTCGGGATACAGGAGCAAATAGGTCCAGAGATGTTGCAGGCTGCTCTGGTATTGCAAGACTGCCCATGCTATAGAAATTGGTGCATTCTGGGCCTGTTCGGTGACAGAAATGACTCATGAGATAAAACTCTTTGCTGGTCCCTGCCTGGGTTGCTGTTCAGCCATGCTGTATCCTGCTAACTACTCCTATAGCTGAGGAGAGAAAGTTCAGTGTTAGCTGAGAAAGCAGTTTCTAGAGGAAGGACTCTAAAGAAATGTGACTTTTCTGGGACCGTTTCTGCTTTATACTAATGCATACTGAGAGAGATCCCATACACACAGCAGTAGTACTTGTGCAATTCAAAGTGGTTTGTTGTGGTGTCCCTAGGAAAGGGTGGCTCACTGCCTGCCCTAGTGAGCTCATTGCAAGCCTGATCTGCACTCTGTAGGGTCAGACAGACCCTGATGCTGAGGTCTCCTTGCTGTGCTCTTCTCTCAGCCCTCCTGTCTCTTCTGTAGCCCTACAGGCACCTGTGAACTGGAGGCTGGGGAAGCTGCTCGGAAGAGGAGCTTTTGGGGAAGTTTATCTCTGCTACGATGCTGACACTGGCCGGGAGCTGTCAGTGAAGCAGGTGCCTTTCGACCCTGACAGTCAAGAGACGAGTAAAGTGAGTATGAGGGCAGGACTGCATTCTGCAGCATGTTGGGGGATTGTGGGCTGGAGGCTGAGCATAGAGGTGGCAGAGAGATCCATGCCCCTGATGGAAGGCAGCGTGTGGAGACAGTGGTGTTTGCCCTCTTCAGAGTTGTCCCCAATGGCTTGTGGCACCAGGCAGCATGCTCTGGTGACCTCTCTACCTCCCAGTTCCATGGTCACGTTGGCCCACTCTGTCTCGGGTATCATCTCTTGAAGGTCTGTCTTACTTTCAGCCTTCTTGCACCATCCACCTTCTTCCCACTCTGGGCGCTGCATTAGCTTTGCTGGTGTCTTCATTCACAACTTTCTGAAAAACTCTTTGAGCACAGGTAAATAAGTAAACCTGTCTCAAAGCCAAGCCTGTGTGTATCCCATCTGTCTTTCTCTTTACCTTTTTCTTAGGGCAGCATTCCTCATTTCTGAGCCCGATGTCCTCATGAGCAGCTTCACAGGTGCTGTGAAAAAAAGCACTCAGCATCGAGCAACATTTGGATAATATTCCCAAAGTAACCATTCGCTTTCATCACCAAGCATGTCTGTTTTGTTGCAGGAGGTGAATGCCTTAGAATGTGAGATTCAGCTGTTGAAGACTCTCCGTCACGACAGGATAGTGCAGTACTACGGGTGCTTGCGGGATCCTGAGGAGAAGAAGCTGTCTATCTTTGTTGAATACATGCCAGGGGTAAGTGTGGTTCCTGCCAAAGTTTGTCCTGAGTGACAGAGAACAGATTTAGACTGCTCTGGACTTTGGTGAAATTTGGACCTGGAGTTAAACTGTTCAGCTGAGCTACTCTATATTTGATGAGCTAAACCAAAACAGTGGATGCATCCCTAAGGCTTGGGAAAGCATAGGTTGTGAGTCAGATGTCATGGTGAAGACCCTCCACACGCACTGGGTGAAATCAAAAGCCTTGAGGCAGGTTTTAGGTTTGAATCCTGGTACAGGGTGTGTTCACAGTCTGGAATCTGAACTTGGTGAATGTGGGACATGATCCAGATCTGGCTCCAAACACTGTGGCCTGAGCCCATCCTTAAGGATTTATTGCAGATCCCTGCAGGAAAAGCTAATAGTACAACTGTCCACCCACAGCTGTCACCAATTATTTATGGCTTTCGGCACATGTGTGTTACAAACAGTGTTACTCACTTGTAAGTCTTCTGTTCAGGACAGAACTTTTTGTTGGTAGCATTATCCTCTCATGCAGGAGTGGCTTCAGTTTGTGCCTTTGCTGATACAGGGTGAAATAGCTCTAGGGAAAAGGAAGATAAGAAGGCTTTGAGAGAGTCTAAGGGGCTGAAGAATACAGGCAGATTAGTTGAACATTTCTTTCCCTGTTTGCGACTATGTGAATTACATCAGCCACCTAGACGAAGTCATTGGTTGATATAAACCAGCATAATGCTATTTGCATTGCTGGAGGATCTGTTCTCCTAAGTCCCGCCTGTCCAGCTGGATTCATTCCCCAGAGTGTGGGAGAATAAACCTTTGTTTATACAGAGATTTGTAAGGTCAGAAGGGACTATTAAGTCATCTGGTTGCAAACGATTTTGGTTATTAGTAAATGTGCTAGAAGGTCTCCTAACGCATTTTGCATGTGAGTAATCAGGTGGACTTCCATGTGTTTGAGTCCCTTCCAAGCCCTGTCCTCCCTCTCTCCCTCTGGACAGGCATTTCACTTTCAGGCTTTACCACAAGGCGTGGACCCAGAGGAGTAAACCTGAGGAGTTTCAGCAGTCCCCTTGCTACTATTCTGCAGCGTACCGATGTTTATTAGCAGCCAGGAAACCAACATTTGATGCTGGGGCAGTGTCCAGCAGGGATGGAAGTTGAATGTTTTTTTTTAATGATAAACCAGAGCTCTGACCAAATACAGATTGAGTTTTGTGCTGCAACAGTGGCTCATTTCACAAAAGCATCTCAGGGCTTTGGCTTCCAAGGCCAGTGGAAGTAGATGAGTTCCCAAATCTTGCAGGACAGCAGCTCTGCAGTTCTGGGTCTGGCCAAGCTTCTGATTTAACATGGCCATCTTGGCAAAATCTTCATGGGGCTAAGCTTGGGTGCACCCTTAGCCTGGCATTCTTATGATTGCTCCCATTAAATAGCTGACTGTATTTTCTGTCCTGCCGTGCTCACAAACTTTTTTTTTTAATTTATCCTTGGAAAATAGAGTGGTCTATTTGACCATAGACCTTGAAGACCGTGTTTCCTCTTCTTGTTCGATGTCCCCCCCATTGGTGAGGGAGGCCAGGATAAGAAAGCTTGTTCAGTTGTGGGTGAGGGAAGCTGTACAAGGGGGTAATTTCAGAGCATCTCAGGTTACTTCAGCAGCACTGTGAAAGGGGAAGGAGAAGCCCATCCATAGGATCACCACCAGCCTCAAAAGAAGGCCAAAGCAGTAGCTGGGCAGAGCAACAGCAGAGGTGGGTGGATGTGGAAAAACTGATACAGTTTGAGTGACTGACTTGGAGCAGAGCAGCCCACTGTTCCCAGAACAGAAGGACTGTGGCAATCTTGGATCAACCACAGAGCTGCAGGACAGGCAGAAACAGGATGAGTTTCTCCTCCTGCTTTCCAGCTAACCTGAATACTGAAGGTAGAGCTGGGTGCAACCTCTCTGATTGAACCCCAAATCTACCTTTGGTTCATCCCTGCTAAAACCCAGCTCTGGCATAGTGAGGAACACCCATTTCCAAGAGGACAGAAAATATAGCTAAAACCAAGGGGGTCCACCTCTTGCAGATGATAGATGTCTGCACCCCTGCTTCCTTTCCTCTTTATAAAATCAAACCAGTAAACGCCTGCATGCCTGGGTCAGAAATTTAAGTGCTTACAGATTGTCTACCTTGGGTCTTCTTGTAGAAGCAGTCCCATGTGGGGCTGTTCATGTCCCTCGTGAGTCTGTCTGCCTCATGGCAGTGGGTACTCCTTGCTGTGAGAATTTGTGGGGGGAGGCTTCATCGAAGACTGACTCATCAGCTTGGCCCTGAAGACACAGTCGACTTGATCCTCTCACTTGAGTTGTAACTCCTCATCAGTTTGGTCCTTCTCCATAAGCCATTGGTGACATCCAGCCACTAGAGGGGGAAAAAGTTCTGTAGTGTTGGCAGAAGGTAACACTGATATGCACCAGAGACTATATCTTTTTCTCCACTGGGATCTGAGACATTGAGGATGAGTCTTTGCTCCATTCAGCACTTAGTGGATTTTTATCTTTCTGTTTCTACAGCAGAGTGGGGGTTTTTTGAGCTGGAAGATAGAGAGGTCAGGAAAGTTTAAAAAGTCACTGTGACATGATGGTTCTGGTGGTCCTTACGGTTGGTGCATGTTGTTTCTTTGCAACAGGGCTCAATAAAGGACCAGCTAAAAGCTTACGGTGCTCTGACCGAGAACGTCACACGGAAGTACACGAGGCAGATCCTGCAGGGAGTCTTCTACTTACACAGCAATATGATTGTCCACAGGGACATTAAAGGTGAGTAGATAATTCAGAGGCCTCTTGCTCACTTGGATTTGTTCAACCCAACCTCCCCCTGCCCCAATATAAATTCGTGTGCAAAACATAGTGCTGGGATCCGGTATTTAAAGTATTTTTGCCCCTGGACTTCACCATCTTGAACCATGAGAATCTTGAACAAGCAGCTGAAGCCAAAATCTTGTGCTGTCTTCCTGCCTGGGAAGCCCAGATTAAGTACTCCTGAGAGGGATTATTGTTAACTGCCCTTACACATCTAAAAACCTGGTGTAACATACCCAGGAACTGGGAGTCCCTGGCATTCAAAGGAATCTGAGGCTCAGTTCTGCTGTCTGTGAGTGGGGAGGATGATCTGTAATCTCCCTTTCGCTTTTGGGAAACCTGCTGAGTGAGGAGATGCCAGTGGGAGTCAACCCTCTCAGAGAGCAGTTGCCTTAGGAGAGAGAGATTTTACGTAATGCCGAGTCCAGCCCCACGAAGGCCCTTCGGGCTCCCTCATGTCCACCTCTTTGCCTGTGCCCTATCTGCTTTCCTCATTGTAGCCACTTCAATTCAGGTTGCTGCTTCATCTCTTGGAGTTTTTGTTTTTGCTTTTCACCCCAGGTGCCAATATTTTGAGAGATTCTGCTGGAAATGTGAAACTTGGAGATTTTGGGGCCAGCAAACGCATCCAGACGATCTGCATGTCAGGGACTGGGATTAAATCTGTCACAGGAACACCATACTGGATGAGCCCAGAGGTTATCAGTGGAGAAGGCTACGGAAGGAAAGCTGACGTGTGGTAAGGAGTACAGCAGAAACCCCACCCCTGCCACTTAAACAAATGATCTCTTTGGGAAGTTGGAATGGGAGCAACAGGTAAAGCTAACAGTTGGAAAATGGAACAGTGCAAAGGATGGAAATAGAAGATGAATGTTAGGATCAACTATGCAGATGCCCAGAGGGAGCATGTTGTAGCTGAAGGTCCCAAATCAGGAGCACTCAGAATCACAGCTTGCTGTTAGAAGCTCTTATCATGTATGAGGGTCATGTGCAGCTTGACCCCATAGCTGCTCTTTAATTCTGGAAAGCAGGTTGATAACAGAGTTTGCTAAAAGAGCTGTTGAGTTTTGGTGGCCCTGATTTTAGGTTAGCTAAACCCAGCTCAGAGGCTTGGGACGATCTTGTGCGGCTTCTCAATCTGCTGCTGCATGTTTGTATGTGGCTCAGGTGTGAAGACAACTAAAATCATCATGTGCTTGTGAATGTTTTGATCTGTGGAAGATGTTAGCTGGAGCCTGAAAGAGTTGGGATAACACTACTAATTCTCTCAATAAATGAGCAGGAAGCACTGTCTTCACAGTGTGCTTTCCATTGGGTGCTGAAGCAAGTAGTGTCAACAAAAATGGGTCCCTCCCATAGAGCCCTACTTCGGGGGAAACCTAGGGAGTCCTTAGGAGGCAGCCATGTACCCTGCACCACCTGCTCTGGCTGATGGGAGGGAAATGGCATTCAATTCTTTAGGAGCAATTACGAATGGAGGTGGCAGAGAAGGGTCCTCAGCAAGCACAGCGAAACCTCTCAGGCTCTTTGCTGCTCATCTGATGTGCTCCTTCTCAGATGCACGTTGGAGATGAAGTTGGATGTAGGCAAACTTGTTTCATTCTGGCTTAGCTTCCTGGGGAACTACATGCTATTGCTGAAGCTGTGGTGTCTAAACTCATGCCTGGGTTTCCCTTCAGGGGATGCTCCAATAAGGTCTCTCACATGCTTTCATGAAACTTAATATCTACCAGTTAACATAGGCAGAAGAGCCACCAGCTTTAGGGCAAGGCTTGCAAGTTCACTCTCACTAGTGGGAGCGGAGAGCCCTGTGCCAAGGACCTCTGTGAACAGTGAGCTTCAGGGGGCCACACGTACGAGAGACATGTGCCCGTCTCTCACGCAGGTTTGCTCCTCGCACAGTCCATTCCAAGGCAGGCACAATCCCAGAGCTGATGAGACTTCAAATGCACAGCCACCCCCGTCCCTTACCCGCTGTCTCACCCCTGTGTGTTTGGCATTGTTGCAGGAGCGTGGCCTGCACGGTGGTGGAGATGTTAACGGAGAAGCCACCATGGGCAGAGTTCGAAGCCATGGCAGCTATTTTTAAAATCGCCACCCAGCCAACCAACCCCCAGCTCCCCGATGGCGTCTCAAACTCCTGCCGCAACTTCCTCAAGCAGATCTTTGTGGAGGAGAAGAGGAGGCCGACGGCCGAGGACCTGCTGAGACACCCCTTCGTCAACTGTGGGCTCTGAGCCCCTGGCAGTGGGGATGGGGAAGCGCCGGTGGGAGGGGGGTGGCCGCCAGACCCGTGGCCTTTTGCGCTCTGCGGTTCAAACCTCCGCCCTGGGCTGTCCTGGCGGTGGCCCCCGCGGGCTCCTCCTTGCTCGGCACCGGCTTGGCACCCGCCACGCTGTTGGATTTCCAAGCTGCGCTCGGGACTGTCGGTGCCGGGAATTCAGAGCAAGGGATTTCCTGGACTGTGCGGCTGCTGGCCTTGGACCAAGTGACCTTCTTGCCGCCAGCGATGTTGGGGTCGCCCCCCCTTGCCGTGTTACTTATCTCTTGGGGACAGTGCAGAGAATGGGATCTGTCCGTCCCCAGCATGACAGCGACGCTGGCAGCATCCCCGGGAGCAGCAGAAGAATAAGATGCTCAGTGGCAATCACCACCTTTCGCAGGGGAACAGACATGGGCTTCAGCCAAGCCGGAGGAGATGATCCTCAGACCGCAGAGTTGGGGGGACCCCGGTGTCCCTGTTCACAAGGGGACTGAACCCTCCTGGAGGTCGTGGGACCAGCCAGCATCTCCAGCGGGGCGGCGTTTAATGCTGTTCTGTGCCTTAAGCGGTTACAATCAAGGAGTGATGCTCGACTTGGCACAAAGTACAGAGTCAGGTTCAATGATGCAGCAGCCGTGTTGACTTTGCCTTTGTGCATGCGTGCGCGCGCGTGTGTGTGTGTGTACACGTGTGTGTGCAAATCTTTGAAGAAGGGGTCTTCTTGGGGCGCAGGAGGTCTCTGCGGGGTATACCCACAGACGGATGCCTGGGACCTCTGCCACGGGCCATGCAGAGAGATGTTTAAAAGCTGTTGGTGCCTGCAGCAGGCAGAGCTGGGCACCCCACAGTTCGTGCTGGGAACCATCAGGGTTCAGGTGGGAGCTGGAGGCGATCTTGGCGAGGGCGGCTCTCTGCTCCTAGCTGTAGCCCTGCTAACCTGTGCCCATGCTGCTACACTAGAGCTGGAGAGGTGCCAACACGCTTTGGAAGCGGAGCTACAGGAGGAGCCCAGTGGGTCTCCATAAAACCCAAGCGGGTGCCTAAAATTAGGCAGAGAGGACCAGCGCCTGCAGATCTGGGCTGCTGAGGGCAGGGAGCCTTCTCCTCCCTGCCTTGTTGGACAGCCCTGGGTGCAGGGAAGGGGGACGTCACCTCCACGGTGGTGCCCAAGGGAGCAGCTGCAGGACCGTGAAGCCTCAGACCAGGAGAGCAGAGCTGCGTCGGTCGAGGGCAGCTGGAAGCAGATTTCTTCCCACAGTAGATTTCTTCTCCCCATTTGAAGTTGTAGGAGAAAATGGGCCAGTTGAAAGCAGAGTTGGCCTACAGCCTCTTTGACCAGCACTAACCTGCTGGGAAAACCCGGGTAGGGAGCACGCACAGAGTCCCTGGAAATGAATTAATTAATCAGATCTTGGTTATTTGGGACAAATTAATTGCACCATCCCACCTCCTCCTTCCCTGCTGCATTAGCTATTTCCAGCCGGCTCAGCAAAGTGTTAAATAAGCAGTTACCAGGAGGTTGCCATCGTCAGGCCAGTGTATCAAACACAGGTTTATTTTAATATTGTTCTTTATTGAAAATGAAAAGTGTTGCTTGGACTGAAGAGGAAATTGAGAAGTTGGTTGTTCGTGTGACTTCACACATCCTTGAACTCTTCTGCATGGAAGAGATCAAGACTTTGCATGGCTGGTGTTGGCGGTGGGAGCGTTTCCTTGTCCACAGCTCTGAAAAGAGAAGCAAGAATTAGAGTTATTTCAGTTTAAAAAAAAATAAAACACTGGTTAGGGCAAATTAAAAGCAATAGCTAAAAGGATTCCCTATAAATTTGCCTGCAAAGCTGCAGAGGCTAGTTATTGTGCAGGCTGGGCTCTGGTGAAGCTGCGGGCTGCAGCGCGGTGGCACCGGGAGTTTGTGCCAGTCGACCACGGCAGTGATGGGCAGTGCAAGAGTTCTATTCTGTGAGTAGGACCAAATCCATCAGTCTGTTCAGTAGTACGGGGCGGATGGAAAAAACTACAAGAAAAAAAACCTCAGTGTTGGCTGGGAAGGGTTTTGTCAGAAGAGGGTGACAAAGTGTGTTTTCACCAAAGCTAAAAAAAAAACCAAACCATTTTTAAGCTGTTTTCTCCTCTTTCATTGAATCTGTTTGATTTTTCTCAGCCCTTCAGTGGTGGGAGGGTGTTTTCCTTCTTTCCAAAACCCTGAGAGCAAAACGGGGTTCCTGGCCACCCTGGGCTGGGGCTGCCCCAAGCCGCTCCCAAACCACCCAAATCCTCCCGCGAATGGATGTGGCTCGTGTGCAGTTGTGCGCACTTGTGTGTGCGTGTGTGCGTGTGTGCGTGTGCGACTCACTCCTCAGGTGCCTTTGCCTTTTTCATTTTTTAAAACCCTTGCAGTGTTCTGATGTACAGAATGAAACTAGGAAAAGAGAATGTAATATTATGCCATGTAAAGTTGTTTTTTTGTTGGTGTTTTTTTTTTTATTTTGCCCGTAGTAATTCTCGGTGGCTTTCCCTGTGCGCTGCATCATCACGTATCCATCGAGAAGTGATTTTCTCTGGGGGGGAGGTCGCCTGTCCCCTGCACACCAGCATAGTCCCTTCCCCGTAGGATGGTTCCCAGCAGGCAGCAGCCGTGCGCAGGCTGCGGGGCCGGGAGGTGACAAGGCGGGGACAGAGCTGGGATGGTTCGCGGGTTTTACTGGAAATGGTGAACCTGTGCCGTTCTCAGGCCCTACGGCTCTGCCCGTCCCTTTGCCCTGGCGTCCCACTTTGCTCAAATGCTCCAAACGCTCGGGTTTTATATTTTTAAAATCTATTTCAAGTTCTTTTAATTTACTTATATTTGTTTCAAAATTGCCTTTATTTTTGTTTTAAAACATTTCCATTATTTTTCTTTTATTTTATTTATTTCTATTGTTTATTTTTATTTATTTCTTTTCCTTTTTCCTTTTTCCTTTTTCCTTTTTTCTTTTATCACTTTAATTTTTTATTTATTTTAAATATACGTATTTGTTTTAATACTTACTTATTTTTACTCAGGTTTATTTGTTTTGTTTGTTGGGTTTTTTACGCTTTACGTCTTTATTTTAATGTATTTTTGCCCATCCCCATGCACGGAGGGAAACCCTGGCCTACGCCTTGGGGGCGGGGCCACTCCGGAAAGAGGGCGGGTTCATGCAAATCAGGGGGCGCGTCCCACCGCCTCCACGCCCGCGGGGGCGGTGGTGACAAAATGGCGGCGGGGCCGAGCGGTGGGGCTGTGCGGCGGGTGCAGCTGGTGCTTGGGCACCTCGCCGCTTTCCCCCCCGGGACCGGGACCGGGACCGGGACCGGGGTTCGGGCCGCGCCGTGCGGGAGCCGCGCCGGGGTCTCTCCGCGGGCCGCCAGCCCCGACGATGTGGTGGTGGTGCACGGGCGGAGGACCGCCATCGGCCGAGCCAAGCGCGGCGGCTTCAAGGTACGGCCCGGAGGCGTCCCTGCCCGCCTGCCCCCGTCCCGGGTGCTGGGCCGGGGTCCCCCTCGGCCTGGAGGCCCCACCGCAGGTGCTGAGCACTCCCACAGCGAGGTGGGGACACCCCGCTTGCCTCCCCGCCACAGCCACCCCGGGGGCCTGGGCCCGCGCCTGCCCACTGCCCCCATCCTCCGCCCCGGCGCGGTGCTGTGGTGCAGAACCCTTGCCTGCCCAGCTTGGTCGGGTACTGGGGCTCTGACCGAGGCAAGAACTCGGTGCCAGGATGGCTTTAAAGGATGCGTATTGGTTGCCATCCTTCAAAATAGGTCTAGTCGTCCTCGTTTCTTTCACAAAATGAATTTAGAGGCTCTGCTTGCTGAGTCTTGCGATGTAACCCACCATAGTTGTTTGGCTTTGAAGGCCCTGCAAAGTGTGCTCATATATAAAACTGAGCTAGGTAGGGAAATGGCATGCGTAACAGTGCCTGAAAGATGCCCAGGGTAAAAGCCATACAGAAGAATTCAACTTTTATAGGAAAATGACAACCATCACAACCTGAGAAGTGGAGTACAGCCGTCAAAGCATCATGTAGTAGCCCTCTGAAGCAGTCTGAGGGTGAACTGGTGACAGGGCAATTTCTGGTGTTCACTGAGTAGCACTAATCCCCTGTGCTTTTAGGATACTACACCTGATGAACTGCTGTCTGTTGTTATGACAGCAGTCCTTCAAGATGTCAATCTTCGTCCTGAGGTCCTGGGAGACATCTGTGTGGGTAAGTGAACAACCTCCATCCAGACGTGAAACTCCTGGTCTGGATAGCTCTCGGGGACAGGCTGCTCCTGGTGTCCCCTGGGATACTTGCAAGGTTTGTAGGGTTCTAAGGGGCTACTGCGTAGCGTTGGGTTTATGAAATCTGTACGTCCTTCACAACTGTTCTGCTGAGTGGTGGGGCGCTGATCTGGGTGCCAGACGGTACCAAGCCATGGTGATGTTGTTATCCATTCAATGCCCACAGCAAATAGCCATGGAAATACAACTGGTTGACTGGAATTGTATCTTTGCACTCAGGAAATGTGCTGCAGCCTGGAGCTGGCGCTTTGATTGCAAGAGTTGCACAGTTTCTAAGGTAAACTCTCAACCAGATCGAGCTTCCTCCTCTCCTTCTCAGGCCTTGGCTACGGAGCAGCACTGGGTCAGAGGTTGCAGTGAGGCTGGTGCGCTCCTTAGAAGTTACAGCAAATCACCTTTTGCCTAGAAATTAGACTTTGATCGAGTGTTTGGAGAACCCTGCTGGTAAAGAACAGCCAGGCAGAGGTGAGGCTGATTAATCTGTTTGTGCCACCTGTGTTGAGCCTCTGAATGGGAGACTTTGTTTTGTGGGCTCCCAGCCCTATTTGCTGCTTCTCCGTACTGCAAGCTGCGCTTCCTTCCGCTCTACAGGCGCCTGAAACCATGGCGTTGCCTCAGGCCTTTCTGTTCATTTCCCAGTGCTGCAGCTGATGGCTCGTATTGATCTGGATCCCAGCTTCTAAATATTTCAGCCAGTGTCTATTGTCAAGTGATGTTTGCTTCTGTAAATCAGTGTACAGCCACCACTTTGGAGAGGTGCAGACACAGCCCGCCAGTAATTATGAATATTGCAGAGCTTTTCAGTATTTCTGGCCCCAGTCAGAGCTTGGGAACTAGGCACATGAGAGGGCCCTGCTTACAGAGGACCTTCTGAAGACAGACCTGTAGGTAAACAGCACTCGGAGCCACTTGCACATCAAGTTTGGAAATTATCCGTGAACTTTGCTTTCTCTTGGTGCA
This sequence comes from Phaethon aethereus, assembly GCF_964289735.1. NCBI lineage: Eukaryota > Metazoa > Chordata > Aves > Phaethontiformes > Phaethontidae > Phaethon > Phaethon aethereus. The sequence continues at coordinate 166,359,303 of NC_138582.1, forward strand.
GGACCAAATAGGTCAACAAATGTATAAAGGGATCTGTCTTGAACTTGAGGGTTAAAGTTTAATCAAGTGGCTTAACGCTCTCTTTAGAGGTTTGGTTTGTTGCATGGCTTTCATCGCTGAGTCTTTACCAATGCTGTCTTATTTTCTAGTGGTATTCCAGAGACAGTGCCGTGCTCGAGCGTGAACCGGCAGTGCTCCTCTGGGCTACAGGCCATTATCAATATAGCTGGTAAGTGTTGTGGGCGCTCAGATCAGAGTCAGTGCCTGCCCCACCCCAAGTGCTCATTTCTCCTGTCCTCCAGTCTCTCTGAGCAGTAAAAATAGTGATGATGTCTTCTGCTGTTAGGAAATTCCAGTGTGGTGTTGGTTGAATGCTTTTATATCCTTGAGTGGCTGAGAGTTTACCCCTAGAGAAGTAACTTGGTTTTCTGAGGATGACTTCTACCACCAGTTCTGATTCAGGCAGCTTTTAGAAGGATCCCTCCTTGTCCTCTCTGGTTGCGTATTGGGTCATAGTTAGTCTTCAGCCTTGACCCGGCTGATGTTCTGGCAGACCTTTGGCTGTAATGGGTGCCTCAGGTCTTCATGAAGCCACAGATGGAATGGAAGTGCTTTTGCTCCTAATGATGGTAAGGATGTTTATGCATTGCTGTTACAGGTGGCATCCGAAATGGATCGTATGACATTGGCTTGGCCTGTGGGTAAGAAAGTCTTTTTTATGGTGCTTGCTCAGGCTTCCTGGAGGTAGCACTCTGTCCCTCTGCCGTGGCTTTTGTGCAAGGAATTACAAAACCCTTCCAACCAGATCTGTCCCTCCTAAGGAAACGGATGCTGTCCTTGTTTGACAAATGGGTGAATAAACTCTAAAATTAGGATGTTAATTTAAGTGGTGGCTGCAGATGCAATTCATGTATTTCCAGAGGCTTATGAGTACTTTCACAGAAAATAGGGTCATCTTAAAGGGTCTGAGGGAGGGTGCTTGAAAATCCTTTAATTCCTCTGGAAGTTTTGGTCTTGGTGACATGTCTGCTGGAGTTGCAGGAAGAGGCTGAGTGTCTCTTAAAAGTGTGCAGAAAACCTGTTTTATTAGGGTCTTGGCCCTGCTGTAGGACACCACTTGTTTGCGGAGCTCGGACAGCCTGAAAGAGCCTGCCCTGATTAGCTTTTTAACTAATCTCCAATTAACTGGTGTCTTAGAATACCAGCAGCTATCTTGGATAAAAGAAATTGATGTCCTACCTCGGCTAATAACTGTTCTGCAGGCTTACAGGAGATGTTCTACAGTGGACAGGTGTGATGTTCTTTGCTTCAGTCCTAACATCGTAAGAAGTGTTTATTTTTAGAGGGTTGTGTAAATGTTAGGTTGGCTTTGGAGAAATACTAGTGACCACATACACATTCACTTCAGAAGAACAAATTTAAAAACAAGTATTCAGTAATCCTGAAACTAAAATACTGGGTTTCTCTTTTACCTTGGTAACTCAGTCTTTCTTGAATTATTACTGTACACAGACATCCAGTAGCCCTTATGAAACTGTTTATATTTACAACTTCTCAACACTTGCATGCACCTGGTTGAGCAAGAGCCGATGCTGAGAATGCTCTTCCCTTCTTAGACTGCTGCAAAACAGCGCAGCAAGACAGACACATTCCTCTGATTTAGGCTGAGCACTTGGTGTTCACAGGGAACGCTTCTGCTTGACCACGTGATGCTTTTCACTTGTTCACTTTAACACGCTCATTCCAAGAAGTTGCTTGTCAGTGTGCATCAAAATGATACGCTTAAAGGTACTGAAAGGCTCAAAGGGTTTGGGGTCCAGCCTTTGCACCTTTGGGTATGCAAGCCACTGTGCTTCATTGTGTGAAGTTTTCTGGCCTCTACCCTGCAGGGTCCTCCTGGAGATGTATATAATCTGTATGTTACGAATGGCATTTGTGAGCTGAGTTTATCCCAAGTCATGCTCTTCCCCTAAGTGGACTTGCCAACTCTGTAGGTGGAGAGGTGCTGGATGACAACAGAAAACGTAGCAGCTGTGGTTTGCTCTTACATAAAACGTGATTCTATACCTTCCTTCAGGGAGTAGATGCAGCTGAAGTCAAGCAATGCAGTGTCCCATATTAGAGTTAGTTTAAATTCCTGAGAGCACTTACTAAAGCTGCTTGGGGAAAAGCCTTATTTTCTGCTTGTCTTGCATTTTCTAGGAGTAGTTTCTTTGTTATTTACTTTTGGAGTGTATTTGTGTGGTGCAGCATAGAATTCAAACCCACTTCCCATCGTCGGCTTCACGGTCTAGACTGACTTTACAAAAGCTCACTAGTCTTAAGTGGTGGCTGTGTTTATTTCTGCAGTAAAACTGGGTATCTTCAATCTGTTAACTCGTTTGTAGGTGAAAGACTGCAGCCTCTGGGATCCGTGTCTTAAATTCTTTGTGTTGCGAAATACAAATGGCATAATGGTTTGCTTAATGCTTATTATGCTGCCAACCAGTTCTTAAGCTGTAAGTGGCATTTTTATGGCTGTTGACAGTCTCACTGGAAACTCCAGTCCTAGGACCTTTGGTTTCTTGTTATGTTTGAGGACAAAAATGCCAGAATCATTAGTGATTCCTTCCTAGCTGTGGAAACAAGAAAAATCAACTGTTGACATTGGTATCTTGTTCTTAGTGAAACAAGGACCAATTTAATCTAGCAAACTGTTTTCATTTCTTGGTAATTCTTCTATTGGTGATTGAAGAGCTTCTGCCTCAGCCAGCTCTTAATTATGAGCTGCGTTTCTAGAGGATAACAGGAAGGCATGTTGTCAAGATACTGAGTTTTGATCAGTCTTAATGGAGCAATTACCACAAATGTAGTATGAAAGCACTGGTTGCAAATTCAAATTTTTTCTGTGTTTAGCGTGGAAACAATGTCCCTCAGAAGTGCAAATAACCCTGGTGATATCAGTTCCAGCATGATGGAGAACAGCAAAGCTCGAGATTGCCTTATTCCTATGGGGTAAGTGTTTCCTCTTCCCAAAGTTTAAGGGTTTTCTAGATACTCTGTCTCTTTGGTGACGGTACTCTTTCAAATCGATCTGAATCCAGTGAGCTTGGATCTGCGTGTGCCAGCATCCTCCTTGCTTGTTATAGAGGATTCATTGTGTGAAATGTGGGGAAGATCGGCAGCTCTGGTGAAAGACTTCCTTGTCTTACCTCTTTTGCTCATTAAGCCATTGAGCTTAAACTTGAGAGTGGATTTGAACCTTGTTTTGGTTCTGGATTTAATTCAGGATCTGCTTCTGTCAAGCAGTTCTAGGTTGAGAAGGCAGTAGTTAGCTTTGAGACTCAAGCCGATGCTTGTACCTTGTGTTGTCTTAGTAGAAGCCGATTGCAGCTCCATTAGCTGTGTCATTGGATTAATTCTGTGATGTTGTTTTCCCCAGAATAACCTCAGAAAATGTGGCAGAGAAGTTCGGAGTTTCCCGAAAGAAGCAAGATGCCTTTGCCCTGGCTTCCCAACAAAAGTAAATGCATTTTTTTTTTTTTTTTAAACCTTTAGTTAGGGAATAAATACAGATAGAAAATGCATTGCTACTTCCCAAGAGTGGTTAAATGCAGCCTTCATGTTGCTTTTGAAAACTTCACAGTGAGTAAAGAAGCTTGAGATGGACAGAGCGAAGACCTGTGCATGTCCAAGGTTGTGACAGAGACCCGAGCCCAGAGCTGCACTGGGGATTGTGATCAGTCCTGCGCACAGATCCCTGGGCGTGCCAGCCTTGAGCAGCGAGTGGCCCTGTGCCTTTTAGCATCCAAAGGATACAACCTCCATGAGGTTTCTGAAACGAATGCATGGTGCAGTATTTTCATAGTGGCTTTAGTTCAGCTTCATTTGAAACCAAACGTGGGAGTAGCAGCAGAAGGAACGTTCCCTCACAGGGGGAATGTTTAAATGCACAGTATTTAAATTCTGTTTCTAGAGAACCACCAAACTTGTGAGAAGAGTGGCTTGCCTTTGCTGCAGGTGTTTGGCACCAAGTGAGTCCAGTCCTACCTCTAATAACCTTCCTCTTGGGCAAGATGACTGCCAAAGTAAACTGACCCCTGGAATCCATGGGGCTGTACTGGCAGCCCAGTGTCAGGAGATGCATTAAAGTTGCTGCTGTCAAAGGGTTAAACTAACTTTCAGAGCTCTGTTTAAGCATTGCCCCGGTCCAATTATTTATCTAATACAGGAAGCCACTGCACAGGCCAGTTAACCTTTAAATTCTGGCCCTCTGTCTAGGGAACTTGGCATGCCAGCCTTTCTCACTGACAGTGAGCCGATAACGCCAAAGGGTATGTGAACGCGATCCTCGCCTCTCACGTGAGGAAGGGGGTGACTTTCTGGCCTCGGTCTCAGGATGTCTGCGGAGTTACTGACCTGTCCTTCAGCTCTTAGCTGTAACTCTCGCTTACCTGGGAGTATTAAATATTTTCATTTTATTAGTAAAAGTGTAAAGTGATGAGGGGGTAAAACAAGCTTTTGGTCTCCAATTTGTATTCCCTGTAAAGGGTGCTCTGCTGCTGGAAGGTAAATCTTCTATATCAGCTCGGCTCTGGAGGCTTTTAAATACCTTGTTGATAGGAAAGATTAAAACTGTGTGTCCTGAGCTAATTCTAATTGAGCTAATTGCATTCTGCCTACATATATCAGTGTGGTCCTGTCAGTTGTTCTTTGTTGCTAACTGCTGATGTCTCAAGGATGAGACCCCATCTTCACTGCACCTTTACTGCTGAATTAAGTGTAATTAGCAAGGTAAAGGTAAGCACCTTTTTGCTGAATTAAGGGTAGCTGTAGTACTACCCTTCTACGTAGTCACACTGAACTGTGCAACATTGCAATTGTTTTGGGTTGAAAAGTTCTGTTTAAATGCCAGAAGATTAAACCTGAAGTCTGTGGTCTAAAGCTCAACTTGTCTTTAGTAGGACAAAACCCAGAATGAATGTAGCTTTAGCTATTCCTTAACTTGTCAGAAATTACTAGCATTATGTGGAGGCTTAGACCACTTGCTCTGTTTAAATGAATTCTGATGTCCAAACATCAATTCTTATTTTTTTACAGTTGTGATGTGACTGTACCACTGGACAAGTACAACTTCATGCTGTGGACTGGTGGTAGTCAGTCAGTCACAAAAGTGTTGATGGGAACAGGATGGGGATCTTGCTCAGAAGCACATGGTCCTGTGACCCGGGTTTGGGGAGCATGCCCATAACGTTAGCGATGTATTTCCCGAAACGTAGAGGCAAGTTTGTCTTCCCATGAATGGAAAGAAGTATTCTCCTGCCTTCCCATTCTGTACTGGTGACGATGTACCTGCGTACCAAGTTACACTTTAGTTCATTCTCTTACTAACTGGTTCCCTTGACACTAGGTCTCTTGTAATTCACCTCCAGAATATTTTCACCTTTCCTGCTCCTCTTTTAACAGAGCATCAAAAGCTCAGCAGATGGGACTGTTTAAAACTGAGATTGTTCCAGTGAAGACCACTGTTCTGGATAATCAAGGCAACCAAAAAACAATCACTGTGCACCAAGATGAAGGGATTAGGCCCTCCACAACTCTGGAAGGCTTGGCAAAGCTGAAGCCTGCCTTCAAAGAGGATGGTAGCACTACAGCAGGTCAGCTCTTGTTAAGTTTCTGATGTTCCTGTGGTTTACCTACCTTGTAATAGAACATGCTTAGGCAAGAAACGTGTTAATAAATCTCTTCAACAGGTAATGCCAGCCAGGTCAGTGATGGAGCAGCTGCAGTTCTCCTGGCAAAACGCTCAAAAGCAGCACAGCTGGGACTCCCAGTGCTGGGGGTGCTCAAGTCCTTTGCTGTGGTTGGAGTCCCACCCGATGTTATGGGCATAGGACCAGCCTACGCAATCCCTGTTGCTGTGGAGAAGGCGGGTAAGACCCGCTCGCTGTTTGTACAGTGTTTGGCGCAAGGCAAAGCAGACTCTGGACTGAAATTTGAGATGATATTATTCAAGCATGTGCAGCTCAGCCATAGGAACAGTGAACCTAAATTCAAAACCTTAAAAGAGCTGGGATTATTGTAATGCTCTTCACTTGCACTCATGTATACATTGTCATTCACTCACCTTTGAGAAGCTCAGGATTAAATCTCTGCACAGTCTCAACGAACAGTTAACACACGGCAAGTGATTTCGTGTTCATTTAGTGCTGGTTTTTCTTCCTTAATATGACCAACCTGTGAGGGTGGTGTTTCTGTATTTGTTTTGGGGGTTTCTTCACAATTTTGGCATCTGACCAGTAGAACAGGCTTTCCTCAGGGTTCTTATAATACTCATCAGGTTAAATAGCTTTTATACCTGATCATTATTGTTGTGTCTGCCTGTCGCTGCTATGGTCACATGCTCACCTGTAGTTTTATCTTTCAGTCTTGAAACACCTTTCAATATTTAACCCCTCTGCAAAGAAGTCAGATTTAATCTAAGGAAACATGGCAAACTCGGTGACATGGAACTTGGTCACACACAACTGTGACACAGTTTTTAGACATTGTTGTACACATAAACGTGTACAAGTATAGACACCTGACATGGAGCCAAGGTCACCCTCTTACTGTCATTAGTGGAGTAGAGCTAAAATCCATAAAGGGAGGCTTTAAGTTAATTATTCTCTTTGATGTAGTCATAAGGCAAAAATACCTCCTTTGAAATCCTGACTTTTCTGAACCGTAGGTCTGACTTTGAATGACATTGATATATATGAAATTAATGAAGCCTTTGCAAGCCAGGTGAGTGATCGTCCTGTTTGAGTTGCTACATTCCTTGGTAACTGAATGCATTTCAGCTTGGTCTCCAAATTAAGATTTGAACTTGTTCCACATACTACATCTTCAGCCAAATGTTAATAACATGCACAGACTGTTTTCCCTTTCCTTCAAATTAAAAATAAGCAGGGCATTGCTTATACAGCTTAATAGCTAAAAAAAAAAAATCAGAAGAATATATCCATTGAATAAGAATGTAATTGGTATAAGGATATGATAGTAACAACTTGCAGAATTTCTGCTTCACAAGGGCTTTAATTTGTTACCAGCTGGTGTCAGTGTGAACATGTTGCACTCACCAATTTGGAGCTCCTTAATGAAAGGTGGAAACTCAGTGCTGTTGTCTTTCACCAACCTACAATGTGCCCATCAGAAAGTACCATGGCTCAGTTTGAGATGAAGTTGACAGGCTTAGCTCACTTTCTGTGCTTGGGATTTGTAATGTAGTTCCACCCCTTTCCACTGGGAAACGTGCCCTAGCTGGAGTCGGGCCTCCAAGCATCAGCTGTTTAAGAGCAGCTGACACAATGTGGATTTTGTGTAATAACAATCATAGTTTGAGTTAAATTCATTTTGAGCACAAATCTTTTGAAGCCTCTAGAGCTGCCTGGGATGGTTTCCTGTCCCTCTTTGCGTAAAGATGGGATCACCAGTCTTCTTTCCGGTCTTTGGAGCCCTCTATTGCAGGAGAGCTGAGAACTAACAGATGCAAGAGCATCTCCATGAAGCCATTCCCTCTGTCTTTCTAGGCTGTGTACTGTGTTGAAAAGCTGGGCATTCCCATGGAGAAGGTCAACCCCCTGGGAGGAGCAATAGCACTGGGGCATCCGCTGGGCTGTACTGGTGCTCGTCAGGTTGTCACTTTGCTCAATGAATTGAAGCGCAGAGGGAAAAGGTGAGCACTGAGTAACAGCCTTAATGCCTTACGTGTATGTAAGTGACTTGGGCTCAGAAGTAACCATCAGTTTGGGTTAAGCTTTCTCCATCCCTTTGATAGCTTTGAACATGAATTCCTGATGGTTCTTTTTATGGAGGGCTCTGCAATGTCTTGCTGCACATGAATGCAGGGTCTCTGTGGGTCCTCAGTGGTGCGGGGCCCTGGGGTGGAACTCTCCACTGTGCAGCATTAGCGCAGCAAGTCAGCGGTCAGAGCTGGTGGCTCCACAAGGCTGGGCTGCATTGGGCTTTGCAACAGTTTTGGTCCCAGGACTCAGGCTCTTCCCAAGGTGTGGAAGAACCCCTGTAGCTGCTGCTGCCTGCTCTGCCGCTGCTCCCTGCGGGGCTGGCACGTTCAGTGTCGCTGGACTGCACTGTAGGGTGAGCTCTGCCCTCGCCTAGAGGGGAGCATAAGAGTGATGGTGTTTCAATAGCTTGCCAAGCAAACTGGGCAGTAACAATAAATCACCTCAAGCTGAAGTGGAAGAACTTGCTCTGAAATCAGGTTTTCCGCTCTGTTTTTCCACAAATCCTACTGCACATCATCCAACTATTCAAATTTACCTTGAACTTTTACATAGCAAAGCCATGTGAAGGGCAGTGGTAGGAGGCAGGAAAGGAAGAGTTTCTTCTTCAACCCATCTGACTCAAAGCAGTTCTAGCTCCACCTCCCTGCTACTGTGTCTGAGGCAGGTGGCTACGGAGCTCGTTGCTGGCGCACTGCTCCTGTCCTGAAAGCGAGCAGAGAAACGTGTGTCCACGTGTTCTGCAAACAGCACCCTGCAAGAACTCCAGGGCATTGGGACCTGCTCTGTTAGAATCTCTTGGTGATGCAGGAGAGCAGCGGGTAGCTCATGTTTATTGTATTGCTTTTTTCCCCCAGAGAGTCTAAACCAGATCTGTCTTAATTCCCCCTGTTCTTTCATTTCAGAGCATACGGCGTTGTATCGATGTGCATTGGAACTGGCATGGGTGCTGCGGCAGTGTTTGAGTACCCAGGGAACTGAACGCCAATGTACTGATGAAACAACGCAACAGCTACTTCTCTGCCTTCTCTAGTAATAGCAAATTACTTGTGCTGTGAAATCAAGTGGATTCAGGGATTTGTTACTAGATCTAGATCTACAAATTTTAGGCATGAATTGCAAAGTAGAATAAATAGTACAGATCTACTAAGCAGGTGGGAGAACGCAGAACTGGCAAATGGCATCCTGACATGAGAAACTAATTTCTCTTATCTGAAGCTTAACTACAGGCCTTTCTGTGGTGATTATGAATGAGTATTTCTAATTTAATTGATCCCTTTATTCTGTGAATATTATCAGAGATAAGTAGTTCATGGTACAGTATTTTTTGTATGATAAATCATCTAAAACTGTTGTTCCAAATGAAAACACAAGCCTTTTCCAGGCTTGTTTTAAAAGATTGCAGACCAGCTTCTTTTGAAAGCAGCACAAAGCCTTAACATCACTTCCTTTACAACTCTGTCCTATCCAAGCCACAGGTTCATGATGTCTTCAATTGTCCTTGTGCTGGAGAATGTGCTTTAGCTTTCTGCTGCTCTGAAGGCTCCACTGGGGGAACTGGAAGGACTACACTGTTACTGACACAGAAGCAAACAAACTGTTGAGGTGCCTGAATAGAAAGGTTCTGATGGTTTGCTAGAAGCCAGGAATTTGGAAGTGACCATTCCATCTTTTACGACACATTTCTAACTACCAGCTTGTGTGATTCTAAGTTAGAGGACAAGCTTATGCTTAATAATACTTACTTAAGCTAACATAAAACAGATTTCAGCATTACTCTTACTGCACACACTAGAGGAACATCAGCAAAATGTGTGGTTCATCTTGTAAAGTTCTGCCTTACCTGTTCTTCCTTTTACGAGCAGGAAGAGCACTGAAAGTCGGAGCTAATGGCTTGAAAAAGGAACGTACTCAGCATCTTTGACATGTTAGAAAAGTTTAAATTTGTAACACAGACTGAAGTTCTTTGTCCTGGCTCTTGTTTTTGCACTTAATACAACTGGGTTCTTGCAATATCTTTCTTATCTGTTTATGATGATTGTTACTTGAAGGTCATGACTGGAAGGGGGTTGTGGCGATGAGGGTGTTGGTCTCTTCTCCCAAGTAACTAGTGATAGGACAAGAGGAAATGGCCTCAAGTTGCGCCAGGGGAGGTTTAGGTTGGATATTAGGAAAAATTTCTTCACTGAGAGGGTGGTCAGGCATTGGAACAGGCTGCCCAGGGAGGTGGTGGAGTCGCCATCCCTGGAAGTGTTCAAAAAACGTGTGGATGTGGCGCTTCAGGACATGGTTTAGGGGACATGGTGGTTCTGGATTAATGGTTGGACTTGATGATCTTAAAGGTCCTTTCCAACCTAGTGATTCTGTGATATTCTCATGTTCTGGTGCTGTAGCCTCCAGTGCTGTGGTGCTCCATTTTAGAGCACAAAGATCAAATCGTTTAGAGGGACAGCAGCACCTTCAAGGGTCCTTTTTTCACACTGAGGTTCCTGTGTATAAAATGACGTCTTGGTGTACTAGGCAGAAGGTGGCTATCATGCATCTTTTGTTCTCCTCCAGTGTGGCCTGCAGCCCCCTCCTCCCTACACACACTGCCTTTAACAAAAACCTTTTCTATGATGGGAGTGGAAAACTTAACAGGCTCAGAAGTGGGAATTTCAGTGACCTTTAGCTAAAGTAATACTAAAAGCATTTAAAGAGAAGTGTGAGTAAATGGGAACCATGTGGGGGGAAAGAATTAAGAGGAAGAAGGGTTCCTCCCTCTGTAGCTGAAGGGGATGTTCTCAATACCCAAGCATGATAAAACATGCAGGTTGGTAATTTTCCAAGGAGTCCAGGGGAAAGTTGGCTCTTCCCCTTTTCATGTAAGGCATTGAGCAAACAGCTGGGGGAATGCTGGCTCTTGCTTTTATTATGTGTCAGTGTCCATTTTAATGTCAAACAAATAAACAAGGCAAAACAAAAGCTGCTATTTAAGGTACAAACAGTCTTCAATTGTAATTTGAGGCATACTGTGATATGCAAAGGGGTTTTGGCCTGTTACAATAGCTGCTTTGCAATTTAAAACTAATTATTTTGCAGAGCCTGGTTCTGTGGGTAATGGTAAGCTTGTCACAGCAATAAAAGTAATATCACAGAATGAGGTTATGACTGTTTTCTTTAAAGTACCATGAGCTTTTTTTTCCCCCTCATAACTTAAAATTTCATTCTGCTAAAATTCCACTCAATATTAAAACAACTGAAGAGCTCAATGCTGACACATCTGCATCCAACCTGTTACCTTGACATTTGTCCCACAGCATCTTGCTTAAATTAAATACAGGTCTTCATACTTCCCATTGTATGTTCCTCGTCCCCTGAGCTGTAGCTTGCAAGGCTTCTCTCCCAGCATTCCTGTAATGGTCACGATAGTTTCATATTCAGTGTCACTCCTAAAATGCAGAGCAAAAAGGCAGTTCAGTTACAGCGAGATGCAATTCTGTGCTTAAGTTACTTTGCAGAGGAAAAAAGGGAGAATGGTGCCCTAAGACATAAACTGCTCCTAGTTGCAAGTACTGGTCTCCTCCATTAGTGTTGAGAGGGCAGGTGACAGTCACTTCAATAGTGTCGTCTCCCACAACTACATAGAGGATGTTCAAAAAGAATGCTCCAGTCTGTATTAACTATGTTTGGAAGAACAACTTGAGTGGCCTCCTACTTGTGAAATTTTGTTTTAGTTAAATAAATGAAGTTCTGCGGAGGGCTAGTGTTTGGGAGCAAATGCCTGCACTGCCTTGATGTGAACACTCCTCCCTGTGACAGAGAAAGTTTGAAACAGAAAAGTTTCTGTCCCCTCCAAACCTTAGCACAAGGGATAAAACTACCCTTGCTGTAAGTGGAAGTCTTACAGCATGACTTGCCTAAGGCTACCTAACACCCCTGAGACACTTCATCTGAAGGGCTTCGCTGTGTCCGAGATGGCTGTTGTAGAGGCCTGAGGTCAGAGCCTGTTCTGCCAGACAACTATTATTTTTTGCTTCTTACGCAAAATTCCCCTGCAGGAAGACCACTGATTTAGGGAGGTCAATTAAAATCACCTCACACCTTGCATATAATAATTTACTAATGCCACGCTAGTCCTGAGCTCTGCTGTGTTGGGAATTCTTCATCTGGAGCTTAAGCTGGCTGCTCTACAAGCAGTATCTTTGCTCTCCGGTACTTTCAGGCACGTTAAGTACTGTATCTGTCGTCAAATGAAAAGCAGCACTTCAGGCATATTCACAAGCACTGTAGAAAAATGTAGGCAGTAGGGAGCCTGGGGAGGTCTCTGGTCCACCGCACTGCTCAGAGCAGGGATGGCTTAGAGCAGCTGCTCAAGGCCTCATCGCACTCAGGTTTTGGAGGCTCAAGATCTCAAGGTGTGTTCCAGGGAGCGTGAAGTTAGGTCAGTAACCTGTCACCTGTAGGTTGCTGCTTGAAACTTCCGTCAGCAGTGTTCAGCATTCACTGAAATCACTGGGATAGACCCGTCTGTCTGAAACTTTCTGCCACCATCTGTCCGGCTCTGGAGCCCTCAGCGCAGGAGAGACATGGACCTGTTGAAGCAGGTCCAGAGGAGGCCACAGAAATGATCAGAGGGCTGGAACAGCTCTGCTGGGAGGACAGGCTGGGAGAGTTGGGGTTGTTCAGCCTGGAGAAGAGAAGGCTCCGGGGAGACCTTATTGCGGCTGCCAGGACTCAGAGGAGGCCTATACGAAAGATGGGGACAGACTTTTTAGCAGAGCCTGGTGCCATAGGACAAGGGGTAATGGTTTTAAACTAAAAAGGAGTAATTTTGACTAGATGGAAGGAAGAAATTTTGACCATGAGGGTAGTGAACCACTGGCCCAGGTTGCCCAGAGAGGTGGTAGATGCCACATCCCCGGAAACATCCCAGGTCAGGTTGGACGGGGCTCTGAGCAACCTGCTCTAGTTGAAGAAGTCCCTGGTCACTGCAGGGGGGTTGGACTAGATGGCCTTTAAAGGTCCCTTCCAACACAAACCATTCTATGATTCTATGTGATAACTTCCAAGAAAATAATTTGGAATGGAAGCTGAATTTTGCTACAGGAGTTGCATCTCCCTAATTAGAGCAAAGAAATTAAAGGCTTTGGGTCTTTGCCTCTTCCATTCACAACTAATTTCTAGCCTTGACAAAAGGTTATGACAAGATGTCCATAAACAAAACAGTATTAGACGCTTATAGGACAAAGTAATTTTCAACTGCTTGCTTCTGTTCTTTGCAGTCATCTGCCTGCAGCTCACATTATCTTTGCTGTGTAGAAAATGTCTGCACTGGAGGCAACAGAAATACATTGATTTTTTTTTTTTTCTTTCTCATCAAACATCGACACAACTGTTAGGCTAAACATTGGACCAGGCTAAGCAAAGGTAAAACAAATTGTATCACTGCACTGGAATAACATTTTGCTCTATTTGCTTCATCAGGAGGAACTCTGAATACATGTAGGGAAGTGAAGAAATTTAAAAAAGCTTCTTTTAGAGAGAAGCCACATAAACTATAATGAAGGATCCCTGAGACTGACTGAAAAACATGTTGCGCTTTCCTGCATGACAAACAGATCCTTTACTAGAATTCTGAGCTACTCCAGACACATTTCTCCCTCTGTCCTAATAAAATGCTGGACTCAACTGTCATATCAACCGCTACATTGATTTGCAGGCCTGAGATCTGCCCTCTGCTGAAGACATTGCCCGGAAGAGCGGGATTTTATCCAGTGGTACAGAGTCAGTGTGTCAAGCCAACTGTTGGAACAGCATGATTTCGAGTGGGTAAATCTAAAGTCTGAAATTCTGGGTGCCAATTCCAAAAGAAATCTCATATTTGGGAACAGTGTAGGGAACATGGTTATATGGAAAAATTACCAGCTGGAAGCCCAGGATCGGCAAGTGTTAGAAGCAAAACAAGCAGCCTGGTAACAGAAGAACTGAGCAGAATGGCGCTCTGCTTTCAGTGACGACTCACACCGTAAGTCGCGGCTTGCCAGGGAATAACAGCAAGATTTCAGTCCTGGTAACTGTACCTTGCAGTAAAGCTGATCTGCAAAACTTCCTTGGTAGGTGGGTCCCCTTCACGTGCCTCCAAAATGCCTTTAGTAGGGGAGACAGCAAACACTTCGAGGTCGTTCTGCCGTTCCTGTTCATCTGCAATAAAGGGGCAAATATCCAACAAAACAATACCAGACCCTTTGTATAAAGTTTATACAGCGTGTAGCACTCAAAACAATGCGCCTTCTTGCTAGCCAGCTAATGAATCATGTCTTGCACTTCAGAGGCTTCCTATGCATGTGGCCAGTTTCTGTTTTCATCCTCTAATCAAGGGGAGTGATCAATGGCCTCCACATCAAAATAAAAAGGCCCTGATCTTTCCTTTGAAGCCCATCTGTTGTTAATGTCATTAGGCAGAAGCTCAAACTGAACTCGTGAGGAGCTGCTGCTTCTTGTTGCCTCTTAGGATTATATTATAAATGAGCAAAGCATGTCCACTACTTGTGAGGGCTGATTCAATCTTTTGGTTAAAACTGGAGTAACTGCTGAAATCAGTAGAGATGGCTGGTGTTAAAAAAAAAAAAAAAAAGAAGAAAAAGCCCACATGAGTGAGAACAGAAGCAGATTTGATACATTTGCAGCCAAGATGATCATATATTGGCTATATATTTGAGTGAGTGATGCAGTCTTACTAAATAAAACCACTGAATAGTGAAACTATATAGCAAGGGAATCCAATTACAAAACCAGAATACCCAGCAGAGCAGTCCAGTAACTTCTACAGCCACTCCTGTTACACAGGAAGATGTGTTCAGTCTTGGTCTGTGCAACAAAGCAGGTCTTGAAATCAACCGTGTTGCAAGACAGCTCCAGAACTGGGACAGTGAGGTATGCTGTCACTGGGACCAGCTGCAAGACAGAGGAAAGGAGAAAAAAAAAAAACAACACCTTATTTTTGTAGTGCTTTAATAATATATGTTACAGCTGGATCATTCTTACCTCAAATACTGAATCAGAAGTTCTGTGTTCTTTTGTAATAGAGTCAATTCTCCATTCTACAGCTTTTGAATGAGTTAAGTTGTTGCTTGTTTTACTGTTTTGGGATAGGTTTTCAAACCAGACACTGTGGTCTTAATGAAGTAACAGAGAGTGAACATTCTGATTTGTTATTGGGGTTTTCCGTGGAGACGCAGACATTACAGCATCCTGTAGTCCCTTAGGACTGTATATGGCCCACTGTGAGTCATTTGATTGGTACAGATTGCCCAAGGTTATTACTAAATTGACTGTATCTTAGAGATGGTGCCTGGATCTTGCAGATCAGTCCTCAGAAATACCTGGTATTAAAAAAAAAATATGCCTGCAGTGTACTGTAACTGCTGAATACTTGGGGGTGTGGGGTTTATAGCTTTCCATCTGGAAGAGATCAGTCTTTAAATGTGTGTGAGCTGTGACCATACCACATGAGTTAGGAGACTTTCAAGAAGTGCTTGGGTACTGCAGGAGGCAACGCTTGGTGACTCAGTTGCTGGCATGTTCGCTGAGACAGCCCTGACCCCATGTCTCAGAGGGACATTGAGAGTCACACTGTGATTGGGTCTGGTAATGGTTTTAAACTAAAAGAAGGTAGACTTAGACTAAATATAAGCAAGAAACTTTTCACAATGAGGGTGGTGAAACACTGGCCCAGGTTGCCCAGAGAGGTGGCAGATGCCCCATCCCTGGAAACATCCCAGGTCAGGCTGGACGGGGCTCTGAGCAACCTGCTCTAGTTGAAGATGTCCCTGCTCACTGCAGGGGGGTTGGACTAGATGATGTTTAAAGGTCCCTTCCAACACAAACCATTCTATGATGCTATGATCTGTGCAAAGAACTGGGGTACGAGCACCAGGGTGCCGACCCAAAACCGCTCTGTCCATCTCAGAGTCACCTGCAATCTCAAGAGGGCTATCTCCTTTTGGAAATCTGTGGCCACCCACTTTAACTGGATGACACAAGTTACTCTAGAAGTGTATATCAAAGACAAGTAAATCCTAAGGCATGTTCGTTCTGAGTTAGAGATGCTGATAAAACATAGCCCTTTCTCAGGGCCCACAGATCCCATTCTGATCTTACCTGGGTAGTGCGGTTACTGTGTTCGATGACCAGATTTTGATTAAACTTCAGCTTTCTCTCTCCATTCGCAAACTGGAGCACTTGGAATCCAGGAAGCAGCTGGGTATCTGGCAAGTGTTGATACGTAAGTAACTCCGGAGTTGTGCGGAATGACACTTTCACCTGTGGGAATTGGAATGCAGATGACCATCACATAAGAAGACACTGTGTGCAGGAAATCCAAAGTAAACACTGCTCAAAAGCCCAGGAGCACATTTTCCCACTGGAACCCAAAGGTGTCATGCCAGCAACCAAATTCCCACTGGAACAAAGCATTTAATTAAAGAAAAAACACAGCTATTTCCTATGAACCCAGTACACAGAGATGGAGTGTAAAGATGAACAGCTAATCTCTGAACCACAGGGGAGAAACAGTCTCTAGCAAGACAAAGGTTCTAAATTCCCGAGGTTACAAATACCATATTCCCAAAGTGTCTTAAACACATAAGTCTTCTTTCTTCCCACACACGCAGAATTAAGCCATGTGTGTGTCTGTCAAAACGAACACTGAAAAACGAGAAGCACACTTCAGAACTGCAACTGTTACTCATTCTTTGCAACCCTAGCTAATTCGTGACTCCAAGACTTTGTTTCCTTTAATGCCATTGTGTACACCCAAAACGAACCAAATTTTTCTGTGTTTGCACTGCCTGCATCTAATTTAAGGAAATGAGGGACTGCAGTCCTTCGAAATCTTTTAATTTGTCCAGCATAAATATGGCTATTGATTTAGGTGAGCTCCAAAAACCACAGGGTTTTCTGCAGGAATTTGCAACAGGTCAGAGTTGATGACTTTCTGCATCAGGGCCACTGCAGAAAAGTATTTTGTACCCACAATAACAGGCAAAATTGCTGTAATTAGTATTTGCTAATATACCACTGTTTCCCCTGAAATTGGGAGATTTCTATACTGGCTGTGGTTTTCCTTGTGGTTCATCTGGGCCATGCTAACACACCAATTACTAAACTATCTATTCTGGCACAGGGTTATTATTTTTGAGCCTACCAACATGTTTTGCTGTGGATAAAGTACAAGTTGCGGTTGCTGTTCGTTTTCCTCCTTCTTGCTGTGGAATGTTTTGGTGCTCTTTTTGGGATCCGTGCTGGACAGGCTGAAGGGCGTAGACAGAAGGAGCCTGAAGTACAGAGGAACCTTAGTGCAATTGATGAGCTTCACACTCTGAGTCATTACTGAATCTGTCAAAACCTGGTGGAGAAATGATTCAAAACTGGTTAGTTTTAATTCCGTTGAGAGGTTTGTGCCAGTCTGTCTGGCCATTCAGCACCACCAGGGATCTGAAGGACTTTATCCCAAAGCAGCCCAGTAATTTTTTACTTGTGTTTTTCAAACTTTGAGTAAAATAGCAAAATAAAAATCATGTAAGACAGTTTAAAAGTCTTTGAATGTCAAGGATCACAGAAACTGACCACACTGCTTTAAGTGACTCATTCTGCTATCAGACCTTTATGTCCTGAAAATAGGTACTAATTTTTCTGTTTATGAACTCCTCTTCAAAAAGAAAGACATATAAAATAGTCATTGTCTAAGCTCAGCTTTGCTTATTCCTGGATAATAAGTACTTGTAGTCCTTTTGTCTTACCTATCTTGTTATGTGCAATATGGAAAATTGCAACATGAGGCTACAGGTGATAAAGATGTTCTGAATTCTTACAGTAGCACAGCGGTACAAACCAGCTGAATACATCACTGCATGAGATACTTACTCCTAGCAGAGACTGATCTGGTACGAGATCACTTGCCATTGAATAAAACACCATTTCTCTGTCATGATCGATGTCTACTTTTAACCTGCGTGTAAAGAATCAGAGCTGGTCAGAGTCCTGCCCTCCAGGCTGAGTCCTTCTGCGAGCGAACCAGCCGGCAGTGTGACAGTACTTACAGAGCATGCCTTATGAAAGCTTGCAAGTCTATTCGGAACGGTGGAGCTTCATAGCCATGTCTGCGACGCACTTTGTTAGGCACTGTCTTCGCAAGCTGACAACAAAATGAAAACAGAAATGATGTATAAAATGGTAGCATTAAAACCTGAAATCCTACTTTTAGCCCGAGAGGCTGTTAGCAAAAATAGGATTCTGCTTTGACAACACCTGTTTGTAAGACATGATGGCAACATGCAAGGAACAGCAAAAGCTAAGCAGTAGTTGAACTCTGGCTGCGGCTGGTTAATACAGACGCAGATGTTTCTTCCTCCAGGAGCTGGGAAAGTTAGGGGTGTTTTATTAAATATTCTATTCTCATTCATTCATTATACCTTGCACCTTTGCATGATTCATGTCAGAGAATCGCAGAGAAATTCATAAAACACTATTCAAGCCTCACATCAGCCTGTGAGCTGCACTTGCAGTTGCTGAAGAGGAAGCTTCCCAGAGGAGAGATACGCTGTCCAAATTCACACAGGAAGGTAGATGCAGAGCCAGGAACAGATCTCGGCAGTCCTGAGTCTCAGTCCCATTGTTAACTACTGCTATCAACAAAACCTGATGTTGTGACAGTGTTTCAAACCCTGGGCTTTTGTCTGGGATCTGCTGCACCAGACAATGTGAGAAGATGGTGACATTCCCACCCCGGAATGCTTCCAAGCTAAAAGGCAAATGCAACAAATGAAACAAATGGTGAAGCAAGGATGTACAGGACAGTTTATACAGACTGGCCAGGTACACAGCAACCTGTACGTAAATTACAGGAAAGGAAACGATTATTTTCTAGTCATCTTTAGCCTTGCTTACCTTTAGCCTTGCGAGAGCTTACCTTGTCGTCTAGGTTCATGAAACCCAGGACAAACCCTTTGCATTGCGCTTCAGGCACGGCCTCTGGCAGGACCCGTGGGGTGAAGGAGATGCAAACGGAGATGCTGCCACCTCCTGGAACCACCTGCAAGCCAGAGACAACTGCTGAGCAGTGCAGGGAGTTGCCTGGGATTGCACAAGCATCCTCAGCGCTCAGACGCTAGAACTTGAGTTGCACAAGCAGCATGAAATCTCCTGGGGATGGGCTACCCTCAGGCATGCACTAAAATGACATTTGACAACAAAACTGACTTGCTTCAGCTGCAAGTATCACTGTAGCCACTCTTGAGCATCAACAGAATCACAGACCAACTCCCTAAGTACACATACTTATGTAGGTATCTGTTTGTTTTTAAAAACACCCCATTTTGCCCAGTCTTACTCCACAGCTAACTCGGATGATTCTCCCACAACTGCCAGCACTCACCGATACAAGAAATATTTTTTTAAGAGTTACAAGTGTGTGAATTAAGAGCATTTTACACTTTGGTTTACTCTTGGGTATTTTTTTATTTTACGTGACAGCAGGGAATGTAACCAAATGCAGCTAACAGTGGATTTTCTGGGATTTACGGGTTGAACAGATTCTGCTTTCTTTAGGTGCCTTATGTACATTATGGTTAAATCCTGCTATTGCTGCAGAAAAACCTTTGCCATCTCCCTACAGAGCCAATTCATGTCTAGCTGAGTTTGTAAGCTCAGGGGCCGTGTGGTATGTACTGCTTTCAGGCTCATGCTGTGCAGACACAAACTCCCTGACTTATGTGATCACAGGGTGAAGTGTTTGGTCTTGCTGCACCTATGTTCAGCAGAAGCAAAACTAGCTCAGCTCTCCTTGCACTGCATTTCCCTGCTCAGAGTGGTGAGGAGTGTAAGAAAGCTCTGCCTAAGGTCTGCCAGGGCTAGAGCAGAGATAGTAAGCTCCATCATGTCCTACAACACTGCAGGGTCTGTGCATTGTGGTCACAGAGAGCTTAGTTGCTCAGACATGGACTTAAGCCAGGTCTGGCTAGCTGTGCTGCACAACACCTGAGCTAACAGACCTTCCTGGAGCGATAGTAGAAACAAGGAGAACATTTCTGCAGAGGAACACCTGAATGGCTCCATAGGCATCAACTCCATTCCACACGGGCCAGGCTCACTGCTGGCCACAACTGATAGAGGCTGTCTCCACGATGAGGCACTTGTTCATTTGAACTATCTCAGCCTCAGCTACCCCAGAGCTGACTGTAGGCTTTATTGCTTTGAGATGCCACTTCTGTAATTATTTCTTTTATGTAATCTTTAGCTCATTCTAACTTGTAACTGAACCCCTTTGGCAAAAAGCTTGCTAATATTTAAGAATCAAAATTGACCCATTGATATTTTGGGCAACACTGTCACTCATAGTTAGATCTTTCCACTGCTGTCTGCATTATCTTCTTCTTAAGGAATTGTGACACTGTGGCCCCTGTTTGTACCAGTTAGATTTGTGGGTTAAAACTGCTCATTCAAAAGAGTTGTCTATAGGACACCCCTTTCCCAGCAGCCTGCTTTCCAACTTGCCACACCTCCTTAACAAATCTACCCTGCTTAAATAACATGCTTCCAAAGCTTCAGGCTGGATGCCTCCCACTTAATGCCACACATTTCACAGAAGCAACCCAAGTGAGAAGCCCAGAGATGCCACTCTAGAGAGCTTAGCGCATCTGAACACCTAATTCCAGTCATCAGTTAACTGCTTAAACGTAGGTGGGACTCCTCCTGTTTTCTGTTGACTTTGCAAACTCTTCTCATGGACATCTTCAAGACTCCAAAGCCTCCCAGCCTACTGTTTCCCTGTTCAGTAGTCTCTACCCTAAACCAAAGCTATCCCATCCTCCTCCTCTGCCTCCTCTGTCCTCCAGAAAATATGCTAAACCTAAGCACAAAGAAAAAGTAAAAGCTTACTATCTGTCTTGGAGTAATGGAGTAGGGATTATCTGCAGGAATCCCTTCATGAGGTCGTATAAGTACAGAGACGATTTTCTGTATTGTAGGTTCTTCAGTGATGATTTCCTTCTCTTTGCTGTCAGAGCCTGAAGACTGCAGGGACACAAGGGTGGAGAATGGTTAAAACTGTTACGCTGCAAAGGAGGAATGCAAGTGAAGTGTACAGGGAACTGCTGCACTAGTCAGTAAGCATGGCCAGCTCCAGTTTCTGTCTTTCTGGCACAAAAGCTGGACATGTGGATGTGTACTGTACATTATTTATTTTCATGCATAGTTTCGGTCTACTGAAACTGCTCCTAAACTCCTTGGAAAATGTGCATGCTTGGGTCCTGTCCTACCAGGAGAAGCACTCAACCATAACATCGCTGCCCCATTATACAAACCAGCACTCTAGGGCAGTAATGTTCCCTCGCTGCACAAGAAAGGCTGGAGGTGTATTCAAAACAACTATGCCTTCTGAGCTGAAGCAGAGAAAATATGATTTCAGTATCTTTCCTGTAAAGCTTTTGCCAGAGAAAGATATGTATCCTGTACATATATATACATATTTGTTGATGTGACCTTTTCCCTGTCACTCCCAGCCCTTCAAGACAGTAAATTGCCATATTATAATCAAACTTCACGTGTAATAGATGCTACCATATTCTAACAGAGTAACAGAACAGATCTAACTTTATCACTGGGATAAATACCTCCATACCATTAGCTACAATCTGAATTTTGCATGTTAGATTCTGCACCCTGATTACAGCACACTGACACCATAAAGCACTCATGAGAAAAGTAAACCCCAATTAAGGAGTTTTAGTTATCACAACACTTTCATGTAAAAATGGCGTTATTTTTTCAATGACAGTATTTCAAAAAGTATCTCATCAGCTTCTTTTACAATTTTAAGAAAAGGAGAAGCTGAAGAACTATTTGCTTATAGTTCATTCTGGAAACTGATTGCTGATACCAATAGCAAGCTACCCATGTATTGCTTTTTGACTGTGAGAGGAGCTGACATTTCTTTTAACAATCTATCTCTTAGTTACAAGTTGTATCGTGTGTTATTGTTTTCAACCTTTCATGCCAAGAAACCCATCATGTATCTCAGCAGCGGTATAAAAAACAGACTAACAGCTGACCTCATCTGTGGTTTGAGAAGCTGGATAAATGCTTCCGCAGGGAATGACAGTTTGATCCAACTCTAACACAATCTCTGACTCTGAGGTGCTACCAACTGATGCAGTCTCAGTTTCATCCATGTCCTTAGGAGGAAAAGGGTCTCCAAATAACATCAACAGGTCCACCAGCTTTTTATCATCTTGCTCTTGGTTGTAAATTTCCCAGTCCAGGCGGATGTCTAAATCGAGAAGGAGAAAGGAAAATTCCTTCTGATCATTAAGAAGACTAACCGCTTAATTGGTATCAGAGAACCAGAATATCAAGTAACGAATTTGTGTCTAACAACTGGATTTGTATTAAAGCACATCTTAAGCTCTCCATGTTTGCTGTAAACTAAAATATTTAAGACTATGTGTGCTATGCTTTTATTATAGCTTGGACACTCTCTAGGTCCCAAACTATACTTTTAATAACATTCAAATAAATTATGAGTATTTTGTTTGTTAAGCAAATGTGTTTGGTGGCATTCAGAAAAAAAAAGAAAAACGGTGATTGACTTTTGAACTTCAAATCTCACTCAAGAGATAAAAAGACTAAACACAGTAGAGGAGATGATGCCCCTAAGAAGCAGGCAGCACATCTGATTGACTGACCAGGGTTAGTGCTGTGAGCGATTTACAAAAACAGGATGGAAAAATCCTGAATTCCCATCATTTCAATGAGCAAAACCCCAGACGTATCAGAATAGGATGTGCCGTTTCATAGTAACAACACACTGAGTCAATTACATATATTCTACTGCACTCTGGCTGGAGCTAACCTGCTTTACTGTTATGAAAAGCAAGCGAATATTCACGGCAGTAATGCCACAATGATAAATACTATTATGCATATAAAGACCTGACAACATGTATTATTGTTCTGTACTAGCTAAGTTAGAAAACAGCTTAGACACTCTCTTATGTACTAGTATTATTTTTACAAAAACTATCTCGATTAGGAAACAAGTAGGCCTGTTGTTAATAAAAATAGAAGGACCCATTAACATGTTAATTATCATAAGGAGCAGAATGCAAGTGTTGATGTCTGCTGTACAAAAGTCATTCTTACCAAAGGGAGTGGGATTGTTGAGCTGGACCCTCCGAAAGACAGGAGACCCTCCAGAGACATGAGTGCCAAACCTGAGGGGGGGAACCTTGCTATCAGTACATACAAAAAATAAAAGTGAACATCTGATATCATTGAAGATTTGTTTAAAAGTGGAAACCTATCTGGCTGCCCTGGTGGCAGCCTGTTAAGGGTGGCTATCAGGTAAAGCATGGCCTATACTGTGATGTACAATATTGCTTTATTTAATCAGTCTCTTTTTCCCAGTTTTCTTAGCTGTCTCAGATGTTTCAGGGTAAACACGTGAAGTCAGCTTTTGTGGAACACTCTGGCAGTGGCAGCAAATGGCTACACAGCAGTAGAGTGACCTGTGTCAGACGCAGATTTCCAGGTGTAAAAGGGTTTTTTTTTATGGTGGATAGCGAAATCCATTTTCTATGCCCCGTCACAGAGCTAACATTGCAAATGCTCCTGGCTGCAGTATGATACACAACACTAACTCCTCTGAAGTCAGAAAGAAAGAGTCATGCTGCATGGCAGCTGGCTGAGTGTGTAGTGCTGTGGTCCCCATAAACCAACGCTTACCCCCACCCAGATGTGCAGATGCAACTTGCTGTATGAGAAGGCTTAAACCTTCCTCTGCCCCTATTTACCTTGGGGCTGCATTTCTCCCAGTCCAGGTAAAGGGACAGGGGGAAATGAACTGTGGATGATAAGGAGAACTGCCACCGTGCAGCAGTGTCCACCTCCACCGAATCAGACGAGGCTGGACTGGGTGACCACCTGCGACTGCAAGCCCAGAACAGCAATTGCTGGTAAACCTGAGAAGGCTTGTATGCAGATTCTTTTCTAATTATGCTGGCAGAGACAAATGTATTGGTGTTACAGAAGCAGGTACTGTACTTTGACAGTCGCTTTGCTGACCTTCTCATGATATCATGACAAGATGGGAACATGTGTGTATGTTGGCTGTAGTCTAATGGTATTTAATTCTCCGACTTCTCTGACGGTATTTTGCGCTATACCTGATTATGGGTCGCTCTGTTTGTGGTCCTGTCATCTGTAGGAAGATTGGACAGCCTTTCACAGTCATTTGCATAGGAATTAATTTAGGTTGTAAGTCTCCCACCTATTAAAAATGAATTTTTGCTATCAAAATCAAGATAAAACTTTAGTTCTCTGGGTTACAAAATTGTGTTTTGAAAACTGGTTGGATTTTCAAATATTTTTGACTGGTTTCTTTTGACAGCATCTAATTCATATGCTAACAAAAGCTCTTCTCAGCAGGAGAATGCAATACCTCATACATTCATCAGCCTTCCTGCAGCTTTTCCATACAACACAATATATTGTATTGATAGAGCAGAGCAGTGCACTGGCCAGCTACTAAACAGATTTTATAAATATAAACTGCTCCACTCATTTTAAAGGCACATGAAAACTTCCCAAGGGATAAATATGTTACCTCAAAACTAAACTACGCACTGTAAGAGCAAACAATCACTCCAAACAATCTATTGATAGATATTACTATACCGCTACCTCCAAACAATCCAACTTATTTGTTGTTGGAGGTAGCGGTATAGTAATATCTATCCTAATTTTTTACAGAAATCCTAACAAACTGAAAAAGTATTTTTAACAAAAGGAATCTGGGAAATATAATTGGTCTAAAACCTGCCATAGCAATACTTCACTCGAAACTGAACCCTCACCTACCTTACAGACAAGATCATCCCAGTACTCTCCCCACATGTTGTTGTAAGCTGTTATTTCTACGATTAGCTGCTGGAAGGCTTTCAGAGTTCCTGTGGAAGGTTGTACATGGAAAGCTACTCCCTTCCCATGAGATAGCACTGCTGCTGCAAACTCTGAAGGAGCACAGCAAAGAAGCATTTGATGAATTTTGAGGAAACAGAACAAAGTTAGTCTTTCAAAGGATCATATTTTTAGCTGGTGTTAATTGGTCTAACCTCACTAGCTTAAAAAAAACCAACCTGGAATTATTTACACAACCCACATTTATATCACTTTACACAAGTTCCCTTCTGCAGTGGGTTTTAATCTGTTTTTTTGAGAGTTCTTGCAGAGATTATTTCATAGAAGGACTCCCTTCCAAAAACCTGATCCAGGACTTTTTGGGATATGCAAGGCACTAATTAGTTACATGAAAACACACCCTCAATTTGAGAAAAATAAGCTGGAATTTGTGCTAACTGGTTATCATTCTATTAGCAGCTGCCTGTTTACCTCCGTGTGCTCTTCAACACAAAGAATGAATTACAAAGAGCAAAGCCTTTCCACATTCTGAGTCACCTGGCCTTCTAAATCAAAAAGCTTGCATGGAATCTGTCAGAACAGCATTTTTCCAATCTTAAGTACTAATTCAACAGCTGAAAAGCTCTGTCTTTGTAACAGATACCAAACACTATGGCAAAATACCAATATGTTCAAGTTTTATTTTGGATACAGAAGACACATCCACACTTTATAGCTTTTTGCTCCCATTTCCTCCCTCCCAAGTCTCATGTGGCTTCGACTATTATTATTTTTCAGCACAACACATCAGAAATGATAGACGGGCTGTGCTGTAGCTTTCCACAGTGGGGAGAATATATAACAGAGTTTGAGGGAGAAAAGCCTGCTGCAATGATATTGGAAGACTGTATAAGAGGGAAATAGCCAAACGCTGTGGATGTCATCCATACTCTGTGCTGGGAGTGATTCTGGGAGTGAACTATCACCAGAATCACCCATTTTTGTTTCAGACTGTTGTTTTCAAGAAAAAAAGAGAGGAAAGAGAGAGAAAGGGAGAGAGGGGGAGAGAAAGAAAAAAAGAGGGGGGAGGGACTGGGAAGAGAGAGATCGACCTAATGCTTATGCAACGTGGGCTTTCAAACTCAAGAATGAACCGAGGAACTAAGTCATTTAACAGTATAGACTTATCCAGATACTCCAAGAATGAAATGATGTGCCTAACTGGCACATTTAATGCTGAATACAGTAGTAAGTTGGCTTTTGCTTTCTCGCCACTGAGGGGATTAACAGCTGTTCTCATACCTGACTGTGCTCTTCTGGCTGCATGTTTTGTGACGGGCCCTCTTCTTTTCACCAGGTAGCTTGAGGAGCTTGGAAAAATAAAGAAATCACAATGACAATTCTGTGACATGAGAGAAACTCTGCTAAAGTAACAGCTCTATCTGAATCCTACATTAGCGGCCATTATAACCTTAAAGAAGGACTGCTTACAAAGCATTTTTTGAAAGAAACCTTAAGAGTGAATCAACTTGAAAGTTGTAAGACTGTGTACAGTCTAACACAACAGAGCCTTGGCGAGCGTAAATCAGCTTAAGTCCATTGGCAACAAGAGTGTTTTGCCATTTCCACCAGCTAAACCTTCCATCCTTGCATTGCAAGCTTCCTGTTTCTGCAGGAAACCTCACCAGCAGGTTTCATTACCACTGTCAAGAGTAAGAGCTTAAAAACACCCCACCAGAGCACTGCAGAAAGTGTATCTCGTGACAGAGGCAACAGCACTTTGTCCTGACTGCAGACTTAATACAGACCTAAATTAGTATTTGAGTCATTATGCAGAAAAGCAAGACTTACGGGCAGATTCCTTGTTCTGGAGTAAGTGAATAGCCAGTAAAATATTCAGCTTCTAGTTTGAATGGAGCACTGATTCCAGTGTGATTGGTAAGAATTAGCTGAAGCTTTACTATGTCTTTGAAGGCAACTTCAGATCCAAAGTCCAAAAGAAGATCACATGGGCTTTGTAACCTTTGTCTTTCATCACTGTCAGAAAAAATTACATTAGTATTAAAACATCAGTCTTGTTTTCTTATGCCACAGATAATTTCAGTAGATTTTAAAATGTGCAATATGCAATGTGGTTGTGATGACCAGTGTAAAAGGACCATGCAGCCTGTAATTTTTGTCATCAGCACTTACTGTTTTTCTTTTTTTCACTTCTATCCACATAAGGATTTATTTTGGGATATACCAAGTCAAAGAAAAGTATATTCATCTTTCTTTAATATCATGTGTCTCAGTGCAACAACAAAACTTAATGGTCCAAAATACAGGATCTTGGGTATAATTCTATAATTCTAAATTCACATCTAAGAGTTGAACTTGCAAATTTTTGGCAGTCCAGAAAATAGTTGTTATTCACAAACATGTGAGGGAATGCAGATGTCCCACACTTCAGTTACCAGGGAGAAAGGTAATTTTTCATGCTCTCTGTACACAAAAGTGTCAAGACAACTGGCAGGTTAGAATAGCCAGGAGCACAAGGGAGAACAGACACAACACATGAACATGAGTTTCACTAACATGCAGTTAACTTCACACTGATTTACTATTAATGAATTCACAGTTGTTAATTTAATTTGTTTCAGCTAAACAATGGTGGGAGTGGAGCAGTGCTCTTCTCCAGTCTTCTCCTGGGCTTCTGAAGATACTGAATTTGGCTAGAGTGTTAACCCATGTATTGGGTTTGTGTGGCAAGGTTTTGGTAGTGAGGGGGCTACAAAGGTGGCTTCTGTCAGAAGCGGACAGAAGCTTCCCTCATGTCTGACAGCGCCAGTGCCAGCCGGCTCCAAGACGAACCTGCTGCTGGCCAAGGCTGAGCCCATCAGCAATGGTGGTAGTGCCTCTGGAGGACTGGAGTTAAGAAGGAGGGAAAAAAACCCCAAACCAGCAATTGAAGCCAGAGAGAGGAGTGGGAAGATGTGAGAACAGCCCTGCAGACCCCCAGCCCAGAGCAGGAGGGGCTCCAGGCAGAGGTTCCCCCCTGCAGCCATGGAGCTCCACGGGGGAGCAGATCTGCACCCGCACCCGGGGAGGGCCCCACGCCGGGGCAGGGGGATGCCCGAAGGAGGCCGTGACCCCGTGAGCAGCCCGCGCTGGGGCCGGCTCCTGGCAGGGCCTGTGGCCCTGTGGGGAGAGAGAGGAGCCCCGGCTGGAGCAGGTTTGCTGGCAGGACCTGGGACCCCGCGGGGGCCAGGCTGGAGCAGCCTGTTCCTGAAGGACGGCACCCGTGGGGGACCCAGGCTGGAGCAGCCTGTTCCTGAAGGACGGCACCCGTGGGGGGCCCAGGCTGGAGCAGCCTGTTCCTGAAGGACGGCACCCGTGGGGGGCCCAGGCTGGAGCAGCTTGTGAAGAACTGCAGCCCATGGGAAGGACTCATGCTGGAGAAGTCCGTGGACATGGGAAGGCTCGTGCTGGAGCAGGGCAGAGGGTGAGGAGCCTCCCCCTGAGGAGGAAGGAGCGGCAGAGACCAGGTGTGATGGACTGACCACAACCCCCATTCCCCGTCCCCCTGCGCCGCTCGGCGGGAGGAGGGAGAGAAAAATTGGGAGCGAAGTTGAGCCCAGGAAGAAGGGAGGGCTGGGGAGAAGGTGTTTTTAAGATTTGGTTTTAGTTCTCATTATCCTACTCTGATTTGATTGGTAATAAATTAAATTAATTTTCCCCAAGTCAAGTCTGTTTTGCCCATGACGGTAATTGGTGAGTGATCTCTCCCTGTCCTTACCTCGACCCATGAGCCTTTCGTTATACTTTCTCTCCCCGGTCCAGCTGAGGACGGGAGTGATAGAGCAGCTTTGGTGGGCACATGGTATCCAGCCAGGGTCAACCCACCACGACTCAGTATCTTTTCCTCACATAGGCAACTTCAGTGACTTATCCCACAGCACATTTTACTGTCTTTGCTGCCTATAGCAGGAGGAGGAATGAATTTTCCATAGATAGGTGTTTTTTCCCCTTCTCTATTATGTTTTTGCTTTGGGAAGAAGTAATTTTTGTTCAGTTCAGCAGTAAACCCTTGATTTACCTGGCAACTCCACTGTCATAAGGTACTGAGTAGGTGACATGCAGTCCTTTCACTTCTCCAGAAATGCTCAGAAAGAGGGGTTCAATCAAGTCTTCTATGCTACAGGAAAGGGCAAGGTCTTTCAGCTCACCCTGAAAGGAGAAGATTCAAATTTCCTTGTGACTGAAGCAAACACCACAGAGAAAAGGCAGCCTCATTAAGAAATTGATTTAGAAAAGCTGTATAAACTTCACTGGACTAAAATCAGAACTACAATAGAACCGTGAAAAGTTTTACCGAATTGTTTTAAGTGCATTTTCTGCCAACATCAGATTTGCTTAGGAGGCAGTACCAAGGTAAAAATTTGCGGCTGTTTCTTGGCTTTGTACCTTCATCAGTCTATAAGCCTAAAACTGCTGTGTTAGTGATTTTTGACACGCTTCCTACACTGCAAGTGTTGAAGCTCCAAGCATTAATCGCTTCTAGTCATGCTTAAATAATCTTCCAAAACCAAGGTTTTATTTCTACCTGGGTTTAAAGCAGGACTTGTAGAATTAATTATGTACCACCAGTACTCTGGCTAATTCAACACTACTAGTCTTTTTTGCCTTATTAGTACATGAATCAGTGCAACCTGCATAAAATAATAAACTGGGATTTGGCTCCAGATTCAGACTTCTAAATATAACTCTCTAGATGTGAGCCCTTGAGTTCATCTATAAAGGTGAACTCCAAATATGAGCTCTAAATTTCCACTGATTCATTAACGGTACTTGGGCATTTAGCTCACCTACAATGCAGACAACCTTTCTTGTAGGTGGCTCGGATGGCATTCAGTTCCCCGGCCACATGCAGAAGTGCCCCTCCTAATGCCCAGTGTGTCCTGTTGAGCTTCCAGCTTTCATGAAGAAGGCTGAGGTTTACTGGGATCCTGTGCCACATATGTCAGATGTATATGGGTATCTGAGATCTGCTACGGCATCTCTGATAGTACTGAACACCTACTTTTAAGTGAATTAATGAAACTTAGGTCTTCAGTGATTGTAATGGGAACTAATACACCATACCTACAGAAAGCTTCTTTATTTAGTTGCATTAAATCAGCTGTTTGAATGTCCCTAGAAAGTCTGCGGATGAATTCCTGAAGTTTGTGAACTCTGCAGTCTACACCCTATTTTGCAGGCTCTCAGTCCCATCAGCCCCTTTTCAAATATCAAAATGGGCCCAGTTGCATTCAGAAAACAGAATGTGTATTATATATTCCAGTCTGCTCCATTTCATTTGGGATAATCCAAACTGGGGATCTGTAATCTCCAAGAAAAGTGATAAGCATTAAGAGTAATTGAATAGGCAATCAAGAAAGAAAGAAAACGAGAACAGTTGAGAAACAAAGAGGCAGGGTAGAAAATTGCACACCATGTGGACTGCTTTAATTCTTGCCTTCAACCATGGTACCTCTCAAGCACAGCAATTTCAGACATATTGTACAGAAAAAGGAGCATTATGTTTTGTACATAAAAATCCTTCCTTTTGCCAGATGGAGGTGAGATGAGAATGCCAGTGTTGCTGTTTTGATAAAATTGCATCAGTTTTTAAACTTACCATGATGTTAGCTGACAGCTCTATGCAGAATTCTTTTTCTTCATTTGGGCCTAAGGTGCCACTGGCTGGGGAGACAGCAGCAGAGCAGAAAGCTGCCTGACTTCCAATGAGCTGCCAAACAGAAAGGACAGACATTCAGCTAACTCCAATTCTTTCAGATTTTCTCTTCAGATCAAAGAGGACAATAAAGACTGAGTTATTCTCAGTTTTAGGACACTTTCAGGTAGCAACATATACAGTTTGTTGAGGCTTGCTTTACAATTCCCCCATGGTTGACAAGATCCTCATGCCTACATTAATTGAAAATGACTTCAGGTGCCCAACTGAGGCAACTGGGTGGGAGCAGAGACACTGTTGTCCCTCTCACAGTCACAAGCTTTTCCTGGGTGAAGTCAATCTATCTGATATTGGAGTAGGATCCTCGAGGTGCCCCATCTCTCTCCACTGACCACTGAGGTGGCCTACAGAGACAACCCTAGTGTTGGCACCTTCCCTAAGCAACTACCTGCACGTGGCATGAATCCAGGGGTTCAACTTAGTTGCTCATGCACGAACATCAGGTACCATGCAAAATGCTGTGGGTATCCCTCCAGCTGTTCCAAAAGGTTTTCCTATCAGTCCTGTACCATCCACATGCCCTGTTAGGATCCCTTGGGCACCTACGGACATCTTGGATGGCCCTGGATGCTTTTATGTAGGCAATTGAGCTGTTAGAGTAGATCTGAATGACCGAGGCACTAACAGTACGATTCATCTTATGGACTAAGTCACCTAAGTGTATGTGTAGTGGGTGTCAACACTAGCATTGTAGCGAGAACACTCTGCAGACCAAAGTAGGTGTCTGTTTTAGGAGGAGATGAATACTTCTCTGGACCTCGTTGACTATACAGATGGGGTAGGATTCAGTTGCCTAAACACAGGCACAGAGGGTAGCCAAGCCATATGTGCATGGCTGACTGGTGTGACAGGACTTCCAAGAGACCACACTTCTTGAGTGACACCTGAAGGTCTGGAATACCACTCTACAGCACCCAAAACAACACTAGCCATATATATTCTGGCGACTGACTTCCTGTTCAGATTTCCATTGACTGAAAAGAGAGTTCAGATCATAGCTTACATACTGACATTAAATTTGGGCTCCTAATCTGTAAGCTGAATCCCACCCAGAACGTGAAATTTAAGCAAAATTTAGACACCATTCAAAAGCACCATTGTTTCTTTGCTCTAGTAAATTAAATGCAAACCCTAAACTGCCATGGTACTTTGTTTAATACTCTGGTAACTTACATTCTATTTCCCCTCACATCTCTGCCCACCCATTCTGCTGGGGATATCCACAGACAGTAAGAGCATATTGACATCAGCTGGTAGTTAATATTTTCATAAAGGCTGGTCTCAAGTTGAAGTTTGGCTCATAAGCCAGTAAACAGCAGTAAACTACTTGAAAGATACATCAGAAGAGCTTTTAAAAGTAGTAGTATTACTTGTATTTTAATAGAAATTGCAATTTCCATCATTGCTGTATGCTTCATCCATTAGAAGTGCATTTACCTTTCCCCATAAGTATTTTGCTGGCAGCAGCGTCTGGTTAAAAAGTTTGCTGGTTGCTTTGGCAGGAACTCCAGTATAAATTTCAGTGAATACTAGATGACTAGATATCAGGCATGCTTGGGGGGTCTGAACTTCAACAAAAACAGGAAGATGACTGGAAATAAACACACAGATGGTCTATTGTTATCGTTAATGAAATGTGCTAGACATAAAACAGCATGCTGGAAAGAATGATGATCATGTTTATTTAGCAATATTAGCCATTGGATAGTTCATTGATATGTTACACAACCCCACACTGAGTTCCTGCTACATATTTTCGTTTTAGGAGATAAAACCACCTAAAATGAAAATCACATGTGGATGTCAGGAAAAAACCAAAGCTGAAGGCCACTTTTCCCCCTTACCTTCCTTCTCCATTTTCTACCTCTAGTTCCAATACTGTCTGGAGACGCTGGCACAGCAATGATGTGAACTGAACTGACACACTGCATATACCCAAAGGAGGTATTACTCCAGCAGATGGCCGAATGGTAAAGGGAGATACCTGGGAGAGAGGAAACAGAAATTTCTTTGACGTCTGCAAAGCAAGTGTAAAATGCTGAAGGCACACAATCTAATTAGGACTTGTATGTGTCTAGTTTCTCCTCAGATATGTTCTTTCTCTCTGTCCCTGGAGTCCCACCTGGGTTGATTTCAGTAAACACAGTGCTAGCTTTGTGAAAACCTGGCTAGACAAGGAGGCAGGACTTGCTTTTATGGGGACAGCTAACAAAAAGGCAACGACCTAAGAGAAGGATAGTCAGAGCCAAGGGCATAACAGGGATGCCTGTGCATGGAGTAAGGGGGAATGTGGAGGACAAGCATTCAGCAGCAGTGCCTCCTTGCAAGAGGAAACAGAAAGAGCACCAGTGTGGGGTGCGAGCTGGAGAGGTTCAGGAAAGAAAAGGGATAGCTCTTATGCAGGAGGAATGGAGCATTTGATCTAAGATCTTCACTGGGATATAAATGAGCTCTGGGATAACAAATTCAAGAGATTAAGACTAAAATCTCTCTGGGGTTCAGGGAATTGTTGGGAACAGCAGGGGACAAAGGAATAACAGTGAGAAGTAAGGGCACGAGGACTGTGAGGACAGGGTTTCCTCCAGGGCACCCCTATCCCCAATCATGGATTTCTGATTGTAATTTTTCTGGGGGAAAAGGGATAGACATACACACACACACAATGGTTTTGCAAGGCTGCCATAACCACCACTCATAAATCTTTTCTTTTTGCAATCAACTTTCACCCAAAGTTGGTGAGATATCTACATGATACATAGAGAATAAAATAAAGCTCAAGAACTCATGGGGATACCGTGCAACTTCTCACAGGCTACCATGTCCTGATGGTCAATAGAAAGTTCCCGCTTAACAAGGTCCTCTCTCCATTGCAAAACTGCCAGTCTGTCCAGAAAGTTGAACATCTGAACAGCATTTAGACCAATTTTGCCATGAAACAAGTGAACTCAATTCTTTGCATGGCTAATTACGTAATGAGCCCTACAGGCAGAATTTGGCCTTCCATTACAACAAAAAGCACTCATCCCAGAGTCTGGATTTCCTCAATTCCCTTTAATGCATAACACCAATGGGAAATCTAGCTACAAAGCCCACTGTGTGCCACAAATAATCAAAATATGTATTTTGCCTTTTTTTTTAAATTTTAGGAATATGTGATGGTCTGCAGATAGCAGCTCTCCCTCAATTATTTGCCGCCAGTATTACCTCCAAGCTGCTTTAGTTATTTCATATGAAATAGTGGAATGAGCCCTGAAGTCAAAGACTGGAATGGACTGCATTTGACACATCACAGTCTAGATACCTAAAACTAAATAATAGTTTGAGTATTCATTGTGGTAAGAAGTTATTTTGGGACACACCTGTGTGCTTCAAAGTTACTGTTTAAAGCCAAAAGGCCCAACTCAGTGCTGAGATTCTCGTCCGATATGTTGATGTGAGTGTGTGGGAGGAGGGTGTAGCAGCTTCGGTTCTGATAAAGTCTTACCCTCTTATTTATAGCAGCAGCAGCTGAAATCACTGTCATAAAGGAAATAGTCCATGTCCCTTTGGATCAGGCTGGCAGGGGATTTGTAATAAACGGAAACACAGTAAAAACTGCAAAGAAGCATTCAGTCTCAAAAGAACTCATGCACTTAAGGAACTTAGCACAAACAGCTTCATAAGTAGTCACAGCAATTAGAACTTTGACATCTGGAATGAATATTACAACTCCTAAGCATATGGAAAAAATGGCTAAAGAGGGAGCATAGCTAGCTATAGCAGCGACTTACCTCTTCATTCCTTTCTGCTAGACAAACCTGGCTCTCTTGCATTCTCCACTGTGCTGGAAGCTGACAGAGATTTCTAATCTCAAAGGTTCTTAACACACTCTCACCCTGCTTAGTCAAACCTAACCAGAGTGACGGAACATCGATACAAAGAAGTGGACCCTAGGACACCAGGAAACAGATGTCAGAATGGACACTTCTGCCAAAATTGCCTAATTAAGAAGCACACATTATCTAAGAGTAACATTTGATTTCACAGAGAATAGCAGCAAACAAATACATTGTGTGTAATGCAGAAAAATTCTTATTGTCATGGGACAACATTGCCTCAATAGTTACTAGACAGCAAAAATACCTCCTGTTTGTAACTGCTTTAGATTTGTCATGCCTTTAAGAGGCAAAAAGCTTTAGATGGACAATGGCCAGGCCCCACAGCTAGTCATCTTGCAGCACTGAACTGTTCCTTACCTTAAAGACAGCCTCAACATGCAACACAACTGGCTCTGGACAGTGTTCGATTTTGCACTGCAGGTTACAACTGATACACCCAGGTTTGCTTCCAGTAATTGCCAGTTCAAACTCACAGCATTTATTCATATCTAGAAAAGAAAAAGTCAGTGTCCTGTCTCACCCTTTTGCAAAGAAACCACCTGCTGCAAGCCTGTTGTTGAAGCTCCTGGAACCAAATTAAGCCTCCTGCTGGCTCCAGCAGGCTGGGGATCGGGTCTTATTTTGCAGCTTGCATTATACTGCTCTGTGACTTTTCTCTTCTACTCATACCAATTTAAATATTTCTGTCATTAGTTGATGCTTGCAAGTCACAGAAACTTTACCTATGATGCCAGTATGAGGTTCAACTTCCATGATGTCACAGAGCATGATTTTCTCCCATGTGTATTTGATCAATGATTTGCTGTTATTCCACATCTAAAACAATTAAAATCAAGAAGACCATTAATGCACTTTAAGCTTTCATAGCAACAAGCCAATTTGCTGAGAGTACTGATCACTGCAAACTAGGTATTGCAAGTCTTACATCACATACTTTGCAAACTCCAACAATATCCTGATTGCCACTAAACTTTATGACCTACTAATATGCCTTGAATCTAGCTACGACATCTTCACCTGAATCTTGAAATAAACTGAGCATGGTAATAGAGGAAAGACATAGAACTTCATTTAACCTCTGATTTGAACAGTACTACC
Organism: Phaethon aethereus; assembly: GCF_964289735.1. NCBI lineage: Eukaryota > Metazoa > Chordata > Aves > Phaethontiformes > Phaethontidae > Phaethon > Phaethon aethereus. The sequence continues at coordinate 166,394,753 of NC_138582.1, forward strand.
CCAGTGCCATGCACTAACTACTGTTATTTACATGACAACGCTGTGTCCTCCCTTTCCTTTCCCTTCTCCTCTGTGATGTGAAACAAGGACAAGAAGAATTGGGATTCACCTGACTGGATTTCAGGTGTCTGCAAAATAGATGCAAGAGCTACACTTGACCTCATCTCCTAGGATTCCCTTTACTGAAAATAAAGCCAACTAGAGAGTGCTGGGAGCAATTCCTCCGACCTATTTGAGCCTCTAGGATGAGATTAATCACCCCCAGATGCTGCCAATGAGACCTCCAAGGACTATAAGGAAAGCTTACCACAAGTAGCTCAGATTATATAAGCACTATATTTAACACAGTGGCTACCTTCACACAGGTGAAGGTGCTTTCTGAAACTTGAAGAAAATCCATTAACCATTCTTTCCAAGAACATTACCATATTTTAAACCTTTTAAACTTTTTCCCCATTTTTCAAAAATATAACAGACCTTCTAAACTTAAACTTCAAATCTTTCCTTTGAGAGCAGCCTTTTTTGGCCAAAGGATATGTTTGTGAGGGAGATGTAAGCTCTTGAAATCTTTGGCCTGCTCTTCAGAGCTATTCAGACATTATTTCTTAAAATTACAGCAAATAACTTTATTCTCTGAAGCACAATTGCCTCTAAGCACAGTTCAAATTCTTATCTTTTTAAGACTAAAAAACCAATTGGAAACTGTGGGGAATGTCATTATATTATCAGTAAGTGACTTAATTACCACATGTGTAGCTATACTGGATTACTGGAAAGTATGAAATGGCTGTCTTATGTTGAAAAAGAGTTTCTAGGAAAGAGAAAGCATAAATCTAAGTGCTGATTAGCAGTATCTTTAAGAAAAAGTGGGAAGATCATTAACTGGGAAATGTCTTCCTGCCTGCTCTTGCTAACAGGCATGTTTTTCCCAAGTGAGCCTAAGATCAAAAGGATCCTGATCTATAGTGAAGAGGACACTGAGTGCACAATTCCAGCAGCAGTCTGTCCCAGAATGGTCAAATAGAAATTATCAGAATGTCTGTTTGACCATTATGGGACCTGCAGGAAAGAATAAGGTCTAGTAGGCTGCAGCAAATGTGACTTTTATAGCTCTTCTGTGCTTGCCTGTAGTCCTTTGCATGAACAGTGCCTCTGTTATAAAGTCATTTAATCATTCATTGGCTATTCCTCCTAACTGGAAAACTTTTACACTACAGGAGTGACAAAGCGATAAGCACCAGGTTAGTGGCCCAGAAAAACATTTAGAAGGGTAATACTCCGTGGTAACAAACTTGAGAGATGAAAAAAGAACAAGGCCTGCTGCCTGGAGTATGGGGCTAAGGAAGCCTGCTAGAGGATTTCAGCACAGGTCCTCCTGGAGTCACAGCCTCCTTTAAAAATATTTAAGAAAAACTAAAATAACATGGATTGTCTGGTATCTTCTAATACACCTATGACATCCAGTGACACAAAGCACATAATAACAATAAAGTCAAAAGCAAACAAACCTTAAATGTTTTTCTGACATTTACACCAATAAAGTTTTCTCCAGGAATGATAATGGCATATGGTTCCAGAAGAAGCTGAAACGGTTCTGTCGATCCTTTAACTTCTATGTCCAGTGCTATTACATCCTCTGCTTTGTATTCTGGGATGTTTTGAAGCATCCCCTCTTTTACTAAACTTTGGGAGGAAATATGGTAGAATTATTAAGCATTTTAAACTGGTGTTTAAACTGGATCCCATCTTTTAATTGCCAGATCAAAACTGAAAATCATCAAAAGTTTCTCAGCTATAGACTGCCAGCGTGCAACTAGCTCAGGTTGAGGACAATTAAAAACTGGAAAAATTCCAGTGGTTCTTTAAAGTACTCTAGACATCCCAGTCTGTTCATGAACAAGTCTGTAAGTCATAGACTGCTGTGACAAACAACAATAACAGGAAAACCTGCTGGAAATCTCAGTAGAAAGCCTGGAAAATGAACAGACAATGTGACACTATTATCTTTTTCCGTGAGAGGAGCAGCCCTAGGTAGGGCTAAGGCATGCTTTCAGACACAAGGGAAGTTCACAGAGACACTCTTTTACCACTATTAGTTGTACAGATAAAATCCTCTATAATTGTCAGACCATCACCACCAGAAAGATAAAGAATCCCAGTAACTTAATGAAATAATGTAGCTAAAATGTGGCTACGCATCCTACTGGGAAATACCGTTTCTCTGCTTACCAAGGTGATTCTGGGATGTCCCTCAGTACCATCTGAATCACACTGTGATAACTCTTCAGCTACACAGATGAGAAGGAGAGGATTTTAATGTCAAGTAATCAGTTATGTTGAGGATGAAAAAAAGATGAAAAAGCAGATTACATTTAAAGGATGAATGATCACCATTGGACTACTAAGCTCTGACAAACAATATTCAAGCTCTAGAGTTACTAAAAGAAAACATGTTTGACTGAAAATATTAAGCCAGATTCTGATCTCATGGTGTACGGTTCCAAGAAAAATACTCATTTTTTACATGCCTGTTATTATTTCCCTAGTATATTGCATAGTACACACAAGCATCTGCAAAGGCTCCCCAAATTAAGAGCAGTACTGCTGTATTAACTTAAAGTTTCTTCTAACTGCTCCAGGGTATTTAGCTTAATTGACCATCAATATGATTTTCTCTGTCATGGGAAAAGAGGATGCCTTCTATATTCCAAGGTGGGGGGGGGGGAACACAGAAGGAGGCCTTAAATCTGAAGGGCTTTGCAAAAGATTCATTTGTTTGTAGAGAGATATTAATTTAAGTGTATATGTTAATTCAATATATTTTTCTATTAACTAATTAAAGTATTTAAAAAACCCAGTTAGTTTCTCTTCCATACTTATTGGAGGTATTCCTGTATCTGTCAATCACCACAGCACGGGATATTCCCACTCTTGGGCTTACTTTGGATCGAGTTTCTTTAAATACAGTGAGCTCATGCTCCTTATTTACAAAGATGGGGAGCAGAAACTAAGACAACAGTCACTGGTACAGCTGCATTCAAACATCGCTGCACCTCTCTTTACCCACAGGTGCATACCATCATTTTTCTGCCAAAGGCTACTACTATCCCCTTAATTTACCATACAGCTGTTCACAGGACCCATTTCAGCCCAAAAAAGCTACAGTTGGAAATGGTTTAAGTAATCACTGTTTTCTAACTAAACTTATTTAGACTGCATTAGATATGGGATGCATCACCAAAGCAGCTCACTCAGGAGAAGAGGCAGAGTCAGGAGGTTTTGGAGGAGCTGGTAGTGTGGTGAGGGTGGTAACTTCACCAGCCAGCACAGCTGCAGCTATGAGGATGTGTCCATACTTTCAGTGTAAAATTAATTGTGTCCAGTCAGTACCAAAAATTACATGAGATCAGAAACTGTCTCACATTTTGCAGTCAAAACATGTTTTCTTTTAGTAACTTTCTACATTTTGAACACTGTTTATCAGAGCATAGTACCAGCTAATTAAATTAACTTTAGAAAGCTGCACAGCAAGAATTTTATGACTTGCATAAAATACACAGCTGGAGTTTGTAGATAGGAAGGAATCATAAGCCATACCTCCTGTGGAGTGTAAGTGAGAATAAACTCATGATCCACATGGGGAAGCAAAACCCCCTGCTCAGGATTTAGGGAGAAGGCTGACTCTGTGTCTCTATAGTATTTGAGCTTCATAAGGTCTGCAGTTCCTTCTGGTATTAATGGTTTCAGATTAGGCTTTATTATCTGCCAGTAGAAAGGAAGTTCTACATGGCTGCAAAAAGATCAATAAACAACAAAAAAGCTATAATTAAAAAATTAAAATATTTTTTGAGTAAAATATTGAGAGAAAATTTTCAGTTCCTTTTTCCTTTTAGGGAATTCCTTTCTTAAAAAATTACAGGGGTTAGACTTACCAGCCTTTGTGAGCTACAAAGCTGATGAGGCAGCATAGAGTCAGAGTACATAAACTGTACAAAGAACATGCTAATATATGGAAGTAAATTATATAAACATGTAAGATATGTTAACACTTTCTTGCCTTATTTAACTTGTCATATCATGCAACTTTTAGGAGACTCTACAATTCTTCTTTCAAGAAGAAACAGGAGAACCATTCCTGCTGATATCAGTATATTTGCATTGCATCACTGCTCATGATCTACATAACACTCTGAATTTAATCCAAGTGCAAGATGTGGTCTTTATCATGTCAAAAAACACAGTGGCTCCAGCTAAGATTATAGCAAGGGCTCTGCAATACTCTTTGTAATCCAGAAAAGGTTGCTTAACCAGGTTGCTTCAGCAGAAGTGTATTCCATGGAATGATAGAATCATAGAATAGTTTGGGTTGGAAGGGACATTTAAAGGTCATCTAGTCCAACCCCCCTGCCATGAGCAGGGACATCTTTAACTAGAGCAGGTTGCTCAGAGCCCCGTCCAACCTGACCTGGGATGTTTCCAGGGATGGGGCATCTACCACCGCCCTGGGCAACCTCTTCCAGTGTTTCACCACCGTCATTGTGAAAAACTTCTTCCTTATCTCTAGTCTAAACCTACCCTCTTTTAGTTAGGAATGTCTTCATGGTTTTTAAAACCTTGCTCATGCTGACCTCAAAAACTTTGCCTTACTAAAAGTGAGGAAGGACACTGGCGTTTGAAAGTGGGTATCAATAACAAAATTGCACAGATAAAATTTCTTGTATCACTTTCAATAGCAGCAGAAAGTTTTCTCTTTCCTGCTTCTATGGAGTTTAGTCTCAGCCTGTCCAGCTTTGTTTCATACAAATGCTGGCACCAGACGTGCAGGGACTGCTGTCGTCATTATAGCCCAAAGAAAATGTGGAAATTGGCACAGTCACATCCTTCATCAGTTTACAGTACCCAGTTCACTGAATCCCACTTTCTTCACCCAAGCAGCATTCTGTTCTGGCATTATGCATGTGTGGTTTCCAGGCCACAAAACAAACTTCAGAAATTCACTGTAGCAAGTAACAATTGACATTAATGTATCTAAAACCAGCACTGACCTTCTCACTGCTTTGATCGTCTGCAGCCTCAAACTACTGCAATCATGCACCTTAGTGTACTTGTATTATTGTCTGACTAATTTTGAGCAAAATCAGGACACCACTACGTTCAGTACAATGTAACTGTACTTAGGGACATATCCCTTGACTTCAAATAGAGTTTATATTTAAATCTATTAGAACTCAATAGTAGGACTCATGTGACAGTTTTAATATAAGTTAGTTACATTGGGCTCCCGTTTTCATCAGCAGAGATCCAGTGGAGTCCAGGATGCATTATGTCATGTTCTATGGAGAACCATAGTCCATTTCCATGCACTAAGAAAGAAAATAGTATAGGGTGCCTCACTCGGTTGCACAAGTATATATTGTAGACATGTAAAGTTACATAAAACTTATCTGGATGACCCTGTTAAATATTTATTGCAGACATCCATATTTATGAATCTTTTGTAGTTGTAGATTTACCTGTACTGAAGCAAATATATTGACCTTGGCAGTGTATGAACCACATGCTGTGGCTAACGGTTGCTGTAATGTTTGATCTGCGTCTAATGTCCCTGCTCTTACAAGCATATCCTTGAACGTTAATTACTAAACAAAGGAGCAAAAAGAAGCGAGACTTCTGCACAAGGTTTATCATGTACATGAAGGTTTCTCCAGCTTGAGAGAGTATAGTATCACAAATGAGATCCCTACCAGTATGTTTAGACTGCAGAGCATTACTCTATTAATGGTAGCTACGTACGTAGAGTTTCTTATAACTAATTTCTTCTCCTCGGTGGCGTGTGGGTTTTGGGGGTCAAATCGTATGAAATGTTGTGCTGTTACATCAGTAACTTCACCAGGTTCAGGTTTGCTTTCTCCACCTGTGATGAACACAAGCTCCAGAGCTATCAGCTGTCCAACTCCTTGAAGAAATAAGTAGGTATTACTGTTTACCATCTGGCTATTAACATTGTTCACATTACTCATTAACAGCAAATGCGAGCAATGGCCATTACTGATTATATCTGTTGTGTCCTCAAGTTTCAGAACTCCAGTGTGTTAATTGTACAATATTTTCATGATGTTCTTTGTTTATCAACATGTATCAGTAAAGATCTTCTCTTCATGAATTTAACAGATTTGGGTTTCAGGGCCACAACCTCAGCTCACTTACATGAGCATCGTTTCACTGAAGTGAGCAGGGTATTTGCAATGGGTAATAACATGGCTTGATGTTTTGAGGAGTATATTAAAATAACAATAAGCAGCAAATGCACTATTAAAAATTTCCAAAGGAAATATCTCTAATAAAGTGATTAAATAGACAACAAGTTAAGCCTAGTATTATAACACTCACAATTACATTATAGGACAAGCGCTAATATTTACAAGAATTTCAACTGGTTTCATTAGCTAATGCAAATACTGCCTCTCTCCTGAATACTCTAATCCAAGATGTGCCCCAAATTTGCTTCACACCCAAATGTATTTCTGCCCTGTTAAAGCTGATGTTTTATAGTTTGTCATGTTATCTTATTGATCCAAAAGTCTAAGAAATGAATTGTACCTGACAACAGGTTTTCTTTTTTGCTACTGGGTGACATTTTACATATGGATTTTTGTCTACAGTGGGTTAAAAGCTCAGTACTTTCTCAGTCCCATGTATTTCATGCACTGGGATGGAGCAGTAATAATAGTAGTAAAAAAATGCTTAACATTGAACACCATGAGGGGTCAAAGTATTTCCTTAATCCAATGACATAAAATGTTACCAACACTTCAAGCCATCAGCCACCACTCACATTATCTGAATGTCTACGGTGTTAGAAATGCGATCTCTGAAAGGTGTTAGAAACAAACCTGTGACTGTAACATCATTGACTTGGCAATTGTCACAAACAACGGTGTATGTTTGCTGTGAGACTTCTGGAAAAGAAGGGAAAAACACTACCTGAAAGACAGAAGTGAAACAGCAGTGTCTGTAACGGACTTCTCACCAGGAAGTAATAAACTTCAATTTGTAATTGTTCACTAAACAGTTTACAAATCACTGTAAATTGTTCACAGTTCTAGTGATTAGTAATTAAATCTTACATTTGCAAAAAATAGACAGTATCACAGTCCCTTAATACAGACCAGAGAGAAATAGGTGTTTTCTGGGTCACTAAACTTGCATGCGTGTATCTGGACGGTCACCAGAGGCTGCTCTGTAGGCACCGGAGATGAGGGCAGTCTACTGGGTTAGCTGTACGAACTGCACCCTCAGCATCGGGTCTGCCCTCAGGTACCTACCGAGCAATACCACCGCTGCCTGTTGGGCTACAACAGCATGAGCAGGGCAGTGTGTGCCTGCCGGGGTTCCACTCCAACAAAAATGGGTCAGGGAACAAAACTTTTGGCTGTGTAATGTGCGTCATGGTGCTTCTACCCGTTACCCGTCACCACCTGCAAACCCAACCCATGCTAAATCTTTTTCTCTCCCACGTGTGCCTGGCCCTGCTGAAGCAATGCACCTGGGGAGACAGAAAGGAGGAGAAACGTTTCTCCTTTATCCACACCTGCCTGACCCATTCCTTTTATCAACAGCCAGGAGGAGGTACTGGTAAAAGGAAGGGCTGGAGGCTAGTCATACTCCCCATATCACTCTTCCTCTCCCCATAGTGGTGCTATAATAAAATGTGGCCCACATCAGACAAAGCAGTGGTGGCAACCAGTAATGCACGCTTACTGCAGGATCTTTTTCAGGAAAGAGCACAGCATAAGTGAAGGATTTGTACCTGCTGCTCCAAATGAAAGAATTCTTTTCCCAAAATGTCCTTTTTTTTTTTCAAGGAAGCTCAGAAAGGAAAGGTTTCTTAGACTTGATGCCCCAGTTGGAGTGAAATAAGCACTCCTGTGTTCTCAGATGCCTGTTTTCTCTAACAGGGTTCTTTGCATGGGAAAAATCTGACTGGTCTCTGAGTGGCTAAGCAGAGCTTCAAAGTTGCAGTTACTCTCCAGTAAGACTCACAACTTCAATTATTTCAGCATAATTGCACAAAAAGATTTGAGCATTTTTGCTCACACAAATCCAAATCTGCAAATGATCTTGCAAAGATGTATCTTCTAAAATGATCTTGCTTGCTAATCTATTTGGTAAAGTATAAATACTTCCTGTAGCAGTTGCTACTAACCTCTACTGTTGTACTCTGCCCTGGAGCTAGCTCAAAAACAGCAGGATGGATCCCAAAAGGATCCTGTATCACAAAACCATCAGTGGCAACAACCTAAGTGTTAAAAAAAAAAGAAAAAAAAGAAAGATTAATAAATTTAATTGATCAGGTGGTTGTTTTTAAATTACATTTACCTAAAACAGGCAGTATACAACATCACTGTTCTACTTCTTACCGTACTTTTTTTCCCACATCTCAAAAGTATGTGGCTTATGTATATAGCTTGATTAGAAGAAATGCTCTGTGCTTTATAATTACCTTAGTGAAAGCAGGAGGGAAGGTGCTGTCTCCAAAGACATATGATAGTGTCAGGAGCCCTAATATTCATGCTCATAGAACAGCTATGCCTGAGCATAGGCGCTCTGTCTGTTTCTTCATGCTTATGACTCACTTTGACTTGGAACTGTAAAGCATCTCAGGAGGGACAACCTGGCACATCAGCTGCCTCATTAGCCTTTTCTCCAGCACATAAAATGCCAGTGTGAAAGTCACATCTTATCTCCTTTGTCCACTTCACTTAGACCCTGTTTTGTGATGGAAAGCTAAAGACAGAGCAATACTGGAGTGGACCGCCAGGGTCTACAGGTGCAGCAACGTCAGTGGTATCTTTGCTGGGGAGGGGAAGGAAATCAGCTCAAGCAATGCTAGAACTGACTGCATTTCTGTTTACTTTAAGGGTAAGGTTAAAGTTCAGCCAGTTGTCCTTTCCCCGATCTATGTCTGAGTTTACCTCACCACTGAGCAAGACAACTTCTTCCAGAGGCAAGCCAGAGCACAAGCAGAAGATAGGGACATCCAAGGAGATTGGTCTTGAGGATAAAAGTGAATCCCTGAGGGAATGGCACAATACCGATATCCCCAGCAAGGCCTTATGACTTCTGTGCTAATATACCATGACTAGCTCAAAAGGTCTTCATGTCAGGGCACCTATACCATACCATGACCAGTATTTCCCTTCTAATGACTCACCCTGAAATTAGGAGGTGGCCAGGCTTTCTTTGGCATTACACAGAACTTCCCAGTGCTCATTCCTTCATTTCTGCACAAAATCATCATCACTTTTATTCCTCCAACAAGGCAGGAACCACAGTCTACAACGTGAGGCACTGCAATGAGTAACAGAGAAAATCAGACTACACAGTGAACGCTAGCAGCTGCCAAAGCCAGCTACTTCTTAAATATTGCTGCATATGAATATGCTAGGTGCTGCAAGCCTAAAATCCTCAAATTCTTTCCATTTGAAAGTTAAACAGTATGAGGTGCATATTTCTACATTCATCTTACATTTTAATGGTGCTTCCTACTTAAAGATTCTACCGAATGAAAACAAAAAGTAAGATGATTTTTTAAAAAGCTCAGTATAACAGGAAAGGTGAATTTACAAAAAATCAAAGCAAGTTTCTGCATAAGTAATCCTGGTTGTTACAGTTGAGGCTAGATATCTGTGAGGTGAACCCTGCAGATACGTAATATCTATATATAATTAATGTAACATGCAATAAATATTAATTAATAGCATCAAATACTTATAACTAAATCATAATTCCTTAATATTTAGGATTGGTAATTACAGTTAGGAGTCCAGGAATTGACAAGACACCAACCTAGAAAAGTGGCTCTTGCTCACTCCTCTAATACAGTGAAAAAAAATGAGCTTGATGTGGCAAAAACAAATAATTGAGGAAAAATATGACAGGATTACATTTTAATAACTAATAAATCTATTATGAGTGAAAATGAGATAGATCTCAAAATGTAGAAACTGCACTGCCAAATTTGTCCACATTTATTGTGTGACATAAAATTGGAGACAGTCAAATGAAAAAAACCCAAAACCAAGTCCATTTAACTTTACAGAAACTTAAGAATTGGACATTACTGACATGTTAACACTGGAGGTGGTCTTCGAGCTTGGATTGGTATCAGAAGAGGTTCTGATACTTGAGTCTCCACTAATATACAGTCTTCATAATCTCCCAGATATTCAGGAATAAATTGGACCGTATACTGGCATGTCATCCCAGGAGCGACCTTTCCTCCCTTTCCTGGAAATTTTCCTTGGGAAAAACAAAATGCAGGGAATTAAAAAAATTAAAACCTACCAAAGTTGGCATATGTATTTATGATCACATCTCCCTCTGGAAAGGTGCCTGTAAACTCTCCCCATTTACTGCCTAAGTCAAGCTGATAAAAACGAACGACCACAAAAGCCTGCCAGTGTAATCTGTGTATGCACTTATCTTCCACCACTGAACTCAAAGATTTTTTTGCCTGAAATATGCTTCTCATAACTACAGAAAACAGAGGGAGGAGAAACCCAGACACATTACCCAGTTTTGCTCTGCCACAAGACAACAAGGCTTACATGGGGATATCTAACTTCTAAATATTCCTCCAGTGTTGTGACTGAGATTCCACAATCTCCATAGGCAATCTGTCCCAGTGCCTGGCTATCCTACTATAGGAAAGATATTTTTCTTAACTTCCCTATAACGTAATCTTCCTTGCTGCAACTGAAGTATGTTATTTCTTGCCCTCTCCCCCTAATGATTTCAGTGGAAACTACATCTGTTCCTAGATGAATTCCGGATCAGACTCAATCTAGGTATTCCATGGATACATTTCAATCTAACTTAAATACTTTAATGTTAGTTAGTCTTCTTGAAGTCCTCATTAGAACATTTGAATCTGCTTATGAGTTGCATGTGAATGGTCCTAGAGACATAAGTCAACCTTCAGTTTCTAAAGAAACGAGCACTATGGATAGCAGAACCAAACAGAACGTCTCTGAAAAATTTTTGTTCAAGGAGATAAATTAGATCTCATATGTGTTAACATCTTAAAGGCAGTAAAAAGAACCCTTACCTGGCCCAACGGCAAATGCTGAAGTAGAGGGGGGGATAAGTCTTACATGATGACATGTTGAAGTGATGTTCTGCAGCTCTATAGTCGTCTTCATTTAAAAAGAAAATAAAATACTCCATTGTATTTATCATCAATCATTATGTTTGCAATTCCTTAGTGCTCTGCTAGTAGTAGCTAATTTACCATCACAACTGGCTTAAAAATCTCAGTTTATTCAAAAAGGGCTGAGTCAGATACTACAAAAACCAAGAGGAGAGTGAAAAGGGTTGCTTTTAGTTTTCACTGGTTAGTGTGTCAATGGCATGTGTGAAAGAGTATTATCATTAAATACTCATTAAATTAATATAAAGAAGAAACTCAGACTTCTGCTAAACTGTAGAAAGCCAAAAGATTGGGTGAAATATGCAGATCATGGCAGGATATAATGCTTCTCAGTGGTAGAATTAACTCTCGACAAAGAAGTAAGCTCTCACCTCATAAACCTGGCCAACTTCATAATCAGAAAACAAAACAGTAGGTGGATTGGCTAGAAACACAGGAACAAATGAGGTATCACTGAAAGATAAAAAAGAGGAGACATTACCTTACTACCTAGTTCTTTAAATACTGATAAAATTGAGAAATTGCAAAATGTATCCTTTAGCAAAAACAAATGTCATACAGACATATGTTGTTTCCTAAGAGACCATACAGACATTTATCTCAAAATACCTACGTGCAAATCCACAGTATATGGGGGGGGGGGGGGAGGGGGAGAGAGAGAGAGAGAGAGAGAGAGTATATAGTGGAGCTCTCTGTGTGCTCCAGCTCAGAATTAAGGAACTGTATATACTGCATACCCTTTATTATCTTCTGCTTTTCTTCTGGCTATGGTTTGTTCCACCTTTTCTTGAGAAATGACAAGTGATTTGCCTCCATGAAGAGTATTTGGTGGGAAAAAGCGGGGGTTCTTTAAGTAATTCTGCCTTTTCTTAAGTTTGGCAAGGTAAGCACAGTCTCTTTCTCCCTCTGCTTTGCACTTACTATCTCTCCAGGCCAGCTTCTGTGAGGTATTAGTTTTCTTTGAGAAACAAAGACCATGGTGCAAAATTAAACATGGCAATTTTAAGGATGATGAAAAAGGTATTTACACGTCTAATTAAAGCTATACAACATTGAAAACTCATACAGAAATATTGTATTTCTCTTTTCTTATCAAATAAAATAAGTACTGGAGCCAAATCAACAATGCATCGATATTTACCCTTTGTTATAAGAACAGCAATAGGCCCTAGAGTTCTGACAGACTAAAAGAAATAAATCTGTAAAACGTACCTTACTTGTCTTTTTAGTCTGGTAGCTAGACTCTGGAGTTGAAGGCAGAGTTAACGTGCATAAAGACACACTTGTCAAACTACCAGATGTTTTCTGTAGGTGTGCAATCTCTCCAGGCATCTGGTCCCGCGAGCCTGAAGAAACATGCTGTTTAAAACTAAACGTCTCTTTGATGTAGCCAGGTTCTGATTTTCCTGCAATTCAAAGAAAAATTTAATTTTGTAAGAGAAAAACATGAATTACAAGCATTCATTCCAAGCAGCGGTGTATGAATTTACTTTAGTCTTGTTGATGGTAAAAATACACTTTAAATCCTCTAGAATTTAATTTACATTTATAATTTATTTTGCATAAATGAAGCTTAGTGCTTTTATAAGAAAGCTTTTAGAAATACTAATTAAACAAGCCACACACAAAGAAAGTTATATTACTCTCAGAAAGCTATGTTAACCTTACAAGTGAGTGGGACTTTGAATGTCCTGTTCAGTTTACAAAAAGAACTATATGATGGAATTATGACAGCCAGAAAATTGACATAAACAGCACATACCATCTATTCCCATGTTCCTATCATTAGACAACAAAACTGTCACCTCAAAGGAAACTCTGAGATGTTAGATTTTTGGCTTTGTTGGGATTTACAAGGGGAAAAAAAAAACAAACCTTGAAACTTGTGACTAAATTGATTACTCTGAAATGTTTGTTTTGACTTCACTGAAAAATTTCATTTTAATGGTTCTAAAACCTTTCATCTTGGCTCACATGTGAAAGAAGTAAAGAAGTCTTGACATTGCCCAAAAGATTTTTCTTACTGACCTTCATTTGCAAATTAAATTGATACATTTCCAGAACTGGAAAATTCTAAACCCAAAATAAAGAATACAATTTTATTTCACTGAAAATAGTTTTTACTTTAATGTAACCACTTCCCTTCTCTGTATACAAGATGTAGTTGCAGCTTTGTGCTAATAAAATTGAACAGAGGCAGAACAGTCACAATTAATAGAGTTTTTGTGTCAGATGGAGAGAACTGTAAGCAAGTATGTGATCACCATTAAATTTCATGTTTAAGCACATTTAAACTCAATAATCCATTAATTCTAGAGGAAGAGAATTTTTAATTTATGAAATTAATTTTGACAACGTCCCTTTAGTGCTATTTTATGCTTGTAATACTGGAGTTCCTTCTGCTTTGGCAGAATACTATAAAAATACACTCAGATCTGCTACATTCTCCAATGCTTCAGCTCTCATAAAATGCTCTAAAACTCCTAAATTATTTTTTGCTTTAAAAGTTACCTTTTGGTGCTCTAGTAACAGGTAATTTATCAGTGATGTAATCATCAGGGCAGCTTAAATGATTTTTTCTGAGAAGTTCATTATCCACAATCCACCTGAAAGAGGATGCCACTGCAACAGTAAAACAAACAAACAAACAAAATCACAAAGAAATGCAAAAGTATAGCCCCTCAAGATTGATATCTTGATCAATCCAGAGTAATGTTGTCTTTATAACCCATCGCTGTCAGGTAATATTTTTTGATGGAGAAAGAGTCTGGTATTTTAATCCCAAGACTTGGACACGCATCTCCATAATTCTAAATTCAGTTCAAACCCAGCTATGCAGCCATTGGAGAAACATTTAATCTCCGTTCGTTGCTGCTATATATCAAGGTGTGTATGCTTGTAATAAAGTTAGGTGGTAAGCCATTAATTGCAAATTTAACACGTTGAAAATGACCTGGTTGGTTTTGTTTCTTCCAGTGTTAAACAGATGTTACTCTGCTTGAGTAACAAAATCCTTCAAAGTAGCTCTAGTGATGTAAAGCCAAACTAAAAGCTCGCTAAGTCTAGTGTCAGTCCTACCAGTGATTCAGACAAATGCTGCATTAGTCTCCAGGTACCGTAAGCATGTACATGAGCATTTCCAGAATCCTCACCTGGTGGCAATCCCATTTTGTGGAATTCATCCCCAGCATCTGCCTTCAGCACATTTAGGGCCCTTTGTTCTTCAGCTTTTGCTCGATCCTGGGCCTGAATGATGTTCTCTTCTACTATGTCAGCTTCTGTCAGTCGGCACTTATATTCAGCAAGAAGCTGTCACAGGCATGGGTGAACATAGAGAAATGAGTGTAATTTGAGTGGTCAAGATCTCCTTACGGATAAATGGTTTCTATTTGCCTTTGAGAGGGAACTAGAGATAGCTTGGTAAAACATCATTACTTTACAAGCATAAACTGGCCTGCTAAAATACCATCATTCCTATCATTTAACTGGTGCTGGGTAAGAAGCACTACCCAAGAAAAATGTGTGAAAGATGAGGTGACCCTCTCAGGACAAGAGAAATGTCTGAAACTTTCTGTGGACAGTAGTTACTGCACTGTATTTTGCCTAGAACTGTAAGAATAAATGTAAAGTGAATGTTCCCTCCTGGTTACTAGGCAGGTTTCTGAAACTCCAAAATATCCCAACAGTGATACTTCTGATAGATTTTGGATCACTCTGACAAAATATATATGGTAAGTGCTTTACAAGTACAACTAAAAAAGAAAAGTCCTGCTTCAAAGAGGTAGCAATGTAACTTAAAGAGAGACTATATAGCAGAGGCACAGACAGATATGAGACCAACACCAAAAGAGATGGGTAGACATTGGTCTCAAGAGCATCTGCAGCCTAACTGAGCTTTCTGTAGAACTTTTATGTAACACAGTTTAACCTTCTGACTCATTTAATAGAATAAAATAATTCTATTTAATGTTTAAAATAGAAAGGATAGGATGCATCTCAGCTAAAATGAGGTGCTTCTTCCTCTCCTGATCATTCTGGGATCCCTCCACTGTCACTGGAATCCAGGATACAATTCCAACCCATGCCAAAGTTGATACCTAAAATGGATCAGATAGACTGTGCCCTAAAAGTGCCTGGAGTTTCTTCTCTTGTTTTTTTTTTCCTGCTGATACGGAGATCCTTGAGTGACTATTTCAGCTGTAACATACATGTTAGACATGGATAAGATTAATTTCAACTGACAGTACAAGCAGCCCATTTCAGGAGTAAGAATTCACATTTATAACTCAGAACACGCTGTGTCCACCAGTATATTCATAAATGACTCAAAAGAAACAAAAAACTTCAGATTTTTCAGCTCTTATAATCTTTGAGAGTGTATGATGACACAAAATGGAAAAAATACTTGTTGCTCACCAGCAAAGTAGAGCCAGCAATGGCCTCTACTTTTATAGACCGACAATAGCTATCAGAGCAACGGTTAATACAAGTATTTTGCATTTCTACTGTTGATTTAATCCAATATTCCCAAACAGTGTTGCAAATGCTAATGGATTATGTGTCATAGTGCACCACTAAGGTAAGCATATATAAATAATATCTGCAGCATTTCAAAATGCAGCACGTAAGAATACTTCATTGCAAGATAGGAAGTCTAATACACCAACCAGCAGTTACAGGGAAAAGTTGTCAGCCAGTAAATAGGCATTTAAAGGGCTACTAGTTTTACTGGTTTAATTCTGTGTCTGCAAAGCCATCCAGAGCTGAGAATATCATGAAGGAGCATGTGGTGAATATTAACTTATATGAAAGGTTCTGTGGGAAACCGTGCTCAAGTACATTCCCATTAAAATGTCAGTTCTAGGATTCCCCCCTTTTTATTTTACAGAAGAACTAGAAATTACGAAGAAGCAATGAAAGCTGAACAGAGCTCCAAACTCTGACTTGGTTTTGACTTGCACCTTCTGAAGCTCCTCTGTAAAACTCTCATGATAAACATCATCTCCTTCTCGGGACGTGATCCAGTTCGCCTCCATGTCGATCCCGAAAACATCTCCAGTGTACAGGTCCTCAAAGGTGCCAGCCAGCAAGTGGGAGATGTCCTGAGGAAAGAAAACGAGGATGTTCGTGCTTTAAAGCCTGGGGTAGGATCAGAAGAGATCCCTGGGCGCGTGCAAATAGCTGGAATAGCAAATGGAGGAGGAAAAGTGGGGGGAAAGGGCTGGGAAAGGTATCCGGGAAGACCCTGAAAGGGGACACGCTGCGTGTGCGGATGGGAACACTGAGGTGTGGCGGTTTGGATGTCAATACGTGCGTGTGTGCACACAAGGTCATGCCTGCATACAAGCGGTGTGTCTGTGCAGGCTGTATGTGTAGGTGAACGATGACGGACATGGTCCTCCATGGACACACAGTGTGTGCGTGTCGTGGTTTATGCAGAGGTGTGTCTGTATGGGTCCGGGGTGGGGGACGACGACACAACGACGTGTGTGTGCGTTACAAGCGCTGCACAGCATACGTGTGTGTGTGCCAGTCTTTGTGCAGGGCGTGTGCCAGTGTGTCCCAGGGTGCATGCGGGGGGGGGGGGGGCGTGTGTGCGAGGCTGTTTGCAGGGGGTGTGTGTGTCTGTGTGTGAGGCCGTGTGCAGGATGTGTGTGCGCAGGGGTGTGTGAGGCTGTGGCTATGTGTGTTTGTGTGTGTGTGCAGGGGTGTGGTGTGCCCGTGCGGCCCAGCCCCGCCGCCTTACCTGCGTGCCGCGGTAGAGGCTTCGCTCAGCCATGGCGAGCCCGGCGCCGGGGTCGCCCCGGCCCGCCCGGCCCCCTCGGCCTCCCGCCGCAGCCCGGCCGCGCCGCCGTTGCTGAGCGACCGGGCAGGGCCCGACCGCCGGGCGGGGGAGCCGGCCCGGGGGCGGAGTGGAGGCACCCAGGGCCGAGCTCCGTCCGAGGCCACCCCGGAGCGGGATAAGGGGGGCAGCCCCCCACTCCCCTTCCCGGGCTTCCTCACCCCTCACGCAACCCCTCGCCGCCATCCCGCCGCCATGCCATGGTACGGGCGCTCTTGGAGGGCTGAGGGCGGCACCCCGCCTCTCGGTGAGGCTCCTACCCGGCCTTGTCAGAAGCGGTACTTTTTGTGCTCTTTTAAAGAAGCGGAGCTGTATGAATTAATAAGAAACGAAATAAAATGTTGACTTGAAACTTTTGAGGGGATTTGGGCTTCCCGGGAGGGTCGCCCCTCCGCCGCCACTGGGCTGTGGTGCCAGGCCACGAATTTGGCAGCCATTTTCCTTAGGAAACAGCTATTTTCCTTAGAAACCATCCTGGAGTAGCATTTTCTGCTTGTCCTGCCTACTTTTATTCTTTTTTTTTTTTTTTTTATTCCTCCCCCTTGTGTCTTGCTTAGAGTGAAGGAGCCTGACTGGGCCACAGGGCTGCTCCATTGCTGTCAGGGTCATTGGGCTCCATCGTAGTTACTGTAAAGGGGGTTTGCAAGGCTTGGAAGTGGATGTGGGCAAGGTTAGTGCCCTCTGATGGTACTTCGTGGAAAAATAATCATCCCCAAAATAATTACAATTCACCAACAGGTGGTGTACCACAAGCAGGTAAGCAAAAGGCCTGGGGTGCAAGCCCCACGGCAGCCTGGGGGTGGTTGAGAAACTGGTGTTTGTTGGCATGTGGCACAGGGGCTTGTGGCTACAAGGTGTCAACAAGCTTTAGTTCGTCGGCTCACCAAAGTCTGTGTTTGGAATGAGACACCAAATTAGACTCGGAGGCACTGCTGTGTTTTTAGTGTCCCTGTGAAAAGTAAACATGCCCAAGGGGAAAGCTCATCAAATCTCCACTATCTTGTTCCAAAGGTTAGGGAAAGTCTGAGAAATCGCTGATGCTGGACAAGGGTAGGACCAGGTAACTGTGTTTTCCGATAGGAAAGGTTCACAGCTTTGTTTCTGTGCAGCCACGTAGGTGTGTCCTTGCCTTTGGAATTAGGTTGGAGCATCGACATTTTGACACGTTTCCATCAGAATTCCAACTTTTCTTGTCATGTGCTATTACAATGGATTATAACATCTGTTTGCTAACTGGAATGTTAATAAAATACAGCATTTTTTAAAGAATACTTTCCCAGCCTTTAAGAAAGCCTTAGAGTAGCAGTAAAAGCAGATTTTTTTTAAAAGTAGTATATAGACGTACATGAAAACTGACTGTGGAAGAAACTTTCTGTACTTTCATCTTTACTACCTTTCAGTTACTTGCCAAGCAGATCATCTCATTTTAAAAGCTGCTTTTTTTTTTCCAGCTGCAGTCCAGAAACATGACATGAAGTCTGGAAGTGAAGGTAAGATCCATCTGCCCAGTAGTCAAATGCAAGATCAGAAGGGAGGGCTTAAACACCAGTCCAGAGCGATACACAATTGTTTCCCATATGACGCTGGTATATTTTTCATTAGATCTCCATTTTTATGCCGTCATCATTTACTCATATAAACTTAAAAAATAAATGCCACTGTTCCCATTGTGAAGCTGTTTAATTCATTTATATATTCATGTTTTGACATAAATATGAACAGTAAGAACAACTTGCATATATATCATCCTCTTTATCACCAGTCTAAGATACTTAACTTCCAGAGGCTGAAGAGAGACTCATGCATGTAGGAAATGGGGGAAAAGAAATTAAACAGAAACTTTAGCCTACATTTATAGATATAAATGTAGACACTTTATCTAACTGCCATGTATGACTTCTACCAGACATTTTACCTTGTATTTCCCCTCTGTACCATGTAAGGTTGGATTTTATGCTGATGTTTTGATTTGGATTGGGTGTGTGGATCTGAAGAGACTCCTGAGGGCCCCACTTTGTATGCTTGTGTGCAGTGTGGAGCACAACAGCATTTCTCCTGGAGGAAACTAATCTGAAACTAAGCTTTCCAGGAGCTCACCTGATGTGCTCCATCAGCTAATGGGCTCTCAATGGACAGGACCAGGAAAAAGCTAGTCTGAAATAAAACATCCACAAATGCCTACAGAGTGGACATTGTCTCCTGAGCACCAACTTTTTTGCACTGCAGTTCTGTTCCTAGTGCGCCACACTACTTGCTACGGTAGACGTAGCCTAAGTCACAGACCTTAGAGGAATAATAAGTTCTGCTAAAGTCCAGATTATTCCACTCTTAAAAGTAGTCTCTGTGTCTTGTCAGGATCGTATTGCTCTTCTGTATTTATTTTGTTTACACTCCCCAGGTGGTCCCCACACATTCCTTTTTATCCTGTGAGGACTCTTCAAAGTTCAACTGTTGTCCAAAACCATGCTTTCTTCTGGTAGTAACAGGTTCAGAAAAGGTCCTTCCCTTTGTAACGTAACAAAATCACTTTACAGTCCTGGAGGTGGTTTGTTCAGGCATCCAGGTACCAAATGACACTATGGATAAGGCAAGTCCAGCTCCTTCTTTTGCTTGGTAGCTTTCTAAGACTGACAGTAACAGAACACATTTGTATATGAAAGGGCCAGATGTGATTTGAATGCAATCAGGGAGATCAAGTACTGAGTAAGAGGTGATGGGTACATAACTACATTGCACAGTGGAACTGTATCTTACACTTTTTACAAAAATAGCAAGCTCCACAGCAGTTTTATTTACCTTGCTCATATATTATCAAAAGTATAGATGGATGTTATGACTGGGGTCTGTAAGTCAGCTGGTCTATTTATTTATATATTTTAAAGCAGTGGACAGCTGTGTTTGCCTAACTATAATCTTAAAGTATTGTCAATATGTATTCCTTAAATGTGTAAATATTGGACTAATAATAGCATCCCTTCACTAAATCAAAACACTTGCAGAAAAGTTCATACATTTATCTTCATGGCAACCCCCAAATCTTCACTAATGTTGGTGAACTTCCTTACAGAGGGAGGACTCACTAAACTGGTTCCACTCACTTGGTATTTGAAAAGTTTCTTTGAAATTATTAAATTTAGGACACTCTTCAAAACAAAAATCAAAGTTAAAAATTCTGCTGAACGTGCTGTCCCCATTATATTAATGCAACAATATGGATTCGTTTGGAAATATGTATCTATACATATCTCAAATGTAAATATAATTCAAATTTTATATATGTATATAAAGAGAGATACAAAATAAACTTAGGTTGTACATTAATTTTTAAAAAGCCCGAAAATCCATAGGGTTCAGAATGCATCAAGACTCCACATATTTTTGGATGTTTTTAGCATTTTCTGAAAATAGGACAAGTCATATAGACTTCAGGTGACATTCTTTAGATGCGGGAAAGTAAGGGGAATGCTATTGCAGTACTATTTTTTGCACCGGAAGAATTGCAGTGTTTTATGTATTTGCATCTGGGTAGCAGAAAGTTATTTTTAATTATTTGTATTTCTTGGCTAAGGTCTTCTTGGGTTTGGGTTTTCAAGAAACGATTCCCAGAAGGCCGCTGATGAATGATTCACTTTGACGTTGCTGCCCTCCAGTGGTCTTACTAAAGACTTACACTTTCTATGTATTCAGGAAAGTATTTGTTCTGATCAGGCAGCTGAGGAGGTAAAAATACTTCCAGCGCAATCTAGCATATCCTCTTACCAGTGCATTAGGTAAAGTGTGTTTACTCACTACACTGGCAAAACTATAGATTATCCCATAATTATTGCAGATGCAGCCAAACAGGTATCACTGGAATGCGGATCTTTCCCATGTGTATCTTGAAGATGAACTAAAAACAGCATGCACAGCCTGACTTTAAAACTCAAATAAAATTTGTAGACATGGAAAATGGAGAAATAACCTTTCAGTTTCAGGTGAAAAATGCCAAACAGCTCAGTTTCTGAAAGCTGGCCTCTCACATTGCACTGCTTCCTTGTCCTGCCAAAGTTGTGGGTTTTTTTTTCTTTAAATGTCCTAGTTAGTTAAAGACTATCCATTTCTTACAGATCTTGCCTTGCTGTCTGTACTTAGACCATCTCCAATTCTCTTGGAGACAGTTTGAAATAACCTGCCACTGGCAGTTGCACCTGGATATTCTTTATTATTTTGTCACTTAACAACTTGTGTGGTGTTATTTTGTGGCTGTCTCCTGACGTGAGTCAACCCTTTCACTTGTTTCAGGTTTACACTTCCTGACTTTAGGCTTTGCTTTGTTTCCCACACCTCTCTCCTGTATCTACAAGTCTGTCCCTCACTAAAACATGTCCGTGGGTATTGCCGTACTTCTGCTGAAATACTTACACTGTAATTTCACTCAAGCCGCATGGGATCTTACAAACCAGACACACCCGACATGTAGGAGAAGCATGTGGAAAATGCATACACAAAGGAGCCAGTCATTCCTTTCCAACAGTGTCTGGGCAGATACATCACTCTCTAATTAAGCTGGAAATGGGCTACGCCTCCACACAGAGACCCAGCTCGAGGGTGCAGTGCTGGTGTGACACTGGGACTCCCAAGTGGAGCAGACCAAGGGGCTCAAACTCCATGTTCACCAACATGTTCACAGGTCCCTGGGTCAGAGAGTGTTATTGGACTGCGGAGTCTGATCTCCTTTCGTCAAAAGCTATTACATTTAGCCCAAAAGAGTTTACCCAGTAACGTGTTTTGTTAAAATTGGCGGTTTTCATTGAGTCCACTGATATTTGTAGGGAGTCTGTGAAAGATAAGTAGGAAAGCACCCTCTGGTTATATTCGCAACCCAATACGTGGCTTCTCCTTCTGGATATGCTTTTGTTCCCCAAATTAAAGAATAAGGTTAGCACTTTCACACTGCAGGTTTGTTTTTTTTTTTTCCTGTGGTCATAAAGGCTCTTCGCAGTGCTATTTTTGGTAAATTAATCCATTTCTTGGCACATCGTCTACATGATGGTGCACCACAGACTTCACCTCTCCAGACTTCTCAGTAACAAAAAGATTTAAAACTGATTCTTAATAGTGTTCTTCTACCCTTCAGGGACATCACTGCGTTGATGTCTGTACCCCATACCTACACTGCAGGTTCCAGGTTTGCATGGATATATATGCATGGACTGGGTTTGTGTGAGCTTTCTCTGTCCTGGAAGCAATCTAGTATGGCATGGCAGAATTCCACAATGGCTAATATATGCTGCTGGGAATAACCCACTGATTGACTCTTTTTAGTAGGAAATAACGGTTCTCTCTTCCCTTGATTCCCTTCTGGGTTTCAGTTTCTTTTGGAAGTCCTACTTCACCTTACACAGCAGACAGGATTTCTGTAAACGCAAAGAAACCTTGGAACAGGAGAAATTTTCAGTCTGTTCCTTCTACTTTTCTCCCTTGAGAGCTACTACTTTACCCCCTTGTGACTTACCTGGCTGGGCTCATTCAGCCAAGCCGTGGCTGTCAGAAAACCATGGCTTGGGCCTGTTTTATGCTCTCTCAGTGCCTCAGTACTTTACCAGGCTTTCCCTCCTTGTCTTGAAATCTTTTGCACAAGAAATTAAACACCTTTTTTCTTACCTTTATCCAGTAAGTTTTTTCTTAGCCTCCTGTCAGCAAACTTTCAGACACAAGGTGTTTACAGATATTCTCCTGCTCTCCTGGTTTGTGCATTGAGTGAATTAGTCAAAGGGGAAAATGCAAAACATTCTTGCATGCATGCATGTCTGTGCTCTACATGTCTGTAATGTGAAGATGTGCTGAGCAGGGCTCTCTCCTGGTAGAGGATTGGACGAGGTCTGAATCTGTGGAGTAGAAGATGGAAAACACCCACCATGTGCCTTCTGTATGGTGCAGTGCAATGAGGAACTGCCACCTAATTCAGAAGAGAAAGGAATCCAAACACCCCGACATTCAGGATTTGTCATTTGGATTTGTCCTCAGCTCTTGGTTCTGC
Organism: Phaethon aethereus; assembly: GCF_964289735.1. Taxonomy (NCBI): domain Eukaryota; kingdom Metazoa; phylum Chordata; class Aves; order Phaethontiformes; family Phaethontidae; genus Phaethon; species Phaethon aethereus. The sequence goes on from NC_138582.1 coordinate 166,417,826, forward strand.
TTTAATAAGAGCATGAGAAAAAATGTGTTTGAAGCAGATGGGGATCCTGACAGGTGCAGATTCAGACAGCTTACATTTAGTGTAAACTGTTGAATCCAGTGTTCCCTCTTGCTCAGCACACTGAGCTACAGGCAGCCACTTGAGAGCACTGGGGATGAAGCTTATACAAATGTCAGGCCAGGTAAGAAAGAAGTTTCTAAGATGAATCTCAGGAGAAAAGCTTTTTAAATTTTACCTTAGCATTGAGTTATTTTCACCTCCCTGAAAACCGCTAATTTAGGCCAAGCTCCAAACAGTATTCTTCCTGACTATGGTGTTTCAGGGTGGTGAATGGGGCTGGTTTAAATGGATTTTTATCCCTTTCAACGTCAGGAACGTGGTCACAGACAAATGACCCAGAAGGCCAGCTGAGTTAGGGCTGCATAACTGAACAAGAACATCTTGCTTTAGTCCCAAAAGATCATCTCAAGGAGTCAGTTCACTTTGGGACAACATGAATATGGAGTGCTAGACCTACCTCCAAAGCCCTTGCAAAGGTAGGACAGGACATAAGTAAATTGATCACAGGCAAACACAATGTCATCTGTTGCAAGGAGTTGAAGTTCCAGGAGAGGGCACAGGTTGTGCTGCTGGAGAGGGGTCTGTGACTGCCAACTTCCAGAGAAACAGAGGGCTCATGGATGCTGCAAGCTGGCCCTGGCAGCAGAAGCACAAAGGAAGGGGCTTGGATTTCCTAAGGACCAGCTTCATTTTCTATTCTTGCTGCCAAAGTTAGCTCCAAACTGTACCCTATCCCTTGCAGAAGGGGCAATGTCACTGGAAATAGTGTCTGTAGCAGTACGGTCAGGGGAACTCACAGAATCACTCATGAAAGAAAGAAAAACTGTCCCACTGGGATGGGAGAGTGCAAGAGGTGGTAGTGTCCTGAGGGCATGCAGAGTCTGTCATCGGAAAAATGTACAGCTGTGTTATCACCTCACTTTCCCAGCGTATTATTTCATTTTTGCTGGTAGGGAAAGATAAGGCCAGCTCAGACAAACCAGCAGGCTTGCATATGCTTTTCCATGTGAGCCCTGCAGTGGATCAAAGAAAGTGAGGAGGCAGCTTGGCTCACCAGCCAGATGAACTGGTACCTGCGTACAAAATCAGCATCTCCTTTTCCGCCCAGGCCGGCAGGACGTGTTCAGTAGTACCCTTAACTGTGCCCAGGAAACCATGTTGTTTCAATTTACCTTCCGTTACTGCCATCTAACTGACCTTCACCTTAGGCACTGAAAGAAGGGCAAGGAATTGCTCTAGTGGGGAGGTCCCAGAATGACTGTTTTTCTCCCCATTATGCCCTGCTGTAACCTGCACCTAATAACTCTTCTAATAAGCTTATTATTTGTGTTTGTATTATAAAATATCTCTAGGCAGGCTATTCTAGGGCCTCAATACACGATCTTTTAACATTTCAGGACTTTTTTCTAACATAGGAGCTTCCTTAGGGTTCTGAGCAAGGAAAAGTCTCTCAAGGGAAGGTTTTGCTCTTAGGACAGCGTTGCCTGTGCTTGCCTACATTTAGATGCCTGTCGTGTTAAGATGCCCAAGGATACACAACGCATTTGCCAGGGACTGGCAGACATTGATGCAGGATCTGTTGGGGACTGACAGTCTTCTGGAGCAGAAGCAGAAGGCCATCTGGGACATCCCACAGCACTTGAAATGACATGAAGACTTCTGTGTTTAGGCAGCCAAGTACTATTTTTAAAGTTGTTAAGTTCAAGGAGCTGCACTTTTCCACCACAGGAGCACCCAGAGCCTATCAGTGACAGATTAACAATCAAATTAGTGCTACAGTTTAGTATAGAATCCATTACAGTGTTAATTTTGACCTGAAAACAACCAGTTTCCTAATGCAAGAAGAAATGCTTGCATTTTGATGGCTTCACCATATTTGTTCATATTCAGCAGAAAGGGTGTATCCTTTGTTTCAGTTGCACTTGGTCTGAAAAATATACACCCCTACATCTCCAACGTGTAGCCCAGAATTATCCCTGGAAATGCATTAGAAAATGAGCAAAACCTTTCAAAAGCTCATTTTAACCTGAGATGCAACTGGCACCTTGGACTTAAAAGCATCAGGTCTTCATCCTTGTTGAGGTTGAATAATATAAGGCATAAAACAGAACATGTCCCATTGTGTCCAGCCGGCGTGTTCTTGTGCTGAGACATGACACAGTTGCAAAACTTTGAAGTGAAACTGTTTAATAAGCAGCCAAAGCTGGTTTGTCGGGTTGTCTTGGCAGAGCAGCCCTTTTTACCTTTCATCTAGAGGAGATCCACCACTGATGTAAGCAGGAGTGTGTCAGCTACGAGTACGATTTCTGTAGAAAAATAGATATCCATAGGGATTCTCACCTTCTGCTCCAGCAAGCAAGTGGCCAGAGAGAGTGGGCAGTGTGAAGTTTTCAGGATTAAAGGATCACCTGCTGGGCACAGGGGTAGCTGATGGCATCATTTGGACTAGGCAGGTGAGGAAAGCCCTGGGGAGCCACAAACTCAAAGGCAAGGCCCAGACCACAGCTTCGGGGTTTTATTCTCTGGTTCTTGTATGGCCCAAAAGCTCGTAGCTGGGATCCCACTAGTAAATATTAATAGCAATCGGATAGCTCTGTGTTTTAGTTTCCGAGTATTGTTCCCACAGGCACGTCTACATGCAGTTGCACAAACCAGGTCTCCTACAATTGGGGGGGGCTGCGTATCTGTGTAAAGGCTTTGCTGGTTTAGGTGCCCTGCAGCAGGAGCAGGAAGGAAATGAGTCACTTAACCTTTTTGCTTTGGCTGCACCAGGCTTTCAGAACTGGTGAGGAGGCACCAAAAAATAATAAAACACGTCCTCAATGGGCAACTTTTATCGTTCTTTCTGTACCCTGATATCCTCTCGGTGTTCTCTTTTCACAAATCCAAATAACACCACCAGCCAGAGAAATGCGGCTGCATTTGATTCTATCAGGAGTATAAATGCAAGGTTTTGGAAGCAGCAGTTGCACCTTTATATATAAACTTGAGTTCTATTTTGCACTTAAAGCAGAGTTTCATTATTCCCTTTGTAATAAAGATATAGCATGTGATCTCAGACTTGCAACACTTCCTCTCTGAAGGGTATTTACTCTATTTTGAGATACTTCAGCATCTTAATTTGTCCCTCTTCATTCTTTTCAAAGACTTCACTCTTTTCAGTGACAGTTTATTGAACTGTGCTCCTAACTTTCATCTCATGAAATGAAACTAGATAATAAAGAAGCTAAATTGGAGGTTATAAATACTCTTTTTTAACACATTTGATGAGATTTTACAATTTCATCCTTTTATTTATTTAGGAAATATGTTAATCTAAAAATTAATCTAGTAGTAAATTGTCACCTTGTCTGATCTTTTTTTTTGGTCCTAAATGATTTCAGTGTGTGTCTTTCTCTTCGTCTCATGTCTGGCTTTTCAAAGAGCATGGCTGATTATAAATTAACACAAAAAATGCTGGCCATTCATCAGGACTCTGGGAGACACAGGAATTCCTTGCATACTTTCTGAATAAACATCTGCTGTGGAGATGTTAGCAATTCAAGAACATTTTTGTACTCTGCATGAACCGTTCAGATGCGAGTGGAGCGAGGTCTGATGTCACTGAGCTTGTGTGAATTGTAGTTTAACTCTTTGGGATCAGAAATAAAAATGCCTTACTTGTAACATCACCACTTACCTCTGTTGCATTCTGTGGAATCACAAGATCCTCATGTGCAGTTTAAACTTGTGGGGCAATCTTATACATAATAGGACTTTCTAAAATGTATGTGTAATTCAGACTTTCCGTATTTTCTGTGCATTTAAAATTCAGATTAATGGGCTACACTGAAAAAAGGTGCAATTAGGTAATGATATGAACAATCGCATCTAATTGTTGTGATTATCCCAGTTACAGCAAATTAAGCTGACAGATGAAGTATGTTAAAAGGAGCCATTCTGACATTAATCATCAACCCTCCTCCGTACTTAACATGTATACCCCAGTGCTACTGGCTGTAAAGCAGCAATGGTACAAGAAAGGAGAGACGCGTGTCAAGCATTCGACAGCAGATGACTTAGCCTAATGACTCTGGTCTTTTAAGGTTAGAACTGTTCTTGCTAAGCTGGATGTTAGTCGTTCTGAAGCTTGGTGTCTCAGCTCCGTTGTAATCTGGGATATATCAGAAGGAGCCATTAATGGATACCAGTGGCGGGACCCTGGCACCAGTCTCCAGTTGTTCTTCTTTCCTAACAGTGATAATCACTCCAAGTAATGTTTTCATACCAGTAAATCTAGTACAGTACTAGATTCCCCAGTTGTTAGGTTATTGTTTCTCATTCACGCAACATTAATTTCATATTAACGGTCAGATTTACTAAATCCTTCACACAGTTATAAATCGTATGTAGTTATCTAGTATTGTGTGGCTGATCTGAGCTGTTTACTGATGCACTGGACTGAGAAGTTGATGAAATGTATACATGACATTTTCTTTGAGCTTCTCATTCTCTGTTAATGGATGAGTTCTTCATAGCTTTAAAAGAAGTCCCTGGAGTCCCTTTCCCCTAAAAAATCTTGCTAATAAATGTTTAAGACTACATGCAGTTTTCTGACAGCTCTCTGGTAAAGGCATTTGCATTATCCCAGAATCAAAATATGTAAATCCAGGGAATTCAACATTAGAGGGCTCACTTAAACCTAAATTTGTTGAAGCATAGAAATGCACAAAAATGATTCTCAGGTACTCATAAATCTATCCTGTAGTGACAGAAATTAGGTAAACAAATATGAAATAAAACTTTCAGCACAAATTAAAATTAGTCTGAATACAAAATTAGTGAGATGTCTAAATCATACCTAGTATTATTGGACAGAGGTCAAATTATTAAAGTGTCTCCCTTTTTACTAGAATTTGTAGAGTTATAATGAGCTTTCTGGAACAACTAGAGAAACCTAGGTCTTTTGTTCTCAAATCTTATGCATAATCTTGTTTTTTCCTCTATTTTCACACAATTTTTCAGTCTGAAATCATTGTGAGACTTGTTGAGCTGGTAACTCTTTAAGTCTTTAATTGTGACCTTGGATTGTTTTATTGCTTTATTTGGTGGTTAGAACTGCTCTTGGTTCCTTATACTAAGTGGAGGGAAAAGCCCTCCAAATGCTTTAAGATATACAGAGTCAGGTAGGTGTATTTCTGGCTTAGTAAGTCAAATTTATATTCTGCTCAGGCAGAAACACCTCATTAATTTTAATGGGACTTGAATGGGATTATGCCAGCAGCAGGTTTAGCTTTACACATCCCAGCATCTGTCACTTCTTTTTCCTGTGACCATGTACCACTCTCCTGAGTGGGAGTAACTGTTGCAATAAAAGGTTTGAATGCATATATATACATCAACATCATTCAGTCTGAAGATATTTTGGCACAGCAGTCTGTGGTGATAAACAAGACATCTGGCTGCCCTACCCATTCGCTGAACTTTGTGATACTGTGTTGTGTTAATTCCATTCCAGCCTAGTTTATAAATGACAGTGAATTACTTTGTCCAGTGAGTTGTCCACAAACCCAATAATCTCACTGTTCTTGCAGAGTTGTAAATCCCATTCCAGTGCTTTTTCCAATTTATCTCCTAAGGGAACCTGATTTCCAAAGGTGCTGAGCTCTGCCAGCTCCTGCCAAGCCATGAGGTTGCTCTTCCCCACACTGCAACGTGTTTCTTGCAGGTGAAGGACCAGCAGCTGCCAGGAACCTGGCAGTGTTGAGAAAATTCACCAGTAGGTAAATGTTGGGTGGCACTATCAGTCCTTTGAATCTCAAATCTTGCATAGGCAGGGAGTGCAACCTGTTATCAACAAGAACTACGTTCACCTAATGAAAGATACTGATAACAAAAGAGTAATTTATACCATTACAAGAGGTGAGTCAGCAGGGTGACTGGAGCTGGCCCTCCAAACTCATATATAGATTAGATTGCTTAATAAGGGCCCTGAGCAGTTCCCAAAATGTAAAAGGCATTTACATTATGCTGCCTCATCTATTATTGACTTACTTACATGACAGTTGGATGCAGAGGGACCAGATGATCTGAGGGTGGTAAGTCACCCCATCTAAAACAGTAAACAAATTGGGAAAAGACATGAAAAAAACAGTTCAATGAACAGCCAGACCATAACAGAAGCATTTGAAAAATTCCAGTCCTGCTTCTGCAATGACGTGAACTCAATTTAATATGACACTTTCTTTTGTGCTGGTTTCAGTAATTTGCCTGCTGACAAAAAAATAGCATGTGGCTACGAAAGCTCCCTGCCGGCCATAGAAGCCCCAAATGCTTCTTACACTCCTGCTGCACCACAGCAGCAGAAATCCTGACTCCTTTTTGCAGAGCAAACAGAGCACTTTGCTGTTATCTTTGGGAGAGGCGAGTTGGGAACGTTTGTGTGTGACGAGGAGGGTGTGTGTGTGAGAGTCTGAAATGGCCAAGGGAGCCAGGAGGCATCTTCTCCATAGGAAATACTCGCTGATTGGGCGGTGTAGCATTCCTCTGAGATGAAAAGCTACTCCTTCCACTGTGTACAATTAAATCAACACTTGAGTCATGCTTTCGGAGTGGAGACAGGTAAACTGCTTTGCTTTGGGTTTGCTGTGATTTATTCTTTGCCTTTGAATTGAACCCTGTGAACATTTTTGGCTTTGAACTCTGCAAATGCTCTTTGGTCCCTGGGCTGGGCTGTGTGTGCACAAACAAAGGAGGAGAATGCAAAGGGGCGTAGATGTGCGAGAAAAGGGAGCTCTCTTTGACTTTGCACAACTCCAGTTCAGCTGATGATTCTGGCATGCTGCACTGGAGGGTGGGTGACGGAGGGAGGCAGGCTCCTCACCCAGCCTGGCTGGCGTTTAACTCCTTTTGAGCTCACTTACATGGTTAGAGAGCAAGTGGGTTAATCAAGGTGTGTCCTGGCTTTAGGACTTGTCCCTTGGTAAAAAGTAAAAAGCGCTGACCTTGTACTCTTTAGGTGGCAGCTTTGCTTCGGGAAAGCGGTGCCAATCCTACAGCCCGTCTCCAGGCCTAGAAAGGCCCCGGCTCTGCTTCTGAGGGTTTTCACCTCAGAAAATGATGGTACGGACAAGAAAAAAGCAGGGCGCCCAAAGCAAGCTTTGGGATTTTCTATTCATTTGCAATGTAATTGCTTTTGTCTGATGGTGTGCACTTTGGTGGTTGAGTCTCTTTGGCTGGAAGGTGAATTGATGCAGGGAAAAGGCCCGTCTCAAAGAGCTGCAGCAAAGAGTGTGGCTCGGTTCTCGCTGTCTTTCTTTGCTGGGAGGTCTTTGAGCCCAAGTCTGGGCCGTGGCTGAGCCAAATTAAAGGGGCTGTAGAGCACAGGGCTTTGTGAGGCCTTTGTGCCTCCTTTAACCAAGATCTTGGGGTACCAGAGTTGGCACTGGCAGAAGCCTGAAGCTCGGGACTGAGCAAAGGCCCTTTGTGATAGTCCAGAGGATGATGCATGTATTGCAATATGTCCTCTCTTCCCCTCTCCACCTCCCAGGAGCCTCATCTCCCCGCCCTGAGAGCAGCTTGCTGCCACAGGCATGTTTGTGCAGCAAATGCATATGCACGTAGTCTTAAGAGAAGCCCCAAGGAGGATCTGACAGCATCTCTGGCCTTTTCCTGTTCAGAGATTCCTGCTCAAGAAATGCATCCTCCCTGCACCCCTCTCCGGGGCAACTGGGAAATGGGAGTCCTGCTCCCTCCTGCAGCCTTGAGAGTCCTCTCCTGTGGCCATGGGGAGGGGAGAGCTGGGAGCAGGATGGAGGAGCTGTGCTTGCCTTCCCTCCTGGGTGCCAGAGCCTCAAGGGAGAATGTCCCTTGGAGGGGAAAGACTGCAGAGAAAGGAACAAAAAATAACGGGCTGCTTATTTCTTGAATCATTGCCGTGTTTCTTTTCACACCTGAGAAAATTTTGTGACCTAGACTTTGGGTCCTTTCCTATCCTCTCCCTCTTGCACTGGCATTTCTAAATATTCCCTTTAATGCATTATTCTGCATATGGGTCCCATCCTATAGCTCCTCTCCATGCAAACAGGGAGAAAAAACCCTGTGCATTGAGGCCAAGAAGCCCTACAACAACTGCCTGCTCCTCTCCTCGATTTACATGCCCTTATCCTATCGTTTTAATTTTTATTGGTAACCTACTTTTTTAGCCCAGCTTTGCCTTCCTTTGGGAAGGTAGTGAGGAGGAGCTTACGTCCAGGTACAGCCGTGGGCAGCCAGGATCCTGACTCCAAGGAACACCGGAAAGGTGGAGAACAGGAGTTGCCTGCGACAGGTGTGGCTGAGATGCCACGGGGAATTCCTCACATTCCTCTTCAGCCTGGCAGGATGATTTGGGGATTAAAATCCATGACAACAAAGGCAGGGAAATAAAGCGACTTCCTAAATCTCTGGGAACCATTAAATGTAATAATCTGCGGTGTGCAGAAAGCTGGGAGACACAAGCTGGGCTCAGCGGTGAAGTCATTGTTTGTGAGTGGTGCACACAGGAGTCCAGAGGGAATAAATCCAGCCCTCCTTGTAGTCTATATTTGTGGAATTCAGGAAAGCAGGTTTTTCTGTTAGGTTTTGTCTTCATTGCTAAAAAAGGTGTGTTCCTCCTGTGAAACAATCAGTGCATGTTAACTTGCCTGCTGTAAAATCCTGGAGGAGGCAATTTTATCAAGGAATAAATAGAGCTAAATCAGCATGGGCAGAGAGTATGCAATTACCTCGCTCAGTTACCTTGCAATAAAAGATTTTATGGTCTTGTTGTTATCTCACTGTAAAAGTTAGTTTTTAAAGCAGAGCAGACAAATCTACAGTGCCTAAAAATGGTATTGAAATGCCACCTTACGGATGCTGGGACCCATCTGCTCGGAGTAAATTGTATGTATTTAACTTTGACCCTTAGCAGCAATATTGCTGCTGTGCGTAGAGACAACATGCACAAAGGAGTGCTGTTTAATTTTAATCATACTGAACTCTGCCCTTCAAATCCTGGTTTGATCTCAAAGATCAAGAGCCACAAAACTGGTTGTGAGCAAGCTGCTGGATAGAGCTTAGGGGCTGTATTTGGAACTCCCTCCAATGTCAGGGGAGGTTTCGATATGATCCCAAGAGCGAGATTAAGACACAAACGAGGTCAAATGCCATTTACCCCAAATGACTTTTATTATCAAAAGTAAAAAGAAATTAGTAGCAATAACTTATTATCAAAAGTAAGAAATTAGTAGCAATAGAACAGAATAGAGATGAATGCTGACTTTTTGCAGTTCTGTCACCAGTTTTAAACTTGCCACTCAGGTGTGATGCTGGTTTAACGACGCAGAAGGCAATCTTCCTTCGCACCTTGCACCTTCAGGATCTGCCAAAATCCAAACCAGGAAGGAATACAGTAAGTGCAGTGGTTGAAAATGGGGATTAGAGACTTGATTCATATGACATTCTTAAACTGCTGTATTATTCTTAGAATATTGTTTGCTAGTAGGATCTCTGCAGCTCGAAGGAGCCCAGCTCTTCATGTCACTTTGGTTTCATTGTTATTCTGGACATACATTGGTTTCAGCAACGCAGAAAAAAGGGAGTTCAAGCGCATATGGTATGCATGCAGAAATATAGCTAAAAGGACTGTTGCCTTCTGAAACAAGGCTCTGATGACACCTGTGCTGTGCAATCTCAGCTTCTGGGTGTTTGCTGCAGGACATCATCGGCTGTGATGGTGACTGTTGTACTTTCTGATGAATGCAAGGAATGCAAGGCTGTCTGCGAGTGACAGGCTTGCTCTGAGCACACAGACAACATCAAGCCCATCAAGGATTTAGGAATAGTGATGACTTAGCTTAGGGTGGCAGAAGGGCGCCAAAGCACTCAAAGCAGCCAGAATGGTGATGCTTCTGGACATGTATAGAAGCAGGTACAGTTAAGTGTAATGGGGAAAAGTGAAAAGTTGGGCAAGGTTTTGTGAGTCCTCCTTACAGGCACCATTTCTGCTGCCACTTGCTGTCATCATGGAGAATGCAACACAGCAAGAAGGAAGCACAAGAAGATACAGTGGGCTGACATGAAGGGGTAAATGCAGGGGATCATCTTCAAATCTCAAGGGATGATGTCAGAGAAACTCCGTCTTGCTCGCTTGGCGATGCTGTGTCCAGCCTGAGGCAGTCAGTGCAATCACGGTGGTGTTCACAGCAGTGCAGCGGAGCGATGGTCATGTCTTGGTGCTGTTGTGCCCTGCGCTACTGTGAAGGGCTTCTATCCAGAATATGGTCTTCATTGTTTTTGGGACTGACATAGCTCTCTTACATCTCCCCTCTTTGCCACAGAGGGCATAGAGATACTGGCCATACGTCTCTAAGTGAAGGGCTTGTGTTAGGCAGTGCGAGGATGCAACGGGCTGTGATAGAGGGAAGAGCAAAGGAGTTAATATAATGCTGTTTCTTGTCACCACTTTCAAACTGCCCTTCTCTACTTTTCCTCCTTTGTGAAAACCGTAATGTCCTTATCACCTCAGATTTACCAGAGTTTCCAGTCTGGCTGACTCATCCACCAGCGTCTTGTACACTCCCTCCAGTACTCTTCTCCATCACCTGCAAGGGGGACGGTGGTGTCCTCCGGAAATCGCCCTGCCTTGAGGCTTTTAAGGTTGTATGAGGAATCTCTTGGGTGCCTCCAGCTGCTATCCTGCCTGCCAGAAACTGGCCTTGCTTCCAGTTTGCCCCTGCCCAAGTCAATGTCTCCTTGTTTGCAAAAGGGTTGCTCCATCGTGGGTCCTTCAGAATGTCTAGCAGGAGAGGAGCCCCCCCTATGCCATGCTGGTGGCTGTGAGATAGAAGGATGGGACTTTGAGGAGTTGTGGGGTGCAATCTGAGGAGCAAGGGCTTTGAATCTGCCAGCAACTCCATCAATTGTTTGCATCAAGATAACCTAAATAACCAGAAACAGAAATAAACAACAGAAAAACAATACCCAAAAACCTGGCCCAAACATTCAAGTAGAGGGAAACTTTTATTTTCCCACACAGGATTCCTTTCTTTGCCCCTCTCCATTTGCCAGCATTGTCTTTCTACCCTTAAAAAATACCTAATTCAAGAGTAGGGGACAGAGTGGAAGAAATCAGTTCCACTCAGTAAAAGCCTCAGGACAATGCAGTTTTTTCTGCTTTCTCTCTCGCTGTCTCAAAGGCAAAACTTGTAACTTTTCTTCTGCTGTAAGCTCATGCCTTTGCGAACATTTGTGGTTACAGCTTCTATTTCTACATTGGCAATTTCTGACCTGGGTTTTTTGTTTTTTTTTTTCCTTGTGAAAAGAAATATGCCCCTACCAGTGTCTAAAAGCTCTTTAGACCTAGACTCTGATCACTGGCATCTGTTTAAGGGCCTTTCCTTGATCTGGGGACCACAAAGGACAGATTTGCAGCACTTGGTGTCTTCTGGAAGCCTTGCCGGAAAGGAGCGGATCGTGAAAATGTGCCAGCAACAGGAAAAGAGGCATCATTGTCAAGCTGCAGCGGTAGCAAAATGCAGGAGGCTGGGCCAGCGGTGAAGACGCCAGATTTCAGTGGGGAGGAGCCAGGGCCAGCGCGGCGCTGGGGCTCAGGCGCTTGGCCTCAGTCAGTGTGCTGGGCAGGCGGTGGCGTGCGGATGCGGGAGAGAAATAAATGAGGAGTCATAGCGAAGACGCATTTCCAGCCAAGGGGAAGGAGCAGGCCTCTCCGAAGGGAGCTGACGTTGGGGATTACTGGAGCAGAGAGCAGGGGGAGCCTCGCGGGTCTGGCTTCCACTCCGGGCCAGCGCTAACATCTGGGCACAGCTGTTTCCCGGAGCCCTTTCTGCTGCTGCACTTCGTCTTGCTTTGCAGCAATGGAATCAAATGGCGCTTTCCTCGCTTGCAACAGTAAGTCTGTAGAAATGTCCTTGCATTTCAGCTCTCTTATCTTGTCCAAGAGCTTTATTTTTCCTCCTCTCTTCTCCCCTTCCTCTGCCTCCCCATTCTCTCATTTGGAAGTAGTGCAGCATTTAATCGGTGTTACAGAGAGAGATGACAGGTTTTTCTCTGTTAACAGAAGTGTTAATTAGCTGTGTTGGTAGGGAGGGTGTCTTGTCAGGATAAGTATCTGCAAGTCCAGAAAAGTTGATCCAAATCTCCTCCCCCTCATGGTGAAACTGAGAGTGGGACGGATGCTCAACTGAGTAAACTCTCTGGGCTCTGGTGAAGACAGCATAAATCATCTCTGCTCAGGGTCTGGCTCAAGACTCTATAAATGTTAAGTACAAAATAAATAATGTTTCTAAAAAAGAAATCCCCTCTGCCCTTCCAGCAAGTAAGATTTAAGAAGATTCAGTTGGTACCAAGACTGGGAGGCTTGTCTGATAGACAGGGTAATGAAATATCCCTTATTCCCTTGCCTGAATTTAATATATTGCTTGGTTCCCTCTTCATTGTATTTTACTTACTCTGATGAGCAGAAACAAGTCAGGGCTGTGATAGCTACAGACTGAAATGAGATATTGTGATCCCACAGAAATTGCAAAAGGCTACAGTGCTTATTTTTATTTAAGAAGATAGCTGCTTTCTTACTATAGATGAGCTATACACAAAAATAAACTAATAGAGCAATAAGTGATTGACCATAAACATAATCAGTTTACCATTACCAGGAGAAATGTGAAAAGATTCCCCCAGGCTCAAGAAATCTTCCCTCTGATTTTCCCAGATGCTAGAAATCTGACAGGAAGGTGAAACAGAGGTTAACATTATACTTTTTGTAGGTATCTCATTCATTATATAACCACTGGGGAAAGAAAGCTAAAAAATACATCTGGAACTGTTAAAATATTTCATATTCTGGCCCGTGGGTCATTTTTCAGTGAATATTATTTATTCTTCTGGGGTTAGGAACCAAGAAGAATTCAGTGGCTGTTTCTTAATCTATTTTCTTGTCTCAAGCAGAAAAATATACAAGTGTTGAATGAGCCAAGCTTTTAAAAAAGTATTTACTGAAATTCCTTGACACATAACACACAGAAATGCCAAAGTCACTCTGAATGCCAGACTACTTAGATAAGAAAAGTTGCTCACATGTTGGTTTGTTAGCAGGATCAGACTTGTGCTATGTAGTTTGTCAGAAATTTCTCAGATGCTGTGGTTTATAGATATGTTTTGTCCATGGCTGTACGTTGAAACTCCGTTTCTTTCTTTCAGTTTCTCTCTTTTTTTCCAGCATAGATACAACAGCAGCTGTATTTACCACGTCAGAATTAACCACAGGCACGTAGTTCAGTCTCAGTGAAGTATCTGACAGTCGGTAGGAGACACCTGAGATACCTCTCGGTAGCAGAAGTGGGTATTACTGTAGATGAGAGTTTCTGAAAAGTTTGTATAGTTTTGTTTACTCTGCCTTTGGATGGAGATCTGAGTCCTGAGAAGAAAACTGAGCATGCTCCCTTGTCCACACAGCCAAAGTAGCTGCTGCAATTTAGTGGTCTGTGCCTTTTATTCTGAATGTGTTTGATTTAGCTGGATGAGCTTTTGTTGATTATTTTATAAGGAGTCATCTATATTTAGTATGCAATGAATCTGCTAGACTCTGTGGGCTATTAATAATCTTTCTCTTGCCTCATGAAGTTGGTTTGTTTCTGAACTGGGAGCCCTTGTGCTTGCACAGATTATAGAATAACTAATTTGTACCATGCTTTACTCTTACACACTGACTTGTTCATCCAAGACACTGTGTACATTGTGCAGGGAATGCCACAGCCCCGCTACGGGAATGCCCTCTGCCACAGCCCAGGGTGAGAATCAGCAGGGAAGGGATAGTAAAATCCTACAAAACAGGCCATTTCCTTGTTTCTTCTGTCAGCTAGTCCTGAGGATTAACTTCTAGACCTAAATTTACAAATGAATCATCTCCACCTGCCCTTCTTAGCTGGGAGCACTGGGGAGGCTTCTTCTGGGCTTCAGCCTCCGTGGGAGGAGATAATGCTACTTGGGATCACCTGTTCTGAAGCAGCTGGTGACTTTGCTCTCCTTTCCTACAGACAAAATGCTCCTCACACACCCCGTTTGGTGCAGGTTGTGCCTGATGCGTTAAATGGGAGTTTTTTGAGCCATAGTGTTTCCAGTAGTGCAGGAGAATTTGCAGAACTGGTGCTTCTCAGCGCGTTAAACATGCAACTGGTCCCTTTTTCAGACAGGACAACTAAAATGATTTTTGTGCCTTTTTTTTTATTTTGGCACAAAAGCTGCTAAATTTCCAATCTGAGCAATGTCTTTTACTAAAACTAAAGCTACCTGTTGGTTTTGAGATTGGTGCCAGTGCAAAGCCTCAACATCAGGCCCAAAATTTGGGGTAAGAGGATGCTTGAGGAAAAACAGATTTTAATGAGGAAATGAAAGAGGAGGAAGAAGGAAATGCAGTCACTTGGAAAACTGCTGCAGGTGGCAGAGATGAAAGGATACACCCAACTACAGGGAAAAGCAAGAGGGAGAGGTGTGTGGGGAAGAGATGGTTTGTGCAAGATCCAGAAACTCAGCTGACTGGATAGGCAGCTTTGGGAGCCAAAGGTGTCCATGATTTGGTAGCAAAGCATAATTTCCTTTACAGGGAGATTGAAATATATAACCGGGTATTTATGAAGGAAAGCTGCAGACAAATACTTGGTGATTTGGTCATCCAGGGTGGAATTCAGCTGGCTAAATGTAGGTATCTGCAAGAAATTTTAGGCTTACAGGGACTTAGACAGGTGAATTGTACCCTGTCTTCTCCTGGACCCTTGTTGAGTGCATAGTAGATACCTAAATACTGCGAGACTAACTCCCAGTCCATGTGTCTCCTTGGTTCTTACCACGGGTGGAGAGTCTCAGTCCTTACTCAGTCAAGCCCACCAGAATGGAAGGCTGCAGACCTTGGTCAAACACAAAGATTTCTCTTTTTATTTATGCAGGTAGAGAAGAAATTGCCACAGTTTATTCTAAACCAAGATACTTCCACACTTTAAATGAGCCAGTTTGGACAATGTGTGTGTGGAAGTTCTCACACCTCGGGCTGCCCCTCATATGGGTACCTCTTAAAGCCCTGTATTGAGATACCACACCACAAGTCTTGTTGGCTGGTTTTGGCTAAAGTTACAGAGTGCTGAAATTCCAGATAAATCACTTAGGGGAAAAAAAAAAGGATTTTTCCCTCTACTTTTGCATAATTCAATTGTGCAATTTAATTATTGCACAAATTTTGCCCTGCTAGAGAATGGTGAGAGTGACCTGCATTTCATCTGTGGAAGAAATTTCAGCTCCTGAAGAAAATGTCAAGAAAAGCTGCTAAGTGGCCTTAAAAAAATGAAGGTGGGACCCACCTACAATTGACTTTGGCTTAGTGAACAGAACATTTTCATCAGCACATGCCCAGAAACATGACTTAGGAGTTAGGCAACTAAGCTGCATGAGTGCTCCTGGCTGTTGGTGCTGGTCCTATCCATCAAGTTGATAACCTTCTTTTCTCTTACTTTCTTCCCACTCTTTTCACACCAACTACTGGAAAAGCTGTAATTTACTGCAAGCCAGTGTTTGTTTCAGTGCCTCTCATTCTGCAGCCAAATCTTTATGTGCACCATGACGGAGGGACCACTGGAAGGACCAAACCAAACCTTCGGTCTGGTTTTGAGTTCCCGAGTGCAGTGAACTTCAGTTAGGTGTTTTACCTGGATTTCGTCAAGAGCGCAGGGCAGTAGCTTGTGATGGGTCACAGCCAGTGCCATGCACGGATCCAAGCTCCCTTCGAGTGACCCAGACGGGCAGAAAGATTTGTGAAGATTTTCACATATAAAGGTCACAATTTGAACTGTCTGTGAAATGTCTGAGCTGGCAGCCTGGCTTCGTCTGTACAAACCAGGGCCAGGGCTCTGCACCATTTAACTGCTAGCGCATTCCCCAGCATGGTTTTGGTCCTTAGCAAGCTAGCACATAGCGTGATCCCCCATGGCATGGGCCTGCAGTCCTTCTCAGTAGGCAGTCTGGACATAGCCAGCCTGTTTTGGGGAAAGATGGCTGGGCTGTGTGGACTGATCAGAGCAGAGCTGGAGGAGGAACCGTTCTTCTTCCGGAAAATTTGCAGACAAGATGAAACAGCCAAAGAATACAGAGAGAAAGTGGGGCTGAAAAATATTAGGCAGGGTGACAGCGGTGATCTCAGTGCACCAGAAACCTACCCGTCATGGGCTTCTCGCCAGCATGCCATCAGAGGAAGGTTTTAGGCAGTGATGTGAAGGGCAGCCACAACACGATACCTGGGGAGAACTCCTCCTATATGAAACTTGGGGAGAACTCCTCTTATATGAAACTTTAAGGTCACCCTGCCCCGGCTCAGCAGGACTTCTCAAGCACCCTAGAAGGGAAGTGGAGTGGGCAGGAAAAGCCAATGTAAGGAAGAGAAGGAGGTTTGCTGATGCTGCCACGGGTTTTGTGGAGAAGCCCATTCTCAGTGTCACCACAAGGTGGAACTTCGTACATACCACATGCACCGGAGATGTGCCCACTTGTCGACAAGCAGCATCTTTGGCCAGAGATGCACCAATGCTTTTGGTCTTAGCACCCAGTCCCTGGTCCCCACTCCCCGGGAGGGAGCAAAAAGGGGAGTGCTGATGTGGAGGAGCCACTGGCATTTTTTGTTGGTGGTGAGAAACTGGCTGTTCTCAAAGGTCTGCTGTGCCAGCAGCAAGGCCTCGTCTTCCGAGGGCGTGCAGTGTAACTGGGGAGAATAAAGCTGAAAGCAGCGAGTGGTGTCCTGGAGGTGGCAAGGAAGGAGAAAGAGCGGGGTGTCTACGGGTGGGCTGTGAGAGGGCAGGAATGAAGCGAAGCACTCCAAAAGAGGGCTCCAAAGAGAAAGGCTGTGCAGGTGGGGCCCTGTAGACGTGGAAGGAGCCTTGCTGTCCTCTCCTCCGGTAGGGTCTCAGCTGGAAGACAGCTTGCCATTGCTGGGACCACACTGATCCCAGGCACAGGGCTGCTGAAGAGCTGATATAAAACCCAAGTTGGATATAATCATGGGGTGATGGGAGATGACAAAAGGGGCCTCTGCAGAGGCACTTAACAGGTGACATCAGTGGTTTGCAAAAGCGCTGGAGAAACCCACTAAACTCTTGTCACTTGACAGGTTTTCTGCTTTTCCAAACAGCTGCCACTGCCCAGTGCTGTAGCTGGTAGTGCTCATTTCCAAGCAGCTGCTGCACTGACACTGCTCCTCATACTAGGTGTGCAAAAGTAATCCTCAAGTTTTATTTACCATCAGGAACTTCAGTTTCTGAGCGCTCCATCACCCTAAGAAGTGATGGAAGGTTTTTGCGTTGCTACAGACCAGCTGAACTACAGCTTTTCCAAACTCTCATTGATTCTGAGTTCACCTGGATTGAATGGTCTCACGCTTGCTGAGGACTAGGAATATGTAGGGACAGACATTGTAGTTCATTAATGAGCAGTGATATTTTGATAATGTTATTACTCTTATTAAAATAATTCTATTGAATTTCACTGTCAGAGCCTGGGAGGGAAGGTGAAATTACAGTGTTTCTTCAAAGAATGGCATCATGTAAAATAAACCTAATTTTTTTCTTCTTGGTAAGAAATACAGAGTGAGGCACAACCTTTGGCCTCTTTAGTGGGAAAATCTCCCCATAACATGATGTTTGTTATTTGTTATGTAACTGCCCAGGCATTACTCGTCATAACAGAGTAATTTACATGATGTGCATGATGCAATGGGGAAGTGGTGAGGTCATCACCAGCATAGGTATTTTCGTTCCAGTCCTAAATTAGCACAAGTCTGGGCAAATCAGCAGCTGACATCTGTCATGTCATTTGTGTCAGTGTGGTGTAAAGAGACTATGATCAGTATCAGGGTTGTACCACTTCTGGTGTTTCCCAAATGTGGCGGTGATGGGAGAACAGGTCCAGCCCCAAAGAGCTCAAAACCAACCTGCTTCTTCGTCTGTGAAGTGGTAATAGAGCTTCCTTAGCTCCTTTGTATAAGGATGTGATGGAGATTAATTCATTTTGGAAAACTGTCTGAAGAGCAGCCTGTGCATTAATAGTTTTATCACATAGCCCATTTCCTGCGAGACTCTACAGCCTTTCTATCTCAAGTGCCTCTTTCCTGGTTATTAAAGCACTTTGCTAACTTCAGGACCACATTCTGACATCCTCGTTCACATCGATTTTCATTTGCTCCGTGAGTAATCCAGCTGGAATCGATAGGATGATTAGCACAGCCCCCATCCTGGGCACGGGGACATGAATAACTTCACTCATGTGACTAGTGCCATTGATTTCAGTGGGATTGGTCATATGGGTAAAATGGCACGTTTGAGTGTTTGCAGGCTTCGGACCCAGTCAGGTGTTACCTGCGGTGAATAAGGGTTGGAGAATTTGTCCCTAAGCCGTTTGCAGGAATCATTTCCTCCAGCGCCGGAGCGTGACGCAGCATCGTGTAACATCAATAAGCAATGCCATGTAACCCACAGTGTCACACGTACCCGTCAGGCTTCATCTATGAGATGTGACATTGTCTTTAAATGACCTCAGGACCACAATACATGCAGATCTGTTGTTTCTCAAAGCAGGGCATTTCTGGACCAATGATCTCACATTCATTTAAAAAGCAAACTGATTTTAACTGCTTTACATCTCTGAAGCCCTCACAACAGCGAAACTCACACGTTGCTATTCTGGAGAAGTATCTAAACTCAGTGGATACCGATCCTGTGCTTTGTTGTGTCCAAACTTCAGGGATAAGTACAGTAAAATGTTCTCTGCGGGCCTGGAAAGCTCCAAGCAGTGCTGCCACTGGCAATGCTTATTAGGAATTAATGAGAAAATGAAGCAGAGGGGCTCTGTGTGCTCCCAAATTGATGTCCATGGGACTCTGGCTGCTGCTGGTCAGGAGAGCTGGTGCACAGGAGCAAATTGTTTTGCTAAGGCAAGTAAGGGAGACCACTCTCTACCCCACTCCTTTGATTAGATCAGTCCTCTCCAGTACAATGTGAAATACGGGAAGTGCTCAGAGGCTGCTAGCTAATGTCATCTAGCCATTACGTCATGGTGCCCACGTCCTAGCCAGAGCAAAAGCAAAGCTCACAGCTCCCAGGGGAGCACTACAGGGATTACGGCTCCCACATCCAGCCCCTGTATGTGCAGGGGACTCAGAAAAGGCTGGAGGTGTTTCCTCAAACTCCTACTGACTGCCTGGCTAACACATTCTGCAATGTCCCATGCAGAAAATGCCTTTATTCTCCTTTGCTGTCTGTGATTTGTAGTTGCTACATGTAAATAAGGCACTACTAGTTGTACTCCTGTTCAAGGCCATGCAATGGCTCTGCCTTGTCCCCAGAGAGTTTCTTATATGTGGCATATGGCAGCAATTAATGACTCTGATCCTGTCCTTGTGCTGGTCAAATAACCCAGTGCTCTGTGCTTATCTGTGAGTGTTGATAGGGCTTCCTTCAAAATGCAGAGAAAGAAGGGAAAGGTGGCTGCATCGCCAGACACCAGAAGTAGAGAATAAGTTTCTAAAACCTGTGATGAATGTGATGGGGGGCTGGTGATGGAGAGCCTTTGATTAGGTCTCCAGCAGAAACGGTGACATGTGGTTCGCTGTCAAGTTTCTGGGGCATATGCTGCTTCTGCAGTAAGGGACATGCACCCCAGCTTGACTCCATCTCCCTGCAGTATCTTCACCCTTGGCTTGCCTGGCAGGGCAGCAGCTAGCAAATGCAATAACAAAAAAATCTAGTCTGTAACAAGGTCTGTAAACTCACCTGGGATGGAACAGCTTAATAAGCAGAGCTGCTGTATTTCACTGCAGAAGGGGGCACGGCTAGGGAAGAGATGTGTTTTAGTCCCAGCCACTGCCAGGACAATGGGCAATGGTCGTGATTTTCAGCAAAGAAAATATATACTGGTCATAATGAACAAATTCTAAGAACATCTAGGCTTTTGAACAGGAATCTAGATTGGCTGTGGAGTCTCTGTCCTTAGAGGTATACAAATCTTATCTGGACAAGGCTGTGAGCAACCTGATCTACCTTTGCAGGTGACCCCACTTTGAGTGGGTGGTTAAACTAGAGATCTCCAAAGGTTTGTTCCAACCTGAATTATTCTCTGTTTCTGTATAATCAGCAACTTGTTAAACCACTGATGGGGGCCTAATCCTGTACCAGACCACAGGATAAATCTGAATTACAAGAATAAAACAAGAGCTATGCAGAAATGCAGGGTGACTCACCCAAGTCATCCAGGAAATCAGTGGCAGAGAAGACACTCTCCAGAGTCTTAGGAAAATGCTCTTCTTTAGGTGGAAAAAGAAGACCATTAAAACACAGTTTCCAAGCAGCTTTTGGGCTGCATCTGGCCTGGCTAAAAGGTGTTTTTAGCTTCCGCTTCACTGCATGTCAGTGGGAACAGCACGGAGCAGCTTTGCACAGAAGAGAGAGGGTGGAGCCAAGCACTCTCTGATCCTGGCATTTGTGGGCAGGCTAAGCTGACAGCCTTAGGCACTGATTAGAAGCCACAAACAATATTTGGGACTCCTCCATCCCCTGGAAATGATGCATAAAAACCCACTGGCATATGACTGTAGGAAAACTTGTTCCTTCTACCTGGGCAGCTGCTGGCAGGCTCCTTGGTGTAATTTTGCATCCTGTGCGTGCTGGAGAGCAAAGCAGGAGGAGAGACTTCCCAGGGTTCCACCCCCAGCTGGACTCTGCCCTCCCCTGCCTTCCTCTGCCTGCACTCTCCCGCTGCCTCCGCTCCCTCCTTGGAGCCCCGTTTGACACCGCACACGCCGGAGGCTCCTGGATGAGCGGGGATCCCCCCAGGGGCGGCGTGGGCCCCTATCCTTCCCGACGCCCAAGGCCTCTCCCCGAGCCCCACGCTGGATCATGCAGTGCTTCCGAAGGCAGCCCAAGCGCAGCGTGTCCCAGGAAAACATGCTACGGGAGCAGAGCCGTAGAGTGGCCGCGTTGAACGGCATCAGGCTGGGTAAGGGACAAGTTGGCCAGACCCTCGGCACTTCCACACGCTGGCAGCTGCTTCATTTCTGCCTCTTTTCCCTGCACAGAGGCAGTGCTCCACCCTAAAGGCAACTCCAAGGTTATTTTTAAACTCCTGAGGCTTCTTTTGCTTTCCTTTGCCTGTAACCACCCGTCAGATGTGTAAAACCCTTCGTCTGAGGCATCAAAGAAAGTCAGACCTCTTTGGCAAAGAGTCGGTTTCCAAATCTTGCTGGGCTTTCTGAACTGTCGCTGGTTGAGGGTGTTTGGGGAAGGCAGTGCCCTTTTCCTGCCTGATTTTAGGACTTCTCAGTGGTGTATTGCCAGTTGCTATAAGAGCACAAGGAACCACTCAGAGGTCTGCATTCACCAGATGAAAAGAAAGAGGAAACCCAGGGAGTTCTGTAACTTCTGTGTCTGGCTATGAACTCACTGCTGCTGCCTGGTGTCTGGAGAGACAGCCCAAGTGGATGCGAGTCCCTTGATTTCTGTGGCTACAGAGGGCAAGTAGAAATGGAAAATCACCATTTACCCACCCAAATTCATTGGATTTTATCAGAAAGGCTTTCTGCCCTTTTAAACCAGCAACCCTGAGTTATGTCTGGTCTTAAACCAGGTGGGGGAGGGAGAGCAGGCAGGAGGAGGCTTGTTTTATAGCAGTTGTAATTAATGTGTTTATATCAGATCAGCAGATTTGCAAGTGAGCAAAGCAGGAATATGGATTATCACTGTCTTCTGTAGACATCATTCTATCTCCGTAGTGAACTCAGAGCCTGGCTTTTACCATGACAACTATTGTTTTATTGTGCTTCCTGCTTGCTGTAAACCTGAGACAAATAATAGAAAGGTTAACATTTTTAATGTCTTCATGTCTAAAGCTTCATGGTGCAGTATATTGACTTCATGCTTATTGCAGTGCTGTGTGTGCTTGAGGCGCTTCTACCTTTGCCGAACAAGATTTTCACTCTGAACTTTACTGCACACTAAATATGTTCTGTGTGTGAATAGAAATATTGTGTGTGAATACATAGAAAGTGTGTGATTGATATTCTGCCCGACCCTTGAAATGCACTCTGCAATTTTGCATGCCAAGTATGTATTTGGTATTTCACAGGTGATGCTGAGCAAGACACAGTCCTGCCACATGTTTCGGGCAGGATTTGGACATCTATTTCAGTGTAGTGTTTGTGCTTCTCATACCGACTGTTGTTATATAGTTGAAAACCAATAGCCTTGTCCTGCTGCAGGGTGTTTTTGAATTTTTAAATTATGTATGTGTATAAAGACTCTGCTTTCTTTCATACAAAAGTTTCTATTGCTATGAGAGAGAGCTCTGGACAGCAAACCTCCTCAGCCCTGTGAGGTTTTTAGGCAGAAATCCTCAGGAGCTTGTTCAGGCATAAAACCTGAAATGAAGTTTCTGCTGGGAAAAGGTGTTTGTTTTCTGGAAAGCAGTTCAAATGACCAACTGAGAGTAATGTCCCACTGACACATAAGGGGTGTGTTTGTGGCTCCTGTATCAGCAGATCAGAGCGTCTTCTGCTCCATCTCTGGCCTAACAAAATGCTGCTGCCTCTTTGTAGATAGGAATAGAGACACTAAGTGACTTGCCCAAGGCCATTTAAAGAGTCTGTGGCAGTGCTTGGACTGGGCATAGGTGGCAGGGCCCAAAAGGCTGGCCCTTCTTCCCGGCCAGGCTAGCTGTCTGAGCGTGAACTGCTGGAGACAGACGCAGAGCAGGCCTGAGACAGGCTGTGCCTACCCTGTTAAGGGGGTTCTCCTTCCTCCAGGCCCACCGTTGGGTGGTTCTGTCAGTACTTGGGGTCACCATGGGCAGAGGTCATCTCTGGGTGACTGCTCTCTATCTGAAAGGCCTCCCACATCAAAGGAGTGCCGGAGCTGTTAGACACCCATGATTATCCCTCTCACCCTTTCCTGGCCAAACCCGCTGGCTTCTAGAGGCAAGCTTGTCTCCATCCCTCCCTGGCTTCTCTCGCTACCCTCTGACTCATGCTCCCTGCCATCTTTGATCTTTGCCATGCTTTCACCATGCACTGTCCCTCTTCATCTTTCCCTCCTGCTCTTCTGAAGTGCGGTGGCCTCCTTTGCTGAGTCATTTAACCTGGCCTGGTCCTCAGGTACGGTGGCCAAGGATGAGTGGGAGGGCTGCTCGCAACCCATAGTTAGATCCTCTGAAGAGGAGGAGGATTTTGACCCATGCTAATCCACAGACTGGGCTGTGCCGGTGAGCGGGATGAAGGGCTCTGTGCTCTAGCTTGTGTCTGACCTGTGTGGATCAAGCCTGGCAGAGAGGAACCTGCCCTTGACTGCTGCCTGTGCCCATGCAGATTTGCCTGTATTACGTTGGTGCAGCTCTTTGGAATGTCCAGGTAGCAGGACACACTACACATGCTGCATGCGGTGTCTATGTAACGAAACATGCCCCAGTTAACAGGGATTTCTCATTACACACTTATGCACAAAGGCACCTGAAAGAATTGATGGTTTTCCTGCTTTCCTCCTCATGTCACCCTAGGATGGCACGTCCTCCTCCTAGTCTCGTAGCAATGCTTTGCATGGTTGGGATCTGAAGAAAGAGAGGGAATGAGGCTGGGAGCCAGAACAGAAATGTTGTGGGTGAATAGAGAGAAGGAAGAAGTTTGTTTCCCCTCCAGGAACCTTAAGGGGCACCACAGAGGTGGTAGTGAGGCCCAAGTCTGTGGTATCTTCTCAGCACTTGGAAACCTCTGCCTCGGAGGTGAAGCCTTAACACACAACTCAGGAGACAAAGGAGCTGTGAAGCTGGTATGGTGTCTGTCCTTCCTCTGGCCTCTTGTCAACCCCTGGGTATGCTTGAACCCCAGCGAACCTAGGAGGATGTCCCAGTTCCCATAGCTGGGCTCAAACTATCACCCTTCTGTGCTTTGCAGGAGGTGTTTTTTTTCCTTCTCTCCATGATTTTCTTTCTGAAGTTTCCAGAGAAGGAAGCATTCAAATTCTCCTCTTGGGAACCTCCAGACCAGATATGAACTGAGGGGCCCAGGGCATGATATAGCATGGGAAGACACTTAACTAATGAGATAGCTAATTGAATGTAGAGGAAAGAGAGATGCCAGAGCCACCTTTTCAGGATCTCCAGCTCCCACAGTGGCGCTTTCAACTCTGGATGCCTCAGCCAGGCTCAGCTCCGGGCATGCTCCTTGGCATCTGCAAAACCAGTAAAATGGTGCGAGCGGCTCACTGAGTGGACACTGAACACCCGTAATACTTATCTCTGATGAAGATCTCAGGCTTTCTTTGGCAACCTAAAATGCTCTTTTTAGGCCAACGTAGCCCAGCTACGAACACCCGGTGCTGCTTTTTGCTGCCGCCACCGTGACCTGCCCTGGTACTCTGCAGCACCAGGCACTTCAGTTCGCTGTATGAATTGTCGGGAGCTGAGGGATTTGGCCACTTGGATCTCATGTTGCGTTTTGTTTTTCAAGCAGGCCTGAAGTGATGCTTGGTATTTTATTGCCTTGCCCTATTCAAAAAACAAGTTCAAGGCAGCTGTGTCTTCCAGAAAAGAACAAACCCAATGTCACAGGGGAATGCCACACTGCAGTATAAATGTTATTGCGTAAATCTATTAACTTGGATTTCTGCTTTTTGAGACCCCGTGTTATGTTTACGTAGCATGAGGTTGTAAACCTGTGATGTGAGTGTCAGGTGGCTGTGACCGAGTGGTTATCTGCGTTGACAAGGTAAGGTTAGCAAAAATCCTGTTGAGTTGGGATGTGCTTGGTCAGAACTACAGACTTAAACGCTGTTTCACCAGCTTTGAACCAGCCTTTTATGCAATGTCAGGGAGATGCAAGGTGCCTATTAGAGAAAGCCTAGGATGTATTTCTCATGTTTCATGCTCTCACCCGCCCCAGCCCACACGCTCCAGATCTGTAATTAATGGCTGGCTTGAGGGAGAGATTCTCCCAGGTATTTAGGTATGTACAAGTAGTATATTGCTGAGGCATTCAAAATCTTGTAGAATGCCAAATCTATGTTTTCAAAGTCTCAGTAGGTGCCTGGTGTCTCTCTAGATGTCTAAGTGCCTTCCTGAATCTAGCCTAAGATGTAAAATCTGAAGTTCCTGGAACCAGAAGGTCTGGTTATTATTACTTGGTATTGTGGTTGCTTAGTAGGGTGAGAAAGATGAAGATCCTCTCAGATACAAGACAGCAATGAGGAGAGCATGGTTGCTACCTTATTGCTACCTAATTGACGTGATGCTGCCTGTCACCAAACTTACCAGTGTGTGTCTGAAGCTTCATGACACTGGTCTTCAAAATTCCCATGTGGATAGGTAGGGACTGCTTGCCAGAGAAGGAAGAGAGATATCTTTGTGTATTCCTGTTTCCACAAAGGAAATTTGTCACAGAATAGATTTGAAATCACTTGAAAGTTCCTGAGAGTACTCAAATTACAAGTTATACAACTTACTTTCCTCTGCTTTTACTGTTATGTTGTTGGTTTTATTGTAGTTTTTGCATCCTAACATTAATGTTTGCTGGGAAGAAGATATTTTATGTTTGTAAATCACTTGATTGTGATTGAAAACCACCTAGTACCAAAGTCTTTGGACTCAATTTAAGAAGCCTACAAGGCTCCAGCCTATTTTATGAGCATAAAGTGCGGCATGGCAGATTTCTGGGTCTCTCTGCTCTGCTGTCATCCCCAGACCTGCCTGAACTGCAGTGGTCTGGCTATGTCTGTGATGAGTGCCTCATGAAAGGGAAGACCCTATGAGCATCATTTCTTGAGTTGATTCTTCCAATATTACCACTACTGTTTCTCTGCAGGCCTGAAAGATGACAAGGATCTGAAGTTCCTCCTGAAAGGTAGCCAGCTGCTGAAAGTGAAGTCAGGCTCTTGGAGAAAGGAGCGGTTTTATAAGCTCCAGGAGGACTGCAAAACCATATGGCAGGAATCGAAGAAGATGCTGAGGTCTCCAGAGTCACAGATCTGTAAGTAAAGTTTGCTTCATCACAGGCATGGGGCACTGTGGGCAGAGGTGCTTGGGGTGAACGGGGACCATTATGTTTGTGATGTGGAGGTAGGGCTTGGAGCAATGCAACCAGATCCTTCACACTCCTGTAACACACAAACTGAGTGATGCTGTCGGCTCTGGAGACAGCTGGGAGGAATCTGCCAGCTCAGGAATGGCCACATTTCCCAAGCTCATGAGCTACCACTTAAAATCATTGTGGGGTGGGCCGCGCTAGGCGGCCCTGCCTGGCTCGTTTCCCCCCCAGAGCAAGAGTTCAGGTTACTTGGGTGCCCGAGCCCTAATGCTTGGTGTGAGACATGGCTTGAGTGTCTGCCGTGTGGTGTGAGGCGCTTGGGCTGTTGGTCCGGGCTTTGCCAGGACACCTCTTTTCTGCCTGCAGCCCCTGGGAAAGCTGGCATTCAAGCCTCGCAAGGGAACCACAGAGATGTGGAGTTCCAAGGGCTGGCAGGAGATATCTCTGAGAGGGAAAGCTTGTTCCCATCCTTATCTTGGAAACTCAGAATCTAAGCCATTGTAAAAAGCCCACGTATGACATCCACCATTGTATGGGCACAGGGAAAACCATTCTGTGCCAGCATCACCCAGCTTGGGGCCATAATTGGGACCAGAAGCCCAATTGTGCACTCAAAATGGGATCAGGCAGAGTGTATATCTGTTTATATCTGTTTTTTCTTCTCATTTGGTATTTTTCTGACATATTGCTCTGTCACTAATCATCACAGTCTTGTAAAGCCGGGAGGTAAATGAATAATGTGGAATATATTTTATCGCATGTTGAAATGTAGAACACGCTGCCCATGTTATTTACAGAATTTTTTTGGTAACAATCACAATTAACTAAATGAAGGGTGGGTCTTCCAAATTACCCCCCTCCCACGAGCAGTGATAAGATTTTCAGTAGGAGGAGTAAGGTAGCAGGGCAAAATACGTTTGGTTTATAATCTTGACTGCCACACTCTTCTCATGTGACCTTGGGCAGCTCATTTAATTTCTTTGTGCATCCTTCCAAACACGTTTCCTTTCTCCTCCTCTATCTAGCTATAAAAGGCTTTGGATTAGAGGCTGTTCCTTACGATGTGTTTGCATACCCAACATGGCAGGGTCCTGAGCTCAGCTGCGCTGGTTAGATACTGGTGCAATAACCCATGATAACAGCAAACGCAGAGGCCTTAGTGAGTGTTTGCTCCTTAGGAACGCCTGCTCTGTTGAGTGCTTTTGTCCCATATAAAAGCAAAGTCCTTTCACAGATAATGTCTTATTATAAAACTGATTAGGACCTGAGCTGAGAAGAATGACTTTCGGAGCTTTCTTTCCTGTGCTCTGAGCCAGCAGTTTCCAAATTATGGGGGCTGAGAGCACCTCCAGCAACAGTCCTGACCCCACCTGATCCTCTGAAGTAAACGGGACAGGGTCTTTGTGCTGTGGCTCCAGGGACCTTGACGTCTACTTGGAGAAGCCCTGGTCAAAGCCATTGCCTCCATTGCTGGGGCAGTGGCGTGGAGAGCTGGCACAATGGTCACTTTTTTATATACTGAGCTGCAGTAAGAGCCCTGCAGCAAAATCAAATCCTTTGAGCTGGGAGTGTGTCCGTGTGGGTGTGGATTTACAGCTTTGCTAACTGGGCACAGCCGATGTTGCCACACTGCTGGAGATAGAGGCAGTGCCACTGCAAGAAGGAGAACTTGCTGTGCGCTGGGAGTATCCTCAGTACAAAGTGAAGATGGAGTAATAATGCCTACTGACTCCCACCCACACGTATGCTCCGTAACGCCTCCACGCATGCACAGCTTTCCCTGTGAAAAGAAGAGAGAAAGACACTCTTTTTTTGTTGCCTGGATAACAGGAAGGGAGCAAGGCAGTTGAGGCAGAGCTTGTCCTTGCTGCTCTGGAAAAGCAAGCTCTGGCAGGGCTCTGGCCAGGTTGGATTTGCATCCGTCCACCTGGCTGGCTGCAGGAGCATGCCTGGTGCCAAGCTGACTTACCAAGAGTGCCGGAGCGTGCTGCATCCCACATGCTCCTGGGAGGATGTGACGTGGTGCCTGCAGTTGTGGTGCAAGCTTTCGGGAGGGCTGGAGGGCCACCTTGGGACTGCTTTCAACAGGTGCTCTGGACACGCCTGAACCTGGAAGTCAACAAGAGAGATGAGTACTGACTGGACTGATGCCTGCCCAGTCCCAAGCCATAAGACCAAGGACATCCATTTTCCCATGCCTTTCTTGTCTGTTGGTCCTCTGATACCTTCCATTCCCAAGTTTTTGAAGTGATCGCTGGGACTGAGTTTCTTTCTTGAGCTTTTAACTTCACCAGGCTGCTTTGGGTTTAGGTATAGAGAGGATTACCCCTGGTCAGTGTTGTTTTTCTCTGGTGAGCTGTATCACTATGGCTGCATTCTCATTTGGTCCAGTGTGTGTAGGCAATCAAAAAGCAGAGGAAGAGTGCAAGGTCATGATTTGATGCTCAAAATCAGGGACTTCAAGGCGAGTCTCTCCAGAGGGTCACCCTTCCTTGTTAACAGACAGTAACTTTGCCCTCCACTACAAAGCCTTTCTAAAACTGCAGATAAGCTGCCTTTTTTAGGAAGGAAAAAGAATGAGCAGAATGGAAACTGGGAGGTTTTAGCAGCAGGTCTAATCTTATCTGCAGCATTGCTGAGAGCAAGCAGATGGAGACACCTCAGAGGAGCAAAGTCTGGGTAGGGTAAGGGCTATGTTTTTGTTTGGACAGTTTCCTGTTATTCCTGTTACTGTTTTTATAATCATGCAGAAAAGCTATTTGTAAACCATTGTGTGGTGGTGTCTAGTAGATAAAACTGGGGACTGCCAAGGTTAGAGAGAAGACTCTCAGATGCTTGAAGTTAAGGAAAGCCAACATATCAGGGTTGTCACAGGCACAGATGTTGCGTGGATCAGATACATGGGGTACAACCAGTACCTTCCTTTGTTGTCTTTATTTTAAACAACCAGATATTTAGATTGGATGCTGTCTTGATAGCTGCATTACCCACAGGGCTTTTTCAGGGGTAGGCTGTCATTCCAACATGGTTTCTATGCAGGTAGAACCTAATCCATTTTTTCCTTATTACCCATGATCCATTATTTTTCAGTATGTTCCATTTAGGCCCAAGAGAACAGGCTTTTTCCAAAAGCCCTTGAAGCATATTAAGTGGTCGGTTTTCCAACAAACATGGTACACCGTGTGCTTACTCTCTTGTTGGCTCCCACAGAAACATAGCAGCGCTGGAACACAAAGGACTGCACAAAAAAATTGGTTTAAAAATCAAATTTTCAGTATTTCCTGCTATATCCTGTGTCTGAGCTGCAAACTGGGCCCATACACCCACTGCTACTCTCTGTTATCTTGAATGTTGTGTAGAGCCATGGTCAGGGTGGATGCTGCTTTGGCCTGTGAGGCTTTTACACATGGGACAGCTTTCTCCCTGGGTCTGAGACAACAGGGTTCTAGTGGCAGGATTAACAGTTTTGGGGCAAAGAAAAGGCTTGTGCAAGGGGGCTGGTAAACAACCAGTTCAATCAAAGCCAGTTCACTTCTGAGCATCACTATGGTGGGAGGGAGGGGAGCCAAAGGAGGCAGAGGGGCTTGTGCTCAAAGAGCAGCAACCTGTCCCTAACACTGTCTTGTTTTGACTGTGGTCAAATATCAGGTCTCATCTACACAAAAAAAAGGCAAAAAGGCATGTGCTGCTTTCAGTGAAATTGATTTTTGAAAGTCTTTCCTTAAACCGGCTGAAATCCCTAGCGTGAGCTCACTTAAGCCAGACTCAATCCCTTTAAAAACTCTCTGAACTTGGGGATTTGTAAGGATGGTTGAGAACTTTCCAGTGAAACATCCTTTTGAGCGTTTGGTGGAGAAACAGAGTATTCAAAGCCAGAAGGAGAAGACTGAATGGGTTGTTTAGATTTAGGGGTCCTACAGGGGAGCCCCTGGAAAAGCTGTTGCTTTGCTTCCTCCTGCACCCTCTCTCTGCTGGAGGCTCAGGGAGATGACGTTTCCTATGGCAGCATGAGTGAGCTTCGCACACTGCACCAAGGATGACTCACCGGGGGTGCGTCGTTGAGTCACGAGCCCTGTAGTCAAGAAAGAAGTTTAGGAGTTTTGGCTGAAATGTTTCCATTTCTGGCCAAAAGCTTTACTTAAAAACTAGTATTGTTGGAGGTTTTTTTTCGGTTAAAAGAATCAGTTTTGGGAGCAAATTACAGAGGTGAGTTAAATTCAGTTGCACAACTGAATGTTGCAAGTGATGTTTGTATTATTATTTAAAGTAATGAAACTGATGTTTTGATCTAATGATTAATTATCTTCACTATTAAAAATGTACAGAATTTTTTCCAGGTCCTCTGACTTCCAGCCCAATTATAGGATATTTTTGCATGGCTTTAAACATAGTACAAAAGCTTTATGTTTATATCCTACTACCAGTATTCAGCAGAAAACTTTTTCCTTCATTTTTGAGTGTCTGTGAAATTTAGGAACGCCCTTAAAATGCCATGCAATTAACATATTATGCCATTTTTGTGGAAGAATGAACAATTATCTCCATTGAATTAATACCCTGAACTTGCTTGCAGAAGAACAGAAAGGACGTGATATTGCTCTGGGCTGGCTCAAGTCAAGAAGTGAAAACTTTAAATTGTTCCTGATAAGTGCCTAAAGTCAACAGAAACTCTCAGCAACTTGTACACACACAGCAGCCAGTTGACTGCACTGACAGCTTCCTTCTGGAGCTGGTTAGGCAGTTTCTTTAGGAATCATTGCTTCACGGTCAGACATGTATTTGTCCCTGGAAAAATATTTGCTGATGTGAATGTGTTATGCAAGGCAGCCATCAGCTGTGAAAACAAAACCGTCTGTCTGTGGGTCTCATTAGTTTTTATCAAAATCACTCAACCCATAAAACAAATCATTTCAAATGCAGAGCTGCCTGTTTTTTCGATTTAATTTTCAATTAGGCCACCGCATGCATTTCTGGGACAGTTTTCATCACAGGCAGTGTGCTGACAAATATTGACCTTATTTTCCATAGCATATGTTAAATGAAAAAACAGAAGCGTTGAGAGCCTTAGATCCAAATTTTGTGGCACTGTAGTGGCAGGAGAAGTAGAAACTAGTTGCAGAAATAGTTTGCAGGGCCCTGGTTGTGATGTGTGGAAGGAATGTAAATAGAGATCACTCTATTTACATATACGCCCCAAGCTGTGATGGGTAGAGAGAAAGATGGGGTAAAGACCTTATATAAAAAGGTATTTCCAAACAACTTGTAAAATTACATGTGCATTATATCACTGGTTGTCAGCTGGTGGCACATACCAGTAATGAGGGCAGACTGCTGTGCAGTGGAAGTCAAGTTAAAACAACGTGCTGAGCGAGTCAGTGAGGGGGAGAGAAGGGAATGGATGAGGAATCAGCAGCTGGGACCTGCAGGAATTCATGCACCCAGAGATGAGAAAGCAATGCGGTCAGGGCTAAGAAGGCACAGTGCAGCGGGACTCATGCCAAACCCACCCTTGAAGCATCATGTTAAAGCATCCCTCAGCGATGAGGATGATGGATAGCATTTGGTGTTCCCGGTCCAGGGAGCTGACAGTGCTCCAGCTCCTGCCGGTTACAAAGGTCCTGATCCCAACTGTGTTTGGCCATTAGCATCAGCCACCTATGGTGAAACCAAGATCAACTAAACTGCATTTTCTGGGAGGAAAGCAAAGAGAGAAGCAGCAGGCAGTGCCAGTTTGCCCCATGTGCTCCGTGTGCTGCAGCCATCCTGGCTGGCAGGACAGTCTGGGGGTCAGGTAGCAGCTTTCATCCGTTCTTCACAAGATGCTAAGCCAGCCTGGCTGAGCTGCAGCTGGTGAAGGTCTGATCTTCTGCAGACAGGCAGTATTGTGTGCAAATATGATGCAAGCTATTAACAGTGGAGTACGTTTCTCATCTGCATTTCCTGACAGTAAACCAAAATGACTTAATGAGACAATTAGGGTGGGATGGAGTAATTCAACGTGACTGAATGCCACATTGTGGAGATCACTTGCTAATGACAGGGAGGTAGGATAAGGAAAGAGAAGGATCTGAGGAGTATTTCCCTCAGAGTGAAAAAAATGCTTCCCCCTCCCCTCATGAGTAACTCAAGGCCAGCTCTTTTGGCAGTGTCTCCAAGTCTCTATACATTGACCCTTCCTCTGCCTCTTTTTCAGCAAAGGCACAAGGAAGGAGGAGCACCTTTTGGTCCTTGTCCTTCACATGCCCAGTGGTTTGCAGGAGATGTGGGTTCAGTTCCTTGTTCTATCTCCTTTCTGTAAGACTCTTGAAAAAAAATCTCCTCTCAAAGGGCTGCCTGTCAAACAGGAGGAAGGCAAAGGGTGATTGCTGTTTGCCTCCGTTCCTCCTTTGCCTGTATTCTTTAGGATTACCAAAGTGTTTTACTGTCCATGCTCCCAGCACAGTCTGGACATTTCACCGTAGGAGCAGTGACTGAAAAAGAGACGTAGAGACCAATGGCCAGGGCTCATCTCTCAGACAAGTGCTCTAATCATTAGACACCTTGTTCTTCGGGCTCCTCAACACTTGTATTTTTGGCTGCCCAATGGATTATAGTGCATAGATGTGACTTGGATGCACTGCTGAAGCCTAAAACTGGTGTTACAGCTTTTAGGGTGATGGGGAGATTGAATTCGTGTCCTTCTCCCTACTGCTGCTTGCAGGAATTCTCGCACAAATGGCCATCCCCTCTGTACATGTGTGTAGGGCTGAAATCCTTGCACTGGGATCTGTCTGAGGGCACCTTGTGGAGGGTGGTCAGGCCAGCCCAGGTCCTGCTGGAGGGAGGTGGAGAGACATTTGTACAGGGGCCACCTGAAGGAAGAAACTAACTTCTGGGGCATGGGGGAGCTTTTAGGTTAGGCAGAGGCACAGGTGAGTCTCTGCACCCACTCAGCAAGGTTTTGTGGGTCATTGTTTTGGAATTGGGCACTTGCAGACTCTCTAAGTCCAGTTACAGGCACATCACTGTGAATCACAGCTGTTGTTTTCCTTTGAGAGGTGTTCCTTGTCCTGCATGAGGAGATGAGCTTGCAGGTGGAACAGCAACGTCCTTGAAATCCAAATCAAAAGAGACATCCAAAAGATACATGTTGGTTGCTTGAAAACATCAGGAGTGTCAAAACTGCATCCTGCAGGCCTGAGTCATGCCTGCCTGCTAATGCCATGGGTGAAACAGAAGTGTCCCAGTGTCCCAATTGTTGTCCCAGTGTCCTGGGACAAGGACACTGGGACAAGAATTAGCAAGGGAGGAGCACAAGGGCAGTATCCAGTGATGAAAATTGAAAGGAGCATTAAAAAGAAAGTTCTCAACATCTTCCTGAAACTAGTTCAGACAGGAGTAATTTCACCAGCTCCAGGGAACGCTGCCGTATGTCCATGTCAGTGGGGAGCCTTTGGCTGTGGCACTGGCCAAGTGGCATCCGCAGCAGCCAGGAAGACTGACCAGAATGTAACCTGTTTGACTCAATGTCTGGAGGTCAGGAAGGACACAAGCTTCCTTGTGTTGTGCTTCATGTTTTGGACTTTACGCAAACCACCTCTTCCACAGACGTGAACATTCAGGAGAAGTAGATGCAAACTTTCCAGATTCTCTTCTTCTTGCGGTTACCTCCCCGCTGTGGCGTGATGGGGAAGGGACAGGGAGGTTGCAGGGTTACGTGATCGATGGGTACTTGCTGTAAGTGTTCCTCTGCTGTGAAACGTCTCTGTCCCCCAGTTATTTCTGATGTCTCCTTGCAGATAGCTCAGCTGAGCACGCAGTGAGTTTGGGACTGCTAATACAGTACGCTCACTGTCTGGGAGCAGCTGATAATGTACTCATGCAGGGTTAAGATTTTCCAGAAAAGAGGTAACATTTGCAGATGGTTTGGGCTGACTCCTTTGGCTTCAGCTTTTTTATTGATAGATGAAAGCAGTACACATGACCAAGCTATGGAAAGCTTTAAAAAGTGTCCTCCCTTACCCTGCTTTTTTAACAGTTCTTCCGTTGATAGTTTCTCTCCTTGTCTCTTGTGTGACTACAGTAGACACCAATCCTGTTCTTCAGCCTTCCTCGTACCTTTTCTGCATCGAGGAGCTCTGTGCACTCTATCATTCTCTTCTCAGCATACCCCAAAAGGATCAAGGCAGCCCTTCCAGACACAGGTTTTCAATCTTTTTTTTCCTCCCACACAAGCTCTCTCTTCCAGTGGATTCACTTTGCCAAGTGATGGTTTCCAAAGAATCCGTTCTAAATTTCCAATATTTAACATCAGATTTTCTAGTCTTGGAAACACTAGGTCGTTGCCAACCCAAAGTTTAGGGATTGATTGCACAAGCAGACTAGCTAGCCATTCTGAAGGGACAGTAACTCTTAAGAGCCAAGCAGTGGTGAGCAGTTGGCAGGTGATGAGGAACAACAAGATGATCCTTCCACTTGCACTGCCATAACCAGAAGAGACCAGGAGTGAAGGAGAATCACCTACTTACAGACCATCTGCATGATGATGCTCAGCCTGGACTTCCTTTCTGGTCAAGGGTCCACTGTAGCCATGGATTAAGGGTATGATTTATCTTACTCTAAAGTTTTTGTCTGAACAGGACATTTGTGTTCCCAAAGCTTCTTTTTTTTCCCCATTGGCTATAAAAGGAGCCTAATTAAACTTTAGTCTTTTTGACTTAACTGAATCTGTCCAAACACGATCCTATCCTTTACATTAAGGGTGTAGTTCTACCTAAGGCACAATCACTATCATTTGCCCAATGTCCTAGTTAACAGGCAAAATCACCAGCAAGGCAGCCCAGCTGTAAGGGAATTGCAGCCCTTTTCTTTCAAGGATGGTTTTAGTACTCAAAACCATAAACTTTCACTCTACAGTAAATTGGCCAGATAATGTAATTCCACAGCAGCCCATCCCAACCCAACCTTCTCCTCCCCTCCAACGGATCAACTGTCGGCCTTTACAAAGTGATAATAAAAGACCACACAAAGATAATTGTTCATAATTGTCAGGGAGGAGCTTTGCCAGCTCCAGAAACGTCCTCAAAGTGTGCTCTGGTATAGGAACCAGGCCAGCCAAGTGCTGTGGAAGATGTTTGACCACCCCAGCATGTGTTGGTAATTTAAAGCAAATGTCAGGTGTTGGTTTTGGAAAGTCACTGATTTTTGAAGACTGAAGTTGTGGGTTTTTTTTTTTTTCTCCAGCAGCTGAGTGTTATCATGACTGCCCTGGGAAAAAAAGGAACATTTTCAAACTCTAATGAGCATCTGATGAATTTTGGATGATCCCAGGGCAGCCATGCTAAAAATGTGCAGGGTGCATGCTGAGTTGTGTTTTTCTGCAGTGTTGGCTTTGAATGAACTGGGCCCTTTAATGGTGAAATTGCACCAGTTTAAATGAAAGACCAGATAAAATGGATGTTTCTCCTACTCAGATAAACAGTGGGGATATTTTGCACTCACGTGCTGCTTTTCAACAAAGCTCCTTCAAGATAAGTACAAATAAAATCGATCTTGCACATCTGTGATACAGGAAACAATTTTTACCTGTTATTTACAGTTTGAGGTAAGGAGCAGTTAAGCCTTTTTTTTCAAATTCCTGTGATTATAACTATTTTTTGGCATGCTTGTTATAGAAGAAGGTTGAATATTTTGTTATAGAAGAAGGTTGAATATTTTTCACGTGTGTTGCCTTTTCTATGTGTGCCCTGAGATGGTGTTGGTAGATGTTTGCAAAATGTTAACTGGTCTGTCTCCCACCCAAGAAAATGCAACGACACTTTCTCAGTTACGGACTTCAACACCATTTGCAAACACTTTTGCTATTTACAGTGTGTAGGTGCAATCCAGAACTTAACTTCTGTTAAGTTTGTCAGCCATCAGGCCTTTGTAGATGTGTTAAGTGGTCCGTGAAAGACAGAAAGGAGCTGTGCATGCTGCTGGGAGCTTGCCTGATTTCAGCACAGTTTGAGGGCACCTGCATGCTCTCAGGGGCAGTGTAGGGGTGTCCCAGTTACTTACATTCGTTTAATAACCTCGTCTTTTGAATGCACCACTCTTTCTGGATTGCCTTGTGTGTGCATTTTGCAAACTTGGTGAGACTTCAGGGCTCATTTCCACCAGCTGAGGGGCAAAGATGGAAATGGGGAAGGATGCTCTTGAAAGCAGTGTTTTGAATTCTTACAGCAAAGAGGATCAAGTCTACACTTGACAGGGGTAAGGATGGAGTATGGGTGACACAAGACTGCTCTGAAGCTTTGCTCTTTGCCTCCCTAATTTGCACTAGTGTGACTGAGAAGAATATATGGGATTTAAAATTTAACCTCCTCTCTTTTTTGCAAACTAAAGAATGACTATTTTGGTCCCTGCCCTCCTCTTACTGAAGTTACCTCTCATTTTCCTGTGAGGTGATGTTCACAGGGAGTCACAGCTCTGCTCTCCCCACTCTCAGATGGGGCCAGAGATAAAATCAGGGATGCTCCAAGGGCTGCAACCAAACTCTTGGCAGTGATTTGTATCTCATAAACTTGATATCACAGTATGGTATCTAGTGCATATTCTGCTGCTTTGTTAAATAAATAACATGGGGAAAGAGTTCTGAGTTGTTTTTTTTTAATTTCTTACTCTTTATTCTCCTTTTGATTTGAGCTTTTTTTAGTACCAAAGTTTGGGGAGGGGGGGAAATGAAGGGAATCCTCCAGGGGTCACAGGGAAAGGAGAAAGAGTAATTTCTTAATATCCCTCACCAAGTAGAGATAAGGCTGACTGAACCCCTGCTGACAGCAGGCTCTGCTTTCTTTCCACAGTCTCCATTGAAGATATTCGGGATGTGAGATCAGGCCATAAAACAGAAGGTATGGAAAAATACGCCAAGGATGTCCCAGAGTATCGCTGCTTTTCCATCATTTTCAAAGACCAGCGGAAAAACCTGGACCTCATTGCAAGTTCAGAGGATGATGCCAACCACTGGATCTCCGGCCTTGGGAAAATCATAGCGCACAGCAACTCCATGAACCAGAAACAGAAACTCCAACAGTATCCTTTGCTTTATAAAGTGATTAATCACACACAAAGATGCACTTGTCTTTCTCTGTGGGTGGAGATAGTGGACTAACCCCCTTTTTTCTTGTTGGCCCTGGGCACTGAGTTTTCTCTCACACTGATTTTGCACCCGGGCAAATTCCCTGGTTTCCAATGCTTTTTTTCCCTGTGTTACAGTGATGCAAGCAAGAGTGGATTCAGGCTTCACATAGCTTTTTAAGCAAAGAATTGCCTCTTTCAGGGAGCTCCAGATAAAACAATAATTATTTTTTGTATTCTTCAGGGGTCTGTTTCACTTGCAATACAGTAAACTCCAGGACAGGCACTTCTTGGCAAGACATGAAAAGCCTGCACTGTTTATCAAGTTTCTCAGTAATAGAAGGCGAGGGAATTGGTTCTCCTCTTCTGACTGCCAAATTTACTCTGGGGTAGCTCCACTGACTTTAGTGAAATTACTCCTTATTTGCCTCAGCATGGGAGGAAGTTTTCCCCTGAAAGAATTTGCAATTGCTCTAGTGACAATGCAGACATCAGAAAGGAACATAGCAGAGCAGGAAAGGAGAGTGAATTAGTTGTGAAACGGAGAGTTAGTTATTGGGTGAACTCCTGGCTCTGCTGAATTCACAGGGAATTTTCCCCAGGGCTGCATTTCACTCAGTAAGCTGCTCTGTGACCACAGGTCTCACGTCCATATGAAAAGAGAGAATATCTCTGGGTACGGTTTTTGATGTATTTTTGCGGTCCCTGTGTGTCTGAGGCCCTGACCATGACACATGAACCTGTTGGCCAATTTCACCCTGATTTGACAGAGCCACAGCAGTCATAAAATATTAAGTTCCTTTAAGCTTCACAAAGATAGGCATCCAGCTATCAGAGAGGAAACCAGATACTGCTCTCAGTGAGAGAAGGCTGTGTGAGCTTCATGCCTTATTCAGTGTCAAAGCATCTGTGGGTGGGAGGGGAGATTTGAAATCCTGAGCTGGGGAAAATCACAAAGCTGGAGTCTGAACCTGAGCAGGCACCAGGGAGTCTTGCCCTCAGTCAAGCCTTCACTCCATGTGGGTTCCCTGCTCAGTAATAATGTACTAATGATGAAAGAGATGGCACATAAATGCTGAGCTTTCACCAGGCTTTACTCTTCTGTGGATTCTCTGAAGTCTAATAAGCACTTGCACAGCCATAGGAATCAGGCTCCATTAGTTCTGATGTGCATGGGATGCTGTGTTTATCTCCTGCACTGTAAGTGTCTTTCTGGATGGTTTTTCAAGCTCTAGGCTGTAAGGTCATTCCTCAGCAGTGTTATCAGTTGTGTGTCCATGGTGGTAGGGAGCAGTCTCTAGACAAGTTGAAATCTTGAAACTCTGATGCTGTTGGAAATGTTGCACCCTGGCAGTTTTCCTTTTAAATGTGAAGGCTCATCCCGCCCCACAGTGTGTGGGGAAAATCTGGGCTACAGAAAGTTGTCTTTGGAGCATATCAAATTGAATATATTGCTGAAAAACTTCCCCATAAGAAGAGGCAAGATTGCTAAGGGGGGAAAAATAACAATGACATCTGCAAGGGAAGAAGGCTGTAAATTTCCAGCATGGAAAAGTGCCTCTCTGTCTTTGGAAAGCAGAATCGAAGCTAAATAGGGTGGGTAGGCAAGCCATATTTCTGGAAGAGTAATTACTGTGCAGTGCTGGCTTCCAATCTGGGATTGTCTCAGGCTGTTTAACGTAACCTGGAATTACAGAACAGCATGATTTCTCATTTGAAATTTGATGATGTTTAATTAAAGCCTGGGATTTTAAATTTAGTCTGTCTTCACTGGGTTTGCTTGGCAGCGTGGGCTTACTCGGATCTTCCTTAAACCTCAGATGTGTTCTTTGCATGTGTGAGCACAGAAGGGGAAGAGTCAGTAGATGAAGAGAAGTGTTGGGTCCTCTGCCTGTCCCCCATGACTGGAGAATGGCCTTGCAGTGTATCTTTTCCAGCCTCCAAAACCTTGCAAAGCAAGTAAGGAATGTGCAAGATTTTGAAAACAAGTATTGAAAGCAAAAACCTTGATAGTTTCAGATGGGGATTGTTCAGTTAATAATACGATGGAGTTGCCTGTGGTAGCAAGGACTCAATTTAGTGTCTCGTGTGTCCTTTACAGTCCTATATCCCTACAAAGATAAAACTCTCACATGCTTGAGAGTACTTCTGGTGTTCTTACACATACAGTACTGTTTTATTAAGCCTCAGATTGAACCCTGCAACAAGCTGGCATAGGTTATTTAGCAAGTATTGCAGGTATGTGTGCAGGGAAGACTTCAGACCAGAAAATAGAGGAGAGTTTTCATTTGAGTAGTGTGGCACCGTCTGCTTCGATTCTGGGATTTATGTAGGAGCTTTTCTTCTGGTTGGGAATCACTTACCAGAAGTTTTGCAGTATTTCTCTTCTGAGCACATTCATGGGATATCTGCCAGATAGTTTCAGTCATCCCTCTTTGGTTTCTAATAGAAAGCTGGTAGCCCCGGAGCTGGCAGATCCTTTAAAAACAAGAGGCTGGAAGCAGGCTCTCTCTGGATGTGTACAGCAATGGGTACAGCTTTTTCCTAGTCCACCCAGGCCCAAATAGGCGCATAAGGTGAAAGGAAGACCCACAGCTAGGGCTGCAAAATGCTGTTTGCATCAGATGAGAAGAATTTTGGTTGAAGTGCTTAGTTCATCCAGCTTGTTTAGAGCTCTCTGAAACCTGAGGGTGACCAGCTGCATGGGGAGTTTGGGTGTTTTGGGGACTGAACGCTGCTGTTTGCTGAAATGAGAGACAGGGGCTGCAGTTATCTGTAGACTCCTTTTTCTCTCTTTGCTGCTTGTCCTTGCAGCAAGCGGGCCTGCTGTGGGGCTGTGCTCTTCGTGAGTTCTGATTTCCCTCCTGCATTGCTCAGCCTCCCTGGGAGGGATGTAACAGGACCTGGGCATGCTCTTCTGCAGATGCGTTTTACTGCCCACATATTGCCTTCCAGAGTCGACTTTGGATATGTGCATGACCTCTGGGTGCTCATGATCAGTGGAAATGACTGCAGACTTTAAAAAAAAGGTGTTTTTTTGCAGTGGTTAGAGCAAAAAGAGTACTTTCTACACACAGTTAGTGTTATCCAACCCTGCTGTGCATCTTTGGCTGTGACAGACTGGATTTCCTCTTGGCTCACTAGAGTTGCACATTACTCCTGCCTGTTATTTTTAGGGCAGGCTGTGAAGGGGAGCCGAGGTGCAGGGGCACTGCCGTTGGCACCATGTTGACATGCTGAGCAGATGCTCTTTGCAGAACAGCTGGTGGAGGGGGTGTTCTCCACCCTGGGGTGGATGGTGTGGTCCTCCCAGCAGAGCATCCTCCGTGCATGGGAGCTTCATGACTCAAATTTGGTTTTCTGGGAAGAATCAGTCTAAGTCAGACCCTGGTTCAGGGCCCTGGAGTGTCCTTGGGAGCTGGGGAAATGTAGCCTCTCTTTATTTTGGTTTCTATGTCTAAAGAAAGGGAATATTAATATTACCAGGCTAAGACGGATGCGGTGTGAGGTCATTGCTTAGCACCTGCCAAGATTTTTAAAGGCAGAAAGTTCAACTTTCCATGAGACAAACAATACTTACAAACAGTTTACACATATCTCCATAGTTTGGAAATATTTGAATGCAGTGGTAGGTGTGGTGAATATTCTGTTTCAGGGTTATGTCTACAACCCCTAACGCTGTCAGTTAATGCCCTTTTTTGGGGTTGTTCTGAAAGGCCCAGTTAAAATGTTACGGCATAATATGCCTCAACTGGTATTTGATAATCCTGAGGTTTACTCCACTTAACATCCAGATTAGGCATTTTAAAAAGATATTTTTGGAAGGAGTTTGAAGCAATGCTTCCTATGCAAGACGTGGAAGGTTACATTTGTGGAGATCAAATTATTACTTCTATCATCTTTCTATCAAAAAATAGGCGATTTTTCTGGGTCTTTATTTGTCAGTAAAGCATATTAGAGACAGATGGTTCCCTAGTACGAAAAGTATTTCTGTTGTTGTTTAAAACTGCAAGGTATCTCAGCTGTCTAACATTACTTTCCTAAGAGAGTGCAAGAACATAGGAGACCCAGTTCAAATTAACTGGCATCACATTAAAAAGCTTGTTTTTTATAGTAATTACTCCAGATCCATAGATATACTAAAGTTATTATAAACCAAGCTCTTATGAACTATGATCACAGCATGATAACAGCAATAGATCCTGTGCATTACACAAGGGGAAGCTGAGACCCATAAAATTTGGTTTGATTCTGCTCACAACAAGGTTCTTAAGACAGGTAGGTAGAAAACCCTAAATAAATACAGAAGGTGAAGGTGCGTTGAAAAATTAACGTTAATGCTTCTTTTGGAGAATCCCTGTTCAATGTTCAGCTTGGTATACTGAATATTGACCAAATCTTTAACAATCAGGTTACCCTACCTGGGAGCTCTTGTCATCCCTCCTCTATCTCATCTCCTTTTAACAGTCTGGAGCCTAATGCACTTTCTGTCATAAAAGAGAAATCAGACTTTTTTGAGATGTGTCTGTGGCCAGAAACTCCTACAGGGTAAAGAGAGCTGATCCAGCCTTGGCCAGTTGGTGAAAAGCTTCTCCTGGGTCATGACTGCGTGTATTGCAGAGCATTTTGCTTCTGCCAAAGCACCATTTTGCTCTCTCAGAGCAGAAGGTGAGATGATGTAAGCTGTTCAGTGGTGGCATGCTGATTTACAGCATCTGGAGACATGGTTCAGAGTCTTTAAAAGAGGTTTCCCCCCCACCATGGGTAGCAGAAGGATGGTATTTAGGCTAGGCATTGACCTGGAAAGATTTCCTTACATCATCCTGCAGCTGGATTCATACCTGCCTGCGGAAAGCTGATAAAAACAAAGACAACAAGATGAGCTTGAAAGAGCTCAAGAACTTCCTGAAAGAAGTGAACATTGAAGTCGATGACTATCATGCCAAGAAGATTTTCCAGGTAATGAGAGCAAGCAGATAAAGTACTTGCTGTTGGCTGAGGTCAAGGTCTCGCACAGTTTTCAGCTTTGATTGGAGACCTAAGCTAAAGTGAACTCCTAGCATACCAAGGAAGGACTCTTGGTTTTGGTGCTCAGCAGATTCCCTCTAACAACTAAGTTAGGACAGCACAATGCTTTTGATTAAGGTCTGTTAAGGTCTGTCTTTACCATTGAAATCCAGTTTTGCCAGGATTCAGAGAAGATGGGATGCAAACATGGATAATGCGAGAAAAAGTGAGAAGCAAAGTGCAAGTGCACTTTGAGTCCCAGGTGTTTCAGGAGTTCTGCATACCACACCACATGTCAATGCCTAAGTCGTGCTGAAATTGGTTTGGTTACAATTATGAACCCAGATCCTCACCTTCTCAGAGCAGGAGAGTCCAAAATGACAGGTGTAAACAAAAAGAAAATCCAAATTAGAAAAAAAACCCAAACAGATTAATGATAGATATGCAACACTGCACCCAAGCCAGGACCAGTCTGGTTGATTTAATAGCCGAAGGCGTGTTTCATCTGCTCAGGGACATACACTTCCAAATTCTCAAGATTCAGCTTGCTGCCTTAGCCTATCAGAAGATAAGAAAGGGATGAAAATTTCTCAGTTGTTAAGCTTTTGGTTTCTCTCTAAATAAGCCTTACTGCTGAGATGAGATAAAACATCTGGATAATTTCCAAACTTCCATCCTGTTTGAAGCAGGATTTGAATTCATGGGTGGGCAGTTTCAGAAATGCTTTTTCTGATTAGTGGTAAACATGTGGGTGGTTTTGGACACTGGGCAGTAGTTCTCCTGCTCCTTCCTGTAAGCAGATAGCAAGGAGGGTTGGCAAGATCTCACTAGGACCTTCCCCCAAAGGAGGTACAAGTTTCCTAATCTTTGCTTTATGGAGGTCTCTCTCTCTGGTAACTCTGCAATAATTGGGGGAAGGTCATTAGCAGATCTTAAAGAATTTCAGCTTGCAAAATCTTACGGATATACTGCCCACTCTGGCTGGTATAGCCCATGCTTTATTCCCTGCTCAGGAAGACCCTGGAAGAATTGCAGTAAGGCTGGGATTCCTCTGATTGAGTTAGATGTCTCCAGTGTAGACATCTACATTGGAAGTAGTCACCAACACTTACACTTCCTTTACAGTCTGAGTAGGTCAAGCCAATAATGGAGACTGGGGTGTGACTCACCTCATCCTAAAGCATACATCTCAGGTATGTCAGATGAATCACTCCCTACATCTTCAAACATCTAAAAAGACACCCTGTTTTTGAGAGGCACAGTCTCCTCTTCATTCAATGAATCTCTTTTGCTATTGCAATAGTTTCAAGGGAGCTCTAGGAGTGGACACTTGATGAAGTTCAATTCTCTTTTTGCTTAAGGACTCCAAGTAATTACAAAACCTTGATTCAACCCATCTAAATACAGGGATCTAGTTGAAGTACCCTCATTAGACATGTAATTGTTATAAGTTTCCTGTATAGCCACTGGAAAGAGAGGCTCTTTGGAGGTTAATTCAGATCACTTGTGGGCTGAATTGCCTCCATAAGAGTCTGTCTTGCTCCTAAAGCAATTACATTTTCAGTTTACATACTACCTAAACTTAGATGGACTGAGATATGTTACATCATATTAAAAGGGTGATCTTTTCTGTCTTAGTGAGTTTTTCTTCATTTAGTCACAGGAAGGAAGGGTGATCAAGGATTCAAGAGAGAGCTACAGGGCTTGTTCTCACATTATTGTTGCTTTTCATCACATAACACTGTGTCCACATCTAGGTTTTAGACACCCTTGAGTAAGACATATGCAATGCAATGCACAGAAACTATGCAAAGCTCCTTTAATTGCTCACTTAATTTCAACCTGAATAATCATTCTGGTGCATCAGAAAGATTCTGACTTTTTCTGGCAGGCCAAAATTAATGATCCATACAGTGAGGTAAAACACAGTATTTTAAGTTGAGAGTCTCTTTCTAATTTGGAGCTCTTGTAGCCCAAGCAGAAGGAGCTCACTTTTACATTGTGCATCTGATCTGTCCCGGAATATGACTATGATACCAATGCTATTGTCCTATTTTTATCACAGCCTTCAAAGGCCACTAATGAACAAACTTCCCAAGGCACATCACTTATAACGCCAGTTCTCTAGAAGTAATATCATGTCATTGTCCCTGTTGTGTCTTAAAGAAAAGGACGTCTGTCATTCATGGCAACCCTTCAGTCTCCACCAGTTGGTTTCCCTCTTTATATTCCTTTTTCAATTGCTAACTGTCATGCTTAGCTTAGCTTGTGAGATCTGCTAAAGCCACAGCACAGGATGATAGACATGGAAGGCAGC
Organism: Phaethon aethereus; assembly: GCF_964289735.1. Lineage (NCBI taxonomy): Eukaryota > Metazoa > Chordata > Aves > Phaethontiformes > Phaethontidae > Phaethon > Phaethon aethereus. Next base: position 166,462,414 of record NC_138582.1, read on the forward strand.
AAGGAAAAGACAGTTCCTAGACTGCTCAGACCTAATTTGAAGGTGTCTGTAGTACTGAGCATTTCACAGATTGTCCCCTCCCTGAATGAATATAGCTTCTATGCAGCAGATTCCACAGTCAGGACAAGTTGAACTTTTTGCTGTCGGTTCAGTTTGTGGAATGCTGTGCATCATGATAATTTTTTTGTTTTATATGTGCATCACAAACAGATAGTGAAGAACTCCAGTGGAGAATTTGCAGAGGGTGAAGGTCCCTCATTATCATCTTGCTTGGGGCACTGCCAAAGCCACCTTGGCCATCACTGAGATCATTAGCAGGGTTAGGCTGAGATTGGTATGATGACTGTTTCAACTGAGACATGCGTTTTGGTCATAAAACCCAAGACAATAACTCTATCTATCATAAAAGATCAAAGATGGAAAGCAATTTAATTCCTCTGGTTTGACAAGTTACTATCTGTCAGCTAAGTTGTTGTAACTGATGGCAACTTGTCCATAGCAAGGGTGAAGTGAAATGCACCACAGCCTCCTCTGAGTGGCCTGGAGCACACTTTCTGTTCCAGGTTCAGGCCTGAAGAAGAGAAGATCTTAGGCCAAAGGCAAGCCATGTCCTGCAGAGGTTTTGGCATCCATGCCAAATATTAGATTTTTCAGACTTACTTGAAATGTAAGATGTGAATGGGCTGTATGAGATGAGGACACCATTGTTAAGCATCTGTTTGCTTGCTTTAGATATTGAGGGAGAGGGAATCATCATAATAAGAAGACATTAACTAGAAGTGGCTTGATTGTTGAAATTTGCAGGGAAAAACACTTGGAAGCGGTGTAATGCTCCCTGCCCATAAGTGATTCCTCTGAGATAGGCTCTTGCTTTGCATTGCAGCCTGTTTTGCTCAGCCCATATTTAATGCAGAGGTGACTGAAAAATAGTTGTTCACCTTTCCGTGAAGAATTCTGCTAGGAACAAACAATAAAATTCATATCAGTATTTGCCACAGAAAAATTATAATTTCTGGTGAAAAATTGAATCTGGAAATATTTTAAATAAACTGGAAATATTTGTTGTTGAAAAAGCTGTTGTCCTTCACGGGGACACTAACATGTATACCTTAAACTCCTAATCTTTCATGGTCACCCAAGTTCTTGACTGTGATTCTCTGTTAGAGCTGTTATTTAGTGGAGAAGTTCAAACCACAGAGGAGCATGGAGGCGCAAAGAATTTGAATTTGCAGCTCCTTGAGAAGTTGATACCTGATTTCAAATTTTGTGGGGATTTTGTTACTTGGTGGTTTTTGAATGAGGATGGGAAAGTTCCATGGAAAGAGGGAATTTTTCACACCTAAACATGCATATATTTAGCAGGATTTTTTTTTAAGCCAGTTTTGATGCCATCTTTGCAACCAGTCCTGCTATGAGCCTTGACAGTCTCTTGAGGCCTGAGCTCAAACCCACTAAGATCAAATCGCAGGCCCTTTTCACTTTACTTACTGAATTTTAGGGCCACAGTCTCTATCAGTAGTTTAAGATGCACTGAGTTAATTGTTTCCCTATATTCCTCCACCTCTTGAGATCAAGAGGTACATTTCTCTTCAGCCTTGATTTGTACTTAGATTGTCGAGGAGCTGTCTTTTTAACTTATGGTTTGCACAGTACACAGTGCAGTGGGGCTCAAGGCCATGCCCGATGCTTTTCAGCACACTGATAATATAAGTAAATAATAATAATTGTAACTGTTATATCACTGTTGGCCTTGTCAATGAGAACCATTGTCATTGACCAAGTGCTTCTCATTCACTGGCCAGTAACCATTTCCAATTATTTTGTGTTCTGCGTTGTGTAGCCCTGGTGCAGATTACGGCTGGCATATGCCAGAAGGAAAGAAGGTTTTCACTCCTTCTCCCCTCTACGTTTACAGCACTGTGACAAGTCCAAAACAGAGGCTCTGGAGGATGATGAGATAGAGGAGTTTTACAAGATACTGACAGAGAGGAAGGAAATAGACAAGATCTTCCAAAAGTACTCGGATGCAGAAGGGTTCATGTCTTGCCAGAACCTGGTGAGGTTCCTCTATGAGACGCAGCAAGAAGAAGATGCTGTTGTTGCTGCCCCTGCCTTAATTCAGAGATACGAGCCCAATGAAAGAGGTAGGTTGGAAACCCTGGCTGGTTTGGCTAAAAATTTTGCTTTCTTGATGAACTATGAATTGCTTTACTGCTGCTTTCTTCTGCAGCCATGTGTGTTATTTTCTCCTTGCGGCTCGTTCCAAACCACCAGTCTTCTAGGGGAACATTAGCAGCTCTAGGAGAGGAGGGCACAGGAGAGCCTGGCAAATAATATTCTTCAATTTTGGCTTGGGTACACTGAGCAACTGGAGAGGAGCTGATAAAGAGTTGGCTAGAGGGTGCTGAAATTCCTGAGGGAAAGGCTCTGATGGCTTATTCAAATGTCAAGACCTCATGTGGCTTTGCAAGGTTAAGAATGTAGCAATATTTCTGTTCTCCAGAAGCAGGAATCAGGGCAGTTGTTTTTGAATGTGGGCACCTGAAAAGCCATCGGGTGATGAGATCTCTGAGTAGAGGGCCAAGAAGGTGACAGCTGTTTAGGAGAGCAATCACAGAACTGTCTTTCTGCTCAGAAATTAAGTAAATTGCCATTCTGGAGCACCTTGGAGGACATGTTCAAGAAACGAACACAGGATCATAGGCTGTTTTTGCACTATCCTGGTGTACCTTCAGGAGAGGAACAATGCTTTGCAGATGTCAGACTTAGGGATTAGACTGGGATCTAGCTCAGTCCCTCAAGATGGGAAGATCTTAATTTCTCCCCAAAGTTAGATAATTTTAGCATTTACTCTTTGCAAGTCATGTATTCATTGGATAATCTAGACAGGATTTATCTGGCTATGTTTAGACATCTGACAACTTCCCTGTGTTGGCATGAAGGAAACTTGAAGTGCTCAAATGGAGATTTTTATACTCTGTATCTCTGGAGACAGGTGAGGTAAGTGCTGTCTTTGACATTTTTAAGGTGTTATCAAGGAAAGCAAGTGTCATAAGAAGCCATTCTTGTGAAGGGGTATTAAAAGCATTTTCAGGCAGATGAAGCTGTCATCATCATCTGAACAGCATTAATATCTTTACTATTAGCTGAATGCCTAGGGAGCACATTCTGCCTTTGAGATCCTCTGGAGAGCAGCAGGCATCATGGTGAAGATGATGGCACAGAATGGTGGTGTCAGATTTTCAGTATGGGGTTTCTGTCTATTTATCTGGCAGCCAAAAGGGGTAACGCCATGACCAAAGATGGTTTCTTGATGTACCTACTGTCCGATGATGGGAATATATTCAACTCCTCCCACCGTAAAGTTTACCAGGACATGACTCAACCTCTCAGTCACTACTTGGTGTCATCCTCACATAATACTTATCTTATGGAAGACCAGCTCACAGGTCCAAGCAGCACAGAAGCCTATATCAGGTAATGTATATGTGTGTGTGTATTTTTGTGTGTGTGTGTTTATGTATGTGTGAGAGGTTGACCTCTTTCTTATAGAAGACATAGGGTGCACCTATACTGCTAGATGCAAGAGGACCAAGAAGCAATCTCCCAGCCCAAGACCAGGTAATGTGCGCTGGCCCATGTTCGCATCAGGGTGAGCTGTTTCTCAAACAGATTGGGCAAGGCTCCCCTTTTCATAGAACTTCGACGTGGGTCTCCACTGGGCCCCATGTGGTGTCCACCTGACTGTAAGATGTATAATTAGTACATTTGGGAGTGGTTTAAAATATCTGCAATCATGTGGAGGTTGGATTGCAGCCCTCTAGCATGGTGTTTTCAAAGCATGATGCTGAGGGGGTATGTTGCATTTCCCAGAATATGGCATGAGAGAGTGCAAGGAGCTTACAAGGTGCAAAGATTTCTGGGACAGAGCTGTAGGACTGTGTAAGGACTGGAAGCAGCCAAAATGATGCATACTGTCATGATGTTTACAATCGGTACTGCCTTTTGGGAGTACCCCCTGGTACTATCTTATGGACTATCTAGGCATGGACTATCCCTAGAACCATGCTGGGGTTTATTTTGGAGACACCTAGTTGGAGCGGTCCAAAAAAGGAGGTGGGATGTGAGCTAATGGAGCAGTGTGGGTGATCAGGAAGCTTATGCCTGGTCCCTCTTTAGCAGCTCAGATGCTCCCATGGTGTCCCTGGACAGAACATTAGGTGTTGCCTATTTCTGCCTTTAACAATGACTGCTGTCTGATGTTTCATGGCCGCTAACTTGCACAACCACCTTACATTACTTCTGCTATGACCTGTACTTTTATCAAGTGAGACAGTGTTTCCTTATAAGCAAGCCAGTGACTGCAATTCTGTCTTTGTTTATTACTTATCTGATTCTTGGGGAACAATGGCTGTCTAGAGTCACAAGCTCAAAAGAGTAGAGAGTGAAATCTGGCATAAGTTGCTTTTCAGTAGCTGTTTGAATTGCTCTTACAGTATCTTAAAATTACAGAATTATGTTTTGGTTGAAAAAAAAAATCCCATTATTCTTCTTGCAAAGAGTTAAAGGAGTTGTGTTATCTGAAACATATAGGGAATTACTGTAAAAGAGACAAGATCACCTCCTAGACAGAGAAGTCTGTACAGAGGGAACCTACATTTGAAAGTAAATTAAAATGAAAGTATGGATATGTAGAGGCAGGAATTTCAAGTGGAAATTCAGTCTGTAGACTCAGTTTGGGAAACTGGCCCTCAGCAGCCTCCCCAGCTGTGGTGGAGTTCCCACAGGTCCTTCCCTGACAGCTCTGAGGATTCATCTCTCACGTCTTATCAGGTCTAGCTGAAGAAGTCACATAATCCAGGCTTCATGACTTGGCTTCTAAGGCTGACTGTCTTACTATCTTTCTTCCAGTGCAGCCACTCTTGATTTTCTCTTCTCTTTACCATCTTTAGGAAAAGACTTGGGGCACAGTCATGAGTGTCTTTTCTTATCTGGCACTCACTATGTCTTCTTCTATGGATAATTCTTACCTTGGACTTTCACTACCTCCTTTCTCAGATCCCACTGTGCTTTCCTTGCTCAACCTTGAGCTCTCTCTGCTGACCCTGAACTCTCATGATCCCATCCTTTCTCCATCTGCTTTCCTGTTTTTCCAAGCTCCTCTTTTCTCCCTTGCTCCCTAAACTTCCCATCAGCCTTGCCAGGCAATACCTGTGCCTGATGCACCCTCATTTTGAGATGGAGCAGAAGGTTTAGAACCCAACCAGGTCCCTTCTTTGTTTCCAGAGCCCTCACCAAAGGCTGCCGCTGTGTGGAACTGGATTGCTGGGATGGCCCCAACTCGGAGCCCGTCATTTATCATGGCTACACTCTCACCTCCAAGATCCTCTTCAGTGATGTCATTAAGGCCATCAAGAACTATGCTTTCAAAGTAAGGACAAGGGACCCTCTAAGATTTCTCATATTGCACAATCCAAGATGGATAGCAGGTCTCTGCCCTCCGAGCAGAAAGCATAAACAATGAAGACTTCACCTTACCATTTGTCGTGGGTACAAGATGTGCCCTTCTGTCTGGGCACCCATGTTCTGCTTTCTGCAGAGATCCATTCCTGGAAGTTGCTGGACAGGCAGGGCACTGTCTGAGATGAGTTTGAATCTATACCAGCACAGCTGCATCCTGGACCCCACTGCAATGAAAATAATGCCCGATATCTTGAGCATGCATGGTGGGAAACTCAAACAGGGTTATTCAGCCTGGAGAAGAGACGGCTCTGGGAAGACCTTATTGCAGCCTTCTAGTACTTAAAGGGGGGTTATAAGAAAGATGGGGACAGACTTTTCAGCAGGGCCTGTTGCAATAGGAGAAGGGGTAATGGTTTTAAACTAAAAGAGGGTAGATTTAGACTAGATAGAAGGAAGAACTGTTTCACAATGAAGGTGGTGAAACACTGGAAGAGGTTGCCCAGAGAGGTCGTAGATGCCCCATCCCTGGAAACATTCCAGGTCAGGTTGGACGAGGCTCTGAGCAACCTGATCTAGTTGAAGATGTCCCTGCTCACTGCAGGGGGGTTGGACTAGATGGCCTTTAAAGGTCCCTTCCAACCCAAAGTATTCTATGATTTGTGTGGCTTTGATGTCTTAGGGTCTGATCCTAGTTTAGAGGAACCCATGTGTATGTGTTTTGGAGGAACTGATGTGAAGGACTGCTTTTACTCTGCTTTAAAAGGAATGTGCAGGTCTGGCGTCTTGTATGGCAGTGCTGGGCCAGTAGCCTTTAAAAAACCTTGGTTCTGTCCAGACTCCCTGGGCTTTCTGCTATTTTCCTTAAGTGCACTTGAGAGCTGGTATCAAGTTTCCTTTGGGGCTATAAAGCAGTGACAATCACAATGCCTTCAGCACACAAAATGACTAGGGGGACACACAGGGAACCAGATCAGGCCTATGCACGAATGGAGGAAGGATTCATGCCACCTAAGCATTTGAGCAGACCCAGTGATTTCAAAGCCTCTCTTCCCAGTAATTCCTCTGAGGTAGGAAGGCGCTATTGACCCACAGTGCAAATGGAGAGTGGAGGCACAGGGAGTCTCATCAAAGTGCCCCAGCAAGTCTGCGGGAGGCATCCTGAGCCAGCCTGGTGCCCTGTCCATTGAGTCATCATCTCCGGAAGGCATCAGCAGAGATCTGAGTAGCTACTGCACAGTTAAATTTGTCCATTTTTAACAAGTGCTCATTTTAGCAGAATACTAGACCCTACTGTTGACACACTCATTTCCAGAGAAAACAGCACTGCAGTTTATATCAGTTGCTATAGACTAGTGAAATTGCAGAGGTCACTGATGATGTATGTTGCTGTCTTGTTCTAGACCTCGCCTTACCCTGTCATCATCTCCCTGGAGAACCACTGCAGTGTCGACCAGCAGAAGGTCATGGCTCAGCACATGACGACAATCCTGCAGGACATGCTCTTGGTTGCCCCAGTTGATGGAAACAAATCCCAGTTTCCCTCCCCAGAGGTGAGCAAGGCCACTCTAGCACTTTCTGCCTTCTGAGGGTGGGACAAGACTTCTTCTGTCTTCTTGTTGGGTGCCAAGTAGTGGACAATATGCCTGAGGGCTGGTGGGAATTGCACTTGCTGAGCAACAGATACCGTCTGTGGGCACTGGTGGAATAAGAAATAGGATTATCTAGGAGTAGCCGTTGTACATGAAGCACACAATGCCCTGTTGCTCCTTGTTTGTTCTTTAAAGTCCTAGAGGAGACATCCCTGCAGGACTGAGGACATTCCTGGTCTGTTTACCAAGGCCAGGGAATGTCCTTCATCCCATGAGGATGTTGCTTTTCTGGCTTGTCCCAGAGGAGCTGAATCTTGTCTGTCTTGTGTCTGCTACCCGCACCCGAAAGATGAATATGACCTTCTTCAGGCTAATCCTCTGAAGCACTCTTAGGTTGCTGCACACGCAGGGAAGATTAGCACCACAAGGAGTGACTACAAGGTGTCTCTGTGTTTTTAATCCAGCAAGACTGGACACTGCCTGATTTCATGGTGGGTGAGATGTTCTGCTGTGTGCTGAGGGTTGTAGCATATGCTCCCCTCCTGGTTTAATGCCTTGGGTGTTCTACTGTGGAGATCCAGACTGCTGATTAGGAAGCAATGAGGGCTGGAAGAATATCTGTGATTGCTTACTCCTCAAAACTCAAGGGGAAAACCAGGACAGGTAGCCTAAAACTGTATCAAGCACAAAGTGTCCTCCCACTGAGAATGGCCTGGTGGGGGGATGGAGATGTCCATGGATGACAAGGGGAGGCCTGAGGCTGTATGGAGATGCCCCTTTGATTCCCGTGAATCGGGGCAGCTGTGGAGCTGGGAGCTGAGCTTGGACCTTGCAGGGGGAAGGAGATATATAGCCCTCAACAGTGGACTGACACTACATAATCATTAGTTGACAATTAGAAAAAATTGGAAATGGAATCTTAATATGAAAAAAAAAAGTTTCCAAAACAGAAGCCAAAATGAAACATTCATCTGTTTCCCCCTTTTGGTTTGTTTTTTCTTTCTTTGTTTTCTCTAAGCACTTTGCAGAAACACACTTTTGTGTGGATAGCTGCAGTTCCCTTTAAATTGCATTTCTTTGCTAAAGAAATAATTTGCCCAAAGTTGGATGAGCATGCCTAGCCAAAGCTGGAAGGAGTTTGTGGGTGGGATAAAGCTGGCAGTCAGCAGGGGAGAAAGGAGAGGAAAATGATCCACCCAAAATATCTTCTATATTTGTTCTCCCTCTCCCTTTTCTTCTTTCCCCTTTCTGACTTTTCCCTTTTGTTTGGGAGTGTTGTGCCTCACTTGATACAATGCCTAGCACAGAGCGAAGCCGATCTGGGTTGGTCCCTAGGCACCAGTGCAATAAATTAGGATGAATCATAATTTTTAATGCTGCTGCTTCAGCAGGACCTTTGCACTGGGGCAGACAAGGTGCTTCCATTGAAGAAGTCACTTTCCCAGGGTGGGGATACACCCAGCATGGAGACAGGACTCTGCAGGCTGTTACTGAGTTAGAAAAATCAAAGTCTTCAGTGTCACCTGGCTTGCTACCTATACTTGGTGCAGGATCAGGAAAGCTGCTGATGGCTTTTCAAAACACTGCTGTGTGACCAGGGGAACGATATGAAGAAAGGAACAATGCCAGGGAAAGTAATGTGTGATGTGTGTGTAAGGGAATGACCCCAGCTTCCCAAAGATGTTTTTCCCATTCCTGTGCTCATCTAACCTCCTGCTCTGATTGCCCAGATGGACACGTGGCCACAGCTGGAACTAAAGGGCCCATATCTACCTTAGTGAATGGATTTGGGCTGGTATGCTCCATTGGAGGGGCTGATCCATTTAGCTCAAAGGGAGAAAAATTGCCAATGTAGCAAAACCTATCCTTTTCCCTCTTGTACTTTTTCTCCGCTTTCCTGCTGTGTGAAATAGGAGAGTGCAAAGGGCTGAACTGCTGAATTTTTTTGGTGGAAAATACATTGAAGGTGAAACATTAAGAAAAAAAAAAATCCAAACCAGAAGCCTCTTCGGTTTTCCACTTCCTTGTGAAGCTGACATGAGGAAGCCTGGAACAACGTACTATTTTTCATATTAGAAAAAGGGTGGGACCTGTAACTGGGAAGAGGATTGAAAGACTATAAATAAAAACAGGTGAAGAATTGCTGCGGATTGTGTTAGCAGGGCAGTGTCAGTAATTAAAGGAAGATCAACACAGTTTGGATTCACGCTAACGCTAACGATTCACAACACAGCCCAGGGCAGGCATCTGATTTATCAGGCTCCATTCAGGAGCAGTGTTGAACTACAGAGAGCATCTAAATACCTCCCTCGAGCTGCTGTCTTTAGGTCCCCATAGTAGATTAAAGGTCTATAGGATGAAAGGCCAAGAGCCACAAAAAAGCTCCAGGCAGTTCCAGTGTTGTAGGGAAGAGCGGCTGCAATCTCTGCTGCTGGTTGCTTGTTGTAGGCCCTTCTGCCCCATCCCTGATCTGCACAGGGATCTGCCAGGGCCCCTTCCCCTTCTCCCTTCATCCCAGCTAGAAATGATTCAAAAACCCAGCCCTGGAAAGAGACTAAAACAGCTGCCAACAGTGCATGCAACTATTCAGTGTATCAGGCATATCTGAAACCCCTCCAGATCTTTGTTACTGGACACCTGTGTTTACGACAGTGGCTTTGGGTTTAAGAGACCTGTCTTGGTAGGTGACCCTTAGGACCATGAGCCCCCCAGCTGGGAGCGGCAGTGCAGTGGCAGGGGCCTCTCCCATCCCACACCTCCAGTGTCCCACCAGCTGGCCCATCAGTCACATACACTGCTGTGTCCAGTCCCCCCATTTGACATCACTTTGAGCTATGAAGCTCAGGAACCATTTCCAGTATGGCAGTGGCAACGCAGGGCTCAGCACAACTGATCTGAGCAGCAGGGTGACTGACATGCTTGGACCTGTGCTCACGGCAAGGCAGTAAACACCTCCGGATTCATCTCAGCTAAGTCTAGACTAGGTTCAGTCACAGGTCGCTAAGTCAGCAGTGGACCGTGGGAGCCATCTGCCCGGGAAGGGTTATTTTTGCTTCATACACTCAGCATGAATGTGGCTGCCTTATGCCTAACTCTACATCCATGCCTTTCTCCAAGGTTCGCCCAGCTTGTGTCAGCCTTGTCTGCAGTGCATCTTCTTGGCTGAAGTTCTTGAGCTGTTTCTCTCAATTCTCTCAAAACTTCCTTTGATAATGTGTTTCTTCCCCTTTTCTGGAGACTCTCTTAATCCTCTGATGCCTCTCATTGTTAAACCCTGCAACAAACACTCCAATTTACAACTAGGCTGAACGACATACACAGATGGAGATGTGATATCAATTAGTGCATCTGGTCTGCACATCTCCTTATGAATGTGAACATGTTAATCCTCACAGCTCCTCAGAAGTCTGGGGAGATGGATGTCTTCATCATGACAGTGGGATATAAGGTGGCAGTGCTCAGACCCTGTATATCGATGAACGTGAGCACTTCACTTTGGGCTCCTTTTGAGAACTAGTTAATACAACCAGGGGAGCTGGAGGTGTGGCCCATGTCCTTGTAAGTGTTTGTCTAAATAGTCAAGAAGTATCACACCCTGGGAGTGTTCAGTTCTCTTTGTTGACTCTAAAGGAGGTGTTGAAGGCACAGAAAGTTTGATGTGGTGGATCACTTTACAAATCTTTCAATCTCACTGATGAAAACTGGAAATCAGACCTTGTCATGGCTTTCAGGTTGCTAGTAGGGGCAAGAAACTTTCAGATAGGATAAACAAGGATATACATGGTGTTGTGTTGGCAAATTCTGAGATTGCGTTTTTCTGGAATAACTAGCACCCTCCAAAGCCGGGATTACTGAACACATCCATGTGGCAGCAAATCTCCCACTGAATTCACTGGAAGCTGCAGGATCTAGGTGTGCTTGTGGGCTGAATTAACGGATTTTGTAGCATAATCTGATCTCTTGGAGATTGCACCCAGGCAGTCACCCTTCTCAGTGCTGCTCCCTGCTGCCAACATTGCTGCTGCCTTGTTTGGGTTCAGAGTCAGCCCTCTCCAGGCTTCAGCCTTCCTCCCATAGTCAGATCTTGCACAAGAGGTACCTCGGTGGTATGGTGGTCTGTGAGCAACCATGCGCTGTTGGTGTGTTCCTTCACCTAAGGTTTTACATGGACTTTGAAAGAGGCTGGAGAGAGTTGATTCAACACAAGAAATGTGCTCCTTGGATTAACTCAGCAGCCAACTGTGTTACGCTGGTTATTATTAGTGTTGTACCATGGTAGCAGTCGCAGGATGGGTTCTTTTCAGAAGAGGAGGTATCTTTGGGAAGGGTCTGAGAACCCTTCCTTAGGCTGTCAGCACCTGAAGGTTTCACCTGCAAGATCCTTTATATACTAAAATCCCATGTCTGCTATGCACGACGCACCTGTCCAGAAATTAATGGACCTCTCTCCCCATTAAAATGTCTAGTGGAGCAGAGGGCTGCAGTGCTTCAGTCCCTGCATGGATCTCACCGTTTCCCAAGTTGTGCTTCTGTTTATAACCATACATTGTAGAGACTGTGGTAGATTAAATAACAGGGCCACACTGAGGGGCAGAAACAGTGCTGCAAATAGGTCCCATGAGCCCTGACCTCTAAGCTTCGAGGCTTGGCTTTGTTTGCTGCACCACATTCAGTTTTGAAAAAAAATAGTATATTTTTATTGCCTCTAATAGGACAAGCGTTCAAGTTGTCTAGTTGAGGGGATGGACAGCTCTGTATCAGAGGGGAATCTGTGGGCTATCTGGAGTTTTCAGACTCATGGCTTGTGGTTTCAGAGACTGGCCAGAGGCAGGGCAAAACCTCAGTGGAAAAAAAAGACTTATTTTTTATTCATATCTGTTCATAATAACCAGTGACTGATGCAACCCTGGCGCTGGTTGCAGCTGAGGAGCTGTTATATCCTTGGTCCTTCAGGGCAAACCAGAATATTTTCTAATCACCAGCTATTTCATCCACTTTTCCTTGTGTAGCAACTGAAAGGGAAGATCCTTGTGAAAGGCAAGAAGCTGAGCAGGCAGGAGGATCTCACCGGAACAAATGGGAACAACAACCTGGAGGCTGAGGATGTCTCCGATGAAGACGAAGCAGCTGAAATTGAAGATGAATCTGTAAAGACTGAGATACAGCAGAAGGGGAAGGTAAGTAAAAGAAGTAACTGAGTCCTGAAAAGGGGCAGACCTGGAGAGGCAGAAAAGCTATAAACTAGACTTTTGCCTATTGCAGAGGGCTCTGAAGGCCTGCATCAGGAAATCCTGTCTTGTTAGCCTATCCCATGACTTATGCTGGGAAACCTCTTTCTACATGGGCTTTGTACCATGCAAAAAAGAAAAAAAAAAAGGCAATTGAAATATTCTTTTAATATGTTCCCAGCTAAGTTAGTTTTCAGTGTGTTTTCAGCTACTCAGCTGGGAATATGGAAGGGTGAATTGTTGAAATCGCTGAAGCTAAGGATCCTGGTTCTTTGCTCAGTTTAATGATCTCTGTCCGAAGCACAAAGAGAGATCTTGCAGAGCCAGCCAAGCACGAAGGCTGTCTTTTTTCCTTAAAATGAGGCTGGAGGACCCTGCAGCTGGGACAGGCCTGGAAGTAGCATTTATGGAAGCGGTGGAAGGGCACATGTTCAATCTATCTCTCTCTGATTTCCAGACATCTGTTTGTCATGGGACCACCATGAATTTGTTTGTTACCAGAGGCTGATGCTTTTCTAAGCCACATTTTGGGACATACCTGCACCTTCACTGGCCATGTTTTTCTGAGACAGAGGAAGTGGGGAGGGAAGAGCTATGTATCTTTGGGGAAGGAGTGGTTGGTTACCAAAGCAATTGGGATGACTATTTCTGGGAGGAAAAGGCTGGCCTTTACACCAGTGTTTTGCTCCCTTATGGAGGACACTCATTTTTCCAGACTGCAGGTCATTGTGAAGGCCATATCTGTTACGGACTAGGTTCATAGGTGACATAAATACATTTGGTCCCACTTGATGGCAAAGCTGATTGACATTGCCTCTGGATCTGGTCTGATCTATGCTTCCCCTTGCTGATTTGCTCACTCTTTGAGGGTCTTTCTTTCTCTGAACTGCAGTCAATAATGTGTATAATTTTGAAGTTTGTCATTTTCTTTCCATGCCTCTGATGAGAGCTGGTGGCTCTCACTTCACCCTTGCACCAATGAATGTGGCTGTGGAGTAGGAGGCACTTACAGTATGAGAACTTCCTAGTTCAAGAGAAAAATGCTCAAGCTCTGGGGAGGCCAAAACACGCTTCCCATCCCCTTATTTTCAGGTTTGCATGCTTGGCACCAGGACAGTATGGAAAACTCATTGCTAAGACTCAGTTGTAAAGTTTAGCAACTGGAGGCAGCCATTGATGTTGAATGTGTAATAAGTGATCATGCAGAAGGCAGCAGAAAGGGTATCCCACCAATGAAGAGAGAATCCATCTGAAGAACATCATGCAACAACGGTGCTGGCCCAGCAAAGCATCCGTTGTGTGAAATCCTCTCTTAGCTCACCAATACAGGCTGATTGGGTTGTTCCTGTGTTTGTAGCCCTAATCACCTGTGAGTTGTGATAGCCAAGCTGAAATACTCATTCACATAATAACATGCAAATAAATGCAGAAGGAGGGATGGTCCAGATGAAATGAAATATTCTTGGTAGTAACATTTGGGAAGTCAGTGATATCATTGGACAGGCCAGGATGTGCCTGAGAGGACAGTGATGATCTGGGAGGAGGGATAAGCAGTCTCCATGCAGGGCAAGGGACGTGGCAAGGGCAGCCTACCCCTTTTCTATTCTCACTGCATAGGGGTGCCACTGAGTGTTGATAGTGTGCATCCTTTTCATGTGAAGATGGTGGAGAAGAGAAGCCCCAGGGGTCCTAGACAAAATATGATAAATACTTTTGAGTATGACTGCAGAAACACCCCACAAACCTCTTCCTCTCCTGCTTTTAGAGTGACACCTTGAAGCTGGCCAAGGAGCTGTCAGACACAGTTGTCTACTGCAAGAGCGTCCATTTCAATGGCTTTGAGGACCCCAGCCATCCTCGGGCTTTCTATGAGATGTCATCATTCACAGAGAGCAAAGCTCTGAAACTAGCCCAGGAGTCTGGTATGTATGTTCTGCCCTGGCAAAAGGCCATCATCTGTCCCAGTTCCCCGTAAAGGGACAGCTAGCGGTGGTTAAGCATGAGGAAAAGGCATCCTGAAAGACATGGGTTATGATCTCTTTGGCCATGCATGTCACTAAGAGACAGTGGGAATAACTTAATATCATAGAGGCTGTTACCAAGACGGGCATTTCATACAGGTAGTTTACATTCAGCCACACCCACTAGGCAGGGGAGCATTATATAGAGCAGCATCAAGAAGAGCTAAAAGTAGCCCCCATCACTGAAACGGCCATTTTGTTTTATTTTGTAGGAACCAGTTTTATTCATCACAACATCAGGCACCTGAGCCGGATCTACCCTGCAGGCTGGAGGACAGATTCTTCCAACTACAACCCCATCGACTTGTGGAACGTAGGCTGCCAGATCGGTGGGTGCAACTGGGAGGTCAGAGAGGGTCAGACTGCCTGGGTCGCCCATGACCTGACTATGGAGGGGCTTCAACTGAGGTAGATGTGTGATCTCAAGCCATTTGCAGCAGAGAGGCTCAGTGGTCACTGGGAGAGATCAGCTTTTCAGCCAATGCTCAATGACTTCTCATAGACCATTTTCTGGCCCACCTCAAAACCGTTAGGAGAGCCTTTCCTGCACATTAATGTGTACATCCCTGCCATTTCACTGGAAGCAGAGTTATTGCCATTTAACAAAGGAGGAGGGAACCAGGAGTTACAGTCACTTACTGAAAAGTGTGCTGAAATCTCTGGTAGAGATGTAAATCAAACTCAGCTCTCTTGAGCCCTACAGCAAGGCCATAACCATAAGGGCCAAGCTGTGGCCTGAGCTGTTCCCTGCAATCACAGCAGCACATCATGCTTACTCCCAGGGCATTAAGGCCCCTGATGTCTCAGAGATTTGATGAAAACAAGGGTCCCAGAGCCTGATAAGTGAATTATATTGTAGCTCTCGTCCAGGACACCTGGTGCACCGGTAAGCGGGCAGATGACATGCTTGGGTCTCTTGGTGATACTGGATGTTGGAGATGTCCCAGTTGTGTCTGTGTGGCCCAGCCAGGCAAGAGAACCTGCAGATGCAGGGCTCCCTGGCCCCCAGCCATGTGGACCTGCATGGGCTGGATGTGCCTGGCAGCATAGGAACTTGCCGAGTGCTGCAGCCCCCATGAGGGGCACAAGTACCACCCATCGGCCTGTTTCCCTAGCACTGAGTCTGGCCTCGCGAGAGTCGCTGGGAGGCAACATCAGGTCTTTTTGGGTTCACTAAAGCCAGAGCTACATGCCTTATCTGACCTGAATTCAGTTTGGGTGCCCAAAATAAGTTTTTTTCAGAAGCCCTGAGTACTTGCAACTCCCAGTAAAACCAGTATACTGCAGTTATTAAAGTCTTGCTTGCAGGTGGAAAAAAAGGGGAGTGCCTTAAAATGCTTTTGGCCATCAAGTATTACAGGTTATGTAAGACCCAGGACCAGGATAAGTTGCAGTCTGTCCTAGAGGTGTCTTAGAAGTTTCTAAAGAGGTTAGCATCACCCTTGAGAAATCGAGGGAGTACTGAGGAGGTGCTGGGATCCATGTGCCACTCCCTTTGTGGTATTAGTGAGACTGTTCACTGAGACTGCTTCCAGGTTTGACATCAATGCTTTTGAAAAGACAGTGGCAAATTGGAAAGAATACAAGAAATCTACCTGGTGTTAGGACACCAGTGAGGCTTGATCTATTTTGGGCAGGGGACAATAAAGAGATGATTTGATCACAGCTTCCGTACGACTGCATGAGGAGTTCAGACAGCAAGGAGCTCTCTAGTCTAACCAGCAAGGGCATCAATGGCCCTCAGGATGGCAAATGGAAATAGGCATATCTGGGCTGGAAAGGAGGTTTTTTTAATGAGGCTAAGTAGCCAGAAAAACAATCTGAGAAGGATTTGCTGGCTTCACTGCAGGAGATAACTCCTTCAGCATAGAAACGAATAGGTTCTTCTGAAAGATGCAGTTGCCCAACCAGGTGACAAAATTCAATGCAGGACACTTTTTGACCCTGTGGCAGGCAGGAGGACAACTGAGATGGCTGTAATGGCTCCTCCTGTCTCTAACATCTACGAATGTAAGAAATCCTGTGGGGTAGTAGGCTGCGAGGGTCAGAGTTTATCGGTGCTCTTCGAAGCATGGAAAAGCCAATGTTTATGTCCATGAAGTGCAATTTCCTGTGAACAGAATTAGTATAAAAAGACTCCCATTGATTTATCTGAAAGTGACTGATGTTATTTACTTATGTTGCAGTTGCCCTAAATTTCCAGACAGCAGGCACAGAAATGGATGTCTACCAGGGTCGGTTCCAGGACAATGGGTTCTCTGGGTATGTCTTAAAGCCGGAATTCCTCCGGGATGAGCAAACCAAATTCAATCCAAAATCCATCACAGAAGGAACATGGGGGACAAAGAAGAAACTTCTGCTTAAAGTAAGAATAGAAGTCAGAAAATCTCTCAGTAGCATCCACCTTCGGGGGGGTGTATAGGTTGTACCCTCTCCTTCTCCTCATCCCACCTGGGCAATGTTGTCCTAACCCTACTCATTTCCCACCGCTGGGGTCTCTGCTTCAGTCCTGCATGGGCTCTCATCCTCCAGAGACTTACATGTTTAATGTTCGGTGATAGGAGAGGTTAATGACAATATTCACTGTCGTTACAGAAACATACAGGCAGACATGCAGTCAACAGTCACCACTGTTGTTTCCAAGTATCATTTGATCACTGTGGGGACAGTTAGAAAAGTCACCTGTCCCCTAGACAGCTGGTGGGCTGGAGCAATGTTCCTTAGGTGCTTTGGCTCATGACAGCTTCCTCTGAAGGATGTCACAACACTGTCTCTGAAAGACAGGCTAGTCACAACAGGTCCTGCACTCCTGGAGAAGGAGAGGGAAGTTTGCCAAGGAGACCCCACTCCTGATGATGTCCTGATCTCTTCCTCTGTTTCCTCCACAGATCATCTCTGGTCAGCAGCTGCCCAAGGTGAACAAAAGCAAAAACTCCATTGTTGATCCTAAGGTAACGGTAGAGATCCACGGCATCCAACAGGATAACAACAAGAAGCAAACCAAAGTCATTGAAAACAATGGTAAGGGGATTTCTTCCATGCTGTGCTCTCCTGGGGCAGTAACCCTGTGGTTTCATGTAGCAGAGTGTTCCTCACCAAGACTGCTGCCCTGTGGCCAGACTGGCCCAGGTGCACCCAAGCCTGCCACGCTAAGCAGATACATGAGATGCTGTTGGCCTACTTCAGTGCAGGGACTCTGGTTATAGTCTGCTGGTGGCATGAACTAGCCCCACAGACTGATGTCCCTATGGAGAATTACTTTCAGGGGTTCTTTCCTCTCTTCTCTCTCTGAGATGTTTGGAGACAGAAATTCCCTGCAAAACATCAGCCATATGAGTTGTTTCGAGACTGGCTGCCAAATTTGCAGAGCTAGAGATTTGGAAATTCTCTTTACCTCCATGCAGCTAGACTTGACCTGGCATGGACAGGTCCCCACCAAGATCTTCCCAGAGAAGGCTTCTTCTGAGGGTGATTTTATCCTGAAAGTGTCACAAACTCACAAGAGATTGAGGTTGCAAGGGACTTTGGAGCTGACTATTCCAGCCCGTGCCCAAAGCAGGACCAACCTCAAAGCTAACTCAAGATGCTCAGATTAATTTTGAATATCTTGAAAGATGGAGGTTTCCTAGACTCTCTGGGCTCTGTCGAGTGGTCTAGTCTTTGACCTCGTGATAAAATAAATCACAGAATTACAGAATCACTAAAGTTGGAAAGAACCTTCAAGATCATCAAGTCCAACCATTAACCCAACACCACTATGCCCCCTAAACCATGTCCTGAAGCGCCATATCCACACGTTTTTTAAATGCTTCCAGAGATGGTGACTCCACCACCTCCCTGGGCCGCCTGTTCCAATGCTTGACCACTCTCTCAGTGAAGAAATTTTTCCTAATATCTAATCTAATCCTCCCCTGGCGCAACTTGAGGCCATTTCCTCTCACTCTATCACTAGTTAGTTGGGAGAAGAGACCAACACCCACCTCACCACAACCCCCTTTCAGGTAGTTGTAGAGAGCGATGAGGTCTCCCCTCAGCCTCCTCTTCTCCAGACTGAACAACCCCAGTTCCCCCAGCCGCTCTTTGTAAGACTTGTTCTCCAGACCCCTCACCAGCTTCGTTGCCCTTCTCTGGACATGCTCCAGCACCTCAACGTCCTTCTTGTAGTGAAGGGCCCAAAACTGAACACAGGATTTGAGGTGCGGCCTCACCAGTGCCAAGTACAGGGGCACGATCACTTCCCTAATCCTGCTGGCCACACTATTGCTGGTACAGGCCAGGACGCTGTTGTCACGGTCTGAATACTGTGGCCTTCAGAGTTTGCAGAGGGCAAGTTCAGCTGTCTCTCCTGTGAGAGTAACGTGGCAGTAGGAGCCTGAGAAATCAGTCCTCACCCTCCCACTGACAAACACAGAGGTACACACACACTACTTTTCTGCCTGGAGTAAGAGCCAAAGGCTAGAAAGCCAATACATTTTTTCCTCCCTGTTAACAATGTTTCCCTTTTCCTCTTTCCTGTTTGAAAAAATCTGGCCCGGCTCCTAAAGCCACGGCCGTTTCCGTCACCTACAATGATTTTTATAATGTCTCAAGTGAAAGCTGTGTAGGGAACCTTTCAGACCTGCCAGGCCTGTTCCTCGGGGCTGCTCAGCACACCCAGCCCCACGGCCAGCCCTTGGCTGGGCAGAGGGACGCTGGAGGGATGCTGGAGGGAGTGTTGCCCAGTGGAAAATGAATCAAACCATGAAAACATCAATGTTGGAAAGGGGCAGCTGCAGAGAAGGGGTTGCATATCATGGGCTGAGGTTTCAGATATGTGACCATGCTTTGGCAGCTCACCCAGTTTGATGCTGGTGGGATTGAAGTGGGGGCTGTGGGCACAGATCAGGTCCCAGTGGTGCAGCCAAGGACCTTGAGAGGCTGTGGGAACCTGCTGCCTCAGCAGCTCCGAGTGTCTTACTGAGGCTCTGAGATGGGTAGAAAATCCCGCCCAGATGTCAGTACAGTGAAACCTACTGTCCTAGGGCCCATGACTTTCCCTCATCTTTCATGATTTCTGCTTCCATGAGAACAGCAACATGGTTTTCTTTCCCTAAGGATGAAGGGGGTCAGGAGCAGATGTGTGTTATCTGAACAATTGAGTTGATTTAATCCTATGAAAGTCCAACACCAGCACAGGTATTTTGCTATGGCACTGTCCACAGCCCCATCTCAGCACCTTCAGGGACAGCTGAAAGATCCCTGCCTCCTGCCGAGCCGTCCACAAACCGTCCGTGACCAGCTGGCTCGAGCTGACATTTTGCAGTCCTTGGGCTTCTGCTCTGCACAGGCCAGGCCGATGGCAGCAGGGTTTCAAACAGGATGACCTCTCCTCCTGTTTGGTTCTGGGGAGTGCTTTATTGGAACTGCAGAGAGCACCTGCCGTGACCTGCGTAGAGAGCACTGAGCTTGCTCTTCATCTCTCATCTGATGTGGCGGTGCTCAGTTTTGTTGCAGTGAGTCCGGATCACAGGATTCTTACCCATAACAGAAGTGGGGTTAATCTGGCTGTCTCAGACACTGCCCTTATACAGGGAGACATAAAACATTTTGCCCACCGATTTGATGATGCTTTTTGTAATCAGACACTCCTTATTAATCTTTCTTGCAGACAGGGAAACTGAGGCACAGGGAGTGGTGACAGATAGGTCAAGGTACCTTGAGCACTCAGTGAGACTTAAAGCCGCAGAAGGCTGTCACAACACAAAGGCACAGCTCTTCTCTCTCTCTCTGCTCCCCCTTGGTTTAGAACTGTAAAAATCTGCAGCTGGTCCAATGGCAACCAAAGATATCCACATATCAGCCAGCGAGAGGCTGTGGAGCAGAGCTGAGTTCACGCCCCTCCTGCCTCTCGCTGCCTTCTGGGAGCATGGTGCTGAGGTCTGCAGTGAGCAGCCGAAGCTGAAGGATTTAATACCAGGTAGCAAATTGGTGTCAGTGCTGGGAACAATGATCTTGGCACCCCCGGAGGCCTTTGTCCTGGGTCAGATTAGACTGGCAGTCAGGCAAAGTCTCCATCTATTTGCAAGCATTTCTGACTGCCATCCTTATCTGCCAACATCTCTGACTGCCATCCTTGTTTGTGAGCAGCTCTGATCTCCATCCTTGTCTGTGTTGCTCAGGCTTTAACCCAAAGTGGGACGAAGAGTTTACATTTGACATAGAGATCCCTGCACTTGCCCTGGTCCGGTTTGTGGTGGAAGACTTTGATATGTCGACCAAGAATGACTTCATTGGGCAGTACACCCTTCCCTTCACTAGCCTGAAGCAAGGTAAGGTCCTGCTCCCTGTTCCTCACACTCACTGAGCCTTCTGGGAAGCTCCAGCATCCTGGATGAGTGGTCCAGACCCCTTACACCTCTTTCTGGGGTATGGACAAGATGATAAATGGTCTATTAAGCAGCTGTTAACAGTTTCTGAGGAAGGGATCCCCTTGTCACCAGTGGCCTCGGGCACGTAACGTTACCAGTGCTCAAAGTCATGCCTCTCAGACCTACCTGTTCTGTGGGGTACTGGGAGCAAAATGCTCTCAGAAGCAGGGAGGTGTTTTTTCAGGGTCTTGGCAAATGTTAGGAAATATTTTTCCAGCTGGACTAAAGGCCACTTTCCATCTGTGTCTCTGCTTCCAGGTTACCGCCACATCCATCTTCTGACCAAGAATGGAGACCCATATTCCTCCTCCACCCTCTTTGTGTACATCAATATCCAGGACTGCGATTAGCAGCTCAGCTCTTTCAGGGCACAGCGAACCTCGTTAGAGACCTAGAAGGAATTCAGCATGAGAAGTCTGCTAATATCAGGGTCCCCTCAAATCCCCAGTGCCTTCTCTTGGAGCAGCACACAGTGTTCCATGGGACCCCTGATGTGAAATAACCATCAGCCCTTCTCCATTCTGCGTGCTGGAAACATCCCAATGCTGCTGTTGACATTAATCCTTTTGTACCTGTTCGACCAATCCATCTAGGTTTTTAGTTCACTTTATTTAGTGTGATTTTTTAATTCTGCTTTTAGCGAGAGGATAGGGACTCCTTTTTAGCAAAGTACAGCTCTTGGGTTGCGTTCGGTCAGACATCTGGATAAAACACCCAACATCCATGCAAGAAAAAAATCCACCCACCACTGAAATCAGTGGCCGGATGCCAGGTGACTTCTTGCAACTTCAGATGTCAGCTGTCTTTCACCCTACGAAGTCTTAAATGGGGACACAATTCTCTTATCTGTTACAGATTAAAAAAGAAAGCTGCACTACAAAGGCCCATGTTATATAACTTGACTTTCCTTTTGTATTATAATAAAAAATACATGAACACTACTCTGCCTGTGTGCCTGGCTCTCAGCCAGATCGCTTTGCATTCAAAGCCTGGCTCTCCTCCTGTGAAGGAGAAAGAAGCTGCCGAACGGCAGATTTCCCTCTATCCCAAAGTGAAACCCACTCAAAGGGAACCTCAGAGAATGTCTTTTGCTGATGACAGTGGAAATATGCTCAACTGACAGTAGGGCTTTTTTTTGTTTTTTAAAATGCAGTAAAACTTTCTTTGTTTGTGTTTTTATAGAAAAACATCATTTTTGAACACAGAGGAAGTGGCAGTAGAAACCGTTGTAAATGTTAGGCTGGTCCCGATTGCACTGTAGAGGTAACCTAGCACAAACAGACAAGAGTGTTTTGAACAGCAACACAGTATTTATGGCAAAAGGCGATTTTTCTTCAAGTACAAATACAGAGTTAAGGGAATATTGTTGAAATAAAATAATATATATTTTGAAGTGCCAACTATGTTGCTAACGTGTTAGACTATTAAAAGGAAAAAAAATCTGGAAAAGTTCAATTACTTGTCAGTATTTGCCTCTTTGTCGTACTTGAATACAACACACATGAAGTTGGAAATAGACCTGCTTAGTTTCTTAAGCTATCAGACTTCCTGGGGTTCTTCATGACTGGCAGTGGAGAGGACGGACTGCTACCACAGAGGTTAATGTCCTTTTCAACAAATTCCAGTCCACTCAGTCCCCCACCTACTTTGGAGTCCAAAATAGCCTGGATTTAGTGATTCTTTGGCCCAATGCAAAACTGGGTTTCATTTAGTCCTACCTGGAGTTTGTTATGCTGCAGTAATCATTGCTGGACGCATTGATTTTTCCTCTTCACTACAAATATTGTGTGATGTTGTAAACCATTGCCAAATTAAATGTGAATTATATCCACAACTCAAAGGCTCTTACTGAATGAATAACCAGCAGCTGAAAGAGTCCACTGAGGCAGATCGGGGGGGTCCTGCAGTGACGTGGGCTCTCAGCTCACCTTGGGGATGGGGCATGTTGTAGCAGGAGATGCATTTGAAGGCCAAGGCTGGAGCATCCTTGAATCCCACTCTGAGACAGCCTGAGTTCGATCCCTGCTCCCAGGATGCTCTCAGCATCTTGTTTCAAGGAGTCATGGGATATAAAAGCAGGAGCGAAGGATACCCAGGACTGCCCCGTACCATGCAGGGAGCTTGCAGTGCGCGGCCTGAGAGCAGGCATGATCAGAGGCATTCGTGCCCCTCTCTCGTGTCCGCATCATCTCTTGTGGGGCGAGTTGGATCAGTCTGCTGAGTTGGCTGAGAACAAATCAATTGCATTTTTGGTGTTGCAGGAACAGATTTTCAGTTGGGTTATTGAGAGAAGCCAGCCCTCACCTACCTGCTGTGGCCAGCACTAGAGAAGTGGGGGACAGGGAGCGGGGAGAGATGTGGGGGCAGAACCACACTATCCAGGGTCATGGACTACACAGAGAAACCAGGGTTTCCTCTGCCTGTTGTGCACTTAAATAAAGGCAGACAAGTTCCATGGGAAGAGAGAACATCCCTCATCAGGTAGGAGAGTTGGGGGAAAACTACTGGAGCCAGGTGGGAAAGCAGCGGAGATGGAGATGGGATGGACTAGAGCAAGCATGGCCAGCAGGGCAAGGGAGGGGGTTCTGCCCCTCTGCCCCGCTCTGGGGAGACCCCCCTGCAGTGCTGTGTCCAGCTCTGGAGCCCTCGGCACAGGAGAGACAGGGACCTGCTGGAATGGGGCCAGAGGAGGCCCCAGCAATGCTCCGAGGACTGGAACAGCTCTGCTGGGAGGACAGGCTGGGAGAGCTGGGGGGGCTCAGCCTGGAGCAGAGAAGGCTCCGGGGAGACCTTCCTGCAGCTGCCAGGACTGAGAGGGGCTGATAAGAAAGATGAGGACAGACTTTTCAGCAGGTCCTGTTGCCATAGGACAACGGGTAATGGTTTTAAATGAAAAGAAGGTAGATTTAGACTAGATAGAAGGAAGAAATGTTTCACAATGAGGGTGGTGAAACCCTGGCGCAGGTTGCCCAGAGAGGCGGTAGATGCCTCATCCCTGGAAACATCCCAGGTCAGGTTGGACGGGGCTCTGAGCAACCTGATCTAGTTGAAGATGTCCCTGGTCACTGCAGGGGGGTTGGACTAGATGGCCTTTACAGGTCCCTTCCTACCCAAATGATTCGATGGTTTTATGATTCTATGATAGACAATGCTGCAATGTGTCCTCTCTCTCCCCAAAGGAAGGGACATGGTCCATGCCATTATCGAGGGATCTCATCTCTGAGCAGATTAGGAAGTTCTGGAGCCCCAGTCTTGGCGAAAAGCTCTGGTGAAAAGAGCAGCAAAAACAGGACATGGCCCACCAGACCCCATAGCAAAAGTGGCAAGTGACATGAAAGGGAGTATGTGGGTGAGAAGCTTTCCTTTAGAAACTAGAGGCAGAGAGTAAAACCAGCTGTCCGCATGAGGAGAGGAGAGCAGCAGCAGTTTCCAACAGGCCCCAATATCAGAAGTATCTATTTTCTGTAAAAACCCGTGCTGGTTTCTGAGTCCGTTCATGTGTGCCAGTAAGCATCGTGGCAGGAGGAATGAAAGCAACTTGTAGGGAAACATCCTAATCTCCCTAATCCGGCTGTATTTCCATCGCTCTGCATTTGATTGCGTGATGCTTGTCAAGTGCACGGTCATGGCTGATAGGTGGCATCACTGCATTTTCTTGAGTAGCACATGCAATTTATTAATTTGGGAGCTGGCAGGAGCATGCCGCAGCGGGATGATGCAAATTTGTTGCTTCCAGCAGTGGCAATAGAGGCTGAAGCAGGGATAAAGAGCACTGATTGTATCCAGCGTGAGCACAACAGGAGCAGGTAATTTGGCTGATTGGTGTCTCTGCTTGAGTCTCACCTTACTCTGCACGGTGGGGCTCAATGGGGTTTGGGCTGGACCCTCATGCAGAAATGGGACAAGGTGGTGGCAGGAGCATGGAGGTAATGACGGGGTCATGTCATGTTCATGGGCGATGGGGGGGCTTCAGGAGCAGGGTACATGGGCATGGGGAGACAAATGGTCCTGGCTATGTGGTGTTTGGGAACAGGGAGGGCCTCACCTCCTCAGTTTGTTCTTTTAAAAAAATCCCAAATCCCATTAAGGACCAGTTGTTTGAAGGATCTGTGGCCCCACAGAGCTTTTCTCTGCTGCCGTCCTACCCCACATGCTGATCAAGGACACCTACGGTGCCACCCCTGGCTGTTTATTTGGAATCACTGATCAGGTTGGAAGTGGGGTACAGCTGAAAAACCACATCTTCTGGGTTTTTAAACATATGTGTTTCTTCCTTTAGTTTACAGTTGTATCCCTAATCACTGATTGCTCACATTTACCCCTGCCCCCCCCGACTGGACTGAGCTCGCAGTGTGGGATGGGCGCTCTCAGCCCCATGGACGTCACAGGGACAGAGCCCTGATAAAACCGTCAGTGGGACACACTCTGCCTCAGGCCATACCCAAAACCCTTCTGGCTTCCTCCAGCCTCTGCTCTGCAGGCAGGTGGACTCAAGTTCACCTGCAGCCGGTTGTGCTGAGGGAGGCCATGTGAGATTGGAGACGCTGTCTGAACAAGGAAAAAATAGTCAGAGTCTTGTCTTGGCAGTCAAAATCAACTGTGTCTAACCCTAAATCTCACCATCCCCTTGAAATAGATCAACTAATAAATATGTTCCTAATAAGTGGGGTTTTTTTCCCAAGCCAGGTTCTCATTTGTTTTAACTGCACTGGGCTATGCATGTTAGCCTACAACTGATTCGTGCTGTTCTTAGGTGAGCAGCCTTTTTGCAAGGTGAGAAGGGGCTGAACTGGCTGATCTCACTCCATGGGCTTCCCCATCACACATCTGGCTACTCCATTATGTTTTTCCTGACCTCAAGGCTCCCCTTCTGTCCTCCTAGGGCTTCCCCCTCATCTCCCCACCCAGAATTTACATAGCAGCTGCAAGTAGCCTTTGTCTTGCCTAATTTTAAACTTCTACAAATGAAGGAAGATCATGGACTTGTGCAGGCAGCAATTTGCAAAAGGGAGAGGAAAGAAGAGGCTACAATACGGTTGTGTGACTCATACTTGTCTTCATGGCTATCAGCAATAAAGTGTCAAAAAGAGGCAAAAACATCCCGCAAAGTTGTTCCCGCAAAAGGTTTTGCCTCCTTGGGTTCAGGGTTTGCAGGGAGAAAGGAGCCATCCCCTGAACAGTGGCTGCTGGAATGACTGCGTTGGAGCTGGGCCTGATTGAGATGTTGGGTCGGGTTCATTGAGCAAATGTCTGTACTTCTTCCCTGCAGCTCCTGAGAGAGCGAGGGTTGGTCCCGGAGTCACTGGATGTGGATGGCCCCTGCGGTCTCAGAAGAGTCCACACTGCTTCTTCTCATTCTGCTGCTTCCATTTGGGCATCTGGTAGAACTCATCCTTGGACTTCCCAAAGATATCGTGGAAATCGGCATCAGAGAGATAGTACTGCAGCGGGAGGAGAGAGCAAGGAGAGGTCAGCTTTGGCTTTTGCAGAGGCTGGGACACCTCCATCAGCTGTATCCCTTCCTCACTGTGCCACTGTTGACCTCTGACTCCAGGCCAACAGCTCCTGTCCAGCTGCCTGTCCTCATGGTGGGAAGTGGAATGTCTCAGCAACTGTTCCTGCTTCCCAAAGTAACAGAGGAGTATAAGCCCAGCAGCCCAAAGGAATGCTCTGGTTTTGAGGGGTTAGCATGCTCTGGCTGGGATTTGGTCCCTGCTAATCATGCTGAGGCCAGGACAATTCATAGTGCATGGGAGAAGTTCTGCTGGCCAAAGTTTTGGGTGGTTTCTTAGGTAGTGATTGACAGTGAAAGCATCTCCCTGTCGCTCAGTTCCCTCCACCAAATATTCTACTGGAAATGTTCACTCCTGTTGCTGGAAAGGCAGAAAGCTCTCTAGATAGCAGGCTCATCAGTGACACGGAGAAAGACCCTGTGGGAAATGGAGGTTGAGTTTTCCCCGGCATTTCGGGTAGAAGAAAGCACTCATGCACAGCCCAGCTGAAATACAACCATTAGCACATGGGCATTGCCACGGGGCAGAGCTGCTAGCCCAGCTGTGATCAGCTCTGTGGCTGTGGATGTTGGTCTTTGCCAAGAGATCTGTTGGGGCAAGATATTGGTCAAACTTGGGTTGTAGAGAGGAGAAGGAGTCAGCCCCCTGCGTCCCTCCCATTGGTGTGGTTGGACTCAGCTACAATCACTGCCAAAATCCTTGGGCTGATCAGAAATCTGAGATGTGGCATTCCTCCCTGTCCCTGGATGGGATTTGCTGAAATGCAAGCTTTCTGACAAAAAAATTAGAGATGCCTTCTGGAAGTAGTTTCAAATGAAAACAAACACCCACAGCCCAAGCAAATACAAATCCTGGCTTCATTCTCAGCTGTGTCACCTTGTCTCACAGGAGCTGCACTTTCGCTTTCGATTCTCTGTCCCTCCAAGGGCAGAGGTTGGGTGACAGAATTAAACAGCTCCACCAGAAGAAAATGGTTTGAAAATTAACTCCTTAAAATTATTTTTTCTTCCAGAAAAAAAAAATTAAAAATACTGCAACTATGGTAAAACTACCACAATTTCCTCTCATATAAAGATCCCGCTTTTTGAGGAGACCTACGTGTCCAGGTAGCATCAACTTGAGCCTGAAGCAGGACTTAATAGCTTAATGTACTAGCACCCTTAGCCAACAACTAAGTTCCAGGTTAAGCTACAAAGGCATCAAACCAGTAATGCTGTCACCTCTTTTTTAGTGGGATCCACTCCTTCTGGAAGTTCATCCACCGTCTTGTTCATCAGCACCTCTCGGGAGTAAATTCCTTCACCGTTGGGCACCAGGGAAAGGCTGCTATTGCTGTAGCTGTTGCTGTCACTGTGGTTGAAGTGTGATTTATATTCAGGGGAAGCACTTGCCGTACTTGAACCAGCCAAGTTGGTCATGCTGAGGGTCCTCTTGTTCAGGCTGATGTTGCTAAGGTCCTGCCAAATGGAGGAAAACATCTCAAAACAAGAAGCTCTGGCAGAGCAACTTGGGGGTTGTCCCAGGATCTTTCTCTCTGTTGGGGATGAGGGGACTGTTTCTGGCACAGACTATCTGTTGGTCTGTTGCTCCAAAGTGGCAAGGAGAAAGTCCGAACTAAAACATTAGTCCAGCAGCTCCATCAATGTTACATCTTGATGTTAAGACTGCTAAAAGCACAGCACTGTTAAGAGCCCTTAGAAATAACTGGAGATACTTACAGTAGTCTCATTTTTCTCCAGATAAGAGCGGGGAAGGTGCGTGTGGGAGGACAGAAGGTGAGATTAGGTAGCTGTCATGTCTAAAACGTCTAAGTTACCTGCATACCCTTCCCAACTTGCCATCTCTCCTGGTTCAAAGTCCCTGACACTTCCTTCCAGCCTTCCTCCTGCCCCTGTCTGGGGCAGAACTGGTCCCATGTGATGATCGTGCCTGGGACTGTTGGGACCTTGTTTCCTCTGTGTTTTGTAGGATCTCCCATTGGGGCTGTACCCTTCTTGACCAGGGGCCCTTTGTCCAGGGTCTCAGCGGCCACAGCACTGCAAACTACTCATACAATGCTTGACTGCACGCTCATTTAGCCGCACACACTTTTATTTGCACAGGTGGTTTAGAAAGCAGCTGGCCAAACTCCTGCCCACAGATGCCTCCGAACAGGACTGGAAAAGGCCCTGGTGTATTTATGGGTTATTAATCACATCTCCCTCTGCTTTCCACAGAGGAGCACAGCTCTGACCCTGACAGCCTGAGGTCCCCGTGCCTGCTCCGACCGTTATGTCCTCTCTTTTGTGCCAATGCGGGGGACACGGTGGTGTTTAAACCCAGGCGTTTCCCACCCATATGGCCGAGAAGCAACTCACCACTTTGATCTCGGATATAGCCGACACATCTCCTAAACTGTTCTTCATCTCCTCGTAGGACTTGCCATCCTAAAGGTAGAGAGAGCTGTAAGAAGCACGGGCTGACTTTAACTAACACGTGCTCCTGTTCTCTAATAAGGTCAGGAGATCACATGAATTTTAAAGCGTAGTGGTGCCCATTGAGGTGGCAGCTGGTGCCTCCTGAAATCCCCAGCTCCTGGAATCAGGAGACTGTGCCAGAATCTGAGCTTTCACTTGAAAACAAAGAAACAAATGGACTTTAGCCTTTGCAGTTGTACAGTAACAGGTGAAAACAGGACATTTAAAGACTTCAGAGAGCAGAAGGCAAATAAAGAGAAATCATATTTACTGCTGGATTTAAATCTTTTAAATTTTAAAGGAATCTTTCAATGCATTAAAATTTGGGATAAGATTAAATTCCTTTCATTCCCTTCCCTGTTTCATTTAGTTAAAGCTACAGATCTTTCACATCCTCAGTCCCAGAACTCTTATAATTTGGTGCCATGTATTACCAGCCACCTCTTACTTCCTGAAAAAGGAATATACTAGATATATTGGCAAAGCTGATGACTGTATTTTCCTAAGCAGCCAGGAGATGTCAGTTCTTTACAGAATCATCCAACAAAGTTCCCCAACAAGAACAAACAACATAAACACATGGACTGCAGAGCAAACAGATTCAGACCCAAAACTGAGCAATGAACACACACACCAGATGTTTCTGGGATGTCAACAATTTGGGTTGCTTGTTTGTAGTTGCTGAAGCTGCCTAGAGGGGATATTTTTAGAGGCACATATTTTATGAGTTGTATCCTTTTTTTCCAACAGTTCCTCTGAAAAAAACAAGTTTTGACCTTTGTTCTAAGCATCAACATTATTTTAAGGGTCAGTGCTCTGAGAGCTGCTGTCTTATTTGTCCAAATCCGGCTGTCAAGACAGGCTCTCTACCACCACACCGTTTGCGAAGAAAGATGATGCAAACCCAGAGACAGGAAATGAAATATCTCTGTATGAGATTTCCTGCAGTGTGAAGTCCCCTGGGGACCTTCAGCCCACTGTCCCGGCTGCCCAGCTGCAGGCACGGGGACTTTACTCACAGCCCTTTGGGCAACCAGAAGACGGAACTGCTTGTGGAATGGCTGAACACTGATGTTCATAGAAAAAAAGAGGAGAGAGAAGGACGGTCTCACTGGGGAAGGGCCTGGAAAAGCACCACCTGGGAGCTGAGCTTTTCCCAACCACCCATCATCTCTCATTTTTCTTTCCTTCAGCCGTGCGCACCAGTGCCATCGGGTGGCAGGAATTTTGGCAGCATTGCTTCCACCTCCCTGTTTGCTATGAACGGATACTCTGGGTCTGTTAACCACCAAAGCCCCACCAGGATTTTCCTTTATTCCCAATACACTCTGTGCTGCAACACCAAGCCCCCAGGCTGGCTGGCTGGACCTGCTGGTCCATAGAACCATAGGATCACAGAATCATAGAATAGTTTGGGTTGGAAGGGACCTTGATCATCTAGTCCAACCCCTGGGACATCTTCAACTACATCAGGTTGCTCAGAGCCCCGTCCAACCTGTCCTGGAATGTCTCCAGGGATGGGGCATCTACCGCCTCTCTGGGCAACCTGGGCCAGGGTTTCACCACCCTCATTGTGAAACATTTCTTCCTTATACTCAGTCTAAATCTACCTTCTTTTAGCTTAAAACCATTACCCCTTGTCCTGTTGCTACGGGACCTGCTAAGAAGTCTGTCCCCATCTTTCTTATTGGCCCCCTTTAAGTCCTGGCAGCTGCAATAAGGTCTCCCCAGAGCCTTCTCTGCTCCAGGCTGAACCTCCCCAGCTCTCCCAGCCTGTCCTCCCAGCAGAGCTGTTCCAGCCCTCGGAGCGTTGCTGGGGCCTCCTCTGGCCCCGCTCCAACAGGTCCCTGTCTCTCCTGTGCCGAGAGCTCCAGAGCTGGATGCAGCACTGCAGGGGGGTCTCACCAGCCCATGGTCTGCACAGGGTTAGTGCACCGCTCCTTCCTCTGACCACACTGTGCACAGCCAGGGTTGGAGACTGGGTCCCGACAGCACGCGGTAGAGCCCTATGCACTGGGCACACAAGCAAACCTCTGCTCTGCATTCTACTCCTGAAATGATCTGAAGCCAGTGTGTTTGAAAGAGGAGAGAAACGACTTCTCCCTTTCCTAGGCAACTCCTGGGGCGGGTTTCCATTTCTGTATAGCAAAGAGATGATATTTGTAATTGACCTTTGAGAAGAAGGCTTTTTTGCAGGGACTAAGGGTGACCTTGCTCAGGAGCTTCTGGGCTCTGATGGGCAGTCTGCAAACCTGGAGATGAGACCTGTCTGCTTGCATCTTTCATTTTGCCAGAGTTTGCCCTTAAAGCTGGGTCATACATTTTTTCTCTGTGGCTGTATTTTGAAATATGAACATTTATGATGTAAGTTGCCTTTGTTGTCAGCCATTTTTGGCTGAAATCACAAACCTGATTAGAACCCAATCTGTTTTAAAATAAAAATGTGAATATTGTGAGTTACAGCACATTTACTTATATTTGCAAAAGCCTCAGTTTCATCAATCAGGTGGTTTTTGCTGGCGAAGGAGCAGAAGCTGCTCAGGTAGCACCAGGAAGCCATTGAAGCTCAGGACATGCCATAGCAAGGTTTTGCTCCATGCACCTCAGAGGATACGGCTCACTGACAATAACACCCTTTAAGCACCACTGAGCACATGTGCACACCACAGGGCTTTTCCAGCAACTTACGCTCCATTTGTAGGGATCCCAAGCGTTGAACCATCCTGTGAAGTTGAGGGGTTCATAGCCCTGCTTCACCAGTATTATTGGAGTTGCCAAATCTCTCCCTGCCGGATGGGTCTTGAGATACTCCTTAGCAGAGGCAATTGCCTCATTCCTCTCATAGGTGTTGGACGCTTTGCCAACCCAAAGGAAAATCTGCAAAGAGAGAAGGCGTTGAAGATCAGTAAGTAGTTGGGACCTGTGCAGACACGGCTGTTTGTTCACCCCTGCCAACTGAAGCAGAGATAAGACAGGAATTGTTGTTTCCCAATAGTCCTCTGGGATTTTGATCCCAGACTTCCTCCCAGCCAAGAAGGATTTTGCTTTTGAGACAGGCTCAAAGCGTAAATATTTCAGAAAACAGTTCTCAAATGCTTTGAGGTAGCTAAACTCAGTTCTTGCGTGGCTGAAAAATCAAATGGCCTCAGAAAGCAAAGCCCTTGGAGTCAGTTTCCGATAGTCTAGAGCACGTCTTCAGCATCGGTGCTGGGAAATGAGGGGGAGGGTGTCTGGGTGCCACCCCCTTGTATGAGCTGGAGCAAGTCCAGCTCTTCTCGCCTCAGAGCAAGGCATGGACCAGGTGTCTCTGTTTCCCCCTTTCTGACACAGGGCTAGCAATACCACCTCACTCACGTGTTTTGTATCTGGGTGAGTAGGATTGGACATACGCCTGCTTATCTGACCAAGCGTTGTGAAGGGCTTGGAGATGGGACAGAAGGCATATTGCCCTCGGTTTCACATTGAATGATGGATTCAAACAAATTAAGCCATAACCTGTTTAAAAATATGTCTGGAGGGAAAAGGAGGGGGAGTCAGTGCTGACCTCTTCCCATGTGTCTAGCAGCATGACATCATCTTCATCCAAGTCTTCCTGGCAGAAGCCCACTACCTCTGTCATGATGAATCGACCCGTCTGGTTGGAGCACTCGAAGAGGCGAGGCTGGTAGTGTGTGACCTGCTCTTGAAACCTTCTCATGCATGGCAGGGAAAGAAAAAGCAAGAGAGATGGAAACCTTCCCCTCGTGGTTTACTGCAGGGCCCTGCCGCTGCTTGTCATGACCTCGATGGAAGAGGTGGGAACACGGCAACACTCATCTAAGGGCCTGAAAGTCAGCAATGTCAGGTCTCAGGGGACTCTTGGACAATTTTAACAATTTTTAAAGGTAGCATTTTCTCCACCCAAAGAGGGAAAAAGCAGAACCCTTCTCTCATTGTGGAGATGAACCTGATGTCAGGTGAAAGCTGCATAAGATCACTTGGTTGCAAAGGAACCCATCACCTGCCCAGAAGGCTGGAGAAATCCAGGTTGTTTCATCAATCTTCTGGGGCTGCCCATAAAGCTAATAATGGCTGGAAATGGAGCATGTGGTTCATGTAGCCCTTATGACAAGACACGGGATGGATTTACTGTGGGGAAAGGAGAAGGTAGCACACCCTTGTTTGCAGGGTTTGGATCTGGAGCTCCTACTTCACAGAAGGCCTGACCCAAAACCTAGGAAAGAGACATCTCGGTGTGGTTTTTGGCCAAGTTTTTGGTGATATTCTGACCTCGTGCTCCCTTTAGTGAGGACACAGGATCAAAATGCTCATTCACCTTCCTGCAAAGTTTTGATCCTTTGATTAATGTTGCCTGGCCAAGCCCAGAGGAACAAGCAGGTCAGTATTACCTCTTTTCACTGGCGTAAGGTGCTTTGCCTCCCAAAGCTTCCCAGAACTCTGCTGGCTCTTGTCCTTCCAAAATGGTGTGCTTGTCCCGTTTGGAAACTATGTCAGCCACCATTTTTGCCATCTCCCTCTCATCTCCGCTGCATCCCTGTGTTCAGGACAGAAGATTGAGGTGGCGTTAGGGACAGCCTGGCAAAACTTATCTGTGGGGAAAAGCTAGCTTGGTCCTACCCTACTCTGGAGAGTTTTAGACCTGCTTGAATACTTTTGAGAGTCTCATCTAAGCTGGTTGCTCAGAATCCATTTCTAGTACTTGAAGGGACATTCAGTGCAGCCAATGGCACCTAAAGCAAAACTCATATAATCATAGAATGGTTTGGGTTCAAAGGGACCTTTAAAGATCATCTAGTGCAACCTCCCTGCCATGGGCAGGGACATCTTTCACTAGATCAGGTTCCTCAAAGCTCCATCCAACCTGAACTTGAGCACTTGAAATGATGGGACATCTGCAACTTCTCTGGGCAACCCTTCTGCTTTGGTTTGATCTACCATCTCATCCTGAAACACATGAGTACCCCAGGACAAATGAATATGCTCTAATCCTGGCTAATTTCTTACAGCTGGAGAACCTGGGGTGCTTTATTCAGCTGAAAGCTGTATGAACATCTAAAATCATAGAATCATTTGGGTCAGAAGGGACCTTTAAAGGTCATCTAGTCCAACCCCCCTGCAATAAAAGCAGGGACATCTTCAACTAGATCAGGTTTCTCAGAGCTCCATCCAACCTAACCTTGAATGTCTCCAGGGATGGGGCATCCACCACCTCTCTGGGGAACCTGGGCCAGGGTTTCACCACCTTCACTGTGAAACATTTCTTCCTTATATCTAGTCTAAATCTACCTTCTTTTCATTTAAAACCATTAACACTTGTCCTATGGCAACAGGCCCTGCTGAAAAGTCTGTCCTCGTGTTTTTTGCAGGCCCCCTTTAAGTCCTGGAAGGCTGCAATCAGATCTCCCCAGAACCTTCTCTTCTGCAGGCTGCACCCCCCCAGCTCTCCCAGCCTGTCCTCCCAGCAGAGCTGTTCCAGCCCTCAGAGTATTTCTGTGGCCTCCTCTGGCCCCGCTCCAACAGTTCCATGTCTCTCCTGTGCTGAGGGCTCCAGAGCTGGACGCAGGACTCCAGATGGGGTCTCACCAGAGCAGACTAGAGGGACAGAATCACCTTGAAGTGAGGTGAACCCCCAGATGGGTTACTTCTGTAGAGAGGGCTCTATAACTGCTGATCCTCCACAGACAGAGCCTTCTCCTGGGTGCACCTTCCTCCATTGAAATTAATGGGCTACCTGCCCAAGGACACACCTCCACAGCTCAGTGGAGGTAGGACACTCAAGTCCACATCAGCAATTTTGGTTTCCTTTGGCTGCCTCCCCTGGACTCACTGCGGTCTCACCTTCCCACACCACAGGTAGCAGACTTGGCTGGTCGTCAGCAGGAAGACATCATTGGAATTGAGCGAGGAGGCCCGGGCCGGCACCTCCGTGGCCTTTGTGTTTATCTCATCCGTGCCCCTCACCTGGAAGAGGCGGATCGACGGCTCGGGTATGCTTTTCTGAGCCCGGCTTGTGCCGCCCTGCAAGGAAACAGAGGGAAGAATGGTGTTGGGAGGTGAGGAGGACACACAAATCCAGGGTGTGACTGGTTTGACAAAGAAGGCTTTTGGGCTCGCAGCCCTCTGCACTGCTGCAACGACGGACCATGGCCCTGCACAGACCAGGTGAGGAAATACAAATACTTTCTGGCTCCAGGTCAGAATAAAACCCACATGTCGTAACTTCCACATTTCTCCCTGATTACTCTGAGTCTTGACCAGCTCCTGTCAAGGTGCTCAAGTTCAATGTGAGCAGATCTAAATGTTTGCAAAGTATTTCCCATGTAAACTGGGCAAGGCAGCTGGACTCTGATTTCCAGCTGTGCTTGGCTTAGCTGAACATCTGCCACAGAAGCCATATGTTGGGACCAACACTGAGAGCTGAGGGCAATCCCCCTCTTCCCCAGCCATTTGCCATGTCTCCACCACAGATGTCGGCAGCCAAAGCAGCAAGTGAAGTTGATTAGAAGTTAACATGATATAATTCAAGCAGTGACAATTCAAATCATGTAACTGTAGGATACTTTGGAGGACCCTCTCTGGATAGTGGCATCTGTAATTTACAGAATGATTGTTTTATTGTAACTTTGCAAAGTATTTTGGGATAGAGTTGGAAAGAACATCGCATATTAACGCTGGAGCACAGGGGTGGACAGCTGAGTTTGGGTCAGTCCCGGACTGTGTTTACACATATGGTGTTCAAACTACTTGGGCATTAGTAGAAATGTTCCACCACTTCCATTTGCCAGCCCATGCAGACCTGGCAGGCTCCTTTCCTGAATATCAGCCCATTTTTCTGGACTATTTCCATTGCAACTGCCAAGGAATCGTTGGTGCTTGCATCTTCCATTGCCCATGCACACAAAACCACGTTACCTCGTAAATGACCAGCTTGCCCTTAAAGATTGCCAGGAAGTGTGTGGGCTCCTTGCCCATTGTCACGCGCACTTGCACAGCCTCATCCCCATGCTTTTTGTCCAGCTCGATGGCATTGAGAGCACAGGCAGTGATTTCATCCACAGAGGCATGGCGACCCTGAGGAAGAGAGAGATGCCACATGCAGTGTCATGAGGTGAAGGGTGTAAAGCTCTGCACAATGTAACATCTTGCCAGTCCCAAGCCCTGTGTACAATATCATGAGATCAGAGTTAAAACTACCAGATGTTTAGATTTCACTTGCATTCCGGTTTTGGAGACTTTAGCATCCCATTTTCAAAGCTTTTCTCTGCATTCCAGGGGAGGTAAATATACTTTCAAAAGGAAAGCAGAGATAGTCATATACTCACATGACTCCAGGAGCTGAGGCTTTAAAGGATGATCTGAAAGACTGCAAAGTTTGACCTCAGCCCTATAAGCCCCATAATCCTCCACTACTTCTGTTTAACATTGCTGGCTCTCAGTCTGATACAGCTTGGGCTCAGAGTGTCCATGCTGTCTACAAAGCCCAGCTTGGGATATTTGCAATGGACAATGGATGAGCAAAGGGCATGTGAGTTCTTCTGGATGTTTGGGTTGGGATTTTTGCGTGTAATTGCTTCCTTCGGCTTTATGCTTCCCGCAGACACAGCACAGTCCTTTCCGCTTTGGTTTGACCTACCTGCCACATGTAGAGGACATAGTGAGGCCTGCCTGACCTCAGGTAGGTGTAGAGGACCAGGTAGCAATCACCCCCGTAAAACTGCCCGTATGTCTTGGGATTCACTGGCTGCATTTGCAAGTCCTCAATCCTCCACACCTAGTGACAGAAACATCTTGGTGAGCAGCAGCGGAGTCAACATGAAGACAGAGCACAGAGCCTTTGCTAGCAGACCACTGAAATTCAGGTATTCATTTGGAAAGATAACCCTTCCTTTCTCTCCTAGAAGCCAGCCTATGTTTCCCCCAGCTTGATCAAGTGCTTGCCGGCAAAGTCAGGTCTCTCCCGTGACTGACACAATACATGTGCCAGTAATGGACTTTCAGCAGTCGGTGGCCCTCAAGGAGAAGCAGCCTCCAGGTCCCTCTCAGCCCCACAGCCCCTCTCTCAACCAGCTCCATCTTCCATGGGAGGCCACAAGAATGGGAGAGGGGCCTCTGCTCTGCACAAGTTTGGTTGCTATGGACCTAACTGGGAGACAGTGTGAGAAGCAGTTAACTGTATGAGTCTCATGACCCACACACATGGCAGGAGAGGAGTTATCTTGGTGGCTGCTTCACAGTACTGGCCATGGGTAGGGGGTGAAATGCCCCTCAGCTACTGCAACTGCTGCATTAGTTAGAGTTTGCAGGCACTTGGCTCTGGCTGCAGCCATGCCCCCTTGGGGAGGGTAGGTGGGCACACCTTCACAGCTCCGTACAGCTGCTGCGTGTGAAAAGGCAGAGATGTTTGGAGACACGTGGTCAGTGCATGCTCTGTCAGCAAAAGGAGCTCCCTCACCTCTATCTCCCCGGAGGCATCGTCTACCATTCTCTGCTCAGCAGCTAGCTCCGGTCTGGCGTGGAGCTGCGTGGTGTCAAACTTCACCTGCTCCACCTTGGCTGCATGCACCAGCAGAATAAACACAAGAACCCAGTGAACGCACAGTAACATACAAACCCTCTGCACCACCCTCACACACACACACAATCACTATACACGTGAGAAAGAAAGATCTGGCTGGTGGCTGCAAGAAGCCAGTCTTGCCACCAGTAAGCCAATGTTGATTTTGGAATATGCAAGAGCTCACACACCCAGTGTTGATCTGTTACAGGCTGGCAGATGCCCATATAGCGCGTTCCAGTGATGATTGGCTGGTAAAAACATTAATTGTCTCCTGACTGAAAATTCATAATTGTTTTCCAAATCTATACATATATCCCTCCTTTTAAAATGTTGCTTTCAGAAATAAAATGGCTACATTTCTCCAGCTCACGATAAAGAGAGAGTATTTATGGACAGCATGGAAAGAGCCAGAGGTGACGAGAAAAGAGAGAACTTGCAAGGGAAAGAGATTTGTGGCTCTCAAGCAATTGTTGATGGAGACATTCAGCATCTCTGCCACCATCCCATCATTATTCAATAAGTTCTGTCTCTTCAGTATTGTTTACTCTTTGGGGTTAATGCATTGTAATATTCGCTTCAGCAGTGTGATAAATTGAGGCACCATTTACACCTGGTGTAAAGACAGAATAATTCCACTGAATGGATGCCAGTGTAAATGAATAGAGCACGTTGTTCCACGCTTCCTTATCAGGTTCACCATTAGCCCTTCATAAAGAAAACTAGGAAGCTATGTGAGTGTGAAATTTTGCATACAAGTTTTCAGATGAGAGTGATGTTCTGCCAACATTTACATTTGGAATAAGTGGCAGTTTGGTTCATGTGAGAAGCCTCAGCAGTTCTGAATGTTGTTCAGCTCCTGAATCCTTTGCATCTAGTGAAGAAGGTGTAAAATACAAGGCATGAGAAGAATGTGCGCTAGATTTTCAAGATAAGGCAGGAGACAGTTAATGTGAATGATGTTCCGCAGCTGTTGCTTAGCACAGGTAGGAAAGCCAAATCCAGGACAAACATGCTCACCAATTTTGCCAGTAGTGTAGACTTTGCCCAGCCCTTGTGTTTCATCCTTTTCTGTCCACCTCTGGAAGAGCTGTTTAAACATGGCTGACTCTGCTCCATCATTGATCACTTCAATGTTGGTGGATGAAGGATAGCCTTTGGCTTGGATAAAACCCTAGTGGGATTGAAAAAGGGCATTAGCAGGGACACACTGAGCTTTTTACAGACATGAGAAGAGGGATGTGGACCTGAGCCAGCCCAAAGAGTGAACGTCCCCCACTGAACACAGTGGCATGACCAAGGGCAGGATTCACTCCAAGACTTGGATTCAGACTTATAAATGGAGGTGTCTACAAGCTCTCACTGTAGTATCCATGTTTATTTCTGTGTTTAGGACACTGAACTCTGCCTCTAGAGGCTGGTCACCTGGATCACATCCTAAACTTAATCTCTGCATGGCACCTTAGTCTTGAAGAAAATCTCACTCAATGGGTCTAATGAAAAGCTGCCTCCTCTATCTCATACAGCTCCATAGATGGCTTCTGGTGATGGATCAAGGAGTGGAGGAGAGGGAGCAGTGATTATGGTTTGCCCATAACCTGAGAACGTAGTGCAGTTCTTAGCTGCCTCTATCCCTTCACTACACTGGCATGCATGCTCTCTATCACACTACAGGGAGGACAATCTCCCTGTTTTAGAGAAGGATAAAAAGTTTGGAGGGAAGCAAAGTACTCCAGAACATGATGTGTGTTCTCAAGGGGCTAAATTCTCACAAATCTCTATTATTTTAATTTTTTTTTCTAAAACCAAAATTATTCCTTCGCAATAGAGCCACTATTGAGTTAAAAGACTACTTCAACAGAGGTGCTTGATACAACATGAGAGGGAAGAAAATTATCTGTGTTCTGCCACAACGCCAAAGTCATTGCTCAGTTTTTGTGAATTCCTCTCATGTTTATCTTGGCAGGCTCCAGGATGACCTGGAGGTACAGTGCTGACAGCCATGGTTCAGGGAAAGAGCCTGATTGTGGGCTTCTGAGCATTCATGTTCTGCTGTAAATACTGCAGCCACGCACTACTCCCAGGGAAAACCAGAGCAGATGGTCTTCCCATCCCTCCCACTTGCCACACTGAAAGAAAGAGATATCTTTTGTTCTACATGTGTAGCTCAGGGCCAGAATTTGCAGAGCTGATTGCCTACTAAAAAGCATCTGAGTTAAACTTTTGAAAGGAACATAGAGGACTGTGAGATAAGTTTTAAGGCAAAGTTTGTCTAAGCTTTTCTTCTCTGAGACAATAGCTGCAATTGGCTTTGAAGCTGGGTGTCTCCAGGTAAGGCCTTATTGAACGTGAGGCCACTGAAGTTCAGTATCTCCTAGTAAGATCTCGTTGAAGATGAGGCCGTTTATCATCTTCACATAAGTAAGAAGATGAATTTAAAGCTAAGTTCCCTTGTAGCCTTCACTTCAACTTGCCAACTTGTAAAAACCTACAAAATGCCTTACTTGCTCAGGCTCCCTTGAGGTTAATTTTTTCTGAAAAGAAGTGTTTAGGCATGCTCTGCCAACAAATAACTGTATGGCAGCTCATCTGGAGGAGAGACATAGGTGCCAGGGCGCTATGCTGGTGTGCTCTACCTTAACATGAGTCCTGGTCTTGCCTCAGGTTGGCCAATCTGAATTAATAGCAGTTAATAACAGTTCTCCTTCTAGCCAGTGGAAAAGCCTTGTATCATCTTCAAATTCACATGCAGAACCTGGGCCCAGACCCGCTGGTGTTATGAAAAAGACTTGCTGCCTGTGATGGACTTGCGGTTGAGGCACGTAGCACCTACATACAAGGTCTGGCTTTTCCAGATACCCCAAGTATTCAGGTTCCCCACTGACTTGCCCAAGGCATTACACTTGGTTTGCAACACAAGATGCCTTTCTGGGTCAGAGCAGTGGTCCGTGCCACCTAAGGGAGTGGCATTAAGAGATGCTATTTAGTGAGCACACATGAGCTTGGTGGCTGTCTTCAGTGTGATCCCTTCACTTTCCCCAGCGTCCACAATATTGGGTCATGGTTGTTAGAGGATATAAGAGCCCCTTTAATATCTGTTTACAGACCTGTTGACCATGAATTTGTCTAAAATTTGTCCCATCTCAACCCTGCTGATACTCTCTGCCTCCACCATCTCTTGAGTCAACAAATTTCAGAACTTCAGCATTTACTGTGTAACAAAGTATTTTATTTTATACTTTCTTTTCTTCAACAAATTTCTTCCTAGTTTCAGAGGCAGATCTTAGTTCTAGTGCAATTTGGTGGCTAACAATTCTGTGTTTATGTCATCATGCCTCCCTTAGATATTTAACTTCTCTCTCTGTTATTATGCAGGCCAGCTCCTCAAGTCCTACACTTAATTGTAATTAGTGGTTGGCTCTAGATTAGCACTTAGTTAAGTGCATGACATTGTTTGCACTACATTACAACTCACCACAGCTCGAGAGAAGGCTGCTTTTTTCTCTTCCAGGCTAGAGGCTTTTCCTCTCCAGACATAAATCTTAAAACCACCTTGGTCCAAAATGTAGCAGTCCTGAGGTGAAATGGAAAAAACAGATGTAAAAAACTCTGCTCAGGCAAAGGTTCTCTTTTGTAGCCTACCCAGGTTGGATTCGTGTTGAAGATTTAGATTAGATGTAGATCTAGGTAATTTCCTTGCCTTGCAGAGCTCTAATCCTGGTGCAACCATTAGCAGAGGCAACAGAGGATGGATTTACTGTGGTTCATAAATGGACTACAACTACCATCAGGGGTTCATGGGAATGCTGGCTTTGCGAGCACACCTGACCCAGGCAGCTACCCTTTAACTGTAATAAGTTAAAATATGTGTTTTTCCTAGGCACTGATGAAAACTGGCCATTACCATCTCATGAGAGATGTTTCCAAACCAAAGAACCACCAGCTCCAAAAGGCTCCAGAAGTGTATGCTGAAATACCACCCTCAGCCTGCTGTGCTACAACACTGCTGATGGTGGTGCTCATTTATGATAAATCTGCTACTAAAGGAGCAGGAAAAGTCCAAGTTAGGCATCTTCTGCATGACTATCTTTTGTCCCTGACCTGGAGCTAAAAGTGTTGCATCGTTGTGATCACGGCAGGATCCCAAACCCAAAGGGGATGAGATGGCCATCAGGCAGCCATGGCAGAGAGCTGGTGCCCCAAACTGACAACCCCTGTGTGATGAAAGACTTCTCGTTTTTCAAACTGAACTTTGACAAGAAAGGAAAGCTTCATATGCTTGTAAAAGGAGACCGAGATTTAACAAGGCTGACACCAGGGTGAATAAGGGAGCTGGAGCCGTGCAGCACAACACTGTTTTGTAATAGGCTGGTTTGCACTGCAGAGAATTAAGGATGAGCAATTCTCTGCCAAATTTTAGCCAGAAGGATATTAAGAAAGCCTCTGTTTTTTGAAGGCCTTTGGCCAGAGGGTCCGTAAGGAATGTCCCTCCAGGGTGGGTCACTGAGAGCAGCCACTTGCTGCAGCAGGAAAACGTATCTTCATGGTTTTGTGAGCAGAGTATCTATTTGCTCTGAATTTTGCAGATGGAGGGCTATCCCTGAACACCAGGTATTAAGAAGCCCTATTCCCATCTGGAATTTATTCTGGCCTGCAGCCCTCCTTGACTCTGATTGCCAAGCTAATGCTCTTGGCCAAGAGGGTTGATTTGCCGTCTCTCGTTAGAGCAGCTTCAACGCACCACCTACCTCTGGCCACTGAGGCTGTAGTAGGGACAAGCTGTCCTGTTTCAGAAGACACCTGATAAACCTGAAGGAGGGAAGGGCTGATAATTTTCAGGAAATGGGGTACCCCATTGAAACAGGTGCTCAGCTGAAAATTAAGCAAGCCACAGCATCCTTTTCTCTCTGTAAGGGCTGATGGCTTTCTCTCACCTCGTGCTGGAGAAGATCCTGTGTCAGGGGCCGGGTGGCTATCTCTTGTACCACCAGGTCATTGTCCTTCTCATAGACACTGAAAGACAGAGTCACCGAGCAGAGTCAGGCTTCACAGCACCCACCGTGAGAAGGGGTAGGGTTTGGAGCCCATCCCTGGACTCACTGGTAGAGCCGGACATTTGCTTTCTGCAGCTCATCTGCTTTCGTGTCCGGGATGGCGTCTCGGAGCTCCCCGCGCCTCTCACCCAGCACCATTTTCATGATCTGCATGAGATCCGGGGAGTCTTTCTCATTGTCAATGATGCCAATTTGAGCACGGCCGCCTCTTTCGCTGTCCCTGATGCTGCGAGCCAGCGCAAGACCCTGCACAAGAATCACCACGTGTAAGTCCTGATCCAGACAACAAATTCAGCAAGCCTCAGACCTAGAGCAATGACTGAGCACCAACAGTCCAAGACAGATTACCACAGCTCTCTAAAGCTCCTAGTGTCATCCAAAAAAAAATGTCTGTATCTATAACACCTGCTTATTAACTAACTCTTAGGAAAATATTGCTTATATAGTCACCACTGGTGCTTGCTCCCACAGGGCACAGACACGCAGTAGTCACAACAGGGGTTGCCTGTGTGTGAGAGGACATAAGCAGGACCCATGATATTCTGACATGGTCTGGGAGAGAGATGCACGCATGCCGAGGACAACTAGGCTGGATGCTGCAGAGTTGTAGGATCCTGCGTGCCCCATGGTGACTTTTTACATTCAAATGTTTCAAGTATTCAAAAAACATGGATGTTTTCTATGAAAAAAGCAGCATGAAATGCCAAGCAGCTAATTAGTCTGAAACATCCATTTCCCATGGAATTATTTTTTTCATGGTTTTTACTGCAATAGCTTTGAAAGGGGCCCCTCTTTGTTAGACCTAGGAAATGACCTGCTTGATTGCCAGGCCTGAGATTTACCATGGCCTGTTCCTCACAGCAGCCTTCCCTCTACCAGCTCCCCGTCCTCTGTGTCCTTTTCTCCACCCTCCGTTGGATCTTCTCCTCTAGCCATTGTGTCCTGGAAAAAACACCTTCCTTGTGAAGCTTCCCCCCCTCCTAAATCATCAGATGCCACCACAGGAAGAGCAGTCCCACTTGCCTTTTAATATGTATGATGACTGGCTACGCGTTCAGCCACCAACTTTGCTGATAACCCATTGATATATCTTGCTTTATTACACCTCTGTATCTCAGTTCCTCTATCAATAAAATAAGAATAATGACCCCTTTGCAAAGTGCCTTAAGAGCTATAGATCTGACCTATCAACACCTGGGTTATGTATTCCTTCTTGTCTCATACTGACCAACCTGGGGAAAAAAAAAATAATTAATCTACCCATGGTGTAGTTACTGCAGCTAAACATATTGGTGCTGCTGACTTTTTAGTCCCACATCACCATGCAAACTACAGGGCACAGAGGGATGGAGATGGACCTCCCCAGAGGGAGCTGGATGCATTTCTGGAGCTGAAGCTAGTGATGCGTTCACAGCTGCCCATGAAACTCAAGCTGAGGACAGGTCTGAACTGGAGAAAAGCACTTCCCTGGGCCTCTGATACCAGCAGATGAGCAAGTAGATGATTTACCATGATTTTTTCTTTCATCTGTGTGTTGTTGGGTTTACTGAGATTTTCACTGAGCAAACATTGATTCCTGTTTCTCTATTTTTCCGCCTTCAGGCATCAAAAAATACCACTAGTAAACTGAGCGGCTTTTTCCTGTACTTACCCTGGATTTCTCAGCAATGCTGCAGTTGGGTCCATTCCACTGAATCAACACTTTTCCAAGGTCCAGCAAGAAAACATCGCCCTTATTGAAACTGTCCCAGGAAAGTGCTACCTGTCACAAGGAAATTAAAGGGTTTGGCAAACCATGGGGGGACAAGAAGACCTGCAGGAGACATGTCACAGCCGTTGCGAACTTTCCCCTGGGGATGTAAGAACTGGTCTGCAATGACATGCTCATTTTTCTAGCACTCGGCTATTCACTGAGCCCAAT
The DNA here is from genome assembly GCF_964289735.1 of Phaethon aethereus. Lineage (NCBI taxonomy): Eukaryota > Metazoa > Chordata > Aves > Phaethontiformes > Phaethontidae > Phaethon > Phaethon aethereus. Next base: position 166,506,620 of record NC_138582.1, read on the forward strand.
GGTTTCTCTCAGGATAATACCAAACCCCTGAGCGAGGTCTTGAAAACTAACCTGTAGTAGGGGTCCTTGAGCAGAGATGAGCTATCTAGCAGGCAAACCTGGTTGAAAATGGGTGTAGGAGGAGAGGCAAGGAGCAATGATAAGGAGAGAGGCTTCTTCTTACCTCTGTGGCTGACACATGTTTCTTCCCCTTGACATGAAGAAGGCGCTTGATGTTGTACATATTGGTCTCCACGTGCTTAAATCCTGAAGCCACTCCTCCCTTCTTGTAGCTGTTGTGTAGCAGGGAATAAAGAGTTAGATTTGGTTAGAAAATACCTTCTCCTCTATCCTCTGAGAATATCTCAAGCTTTTGGTGACAACTAAAAAGCTACAGCCAATATAACCTCAAAGTCCTAAAAATGGAATGACAAATGCTGTGTTGTCTCACTTTACTCTTCATGATCCCTGCTCAAACCATGGTGTCCATCCGCCTGTTATGGGTGTTGTGTTGCTGTTGTGCATCTTGGGAGAAGGTGTATAGACGAACAGGCAGGTCAGGGATGGCAATAACACAACCAAACTGAAAATCCCATTAACCATTGCAGTGGCATCTCAGAATTGAAATATTCCATAAACATTCAATTAAAAAATTAAACATATTTTGCAGAAAACAGACTTTTTGCTAAAACTTGGTTTTGTTCACCTTTTGTAACCCACTTCCATATATCCTAGACCATTCTAGAAAACAGATCCAATGTTCATACTACAGTAATAATTGACACAATGTAATTTCCATTTATGGGAAAAAGAGACAATTGCTGAGAGTCTTATAGTTTTTGCCAGGCGGGTAATACATGTATTTTATCACAGCTTGGAAGAGACTGGCAAATGTGGTCAGGCATGTGAGTGATTCACAGTACTTTAGACTCATTTGGCCCAGTTGAACATATCCACAGGAGGATGCTCTGGTGATTAGTCCACCTGTCAAGGTGTGGAGAGAACATGCTTTAATTTCTCATTTTGCCTCAGACTTCCTGATTGACCTTAGCGATGTGGTTTAGACCATGACGAAGTCTAACTCAAACTGATTTCAGAGGCAGACAGGTTTCCAAATAGCTTTCTAAACCTCCATGTTTTTGAAGGTCTGAATTTTAGTCTTTCATTGTCCCTTACTCATCTTTAAGATGAGAGTAAGAGCACTTTTCTGTCTCACAAGAATCCTGAGGAAACTCATGAGAGGTTGTAGAGATGCACCATAGAGAGGTGTCAAAAGCCAGACTGGGATATAGGGTATTGATCAAGGATGGGTTTTCATCTGAGTGTTCTTCAGCTATTTAAAAGCAAGGCACTTAGGCTGTTTATTGACAGTGAAGGTCCTCCTGGAGGACAGCTATTGGAGTCAACTTCCAAAAACCCCAAAGTGAGCAAAGACCACAGGACTGGATTCAACAGTGTCTTTTAGATGGCAGGAGTTCAGAGTCAAACTTTCCTTCCACTACAGGAGTATTACTCCCAGTGTGAACCAAATCAGTGCTTGTCTTCAAGATGGATATTAGTCTGAAGTGCCCTGAATGGGTATATTAATCTAAAGTGTGTGAACAAGAGGAAGGAAAACCCTCAGGTGAATAAAAGGGAGGTTAAGATGCAATTATAGCAAATATCTCAGAAAAAGACCAGTAGAACAGAATGACATGGTTCCAGTCTCAGTGCTTACAACTGACTTTTTCAAAATGGCAAATTTTTCTTCTGAATTTTGACCAGCTTCAGGGCTGATCCAGATATTCGAAATATTGATGGCTCTGAGATGTAGAGAAGCAGCAGGAACTGTAGGGACCATGACCCACCTGTTTGCAGGGCATTTTACGCTACTCACATAATGCCATTGCGGAAATAGCTTTGGAAGGTCTCAGACTCATGTCCCTGCACTTCCCGGTGCTGCACGGGGTTCCCTCTGAGCGCATTGTCCAGCTGGGTGACATACAGGGCCGCGGCACCTTGCTCATCCTGAGATGAATCCTTGCCAATCCAGTAATGCAAATCCACACTGGAGCCGCGAGAGGTTCTTTTGGTCTGGAAGAGGTGGGAAAGACAAGTCAGGATGAAGACACAGCCCATATGTGTGTTTAAAACAATGCTGGACAGTGAGACCTGGCAAAACCCAGTGACCATGGAATCCTTTCCCAGGGCCTTTCCCAGTTCTGCTTTTCTTCTGGGCATGGGGAAACAGGATGGAGCCATAGGATGCTCCTTGGGAGCTCAGCATGGAGCCAGGGACCTGATTTGGGAAAGCATTTATGGGTCTTATGTACATATTGCACTGAAGGATGTTTGTGTCGTATATGCTTTTATAACTCTTGTTATCAAGGAAGGCTGAGCACCTGTGCAATTACAAAAATTAAGACATTTGACCTGCCATACTTTTGCAGAGTTTGATATTAAAACTTAAAGGATACTCTTCTCACAGATCACCTTTTTAAATGTAATGTACACTGCTATTAACTGGCCTGGAGATCCTATCCTGTCTTTCCTGTTCTTTCTCATATCACACTGCACTGTAACACAAATTGCCGCTGAATTCCTGCTGACCTGCAAAAAAGACATAACTCCAAACGAAGCTGAGCCTGTGTGTGCGTGCTGTGGTTCATCCTACTACAGGAAAACCAAACAGCCTGGAAAGAGGAGAAAAGCGACCCGAGAACAGGTGTGCTTATTGTTGTGTGAGTTGTGCCAGTTATTTTTCAGCACCTACTGTGTTAAATCCTATTATGGACATCTGGGAAAGGTAATAAAAGCTCATTTTATGAACTGGATTTGACATTAAGTTCTGTTTATTTGCTTTGTGCAGTGATACCACAGTGAAACACACTAGAAGAACGTGAATAAAATACAGCTCAGTTCCTCTAGGCACAGCTAATATTGCAAAACCACCCAATTTAATACACAGTTATTGAAGATGATCAAAGTCCCATTGTCCTGTGGACTATCTTTGTTTGGAGAGCCTCCAGTCAAGACGCAGAATGCAAAGATGAGTATTTTTACCCTCCCGTCAGCAGGGGAAAAGAGGAGCTGTGGGATGATCAAGGGTTTTTCTACCTGGGGAAGCTATTGCGACATAAACTGAGCCTGTGAGCATCAAAATCTATACTGATATTTAGAGTCAACTCCTTGCAAGGACACTCATACTCTGCTCTAAGCATGTCTTCCGGTAGTTGCTACCAAATCGGTTCAGCACTTGAAAGGTACCATAAAGGCATGTGCATGGTGAATTAGAGCATGAGACTCATTCTGTGTCATTATCCCAGCCTGCCTTCCTAGCTTGTGGATGTGTGTTTGTTTCTTGTGCGATAGTGGAGGCTTTGCTGTCTCTTGACTGACAGAGACGTTTGCAGGAGGGACACTCAGACCCAGGAAGTGGGAAATGATTCTGGTTTCCACCGTATGGACATTGTTTGATGTAATGGGGCCTGGATTACTCTACACAGATGAAGAGATTTGGAAGGAAGTCTGGGAGCTGAGCGCAACACATCATACTCCCACAGAGCTTCAGGAACACATGGCACTTTCTACAGCACGTATAGTAGAGCTGGTTCTCAGAAGTTCCTTATGCTTCTGGCTGGCCTGGGTTCAGCTGGTTGCAAGTAGGTCTGGACCAAATTTAAGAGTGATAGATGAAGTGTCCTAATGGGGACATGAGAAGGGCTACAGAGCCTCTCTGCTGCTTCTGTGACACAGAGTAGGTGGCACACCTCCATAACCCACATCATCCACTGAAAATGAGACTGGAGTCAGCCAACCCTCACACCCCCAGAAGACTCCCATAAGTCATGCAAATTTGGCCTTGGTTTAGTTTGCCAGGAATGTACTGGCCATTTTGCCATGTCTGGCCATGACTCAGTTGATTAGAAGATAAATAATTTTGATGAAATACTAAGTTAATGGTTCCTCTGGACTTCTGATTTACTAAACACACAGTGTTGTTGCAACAGCCACGTTAAATTCAGGCACGTGATTAGATGGTGAACGCACATGCACAACCACTTTTAGCCACAGTGCTGCTCTCACCAGTGAGGGTACCAAGGATCCGCATCAGAGCTAAACAAAAAGGGTTGAACCAGTTGCCTACCAGAGAGACCAACGTTTATTAGCCTTACTTACGTGCAGAATTATGTAACAGTCTCCTTCAAAAAAAGTCCCATAAGCCTTTTCAGGTACAGGAACCATCTTCATATTCTGTAAGGAAATGAGTGTTTGGGTCATTGCTAGAACTTCAGAGCCAGAAGTTGATGTGTGTGAAATCAGACAGCTGGGGTGCACGAAACACTAAGGTGACAATCAGGGTTTGGAGAAGGAAGAATCAGGGCTGTGCTTGTAAGCTGGGAAAAGCCACTTCTGGGGGAAATCCCCAAAGTACTAAGGGGTGGGAAGGGACAAATGACAATGCTGCTTGGACAGATTGACAAGAGTATTTTTCAGTCTCCTTACCCTTCTGCAATCCTGCAGGTCTAGAGCAAGAAGACCTGGAGGTCAGGATGAAGTGCTCCAGAGCTTGCATTTGTAGGGAATTTCCCAGGGGACTGAGCACATCTCACCCTAGGTTTAGGTTTGGGGCATGGTTTTTACTCAGTACCCATAAGTTCAAGGATAACTTTCACAATTTTGTTAAGATAACCACTTTGCCAGGGATTCATAGCATCTAGCAGTGCTGAGAAAAGACAGACTTGAGGACACTAATGTGTCCCTCACCCATGAGACCCTAATTGCATACTTCATCTGGTACAAGCGCACAATTAACCAGCCATGCCTGCCCAGCATAGATGCCTGGATGTGCCACCCACCAGTACACATGCAGCTCTTGGGCTTGAACTGGCTCTGTGGTTCCCTGGAATTAGAGACATACATTCTTCTGGTGGCCTGACTTGTTTCTCAGCATACCAGCTTGACCCCTGTGAACCATCACGTCTCCAATTACAGACCCTCTGGAAAGAAGCTTAGTACCGTGCTTTGGAGAGAAGTGGAAAGGCAAAGACCCCGTGATATTTGGAACATAGCTGAGACCTGTAAAGGGCCACCACCACTTGGAGACATGTGTTGGACACCCTTCCCACTGCTCCCCTGAGTGGACTCTGCACCTCGGTCTACACCCCCCTCTCATTGCAGCAGAATGTTCTTGGTGAATTGGGCCGGAAAAAGGCAGAATTGAGCACAGTCTGGCTCCAATCCAAAATCAAACACCACCACAAACAGAAAGTGACCTCGCAGGATGCAGTACCTCTCCTTGCAGTGACCCATTGATCAGAGTGGGAAAGACAAGGATGAAGTGCAAATACACTCCATGGGATGCCTTTGCTGCAAAAATGGGTGCTCTCTCCATGGCAGCTGCTGGTATAGACTAAGGTTACCTATGCATAACCCCTCTTCTTGGTGAAATAGGGAATCCGTTTCTGGTCTGCTAAAGCAGCCTTGCACTGGTTCCTGAAGGGAGTGAGAAAGCCTCCAGTGCTGGAGGAACAGCTTCAGTCCCACCAATTCATGTTTCCTTAGTCAATACTATCCCTGTTTTACAGAGCAGGAAACCAAAGCAATAACATTTTGAAAGTTGCACAGGGAGACATTGGGTCTCCTGTTTCCCCCTGTATCTTATCTGTAAGACCCCCTTTTCCCACCCAGATTACTTCAAGAATATCCCTTTCTTGAAACATATACACACACATGCAGAGGACATACAGCAGCATTGCCTCGTGTCATACCTCTATGCCCCATATCTGCAGTCCCAGCTTTCTCTCGATAGTTGGGAGATTTGTGTCACTGTCTGCCATCCTGCAGTCTGATCTAGAAGGGAAAGGAAGAAGGGAAAAAAATATATATAATTGGATAAAACAGTAAGTATGCTGGTCAGCCGGGTTCCTCTTACCGTCAGTGGAATTTTAATAGAGATAATCCACACTTTGAAGTGTCTCTATCTCTGCTGACTATGAAGAGAGCACAGGTGTAGTTATCAATAGTTAGGTGGGATAAACCCCCATTCCCAGGCTATCCATGCTCATGGGAAGCCAAGCAAAGTGCGGGATCACAACCCAGCAAAGACTGGATAGGATAACATTTTTCTGGTGTGGGATATTTTCTCCCCTATTTGAATAGGTGGAGAGGATTTGCTGGGCTGTTGGACCTGACATCAGTACTGCTTTGTTCCCACCATGGCATGAGGGGTGGCAGACACAACAATGGACCTCCAGGAGACCCAAGTCCTCCTGGAGCTGCCACTGGAGGTCAGGTCAGGTACCCTGGGGCACTGCAAGCCTAAGGAATGAAGCCCTTCCACTTCAGGATGAGATTCAGGTCTAAATTAAGACACCTGCAAAGTATCTCAGGGCAGGGCACCAGGCTCTCGGCTTCATAAAGGTCTGTGGAGATGCAGCCAGCACAGTCAGCAGAGCATATGGAGTGATGCATCTGATGACCCACATGTCTGCTTTACACATAGCTGAGCAATTCCTCAAGCTCTGCTGCCTGTATAGGGAAGAGGTAGGTTTCAGGTTTCAGTTGCCCACACAAAGGTGTCTGGGGACATCTGAGATGTTTTTGGTATCTCCAGCTGCCCCTCTGATGGGTGAAGGTCTCCCATCCATCCTCTATCGGATCTACCAGCTGTGAAAAGAAAAAAGGACTACCCTTAGCTATGCTCCCTGCTCCTACTGCTTGGATAGCTGAGGTTTTGCTCAAGAAGCAACTTCTGAACCCAGCAGGCAACCTCCTGGAATAAATCAAACCCCAAACCAACACATATGAAAACACTGAGTTATACCCTAGCAGAGCTGGCTGGCCCGTGGGACGCGGCAGGTGCCTCCTGAGAAGCTTGGCTCCGCTGCAGCAGCCACGGCACAGATTGTGTTTGTGTAGGGGCAAGACCCAGATCAGCCTTTCCCGTATGAGTCAATCCTGCTCACAAATCAAGGCCCAGCTTCAAGAGAAAACACGGCTCGCTGATTTCTGTGTTTTGCATTCATTCGCTTTGCCAGTGCACTCCCCCGATTTGCATTTGCTCATGACAGACTGAACGATTGTACTGCGTTAAAAACAACTTGACTGCATTTTCTTCTCGGTCTCTGGATGAGAAGGCTGCACTGACTGTAGGCCACAGCCTCTCTCGCGCTCCCCTGCTCCGCTGTAGGAAACCGCCTACGAGAGGGAACGGTGCCACGGCTGCCTCAACTCGGCACAACAACTGAGCCGCGGCAAGATAAAAAATAAAAGATGTTTAACAAAGCCATGGAAGAAGCTTCTTCTGAAAGAGGGAAAGAACAAAGACAGATGATCCCCTGCCAGAAGGTGTGTTTGTTGCTCATGTTATGAGAGCATGGAGAGATGTGCTGCACTTGGTACCATAAAGTCATAAGAAGCGATGGTCCTTCTCCTGAAGAGTTTGCACACTAAGTAAGAGTACAAAAATTGCTGTTCGAGGCAGAAACATTGGTCCATCCAGGTCTCCCACAGCCCAGGGCTGCCAGACCTCTCTCCTTGCACAGGCAGTAGAGAGATGCAGGTTCCTCCAGGGATGTTTTGAGCACAGTCCCAACACCTCTCTGCTAACTGAGCGGGCACCCACGGTCTGTCAGCACTCAGTAGTGGGAGTCAGACATGCCCACTGTGTCCTGAACACAGATATATCTGAAGGACTGTGGAAGACTGAGTCCACGTGACCTCAGGTACCTACCAGGAGTGCATTCAGCTTCCTCTCCCTCTCAGGTCCTCCAGATAGCCTCCAGGCAGGAAGACAAACAGCAAGGAGAAAAAAAGAGACATTTTTCATCTCTATTCCCAGAAAGGTAATTGAGACCCACACAGATTAAAAGCCAGACCCAGGAAGATATTTTAGTGTCTACAAAGCAGCTAGACACTTTTCTGAATGCGGTCCTGACTCACTTACTGTGAATTCCAGAGCTATCAGGAACTGAAGCCAAAAACATGATCCTTGTTCTGATCTTTAACCAAAAGACCTTTCCTTTCTTTTAATATGGCATTTGAAAGGTCCCTATCAAAGAAAAATCCGAGTGAAGTCTCCTTCCCCAGCTAGCTTTTTAATTTATTTAGGGTTCTTCCTTCCAGCATCAAAACAGGAACAGCTGAAAACAAACCCAGTAAAGTCATTTATATGTGAGGGAGAATTCAAGGGGGTGAAGTTTCTTAGCAAAACTGACACTGCTCCCTGTGGAAGGCAGCAGGCATCTTGCTCACCTGCTAACAGTGCAGGAAACCAGCAGCTGGCCAGCTGTGAGACACAGCTGGCTCCCTGCTTCTCCCAGGATCCCAACCTCTCCTGTCAGAAAAGTTAACCCAAAGGATACCGAGATTCCTCTGAGCGTGTTGGACAAAACTCTCCAAAAGCCAGCAACGTTCTACCCATTCCCACCCAAACCTCTTTGACTCAAATTGGGGATCTTGGATCTCCCCCGCTCCTCGGGCTCCTTTCTCCATCTGAAGCCTGCCCATTAGTGCTGGTCCACACTTTTCTGGGAAATGCTGTCCCTCCCTTCCTCCTTAGTCATTAAGTTGGGGGGAATGTGAAGCACAGACAAGGTTGGCTGTTTCTTTGGACTTTCCAGCTTCTTTCGGCTGGTGGCCAAGTTAGAAATAATAGGAATATGACTTATATAATCAGACAGCTCATTTCATTAATGATTTAATGGGGGTTTTTAATCAGATGATCCCATAATTCAACTCCTGCCCAGACACAAAATCCAGTATCTGTGGAGTGAAAACTTCCCATCTGTGCTGAAACCAGGAAGGACAGAAACTTTTCTAAATTAAAAAGGAAAAAAAGGGATGTTAAGAGGTTTGGGTTCACTGTGGGGTTTGTCCAGGTCACTTCCTAGCTCTATCAAACCAGTTTTGCCCGGCGCTAGGTGAAACACAAATCAGCAAGAAGCATGAGTCAACCATCTCGGGGGCAGGAATTCACCAGAAAAAAAACTGGTTACGGGGATGGACATTTGCTTCCTTGTACACAGATACAGCTTTACCTCTGAAGGGGGGACAGAGGCTCTAAAGCAGCTGTAGCTCCCCTCTTTGCCTCCACATTAGTAACAGGCAACTCCCCAATTTCCACCTCCGGGGCCAGCTACTCTATTTCCACCATTTCCAGGGACTTTCGCAACCATGGAAAGAGGAGACAAGTTCACACCGTGACTGCGGGCTGAGGTGGCCACCATAGCAAAAACAGCTGCTGGCTTGGAGCTGCTCTGCTGGGTCACCCCCACTCGGTTAAGATGCCATAAACTAAACTGTGAAGTTTAACGTGAACGCTGCTGTTGGGTGAGGGCAGAGCACCCGGAAACCGAACGTCGGTGGATGGTGTCTTGGCTGGATGTCACAGCGGGGACAGCCTGGAGTCTCCAGAGGTAAAAACAAAGCCTTCCCTAATACAATCTAGGTAACAAAGCTGGTGGGTGAGGGCAGATGGGTCTCTGTTACACCCGCTCCCCTTCACATGCTGCCAAAATCACAGCAACCCTCCTGATGCTAAATATGATCCCCATCCCCTCTCCAACCAGCACAGTGTAGGGAAAAGCTTTGCCTTCAGGAAGGACTAGATGACTAATTAAGTGTCAAGGTCACTCCCAAGATTGGTTAATGAATAACAGTTGGGGTGGAAGTGCCAGCAATCACTACTTCATTTTGTTCAACCTGGCACGTATTGAGAAAGCAGACCTAGCAGGACATTTCTTCAGGCAGACTCGGTCTGTTTGGGTGGGGAGGGAAAATAAGGACTCAGAAGGGGGATAGGAGATCATTTCAAACTCCCAAAGTACGTTCTGAATTAAGCCTGATTTGGCTTGTCTGGGTTTTGGCGGCACACTTACTCGGCTGTAGTCACAGTAATAAAAAAACCCCAGTGAAATGACTAATGCTCTGTACAGCTTTGGGAAAATAGGAAGCAGCTGTGGCTCCAGCCTTTCCAGGCTGAAAGGCCTAATTATTGGGAATACTTGGACTGGCACTAGATGAGGTAAACCAGGACTGTTGAATTGCTTTCATTGTCTCCATTATAGTTGGGCATCTGGGCCCAAGTAGGTGCCATTTTTTGTTTGCAGAGAGGACAGCGGTTAACTCCTCTTTCGTCCAGAGGGATGAAATTCAATGTTGAGCTACCTTGCGTGGCTCATCAGCTACTGCTTGGGACCATTGCTTTGAATGGTGACTGTCCCTAGCGAGTGACTGTCCAGAAGTACAGCACTCAACCAATATAAGCTGTCTTATTTTTCCTGTTGCAAGAGGAGAAATCCATCTCGTGTGCAAATGATAGGTAGGGAGGTCCAGCAATGGGGCTTGTCTTCTCTCTCATGTTGTCACACACTCAGTCACATTACATCCTCTTCCAATTTTTTGGCAGGAAGGCAAAGGCTGCATAGGTGAGAGCACCTGCAACATACGTATCCATATGTGTATGTGGGTGTTGGTGACAGCTCTGATCCTCTTGCACAATCACAGGAAGGGTCGCGATCAGAGAAGCTGAATTGCATTACATGTTGGTAATGTGCTGGGACATGGTGATGAGGCAGGGGATGGGATATGTGTTTTGGGGGGTGACAAGAGAGGGAAAAGTACAGCTCAGCTCACCCTCCTCCTCTAGGTCCCATGAAGTCCAGGTTCAGGAGCTCAGTGTGGTCAGCCTGCCAAGGAGAGGGCTCTGCACAGACGCGCCTGGCTGACCACAGAGAGCACTTCAGCCTTCTTGGAAAGAGCTGTTGCCTGGCAGCTAAAATTACGTAAAACAGGCCTTGAAATAAGATGCTATTTCTGATCACGGTGGGCAATTAAATATTGGAACAGCTTATTAGGGAAGCTGGCAGGCTCGCCTTTACTTAATGTCTTTGAAATGAGACAGCTAAATGGCTGGGGTGTGCTCTCTGGGCTTGGCTCCTCAGGGGTCTGTGACCGTGAGCCCCTGTTCAGGTGCTGCACTTCCAGCAAGCTGCACGTTCCCATTGGTTTGGCATTAAGGCAATAACATGGATTGATCCTCCTGCTTCAGGGCTTCACTCAGCCACCTCCACAGGTCAGAAAAGATCACCTATCCATGCTACCAATCTGGGTGGATCATGAAAGGGGTTGAAGGGCTTTTTTAGTCTTCTTTTAAGTAGAGATGGACCAAAACTTGAGATGAACAGGATGAACTAAGATTGTGAAGAAGCTTCTTGCTTACCTTCTCAGAGTCAACGGCTCTGGAGCAAAGAAGGAACTTCACTGGCTTCAGATGGGCAGGTTTTCCCTTTCTCCACGAATGGCTGCCAGGGATCATCAGATCATGTCTCATCCAAACAACTACCTGCCATCACAGGCAACTGGTCTTTTCTGTTCTTTGTTCCTGGGGCAAGGGCTGGGATGCTGTGGACTGAGATGCCGAATTCTGTTCAGTGTTAATGTGAGTGAAGACTTAAAGGCCTTGGGATGAAGAGGAGAATCACTGAGATGATTGTATGTTCTTGATGGTTTCTCAAACTGCTCAGAAGAGGTTTGAATTCCCTGTTTAGTAAATTCAAAGGATGCACAATCCTGGATCCACCTAGACAAGTAACTTCTAAAGTTCTGCATGAGCAATAACCAGTTTGCCCTGTCTGACAAAAGCTGACCCAGTTGCTCTATCTCTTGAACCTTGCACCATCTCCACCATCTCCAACCACCATCCCAGGCATTATCAAGAAGCAGACCTTCGGCTTAGTGTGTCTTTCTATAATCTGTGCCTTCATCCCCTGTCCACCTCTGGCATCTCCGACTTAGTAGCTTACACACAGTCTTTCTGAGAAAACCACTGATGCTGTGAGCCTTTACCTTTCAACCCCCTGTGAGCCACATGCAGACGGACTTTGCATTAACTCTCCAAACCTACCATTGCTCCTTACTTAAAAAGAGCACAAGGAAGTACTAGGTTTCTGGGAAATAACCACCTTCCAAGTTGCAACAGCCCTCAATCTGTATCTCATCTGTCTCTTCAAATTGCTCAGAGGACATCTGATTTAGAAGGGCAGGCAACTCACGATTTATCTCCTCTGACTTTGCCTAGTCTCTGCAGCTGCCTCATTTCCACCTGCCATAAATCCTAGCTCAACACCTTGCTCCATCCAGAAAATCTTGCTCATCTCTCCAGACCTCTCTTTATGACCTCCTTTGTCCTCTCTGTTTATCTCACTGCTGGTAGCTTTCCAGCAGTCTGAACTTCAAGCAGATGGTCTTGGGAAACTGATTTGTAGGAGCAGATTTTTCCCAAACTGCTGCTATTTCTGAATCCTCCCTCTAAAATTTTAACAACTGACTATTTTTCCTGGGAACAGTAGAGCTGTATTGTCCCAGCGAACTTCTCAACAATGTAAGAACAATGTAAGAACAATGTATTGACAATTAAATCTGAAAGCCTTAACACCCGCCACAACTCCCAAGTCATGCAGTCTGAGTTTCCACATTCATCACGCTGGATGCAGAGCCCAGTGCTCAGCAGTGACTGGCGCTGGAAAAGGGAGAACAAAGCTGAACGCTGAGGCTGGCAGTCCTTGCATTGGTGTCCTACAGAGAAGGTCAGAGCACCCACCCTGCTCTTGACTGACTGTTTTCCTGGGAAGTCCTTCTTCCCTGGGATGCCTTTGCAAGCAGCAGGCTCTGCCAGGCAGGTAGCATCTCTGCATGGGGAGGGCAGCCCTATTAGACTCAAAGCTTTCAGAAGCAGAGTCTGATCTGCAGTAACTTCCCCCCGAGATCAGTCCCAGTGCCTGGTAACAAACTCTTCCCTCTGAAGATCTGTGAGAAAAAACAGTGGCACAAGAAGCTGCTAAAAGCCTTCGGCGTGCAAGCGCCTTGCAGCAGCGTTGCCCTTGGTATGGTGCCAGCTGCATTATTTTCAAATAAAATAACGCAGCTTGGTGCACACCTAGTTTAGAGGTATCCATTCCACCTCCGGCTCCTCTTCAGAGGTTATTGAGTCAGTAATGGTACGGAGCCATCCCGGGGGAAAGGCGAGCATGTAGCTTGCCAATTCATTACGAACAAATCTCTCCTTTCTTTCAGCTCTTTATCCACTGGTGAAAGGGAGAGATCACTGGCTCAGGACCAGCACTGCATCCGCAGGCAGGGCTTTGTGCCACAGCGGGGGCAGGAGACGCATGCAGAAGGAAAACAAAGCTGAAGCCATTTTAATTCCTCTTCCTGGTTTCCAGAGAAGTGGTTCAGACTATAAACATTCTCAGAAACAAACTTCTAACCACTTAACACCTCCAGGAAAAAAGTTACGATCCTCTCCCACATCAGCAATTTAATGGAGCATTATTTAACCTAATGACTGCAGGTAAGTAAAACAAGAGCTGAGACATCAAGGAGGAGAGTGTGTGTGTTTGGTCACCTGTGCAAGAGCTTCCTGAGCCCCGGGCAGCACCTGCACTTCAAAAGCTTATGGGAAGGGTGTGACAGCTGGAAGTTGAGGGGAGACCCTCAAAAGAAGGCATTTTCCCTGCTTCCTATGCAGGGTTAAAAGAGCCCGAAGGAAAGGGAGGGGGCTAGAGGCTGGCATTCATCCACCCTCGCTTGGTTGTCTTAGTTTTAGGTGCTTAAGTCTGAGCAGGGCTCTCCCTGGGTTCCCCTCATCCTGACGTCGGGTCTAGGGCAGATCTGGTGAATCTCAGCCAGGAGGGACTTGCTGTCCCCTTGGCCTACGGGGCAACCCCAGGCAGAGCGCCCAGCCTGCCAGGCTGCCCTTCACCTCCCTCAGAGGGTGGGAGCTCAGTCCCATCCACCGTGCCCCTGAGACCCTGTTTGCCAGATCTGCCAGCATGAACCGAGCCAAATACCACAAACAAGCCACAGCTAAACCCAAGCACCAGGGCCCCCCCAGCCTTTCCGTCTCAACAAACAAGTCCAAGAATTAATGATTTTTGCTACTGCATGTAACAGTTTTATATTTATTGTAAGAATGTGCATGCATTTATGTGCATACATGTACGTGTGCAAGATAAAGAGCAGGTTTTCTCTGGTGCACACTTTAACTAGTGCAGCTGAATAAGCCCTGGCTATAAAGACCTTTCTTTGATGGTGATGGAGCAGGGGTGCTCGTCTGGGTCCACTCACACCAGCTGGACAAACGGTTCCCAGAGCATTGGCTTCCCAGTGGAAAGTGGCAAGATTAATATTGACCCATCCCTCCCCATCAAGAGGAAGGGACTGTTCCGGTTTTGCTCCAGTTCAGACCTGCGAGCGTCACATCAAACTTGGGAAGAAAACCCAGGGCTTCTGGAAAAAAAACAGGTTTAGATTTCAGATTGCAAATGAAATGACTTGGACCTAAGCATGGTGCTCCATAGGTGACTCTGCGTTTCCATTGCTGGCCCTATGAGAAGCAATGGATTTATTCCAGGGGAAGGTTTGTTTCTCGAGCTGCAAAGGAAAGCTCACCCTTTGTGTTGGTTGGATGACACAGCTCTGCCGAAAGACACCCAAACTGTGTCAAAACAAGCAGGCACCAACCACCCCAACCCAGGCTTCCACGTTTAAGGATGGGGTGCTGAGCCAAGGTCTGAGTTACTTTATATGAGCTTTAAAGCCTTTGAAATGGAGACAGACCTTCAGGAGATCTTCTCTCAAGGGAACACCAGCAACACCTGCCTTTTTGGTACCAGTCACCCATACTAGCATTACCCTCTAAGCTTGTGTGAAACCAGAGGATGTTCAGAGCCACGTACGTGGGGTATTTATCACTGTTTCATCCAGCCTTTCCAAACCAGCGTGTGCTGTGAGGTCACTCTTGCTCATCCGGTGACTTTGTGGGTGCCCTCAGTCTCCACCTGCATGTCCTCACTTTAAGTGATTGCTCCTTGAGGAGCACCATCCCACCCCTCAGGAAACGCCGTGGCTGTGTTTCCTTCCTGAGATGGCTTTTGGTGGCTATTCTCTGTTGTGGTAGCAAAAGGGTCCAGAGAAACAACAGGGCAAATGGAGATGAGGAGGATTACTGGGAATGAGGGGCAGAGGAACAAGGGGCAATAAGGAGGTGTAATTTTTCCCCTGTGGTATCATGTGCTTTATAATGGATGGTGTTGGTCCGTCACGATTTTGTGAGCTAAGACCTGCGCTGCCCAGCTCCAGGGCTCCTGCCCGCTCTCCACGGACATGGCACAGGAAGGAACAAAGCCCCAGCCCACGGGGCCGTGTGTCTGGCACTTGCTTGGCATAAAAAGTGAAACCCAGCCCACGCAGAACCACAGCACCCGGGTGCGGGAGGAGTGTGCAGTCCCATCCTGGCAGAGATGAAGGCCAGCTTTGAGAGAGTAGCACATCAGCTGCGCAAAGCCGAATGGGTAAAACATCCCTGCAAATACTGCAAACAGCTTTAGAAAGAGGCATTCACCCGGGACTGCCTTTTGCACCCCGAGCTTCCAATGGGAGTTTCGTCCGAGCATGGGGAAGGAAATCGGGCATCGGAAAGATTGGGGTGGGTGGGATTTGCTCCAACCCAGACAGCTATTTCATAGACAGCAATAAAGTACAGCAATTCAGGCTCTAGCACACTCCCAAAGGGAAGGTGGGTATCTAGATAGTGTCTATCACCCCAAAAAAGAATATGATTTCTAGCACTGCCTGTTTCTGTTTTTGTAAGAGCAGTTTTAAATAAAGGGCCGGACAGAAGCCTATTCTTTCATCCCAGGGCATGGCATCAGGACATTTTTAGGTAGGACAGGTTGGCTGCTCTGAATAGCTCATTCCACAGGAACTGCCCAGGAGTTCAACCATGCAATTTAGCATCCCCTATGCTTCATGTCTTTCACGTAGATATAAGGTAATAACAAGTTTCACTGTTACTCTACCCAGCACTGCCTCAGATAAGCATGAATAGGCTCAGGTAAAGATGGATAACAAATGGTAGAATTTCTTTTTCAAGCAGAGGTCCTTGGAAATCACGGCAACTGAAGCAAATGCACATCATCTGATGTTGGAAATTAAACATTACATCTCAGAGGACTTTTCGGTCTGAAGGATGCCAAAGACTTAGTGACAATATTCACCCCTTTCTGCATTCCTTTTACACCCAGAATGGGTGGAAATACAGTGGAAATGTATAATCATCCAGGATAAATCATAATTAGGCCCATTTCCAGGGCTGTATTATGTGGAAAAAGAGAGCAAGAGAAGAGAGGTTTTAATGAGTCGTAGGAGCATGTATCCCTTGTGACTGTACAATCTGTTTCTCTGAGGGGCCAACAGAAGCTGAAAAATAGATGTGAATAAACAAAGAGCTGGAGGAGAGAGATTTTGGGTGTCCTTCCACACGCAGTTGGACATTTCATACATAGGAAGCCCAACCTGTGGATTTGTGTCAGTCCCAGAGGGAACTTCAGAAGGCTGCAAGAGAGCCCGTTCCCTGTGACGAAGGAGGGACCCCGAGGGAGGGTGGTGGTGGCACGTGCGTTCCCCAGGGGTGGCTAAAATGGAGCTGGGCCAGGTGGCACAAAGGCAGCACCAAGGCTTTCACTGTGCCCCGAGCTCCCCTTCACTGCGCAGGGCATTTCAGGGCTCTGCTCGCAAGTGGGCTACCACGTATTTAGCTCTATTAAAATTGAGGGAAGGCTTCTGGTCCGGCAGGACGAGCCTGGCACAGAGCAGAGCCCCAGCACCTTCCAAGCACGGGGCAGGTGCCTGAGCCAGTCTCCTCCTCAGCCGGGGATGAATGACTGCAGCACGGGCAGTGCTGGAGGAGCAGGCTGCAGGACAGATCCATCCTGGAGTCACAGAGTCCATGGTGCATCTCCTCCACGCCACATGTCCCACACCTCCACGGGGGCTCGGAACAGAAACGGTAACAACCTCCACGCTTAAAGTCCAGAAAAACTTGTGCGGCTCCATGGAAAAGACCAGGAGACACCGTGAGCATCTTCATCACCCTTGGCCATGCAAGAGCAGGGTTTTGTCATCTCAATCTAACCAGAAGCCCCACGACACTGAAGAAGGCAGGAGAGCAGGGTGACACCGTTTGCGGCCACGGCACAAAACCTTTGCTCCCAGCTGGGAAACCTTGGCAACTGTTGCCACAAAGTCCTGCCTAGGAAATAACGTCATGAGACCTACGTGTCCGCCGGTGGGAAGGGAGCTGGGGAGGAAAAGTGCAGCCTGTTTGTGCAGGGAGGAAGAAGGAGGAGGCAAGGGGAGATGATCAGGGCTTTCCTGACCTGCACCGTGCCGGCTAGTGCCCGTCCTCGCATTTCCTTCCGCCCGGCACCTCAGCCAGCGCAGCAGGGTATGGTAAAGCCCCACAACAAGGCAGGCTGATGCTGTCTGACTGTCTGGTCTCTGTTTTGCAGGCTCTAATCTGCCCATCCAGTGGCGGCGTGTAAAGAACACCTGGATGATTCACCGTCTGAGTGCTGCTCTTGTAGGGCCAGTTCGCTTCAGCCCTCGTAACACTGGCTTACATCCGTGCTGGGGTAAGCCTTGAGGAAGTGTGAACCTCCCACAGATGCTAATTCATATTGGTTCTCCTTTGTGTTAAATATTTATGTTAATAGGCACGCCTAAGAAAAATACTGGCAAGTAAGCCCACAGCTCAACTCCATTACAACTCAATTTTATCCCGGTGCAATTTGCATCTCAAACAGACAGGATGAGAAAACACTCTGTACTTACAGAGCAAAACAGCCCAGCAGTTCAGCCATTAGCAGATCTATTGATTAGAAGACAACAAGACCTACCCATGAGAACTTCCAACGACTTTTTTGTTGCTGCCTGGACCCATAACCACGTTGCAAAGGCAGGCGAGCTTTCAGCACATCCCCATGGCAGCAAAACACAAACCAAACCAGGCCAAAACAAAACAGCGTTAATTGCTCGTTGTGTGAAATCAAAGCCAGTCTGTGCAGAGAGCTAAATGAAAAGCATGTGTCCTCAGAGCCGATATGATACGTAGCCCGGCCGGGTTCTCGGCGAGCTGAGATAGCTGCTCGTTCCAGCCCCAAACAGTGCTAATTAGGATGGGCTCATGGCTTTCAGTAAAGTCATCCTGGCTTACACCAGGTGAGCAGTTTTTTTAAAAAAATATGAAATCTATTAATTTTTTGTTTGTTTCTTACTACCTCACAGAACAAAAGTCATCAAACGGTTCTGGTCTTTGGAAATAAAGCTAAGAGGGGTGTGGGGAAGCTGCTTACCTTGCTGGAAAGCACGCGGCGTCCTCGCAGGTCTCCCTTCTCCGCCAGACCCAGCGCCTTCTCTCCTCTTCGGTGTGCTAGTTCCAAGGCACTTTTGTTTGCTGTTCTGCTACCTTGTCAGCTCGGGAACAGCCGTGTTCGGTAATTCAATCCTCTACTTAACCGCAGAGACACTCCTACTCGGAGATCACACCCATTCCCCGCTCACGGAGGGACAAAGAGGGAGTCGGTACCAGAGAGTTTCAACCAACTCTCTGTTTGCATCAAATACCCACCAGGTCCGCGTTCACGGAGCAATACTGACCAAGTACTGCTTTAATTAGAAACCTGTTTTGTCCAGATTTAAAAGGGCAGGGGAGGGTTTTTTCCCCCCCTCTTCTCTGTCTCTGCTGGACAAAGCGAGGTACGGTGCTGCTCAGTGCCACGTTAACCCTTGGGCCCAAGAGTCCCAGCTCCAGTCCCTGCCTCTGACTGTCCCGAATTTTGGCACAACTGGTCCAAGGGGAGGGGTGCTGGGGGCAGACAGCCTGCTCCCACGCTCCCTGCAAGGCTGAGCTGGGTCTGCCCGTGCCCCAGGCTGGAGCCCTGGGTGTGTGTGCAGCCCGGGGCCATGGGGAGCACGGCTGAGGATTGCCGTCAAGATTACTGGTTGAAATGGGAACGTAACGGAGCATTGGAGCATGCAACCAGGCTGCCCTCCCAGGAGAAAAGTAATGATAAACCAGAAAACCCCAGCGAAGCTGGCAGTGTTTGCTGTAGCCACCTTCTGCAGCAGAAAGCTGTGCCGTGGACACGTGTTGCAATATCATAGCTTATCGTTAAGAAAAAGCAACGCTGCTGTAATTGGCAGCCACCCTGTCTGAAAGCCGCCCTGATGCCACTGGCTGTGGGTCACCTGAAGACAGACCATCTCCTCTCATTCCCAGCTGCTCCTGCCTGGCATCTGCACGGTGCTGCTCCCTCACTGGGGAGGCGTGGAGGAGGCACCACTGCTTACCCTCTTGTCAGCCGGCGGCTCTGCCTTTGGGGGACCCAGCTGCGTTTTGAGCATCGCTAAGGATGGAGGCTACACAACCTCACTGGACTGGGATCCGTCCAAGTCCTCCCCTTCCTACGTATCAAGCTTCTCTTGCCATTTCCTTCATTTTTTAGATTAACCCACATAAAATTGAAAATAGATATGGATCAGCTCATCAGCTAAACCAGGTGTCAGAATAGGTTTAAACCAACAGTTTCCACAGATCTTGTCCATTGGCCACTCTTAGACCTAAGGGGCCTGTAATGGGAAGAGCCCCCAAAATACCCATGACATTAGCTACAGACTGGCGTACCCCTAATCACAGATAGCTGCAAATCAGAGTGCGGGTTGAACCTGCTCATTCAGCCTGGGTGTGCCCATATCGGAAAGGAACACTTCAGAGATCTTCGTTTCATGGCTGAAAATGCAAAACTGACTCTTAGCAAGCAATTTATCCCTTAATGTCAGCAGGCCACAGCTCATAAAACCTGTAACAGCCTTCATCTTTCATTTTTCATTCTTTTCACTTCATCATGCTGTCTTCCTCTGTTGCAGGGAACAGAGGAACCATGTTTTGTGTCTTCCTCCACTCTACAGAAGATGAGGACCTGTGACAGGGTCTGCTTTTATCTTTGGAGTCAACCCCAAGCCCACTGCTGGCCCAGCGGTGAGGGTCATGCACCAGCAGCTCTGGTTAGAGGCATTAGAAAATGGGGTGAGGACATCTGAAGATCTCAGAGGATTGGCACCAAAATCCATCGTGCTCCGGTTCCCCTTTTGCCGCATGAAGTCATTATCCACAGCACCAAGGGTTTAATTAATAGCTGCTGTGTGTCTGGGTCCTCTTCAGTGCTGATATATGCTGATGTAAACCAACCCGTTTCCATGGCTGCGGCCACATCAATTTGAGCTCTGGGATGAAGCGTGTCATTCCTCTACCACAGCTTTGGTAGTACACTTCAGGCTCATGCACAGGTGGTGTTTGAGCTGCCTGTCCTCACTCCTTTCCAATCGCCACAGTGAATAGGTGGTAAATAATCCTGGTGAGCTTTTAAGGAGCACAAATCTGTAGAAATAGACGTGAAGCAGTTTAGAACAGCCAATGTCAAGGGAAAAGAAAAGTTTGTCATAAAACATGGGCTCATTTAGTCCTGAGCTGTAGGCACTTTTACTTCCTGCTAATTCTGGTCATGCCATGGGGTTATAGAGCAGAAAATGTTATTTCTGAGCAGTTTAACTCAGTACTGGTGGAAAACAGAATAGCCTGACTTTCATAACTGAAACATGATCTGAGATGTTCCCGTTCCAGCTATTTTCCCCATGTGCACGACCTGATGCACTCACGTTCTGGTCCTAAGCATTGGCTCAGCATTCCTAGAGCTTAAAGACCTCATGGTTTAAATTTTTTTTTATGCATACAGATGGCAGATGAGGCTGTTTTCAGTGTCCCAGTGCAAGCCTAAGACACTGAAGACATTGTCACAGGTTGATGCTGGGGTAAATCAGAAGCTGCTGCGAGGAAGACTCTGCTGAAATGCTAAAGCAACATTTGGCAGTGTAATGGCCCACATCTGCCTCAGCCTTGACCATCCCACATGCCTGTGGACAAGGTTAACATTGTGCATGGGGAAACAGGCTCTGCCAAGGACGTATTTGCAAAATGACACGTTGCAAAGGTATTTCCACCCTGCTTTTGGGGTATTGAACTCCGGGAGGAAGAGGGAAAGGCCAAACCCTGCAGATGAGATAACATGGCAGGGGCCTCATGCTTTGGAAAAGCAAGGGAAGGAGGCAAAAAACCCCACAAGCTGCTCAAGAGACCAGTGCTCAAGAGCCATCGCTACTTATGTGAGCTTAAATGTCCCGACTTGTAGCACTGCATGAATTTCTGAGAACATTTCAGGAGAGATTTCCTTGACCCACAACCAAAGCATGTGACATTTTACTACACATTCCTCATGTAGCCTTGCTCAAGGCACTTATCTGCCCTACAAAATCATCATGTCCAAATGAAAATCTACATAGTGCCTCTTAGAGGCAGATCCCTACAGATCTGATAGAGGGGGATTGGGTTATAATTTACTGCTCCCCCATCTGCTGTTGTGCTACTCGATATGGGGAAGAAGATGAGAAAGCAATACATATGCATCTATATCAACCATAAGACATGCGATGACCTCGTTTGTTGGGGCCTATAACTTGCTGAAGCAAAAGACCCCCCAAGAAGTACATCTCAGCCAGCCACAGCATCTAACTCATGAGCAAGGCTGGGATGACTGGCGGCCATGAGGGACTGAGCACCAGCCTCAGGATTTGGCCCAGCTGTCTGCAAGGGGTGTTTTGATGCAGGAAAGTGAACACAGCTTTGCTCTTTGGCCTGGCGGGCTCGGACCGGTGGCGGTCGGGGCCTTGCGTGAAACGGTTTCACAGGGCAATGCTCTGCGAGCACCAGCTGACCAGGCAGCACAAAGCTGCCTCTGACAGGTAACAGTGTGCTGGTTAATGGTTAACGACAGCAAATGGAAATGTCTTGGGACTGGGGAAGGTGCCCGGGCACACGGGTGAGGAGTGCTCCTGGGCTGCAGTGCTGTGATACAAGGCTGTGCTGCACCAACAGAGACACAGTCGTCTTGAGCTGTCGCATCCTCCTCTGGTCAGCTCATGTCAGCTCTCACGGGGTGAACTTCTCCCAGCACACAGAGAAGCCCTGATCCTGCAAACAAGCCCTTTCAGCACAGCTCTTGGGCGACGCTGTGCACAGAGCTGTGCAAACAGCGGATCCCATGGAGGCAGGGGCAGGACGGGCCAAATCCTGGTCTCCTGATTGAGAAGAAAGGAGTGGCCTTGGCAAGCCAAGGACACAAGGGTAAATGCTGATTTCAGGCAGGAATGGCTTTGGCGAGAGCTCTAGAGTCATAGTTCAGCTTCCCAGAGCCAACAGCTTGTAGCAGGTTGAGACAGGAGCAGTCCCTCTGGCACAGGGGTTACAACATTGAGGCAGAAGAAACCTGTACCTGTTACTCCAATTTGTTGCTTGTTAGTTGCTTAGTCAGAAACCCATTTTAAGCCAGCTATGCTGAGCTGCGAACTGGGGACGTGAAACTCATGTTTCCTCAGGCTTATGGGAAAATGTACACACCCCACACCCCCAACACCCCCCTGCAAAAGAAAAGGAGAGAGGGGTCAGAGATGACGACGTCTTGTGGCATCATGGCAAAGTCTGCCAGGGCTTCTGGTCAGTCTTGACCCCTCTTCTGTGTCCTAAAATGTCCATAACCCATTCTTGAAGGTGGGAGGCACAACCCTCCGCTAGCAAGGAGAAATACCTCAGTGAATATAACTGCATGGACTATAATGATGGGATATAATAACACTGATGGAAACGGCCATACCATGCCAGACCTCCCTTGGTCTTTCTGCATGAGCTCTGGCTGCTACCGACGGCTTTGCAGAGTGTTATATTGCAGAGTCTTTTCCAAAATAACATTTGGGGGAACGCAGAGGAAAATCCTCAGTGGGGGTGTTTTTTTCCAGACCCCTGCCAGTGAACGACTCCCGCCTTGGAGTAAAAGAGCTACTGTCACCTTTCAGGAGGTTCATCTGCAGCTCTGCCAGGCATAGCTGGGGAGGAAGTAATCTCTGGGGCCGGCTGGCCGTGCCCGTGTGCACTGCGGGCGTGGGTTTGCTCTCCGTTTGCTCTCGCCCGTCGCCACCAAGAATTAGCAGGTGCACTGAGAAAACAGGATAGCCAAGGTGGGACCATGACGTGGCATGGGCAAACAGCAGCCCTGGCTGCCTTCCAGCCAGAGGAGGAATGTGGCACAGGGGCCACAGTTCGGATCTGGATGTATTCGGACCATTGTTTTATCTGGGGAGACTTCCAGAAGGACTCGAGTCCCCCAGACCCATCACCCCAAGGTCACCATCAAACCCAACTCTTAACGCTGATGCCAGAATTTGGGCATCTGATGTTCTCCGGGTTATTGGCTGACTATCTGCTAGGATGAATGAGGTTTGCTACTGCTACAGAAAATTGTCCCGCTTTTCGAGAATGACAAAAAACTTTAGGGAAGTATTTGGTGGCAATGAAGACTCAGCAGGAGCTGGCCCTTTAGGTAAAGAGGTGGAGAGTCTAATGGGGTGAGCTTCAAGGCAACGTGGTGGACTTCACAGAGTCTAACCGTGGGAGAACAATGTGCAGGAAAACAAAACTATTGTGTTCCTGTTCCTGAGTGTTTTTCTCGTTTTTACATAAGCCCCAACCAGCTCAGCTGAGGATCCGGACTATTACCTGCTGATTACTGTTATTAAATTACAATCTTCTTCTAGAGATCTTAAATCCTGATTCAGACATTTACAAAGCAAATACAGATGATTTACAGACTTAATCCCAGGGTAAAGCATTGTGAGAGCCTTGCACTGAGGTGTTTACCTGTCTCATGTCTGTCTTAAGACAGTAGCAGCGATTATCAGTTGCTGTTATAGGGACGACACCAGGGAGATGGAAAAGGCTTCCCAAGCAGTATCACTACAGGAACTGGGTAATAAAGACAAGAACAAACCCAGATCACCCAAGCACCAGCCTGGCAACTCGGTAATGAAGACCAACCTCCTCCTGAGCATCCTGTCGCCACGCTGTCCTCGGTCCTCAGCCATGGTACGGAGGAGATGTTTCCACTAGGTAGAGCAGCACATCTACCTTGAAGAGGAAGACAATGAGGAGAGGAAGACAAAAAGCAGGGAGGATCAACAACAAACATCCCTTCAAACGGGGCGGTTTGGCAAATTGCTGTGCAGATAGTTTAGGAGTTTCACAAAACCTCAGGGGCGCTCTCTCAGCCCTAATGAAAACCGTATGAAAGCCAACAAATTCCAGCACGCTTTGGTCAGGGTCATCAAGCAGAGCCTCAGCGGTTTCCAGCATCAGCTGAATGCAGCAGAAAGGAGACATTTCACAGCAAAGGCTGCGCAGGCAGGAGAGGCTCAGCCGCGCCGGCACTGGTTAATGGGTGTGTGAGCCTGGCAAAGGTTATCCCGCAGCAGCCCTTGAGCGGTGGAGGAGTAACTCGCACGTGCCATGGCGGTGACAACCCATGAGGTCCAGGCTCCTTGGGACTGTCCTTTCATGGGAATCAGACCGCAGGCAAGCGAGGTGAGGGATTAATGTCTTGTTCTCACGTGGGAGCTGAAGCGAACAGAGGTTATTTATGCTTTTTGGACAGGATTACACGGGATGTCCATGCAAGAACCAGAAACTCAACTCAGGTCCACAACAGCTCACCCCCACCCTGCAGGAGATGCGACCTGGGTTTCTCTCCTGTGGGGTACGAGGCTGATCCTTCAGCGCCTAGTGAAACCAACCGGTGCCAATGGTTTTAATGAGAGTTAGGAGCACCAGATGCTGAAAGGTGTAGTTGCAGGACGTGCTGGCTTTAGTGGCAAAGGCTGCTGGAGCTCTCACCCTCACTATTTATTTATTTTTAGCATTCAGGCAGACCAGCAGTTTTCACAACTGTAGGAAACCTGGTTGCTCATGTTGGTGACCACACCTGAGTGACCACAAAATAACTCCATCCTCCCTGGCAAACTTAATTTTTAACCCATCTCATTTCAATGACCCGGCTGCACGTGTGACTGCACAAAGTCACTTTCTGCTAAGGGCTGGGGGGGTGAAATCCTGAAGCCCTGCCCTCCTGCCACCACACACCAGCCTGCCCCACGAAAATAGAGTCATGGCAGCTGCCAGTCTGTGCTGCCCAGACACGGAGAGTGTGGAGGACATCCATGTTCCATGTCAGATGGGAACTGCGTCCTGGGAGAGGATCTGGGTTATTCTTGGGGACTTTTGAGTTTGTTCCCCAGGTCTTTCCCTGAAACAGAGTAAAAATTTCCCCAGGACATAGTCTGGTAGCTGAGCTGAGTTTACCAACTCGTGTTGTTCACATCTGCTAAACAGAGCTAATGAATTTCAAATCTGAGGAGGCGAAAGGGTGCGAGGACAAATCATGTAAGCTTCTCAGCCTGGGCGCCTGCAGGCAGAGCCAAGATCTTGCCTGCAGGACTCAGGCCACAGCAGGCAGCGGGGGCCGGGGCCGGCCCAGCAGCGAGCTACTGTTTGCAGGAATGCAGCCCTGCCGGTGCCGACCAGGAAGGAGCGAGAAAAATCAGTCACCCAAAAGCCTGAGAAATTGCCGTCCTGCTAAATGTTGCCCCTCCCTGTTTTTCACCATCCCCAAAGGGCGCAGAGCACCGTCTATGCCTGACGTGGGTGCTTGGTCCATTACCCCTGAACACCAGATGCTGGTCACGTCACGCTGCTGGAAGGAGCTCCGATACCGCTGCCGCAAGCATGAGAAGGGCACCGATACTCACCACAGCTTCAGCTGAGCTGCTGAACGAAGATCAGGCACTTTGCTGGGTGCTGTACGCACTTCCCCATGCGGCCTATGGCCTGTGTGTCATCTCCACCTGCTTCTTGTAGACCAGCCCAGGGATCACATGTAGGGTGGGCTGGAGCAGGCTGGGTTAGTTCTGACTCACAGAGCTTCTCTCAGAATGGAAGATAAGGGCTCTTTGAGGCAAACAACTTGGGTTTTGTTATCACAGAAGTTTCAATGACTACAGAATTCATGCAGCCACTTTTTAGGCAACATCACAGTCTAGAAAGTTAAGTTGCCTTATTGGAAATGATTTTCAGAAAGCCAAAGCCAGAGCTGAAACCCATGTCTCTTGCATCCCCCGTACTACCTGCTGGGCCATGTCTCACTACCGTGAGCCCTTTAGACCTAAAAAGCCAGCTACAAGCTTGGGTGCCAACAAGAATGGTGTCCCTCAGCTGCCATCAGGCTCTGCATGAGAGGCCGGTGAGGAACAGTGGTGCTCCCCAAAACCCTCTCATTTTCAGGGAAAGCCTCACCCCGAGGCTGGTACACCCAATTCCTCCCGAGAGCAAACACCGACACCGCCTGCCATTAACAGGTCAGAGCAATGACACCAGCGAGGAGCTCACGTGAGCCGAGAGCCTTTTCCCGGGCAATTCTGGTTACCGTGTTTGCACACTAAACGAGAAACCGGCGTTACTTCCACGTGGGATGGGGCCCTTTCTAATATAAGTGAGAGGTTGTGCTTGGGGCATCCTTGTTCTGCTCCCCAACAGAATTTGGCCAGTTTAGTGTTTCTCCTTCCTATGTTTCTTGGCCTTTCTGAAGAGCAGCCGGTGTAAAGAGCCCATCCGGCAAAGGGCAGTTTTTGGCACGAAGGGAAAGCATCAGAAGTCACAGAACTACGCCCAGCGCTTGGCTGATTTGGATTAAACCGGCTCTATCTGTAGGCATCCACACAACGCAACGAGCAATTCCACTTCTTACCAAAACTGCGTGGGGACAGACGATAACGAGATGCCAGGGTCACCGCTGCGCACGTGATGGCACCAACGTGCACTCACACGTGGGCTTTCTGGCCATGTTTGCACAGGTTTTGCCTCATCTGGAGTCAGAAGCATCACTCCCTTTGCAAACAGGGAGGAGGAGGAGGGTGACGCTGAGGCTCACCAGCCTCGGGAGGAGGGAAGGGCAGGGGACTCAGACGCCAAGCAGGAGGCGAGTTCTGGCCCTCGGGGCAGATCTGCTGCACCCGCCTTCGGTTTTAGGATGTTTTCTCTCACCAGCCAGGATCTGGATGAGACCAGGACTCTACTCCTCTTTGCTCAAAGATTTACTGGGGAAGACTTTTCCAGGCCGCATTCCTTCCACACAGAAACCCAGCTCCAGAAGAGCGTTTTGGGAGACAACCGCAAACGATGCCTCCAGGGTTGCATTCCTGGGCTGGTGGATGAATCATTTTCCAGTCCCACAAGGGAAAAGCCCATCTCTAACGCATGGAAGGCCAGGAACCGGTGGCGGGAGGGGATGTGAGGAGGGTGGGCTGGTTTCCAGGTTTCGGGCGGTGCAGTGAAGCCGAGGGAGAGCGGTCAGCACCCAGCAGCCTGCGTGTCCGCGCCCCTCTGCCGGCCATGGCGGCCGCAGGCCTCGCGTCCTCGGCCAGAGGCTGCGTGCGGCACGGGCATCGCTGCTGACGTAGAAGGACTGCGCTTTGCATGTCGGAAGCGCGTGGTCCAGAGACGGGGGTTTTTTTTTGCATAAATGACTGACAAATTAGAGATTTCACAGTAAGATTTTCCGCTTTACCCAGAAAGTGGTGATTATTCAATAAAAACCCCACACCCCAGCTCTCAGCCGTTTCAGCCAAACTGCAAAACGTTTCAAATCTCCGATGACGCAGGCTTGAAGCTATTTCCTTACATCCTCTTTCTGCTCTGCTACACCAGCCATCCCAGCTGGATTACACTTCCCAGAGACGCCGCTAACGCTACTTCAGCGGGGTGCTGCGCGCCTCACGCTTCCTGAAGGCAAAGCAGCAGAGGTTGAGCGTCCTGCCTGGCCGCTGGGAGCTCTGAAAACACTTGTGTTGAAGATGAGTCCGGATGCATTCATGCCAGGACATCCCAGCTGCAGATGTACCTACAGAAACGCACCGTGCCTTATGGTCCCAGAGGTGCTGGGGTGGTCAAGGGAAAGAAGCATCGCGGTGGTGGTGGCAGGCAGGGTGTGTGCTGTATTTGTCCGGATGAGGGGTGTCCCCACTTACACAAGGGAAATATGAAGTGTGAAGGATCCTGAAAAGGCCTCACAGCTCATGCCCGGCCACGTTTGGAGCCTGCAGACTCGTACACTGCCGGAGTCCGCTGGCTGGATTTGTTCTGTACCTCCGCTAAAGGGAGTTCACAGCTCCTCCAGGCATCCTGCCTCAGCGTTCATACAAGAAAATAAAAGGAGAATTTTAGTTGGAAGGGACGTACAACAATCATCTCGTCCAACTGCATCATGTGCCCTTATAGCTAGGCCGTAGCTGCACGGTGGTCCTAATAGATTGCTGAAATCTTTTTTTGTTGACAATGAAGCCATCTTCTAGACATGACACAAATCTGTCATCCTGCTGAAAACCAGGCATTTATCCTGACAACGACCTTCTCTCTCTTCCAGAAGAGCCTCTCTCTGTGTGCTTCTTTCCTACGGGCCATGCTTTTCGTTCTGTCCCTTCCGCGGCTCTGCCAGCCCACCTCATCTGTAATTTCTGCCTTACAGCACACTGGCACTGACCACAGCTCCGGTCAAAG
This sequence comes from Phaethon aethereus, assembly GCF_964289735.1. Lineage (NCBI taxonomy): Eukaryota > Metazoa > Chordata > Aves > Phaethontiformes > Phaethontidae > Phaethon > Phaethon aethereus. The sequence goes on from NC_138582.1 coordinate 166,534,968, forward strand.
TCTCTCTGGCATTCAGTAGAGCAGCAGCAATTATTTCCCAGCTTCTACATAACTCTCCTTTTGAATATATTCCTCGAATGAGACTTTTTTTTTTTTCCCCTTGGCAATGGTATGTTTTTTTAAACTTGTAGTTGTTTTTCCTCCAGAAGCATGGCGTAAGTGATCCAGACCTTGTCATCCACCACATCTCCCCGCTCTCCTCCTGCAGCGCAGCTCCCTACAGTGCAATCTTCTGGTCTCTATTCATGTATTTGTTCTGCTTGGATTTATCATGCAGAGAGATCTCCCTGCTCACATCTCTAATTTTAATCATCGCTGGGAAAACGCACCTCTACTCCGCATGGTGTTTGAACTGCAGATCTCTTCTCCGTGGCTTAAGAGACCCATCACCTGGGAGTTTAGCTGGGAGGCCATCAGTCAGGTGCGACTGCATCCACAGCCCCACTGACAACAACGTCATTTTGCAGGTAACTTCCCTAAAATAACAGCAATGTTTAAAATAGTGCCTCTCTTTCATCTTCCCCTAGTCCGAAAATTCAATTTACTCCAGGCAGTAACCAAAGCCATGCACGACAGGGTTCTCCCTGGGGGCAACTGCATTAGGAAATGATCTTTGGAAAGCCCCGCCAAGCCCACCGAGCTTAAGCCGATGACTTTGAGACAGTAGGGTTTAGTTCTTTCCATGGGGCTTTGGGCATGACTAAAGCAACTTTTGCTCAAATTTCCTGGAAGCAATGCACTTCGGATTCAGGCTGGGGGAGCTGAATGATGAACAAAGCCACGTTACGTACCTCTGGCCAGGCAAGTAATGGAGGCAAACATTGCCTGGAGCAGATAACAGCAGGGAAAACACTGACCTCAAGAGGATAGGACATTTTGGCTATTGCCACCCAACAACTTGGGCTGACCTGAGATGAGGGAGACTTCTCCCACAACTGTTTTTCCCAGCAAAAAGCATCTGACATTATTTTTCCCGATCTTGCATGTTTTCCAACTCAGACAGCTAACGTTACGTTGAGGTGCTTTAAAGTTGCTGCCTCTGTTGTAGATCTGAAGGCAGCTCCGGTACCCGAGGCTTGCGTTTCCCATCCTCCCACCTACCTTAGCCTGATAAAGTCATTCTCCCTTCCTACCTTGCCCCTGTGCATTTTTAAATAAAGCATCAGGATAAGCTCTGAGCAGGCATTTAGGAAAACAGGACTGTGCCTTCACGCAATTTATAGGCTTGGATTGGGACCATTTAGAAATCATCATCTCTCTCCACTTCTTTTCCTCAAACAGTGGTCAAGGCTAGCTGCAAGTTAAAATTGAATGTTCAGAGGCCAAATAGAGCTCACCGGTTTTCCCATATCCGTGTTTCATTACAGTAGTGTAGCTTATTTACTTAGAACAGGTCTCGAGGCTGTTAGAAGATAAAAGTAATTAGGCTTTAGTTGCTGCTCATTTAAGGAAAAAAAGGGAAATAATAATCACAGAACTGTTTTGAACTTTGAAAATGCTATTAACAAGTTTGCGGTCTGCTTTGATAAAAGGCTGGCATTTAAAAAAGCAGCTCAGAGCACTTTCACCCGGCTCTATTGCCGTTGTTACAGAAGAACCGGCTCTCCGGAGCACGGCGTACCGCAGTGGGAGGACTCAGCACAGAAAATCCCGTTCCACTCCACACCTTTCCTGGCTTTCCCAGCAGTGCCGTGGCAGGCGGGATCGCTTCTCCTAAAGTGAAGCCTCTGATGGCCCAGACTGAAGCTGGAAGTCTCCGAGAGCAAACGCACGTCCCCCCTCCACCAAAATGCCCCTCTAGAGCTCACCGCACACTTGTTAATCCTCTCCTCTTGCACAAGAGGTGCTTCCCTGTGGCAAGCTTCACCTGAACTGTCATATTGCATCAAGATGATTTCATAAGCTACAGCTGAGTCTCAGCCATGACCCAGGTTTACTCCAGACGTTGTGCTGCCCTTCAAGATTGCCAGCTTCTGCTGAAAATAACCATCAAGAGCAAGATCCTACCACAAGGCAAGAGATGGGAGGTTTTAAAGCCTGGTGGATGGGCTGCCTCGAGGCGATGCGCTGCGCCTGGAATCGACACCTGTGGGGAAGCAGAGGCGGGAGATGGTTTGTGGTTTTATACCAAGATGCAAAGAATTTATTTTGATTGGTGAACCCAAGTCGTTCTAGCACTTGGCTGTTAGGTGAGCACAGCCTGCGTGACTCGGACGGAGATCCAAACCAAAGCTGATGCAATGGCAGGATACAGAGACACAAGCAGGATCAGTCTTTTAAGAATACTCGTCCCTCCACTTCGGTCCTTCAGCTGTACCAAGGCATTGGCCACTGCATTGGATGTGGTTTCCTGTAGCCAGTCTGGCCCCACACCACAGCAAATATCATGGGGGCTGGAGAGGTGTGCCAGAGCCGAGAGGGTGATGCTCTCCTATGGAGATGGAGAAGGGTTGCCTGCGGTTGGAGATGTCCTTCTTCCTCCAGCGAAGCCAAGGTGGTTTGGGCTGCAAGCCTGTATGGACCTGTAAATCAAACATGCCTCAGTCCAGTAAAGACTGACAGTATTTCATCACCACCAGCCCATGCAGCTGTGAGTACCTGGGTGGAAGCCACACGGGCTCACAAGGTACTGGAGCATTCAACATTGTGAACCATGGGGTGGGACATAGAGGACCCAGAGCCAATGTCCAAGCTCTGCCACAGGTCACCTACATGATCTGAGAGAGCCTTGCCTCTTCCCTCCTATACCTCCACTTCTCTTCTGTAAAATGGGTATGTTGGCCCTCAATGGAGTGCTCCTCCTTCTAACACCACATTTCTTACAAGGCTGCTGAGGAACATGAAACCATGACTACTTTTTTCTGCTCTGAGGGCAGAGACACCTATAAACCACTTTGATTTCTCATCCTGCCGACCGTCTCGGCAGCTAACCTGCGTTTCACTTCCCTCTGGGTTAACTTTCATCAGATTCTGAACCGCTTCATTTGCTGGAGCGCGTCTGTATATTCATCAAACCGCTTGTCTTGCTGGAGGATGAGCTGCCGTTCTCTTTAATTACAGCAGTTCATAATGATCCAATTTCTGCTTCACTAATATCACGCAATAGTTCTTGGGGGGGGGGTATCTGCTCTAAAGCTGAAAAAGATATTAGTGAGGGGAACCCGCTATTATGACTAATTAGTCTCTCTGCTTCAACACTTCTGTCTGCAGGATGGAGCTGTTACCCATTTTGGTGATGAGATCCCTAAAAATGGGTGCAAGCATACAAAACTCATGCCTGTGCAATCCGGCCTGTCAGAGAGCACATCAAGTTCATTATTTTAAAAAACAGGGCATGAAAGCATCAGAGCTGACAACCTGGTTATGAAGAAGCTGTTAAAAGAACTTGATTTGCTGTAAAGTTGAAATTTAGAAAATCTAAAGCAGCCAGAAAATCTGGTTGCCTTTGCTGCCTGCGGCTGACTCACCGCAGGCAGATGAAAAGCCTTTATGCCCCAGCTCCTGAAGCACGGATTTTCAGGAGAGCCAGGGTGATACGGAATCAAATGAGGTGAGGCTGCAGCCTCTACAAAAGATATAAGAAAACGTATTATTTGTGGATTTTTTAAACTCCTCAGAGGATGGGAACTCAGATAATTTCCTTCCTTTCCACTGGAGTGAAGGTGAGAAGCGCCTATGCCCCAGTAGCAGCTGAGCGACTGAAGCGATTCAAGGAAAATCAGGAACTTGGAGAGATCAGAGCCACGTTTAACATCAAGTCATTAACTGGAGCCTGACCTTTTCCCTGGCACACGGTATTCACTGCAAACGTTGGGAGACACCTCTCAAAGAATTTTTCCCCTTTTAATTTGAATTCTCCATATTGGCTGGGTTACATTAATCGAGTTGAACCTTCTTTCTGCATCTCACAGGGAATAAGTATGCATAGATAATCTGATTTTTGGAGCACACAGAACATCTTCGTTTTGCTAACAGAGATGCAGGTGTTACTTGCAGTAGCGTCCCCTTACTCCCAGTGCCCCCAGTGCCCTGTGCGGCTGGAGGCTGCCTGTGATGGGCAAAGCTGTCACCTCGAAAAGCATGGATCCCAGCCTGGGACTTAACTTTCAAGGCAGCCTCCCCCTCACCATGGGAAGGCAGGAAAACCTGCAGTCCCTATTTAAATACACAAGAACAACCTTTTCCACTCTTAGCAAGGGCAGCTTATATTAATAAACATACTGATTCGAGGCGAGAGCTGCATCTTGTCGAAATACTCGGATGGCTATAAGAGGATGAATTACCCTTCAGGTTAAAGACAAGTGATTCACCCCATGGTGCATCATGTTCCTCGATGAAGCCAGAGGGGGTTTGCTTCTCCCATGCGTGTCTGGAAAGACCCATCAGCATCTCTTGGCCCCATGTTGTCCCATTGGTGAACACTCATCTTCCCTTCTAGTAACGCTGTTTCTCTAATCAAATGGCAACATATGCAAAATAAAAATGCATATATGCTCCCTCTGAATGAGAAGAGTGGTTTCACACCCCAGAATTAACGAGGAGCAGGATTGCAAGGGGCTTAGCGTGACCTCCAATCCAGATGTTTTGCACTTGGAGAAGTAAAACAACCAACACTCAGGGAAATCTGTTTGTTCCTTTAAAAGAAGGGGGCAAAAGAGCAGGGGAAAAAATGAGCCAGAAGCAAATGGTGTGTCCAAGGTAAGCTGGAGGGTTTGGAGCAGAGCTGGGGGCTGATACCCTGGTTGGATGAATCCTCGTTGGCTGCTGGAGCCGCAGAGCTCTCCTCCTTCACCATGAGAGGTGGCCACCCCGTTCCCGGTCAGCCAGGAGGTGGAAGAAGACACGTGGGAACTGTAGAACCCAAGAACAGCCCAGGTTGGAAGGGACCTCAAAAGATCATCTGGGAGCCTAGACGAGGTTATCTAGTACCCTGTCCAATCTCATCTTAAAAACCTCCAGTGATGGGGACTCCCCCACTCCGTCCCTTGGAGGTTGTTCCAGTGATTGACTGTTCTCACTGTAAAAAATGTCTTTCTTAGGTCAAGATAAAACATTTCCTGGTGCAACTTGTACCTATTGCCCTTTGTCTTCTCCATGACTCCTTGTGACGAGAGCGCCTCTGCCCTCTTTGTAGCCACCTTTTAAGTACCGTAAGGCTGCGGCGAGGCCACCCTGAGCCTCCTCCAGGCAGAGGAGACCGAACTCCATCAGTTCATAGGGAAGCCTCTTTCAGGTGGGAAGGAGCGCGCAACTGGTAATGCAATGAGAGCGGAAACCAGGGAGATGGGCTGCTGGGGGGCTTGGGGTTTGCAGGACCACCTTCCTGCAGCAAACAAGAGCGTGTTGGGCATGTGACACTGGATGATGCGCTAGCGGGGAGGCGCAGCCCTGCAAGCGTGGGCCATTCCCCAGCAGATGCTGCATTTCTGGCCCGGCCTCAAACCCTCTCCTCGCCCCCGCGCGCTGGCTCGGGTCTCGGCCGCGCCGCGGGCGTCGCGCACGGCTCAGCGCACACGTGCCGGCGGGGAAGCGGAAGAGGCGCAGGGAGTGATGCCGTCTTACACACCTGCCAGCTTGGCACCAGGTTTCTTTCTCCTTTTTTTCCTCCCTGCTCCTGGAGACTTAACATTTGTCCACAGTTCTTGGGATGTACTTCAGCCAAAGCCCAAACAATTCCAAATCTTGTTGCTTTAAAAAAAAAAAAAGTCAGCAGCAAAGCTTTTGGAGGAAAAAAGGTTCACCACACTAGGAAAGGTGTAACAACTTGACTACTTGAGAAATACTGATTTCTCTCTTTATTTTTCATGCACTAATCATACGTTTCTGCATTTTCATGGGAGAAAAAAAAAAATCAGTAACTAAAGTGATCATGAATACTTACCTGCCATGTATTCAGTTGTGGAGCCGCCAGTTCCTTCTGCAAAGAAAACTCAGCATTCACTGGGCAAATGAAGAAACGGCCTCTGAAATACTAAGAAAGATTTTTAACTGAAGGAAGACATTATCCGTGCACCTGTGGAGCGGAGCCCCGGCAGGAGATTCAGATACCAAAGTTGCAGTGACGCTTTTACTTGAGATAACGTCTTTTAAATTTCCTTTATGGCGCCTTTAAAAGCCAGTGCTGCACAGCTGCACCATCTCGTGGTGCGACCAAGCCCTGCATGGCCCAAGCCTTCAAAACCCTCTTGGTTTTTGTGAAGACTTTGATCACAGACGTCTAAAAGCCAAGCGCACCCACCGCTGTGCCGTGCCACAGCCCAAGTCACCCCAGACCACCCCCAGCTCCCGTCCCGGCTGCCTGGTCATCCTCCTCTGAGGAGGACGCAACAGTCAACCATTTGCCAACCGCAACCATCATCACCCCAAGTATTTGTTCGCATCCCTCCGGTTATTATTTCGAGATCAATTCAGCAGGTTAGAGATCAGGACCGGTGAACTATAATTCACCTGAACCTGCTTTAACTGAATCACCAAGATGTGTTACAGAGGATTCAGACGAGTTCAAGGCTCCGTTTAGTATTTAGAGAAAATACTAAAAGGAAGAATGAGGGTCACAGAGCTACACAGCCCCATGGTGCTGAGCCAAGGGCAGGACCCGCACGTCTCGGCCTCAGCCCTGCTCTCACACGGCACGTGGCCCTGCCCGGCTAGACGTGGAGTTCTCAACAAAAATCCTCCTCTGTTCGCATAAACGCATTTAGTTACAAAGGAACAAAATGGCCCAAGACACCAGGAATTACGCCTGCAAATTTCAGGTCCGTAGAAATGCACAAAAATTTTACATGTGTCTACAGGTCTCAAGCTCTCACGGTACGGCACGGAATAACCAGGTCATTAGGTAGAGATTAGAAAAAAATGCTAAAAACATTTATAAAATTATTTTCCTGTTAAAAACACACATGAAAACATGGCAGACTCTCACATTTCTGTGGGTTAACCTGCTAGCACGTGCTTCATTTACACCAAATGGCTTCAGCGCGGTACTTGCTCACAGGCTCCTGTCTGAAGACCTACCTCAGAGTCGGGCGCCGGGTGAAAAGCTGCTTCACAAGGTTACCTTGAACCAATTCAACTCAAGTAAAAGGCAGCTCCCCCAAGGCCCCCAGGGTATAAATGCTGTTTGACTGTAGGCTGGTTGTCACTTGCTCAAAACCACCACGGACGGGTGTACTCACAACCGGCGTTGCCAAGCGCCAGATGCCACGGCAGCCCGGAAGAGAACGCGGCGATGCGCCTGCGGATCCGCTCTCGAGGCCCCGCTTACACGTGCAGACCGCGGGCAGCCAGGTGAGGAATCGAGCTCCTGCTTTCCCGGGCGCGCTGCAACGCCACACAAGGGACACTGCCCGCAGGAACGCAACCGGAGTCATGTGGGAAGCCCCACCAGCCTGCATTACTGCTTTTCTCCCAAAACCTTATCCCCCCGCACCGCCCCAGAGCCGGGGATCTTGCTTCTTTCTCATCTCCGGCTTATGAACAGGCTTCGGAAGCAGTGAGATTGTTCAATTTGAACCTCAGCGGGTTAACAAAAAAGTGAATGGGAACTAAACTTACCTGCCAAATACACTGCTAGAGGAAGAAGCCCCTGATGCTTAGCAGTCAAGGCTTTAATCTTCATTAAAGCCCACCAAGTCCAAAGAGTCGGAACAGGAACGAACAAGGAGAACTTTCTGGCCTGATTCAATGAAGTTTTTTCTTCCCCCCGCCAGTATTTCCCCCAAGAACAGCACACGGAGGGCAGAGGGGGATTTCTGGCAGCGGACTACCAGGACATGCATTATCAGCCATGAAGAGGATGAAAAAAATAACACAGATGGTTTATTGCCAAACTGAATCAAAGCGTGAAAAAAAAAAAAAAATCAAAGTTACACTAAAGAAATTTGTTTTTTATCACAAAAGCTCATTAAAATATGACAAAGAAAACCCACTGTCAAGGCAGTAACTCCGACCCTCAGGCTCTTCAAGTGCAACCTTTCCTGAAGTGCTGGGAATTCAAGGTTTATTGCATTTGTATAAGCAGAACCATCAGCCCTCATCACCTACAAGAACAGTGGTTCTCAGAGGGGGTGACGTTGTTTCGGGCTTAACCGTGACTCCATTCGCCTTCAGGTGGCAACAGCCTTGTCCTAGCCGAAGTCCAGCCCGAGACGATGGCTAAGGCCGACGGGCTTCAGCTGCGTTTCACTCATTTTTCTGCATTTTCCTGCAATTTACATCCCGATCGAATGTGCCTCCATCGCTGAATTGAAAGGCGGTTGCAGAATTAAACGACGCCAGTCACACGGAGAAGACCGGTGGGAGGTACGAGTGCAGCACAGGGTCCGCCAAGGCCTGGGGGATACGGCTGAGCTGACACAGCCATTGCCTCAAAACCTCCCTTTGCTGCCGGTTTAAATGATAACCGAATCTAACCTTTCTAAATCACCGTTTGAGAAGGTGTGTAATTGCAGATGCAGATCTGCTTTACTGAGTCAAATCGTTCTCTATTAAGTCCAAGATGTTAGTGTACGTCCCGTGCTTCAGAAACGCCGATTAATGTGGCATTAGGCAATTACAGGACAACCTGCTCCTCAGCACAACTCCCTTCGCAACGGCACTTGAGAGAAGGCTTTCAACAAAACACGCCTGGAAGCTTTTCAAGTTTGAGTTTGCCAACCTGTCAAAACCAATATATTACCCAAAGACGGTTTAATCTTTCCAGTAGCTCCAGCAGAACCACCAGAGGAGACCAGGAGAACTTTGCCTGTCTCCTGCCAGCATAGCTGGGTTGGTAGGAAGTCTGGATGGCGAAGGTCGCTTGCCAGGAAAACTGCTGGAGCCTGCAGGATCTCCTGGAGCTGCAGCCCTCCTGGAAGAGCCCTATCCCATCTTGCAGGGAATGTCAGAGCGGTTGAGTCAGAAGACAATAAAAAGGGGGGAAAAAAAAAATTATTGGAAAGCATATATGTATATAGACTATGGCATATTTGGTTTTCAAACACTTTCAATCAGCTAGGCTAGAACAACAGCATCTTTCTCACCATTACAAATAAGCTGGTTTATGGATTTTGAAATGCTTGTTTTACTGGGTGAAAGAAAGGCATCTCTATCCTAAGTAGCAGCTAAGGAGATTGGTAAAACTAAAAGAAAAAAAAAAACCAAACACCACACAAAACAAACAAACAACCCATCCCACTGGTACAAAGTAAGGGCAGTCTAAGTCATTCCAACCAATCACAGGAATAACAAAAAAATATTTTGAATTGCAACTAACATGCTGTCTTGAGCTAGATGCTTATTCTAACAGGCCTGAGGTTTTCTGCTCATAAAGCATGAATATGTGCCTTTTCCTAGAAAGGAAGGCTCTGCCTAAGTCTTACTATTTCAGATAAAAAGTCTCAAAATAGACTTTCCAACCCAATAAAGTGTTTTATTCAGATATTCATTTGGATATGGCAGTGATGTTAAGAACAGCTATTCAAGCAGCTGAAGTAAGCCCTTCAAAAGAAGTCACACAGCTTTGAGACTTGAACAAATTATTGTATGATCTCATCCAAGAGACCTAAATAGCTGGAACATCTGCCAGAGCCCCCCCCCCAATTTATTTAGGCGAGTTCATCAGCAGTTCTCCAGCTCTGTTTGCACACACAGGTGCCGGGGCAGTCAGTAAGGAGTCTTTAAAAGAGGAGATGGGGAGAGCGGGACAGAGACGGGCGACTTCGCTACCTAACATGGATGTGCGTTAGCAGGAATAAAATCCCCGTCAATCTAGGGCAGTGGCCACCACTGAAGGAGAAGTGCAGAAATTCTTTTTCCCAGAGAAGTATTACATGCACAAGTAACTATATTGTTAAAATTTTTTTATTTGTGACAGTAAAGAAACCATTCAATACCTGATTGACAACACTTCTCTCTCCTGAAAACACTCATATGGTATCTGTAGTGTTTCTCAAGTATCGCTGGATTGTTCATTGCATTAAAGTGTAAACAGCTCCATTATTAGGAAAAAAAAAAGAAAAAAGAAATATTTCCATTGCTTACTCCTCTGTTAAGAAGTTCCCAATAGATCTTTAACAAGAAAGAAAAGAAGTCAGCTGGATTTTTACAATATAATGTGAAACAGAGAACTGACAGCTGGTTTTGCATAGTTAGCCCAGAGATTTTTAAGCAATTGCCCCACGCAAGTCTCACCTGCCCTCCTCGCCCCACAAAGGCAAAACATCACAGCACCTTGGAAATCAGAGGCACAAACTGCTTTTGTTTTACAAATAGGGCTGTGCGGTACTGTGTTTTATTAGTTCAAAAAGAATCTGTAAAACATAGGATTATGTGTTTGTAAATTATATAGCTACAGATTTTTTTTTTTTTTTTACACTGAAATTTCAAAAGCTGCAACATCAGTACACACCGGTGTCATTTAGATACTTTATTGTCCCCAACCAGTCTAATCAAAATCATGCTGTGATAAAAGTGATTGCGTACACTGACAACCAAATCTCTTCAGGTGTTGAGTTTCTTCCATGTATAACTTTGCTGTTTAAAAAAAAGATTAAAAGGGCAAAACAAGTAAGACAAATTATTCCTCCAAAGCTACCTAAATGAACACAGCAATATTGTACATTTGCTACGATCTTCCACCCAAAACCTGCCACGCTTCCTGGTGGTTAACAAGTGTTCTGCGCACAGCCCTAGTTTACAAATGGCAATTTAGTCGTAACACTTCAGTTGAATTTCAAGAATCTAAGGCATTTTGCCTTACAGCTTAATTTAAAAATACCTATACAGGCAAAAAACCTTTTTTAACCCGACATAAGAAGGACAACAGAACTTCAGGCCAGGCAACATTTCTTTAGCTGAACAGAATGACCAACTGGAAAAGACTTAATACTTCTATAATATCCAGAAATAGAATTGAAAACCAGGGTTTAGAACAGCCCTGGTAACCTGCATGCACTTCAAAATATGCACGAGATTTAAGTAGTAAGTAATTTTTCCTATTTTACTTTTTAAAATATTGTATTTAAAATACAATCATATACCCGTATTGTGAATTTTACAAACATTCCACTCCTTTATCTGGCTTTGTGGACAGAACTATATTGCTTTGTTAAAATCTAGAAAATCTAAGTATATAGCGTATGTATATTCACACAAACTTAAAACTTGAAATTTCAAGTACGATGATAGTGTCAAAATAAACAACTATGACAAGCTTGATCCCTTTAGCCAAATTTGAATACCCAGGTAAGTCCAAACCTGACTGTAGAGCACTCCAAGTTTTATTCCAATGGGAATGAGTTAAAAAAAAAAAAAAAGAATTTAATCAGAAGTTATAGAAAATACTCTGAAGATACTAGCAGAGATCAAAACTGTTGCTAAGTTTTTCACCTTTGTATTGTCCCCAAGTTTCACTTTAATGCTGTATGAAGTTAAAATAATTCTTTTTTTTAGATTTGTGGATTTCAAGAGCCAAAATAAACAATACAGAACAAGTATGGTTGTACAGAACATCATCAGAACCGTTATTCCAGAAGCTGGTGCAGAAGTTCAGTTGTCCATTATATGTGGATTTTAAAACAATGCAAGACACTTTAATAATCAACATTCATTCACAGACTTAAGGCAACTGGTTCATGAAATCGCTGCTTTCATAAATGCCAACTAATGACATGGTTCGTCTCACGTACAACAGGTCACAACTGTTAAATGGCAACACCTCGGTGGGATTATTTATGGTCTAATTGGAAGATTGTTTGGTCTAATGCTAGCGAGAAAGTCTTTGAATTTTTTTCAGCCATTCCTATCATACCTGCACAACTAACTACAACCTGAATACTTCCCTGCAAACTGGATTTGAAGCCTCGAAGCTACAAACACAGTTGAAAATACTGCTCAGAGAACAACTTTTTGGCAGCTTACAGTTTCATTGCTCTGAAGTCAAATACAAAATTAAACAATCTTAAATTGATAGTAAACGTTAATGGACTAACCAGAATCCATACGTCCTTTTTTTTTCCCCCCCTCCATTTTTTAAACAACGTAGGTTTTGTGTGGTTTTTTCTTTTTTTTTTTTTTTTTTTTTTTTGTAAATTCAACAGTTTTGTCTTTTGTTGTGGCACAGAATTATACAGTACTAAGGTAATGCCAACTGGTAAGAAAACAAAACAGTGATGCCATACAGACTCACGAGCGACACGGGACTGCCTCTTAACGTCCCTCGCTACCAGAGCGGTTGCTGCACAGCCGCACTGCAAGGGGGCAAGTCATCTTTCAGTTTGATACTGCACCTACGACAACCTCCTCGCTGCCTGTGTAGGCTGGCCTGCCCTTCTGTGAATGGATTTGTTAAGCTGCTTCACCAATGCGTTAGACAAGGAGGACTATCCAAGTCCATTACAAAGATTTTTTTCTAAGTCATCAAGTCTTTTCAAGAAAACTAGAAAAGGCAAAGGGGATCGGCTATTCAGAACTGAGCACTAGGCTAATGAGAAGCACCAGCTACTCCATTTAGTTTTCTCTGATGACAGCCAAACATAGCTGTAACTTTTATGTTTGTAGATTTCTGGTGCGGAAAAATAATTAAAAGGTGACACTGGAAAGGAAAAAAAAAGTGTGCCTTGTTCTTCAAAGGCTTAAAGTATTTAAAAGTTATTCTTTTGAAAGGATACCTATGACACTACAGAAGATGCTAAGCAGGTTCTCAGAGATGAGACTTACTCAACTCCAAAGCTAGAGGACCACTTTTAGTCTAGGCTAATAACTTCTGTCCTTCTAGCAAGACTTGATAAAGCTCCCAGTCTGTACCTTACACCTTTAGGAAGAAGAAACACAAATCAGAGATGCGGGAAAAATACTTCTTGCATTTTTATGTACCACAGAAAGGAAAGGGCTTCATCCCAATTGAAAAAAAAAATTCCTTTGCAGGTCACCTTTAACTGAGTTCCCTGGTATATCAGATACCATAGGATTAAAACATAGGGTTGGGTTATGAAGCCTGCATTTTATTTATTGCCCAAGTTTGCAGCTTACAGAAAATGTTTCATAGCACAGGCACAGTGGCAAAAACAGTATAACAGCCGATGGTCAACTCCATTTGGTGAGTATACAGTAGCAGCAATTAAAAGAAAAAAAGTACTCCGAACAGCTCAATACAGATCCAGCTTACCCAGATGGGGTTTTTTTTTTTAAAGAAAAGAATCTTAAACTAATAAATAGATCTCCTCCCCATTCTCCCAAGATAATGGTTTTCCAAAAAACGAGAGGCATGGCAGTTGTGCGTAAGCAGAGACAACAGAACTTCATCTGTCTAGAATAAAAAGGTGCTTTAGATCTATTAGCCACCTTATTTTCTCAATTCCATCATTCCCTAATACTCAAACAACTGCAGATATGTTCAAAACTGTGCCTAAAATCGTATCAGTGAAACAACCATGTAATTAACCCAAATCACCCCTCCCACAAACGCTTAAACCTTCTGAGCATGAGAAAATGTAATACGACTTAATGTCATTGTGGAGACAAGAACCCAGCATCTTTTGTTTCAACTTTTTCCTTTGTTATATATTACAGTGCTCTATAAAATTTTTCCTTTTTCCTTTTAAAGCATTTAGACAATACAAGACTAAAAGATGTCTGGAAATACGTCTTATACAAAAATGAATTTTTATCTTAAAATAACATTCAAAAAGGCACTTCATTCTGTAAGAAAAAATTCAGAGTCAGGTCAACTGCTCTAAGCAGGGGGGTAAAATTGTCTGCATAGTGGGAGGGGAAGAAAGGGAGAGAAATTCAACTGCTGAAATACAAGCTTCTTTTTTGGCATGTTTTAAGAAAAGCTGATCCAGTAAAAGATGTCCATTTATGAAATTCATTAAAAGAGTCCCATTTAAAATAGCTTCTTTTTTTTTTTTTTTCCTTTAAAAAAGTAGTCTGAACACATGACCTTAGGAGTCAGGCTTCTGAAGGCTTAATAGCATCACTCATGATTGTCCTTCGTGTCCAATGTAACAGGAAGATCAAGAGTAGCACTTCTGGAAGGGGTGACCTCCCCAAAGCTTACATTTGAAAGAGCTGAAAGAGATGGAGACACCCTCTGGCAACTGCAATCTAGTAGCAGAAGTCAGTCAAAGTTAAGGGCTACCTGTTGCAGAGTTTATGAAGCATACTGTAAACTTCTTCCTCTTTGCTTAGTCCTTCAAAGAAAGGAATAAGATCTAGCAGCTCTGTGTCTGTCATGTCATCAAACCAGGACTGCACAGGCACCTGAAACAAAGCAACCAATAAATATTAAGGTGACTTTATGATGTGAAAAACACGTGAGTTTTGGCTGTGTGGATGTCCTGTAATGCTCACTGACATCACAGTAATGCAAACTGCTTGTCACTAGCATTCAAGCAGAGCACCAGGTTTGAGTCCACATTTTCTAGCATGCAAAATCAAACCCAAATCCAACTATGAAACGGTTGGCAAGCAGCTGACCTTCTACATGTCCAGGTAACCTACACAACCCAACACCAGACACCTCAATCTGCTCTGCCTCCTTGATATTCAGAATAGACTGGAAGAAAGATACAGGTTATGGAGCTGTACTGACACTTTATTTACAGGCAAATCTTTTTTTCCTCCCCTCTAAGTATTACCAGTGTGAGTCACTACGCATAGGCAACCCTTCTGGCACCAGGCTGTGGAGGAAATATTTAAACAGCGAGTAAAGAACAGTTCTACGATTAAAATATAAGACCTTGAGAGCAGGTTCAGAAAATAATGCATATAATAACACTCCTTAAATATGAAGGCTGTATTTGGGGGAGTTCTGTGTATCTTATCACTACGGAAGTATATGGAGGTCTTTTAAAGACTATCTTGGATCTTGTTACAAGCTCTGGTTTCTGCAGGGACTCCAGTATCAGTTAGCTAGCAGCACTTTTCTATACATGATTAAACCACTCTGACAAGACCCTTAATTTCATCTCCCAAATTTCTACAGCTCATTATTTTCTTGGCACTGAATTCCAAGATACCAAATGATGATCTGGATCACATTTTTAATTTTAACCATGAACATAAATTAGAGCTACAGCTCCCGGTTATTATAAATAGCGACTTTAAACCATGTGTGGCACCAACCAGAAAAATGTTTTCACCCAACTGTTTAGGGCATCACAGTGTTGAGATCTGAATTTAAAAGCTGGATGCTGCAAGATAAATAGTTCACGTAAAAAAACAAAAAAGCTATTCCAGAGAGGCAGGACCATGCAAAACAGTGCTCCTAATAAAAATTTCCTATGTTAATTTTAACAGTTCACAAAAAAGGCAGCCTAAAAAGAAAACATTGCACAGCCTGGTTGTTTAAAAACCAGTAGATCTAAGATGAGTTCCAGCTTGCTATCCTGGCAGCTACAAACCAGATGTGAGCATCTGTACTGATTGATGGAATGGTCTGGCACTTGCTCCATCCATTGCTGCATAGTTTCTGGGGCTGATATGAAACCCACGCTGAAAATGTGCATTGCTCCTAATTATTCTTCCTTGAAGTACTGTTGCCTGCCTTTTATCCTTGTTCCTAAAGCTTGATGACCTTGTTGACTAACATTTCTAATTATGAAGCGAGTTATCACACAAATACTTAAAAGGAGAAGCATAACAGCACAACAGGATCTTGACTTTTTTTTCCTTCTTCCCCTTAGCCACAAATACAGAACTCAGATAGTAACCAGTAAAGCATTAGTTATCTCGTCTAATAAAATATTTTCATTCACACAATGAAAAAAGATGGAGTACCAAAAACATTTCAAGTAAAACATCCTTTCTGTAATCACCACTCCAAAGAACAGAAAGTATGCTGGAGGGCAGCTTCACTTTTTAGAGTGAGGTTAAGTTATTCAGGGTCTACACCACTCGGTTATTTCTCCAAACTGATGGACTTCATGCCAAAAAGCTAAAACTGAAAGCAGATGAACAGTTATGACACATTGTCAAGATCAGTTTGCCCTGGTCCTTCACCATTCGGCAGTGAATACTAGAACCTACCTGCAGCCAAAGAAAGCACATAAACTAATACAGGTAGCATTCTGAAAATCTATTTTCTGAATCAGAAAGTCTGGGCAAGGACCAGAAAGATAAAGTCATGCTTGAATACTTCAAATACCAAGAATACTTACTGCATTTTCAGGGTGGAAGATGTAAGATGCAGGAGAATTATCTACTATAATAACTTTACTCAGTTCACGTCCCAGTCGACTCAGATCCTTCACATAATTTCCTCGGTGGAAAACACAGGATTCTCTAAAGAGCCTTGCCCTGAACACACCCCAGCGATCCAGTAAGTCGGCTACTGGGTCTGCATACTTAAAAATAGAAGTTAGAAACATGAAGTTAGCAATGTGTAGATAAGGCTAATTCACAGAACTATACAAAGAAGGGACACAATTCATTTTCTTCCCTGTTCCTTGTTAATTAACTTACATATGTGCAAACCTGAAGTGATTAATGGAGAGAGAACACAAAAGTAGGATGGTTATCTTTCTGTGGAAAGCTAACTTGCATGCTAATGGTTTCTGTGATTTGTTGATTAGGTTTTATTCTTAGGGCCAACTTAAGTTACTCTAGGAGTTGACGGATCCAGAGATCTCACCTAACTACCATAAAAACAACCAATGCTATCAGAAAATCTATATAAAGCCATTTCCCCAGCTGATTTATTTCCATGTGTCTCAAGATAAGCTAGAATGAAGGTACTGAGCTTGATCTGGCTTTTTTCAAATGATGCCCACGGAGCCACTGGGTCAGTAAAATTACCAAATTGCATAATTGGGCCATAAAAGATTCAGACAAAGATGTTATTATGAAAAATACCTATGTACAATATTGGGAAATTCTCATTTGATATATAAGATGAGGCACAGCTTAGAATGCAACAACTGATATAAACAGTCCAAGGAAAAGTATCCACATAAACCAGAACATGAAGTAACCATGTACTTGAAAATGGCAGTTGTAACCTATTTTTGCAGGACAGGAGTTACCATTTTCCTGTATTTGCAACCGAGAAACAAAATTCATGTTGAAATCAATCATCTCTTGACTATGAAAACTGACAGACATCTAACTGCAGTATGAAATTGTTCCGTTATTTAGGATTTTCACAATGTGACTGAACAGAACATGGTAAACAGAGCACAAGGAAGAATCCTCTGATAGAACAGGCACTATAGCAGATTGAACAGGGTCCTGTCCCCTTCCACCATCTCTACACTAGGTTGGAATAAAAGCTTACTATGCTAGAGTATTATTTAGGAATAATCAATGTAATTTTACAAACAAGACACCACAAATACAACACACTGAAAGAAGTGAAGAATTTAAGATGTCTCCTACTGTAACGTCTACCACAAAACTACCTACGAGGTACTACTGCTACCGGAGACCAGAGGGCACAAAATATTCCTGTTGATGTTTCAAGCTTTACACAGTGTCTGATTTTTCTAACTCCAGATTGCAATTGCACCTTGACAAAGCAAAACCGTGTTCCCAATTTTCAGACGCAGTAAATTTCTGAGTCACCGGCTGATCGTGTAGACAGCGTTAAATACAGCGTATTTTATTTCATGCCCAGCTTTAATATACTGCTTTACTCGCACGCTATTTGTTCTAATTTCTCGCTATAACCATGGTAACTTGTAAGCCTTTCATATTGGCATTATGAGCAATGCATGGAGGCTACATTATGAGACAAGCCCATATGTGATGGTGTTACCATGGAAACACTTACCCACACACTAGAAGACAAAGTATACACTGTCAGACAAAGAAGCAGAAAAGAAGGGGAAAAATTAAGATAGTACCAACTGTGGAAATAATTATCCATAGAAAACCCAACCAGAAGTCCACTGACCAGCACCGGAGGGCTAATGGGACGAAGAGAGGGACAAACCTTGGCTAGACTGGCTGTGAAGAGCACACATTCAAAGAGCTCTCCCATCCTCTGAAGAAACTCATCCACATGTGGTCGTTTCAATACATAAACCTGGAATGACAACGACTATTTGGTCAAACAGCGTTTAGGGTAAAAAAAAAAAAAACAAACCAAAAAACAATCCAAAACACTCCTGTAATCCTAACCCGTAAAGAAACAAAAGTTAGCATAGAAGCAGTTGAAATGAAATGCTGAAAGGAAAAAAAAGTGTACAAGATAAAAGCAGACATCCAATAATGAGAAATTTGAATGCATGAGCTGCCAAGACCCATGCTGATTATGCAGTTGCAAATACTGTGCATCATCTGGAGTGATGCTTCTTGAAAAATCTCATTAAAGGCAAAGAGAGACAGTAGGGCCTCTCAAGAAGTGAGGATTCAGATCTCTCAACCGAAACGATTTTGGTGCTTGTGTCTTCAGCCCTGAAGAGCTTTACAAAAAGAATAAATCTAATGAAACCTTTATGATGACAGGAATTGCACAATAGGGAACTGTTTTCTTCCTGTGGCTAATTCTTTCATTTTCTTTTAAATTCCAGGCGCTAAGTACCGTATCTCACTCCGGAGAGTTACCAGTGACCTGGCTCTGCAGAGAGCTTTCACCAAAAACCTTCTTAGCACCACGCAGAACGTCTAGCAAACGGCGCTTTCAAAATTCAGTGGCAAAGACCACAAAGTCTTCTACTGTGACCTTGCCATAAAGATGATAAAAACTCAGGATGTCTTTCCTCTTGAGCAGCTTGCTTTCAGCAACGCTATATTGCCTTTTTGCACTGACAACCATACAGGCAAGCTCGGCTGCCTACTGCCAACAACCCGACTAATAGCTGGTAGAGCCTCCTTGCCTTGCAGGGAAGATGACTTGCGTTCACAGAAAACACCAAGATAAGATAACTGCTGCTCAGAAAGCTTACAAGGAGTTCACAACACACTGGGAAGCTGAAGAGGGGAGTCTGCTTGAAAAATATTTATCTTGTTTGCACTTAGATTAAAAGTTTGAGAGAAAACACTGGCAGCACTTTATCTCCTTCGTTTGGCAAATAATCTTAATACTGGAAATTTTAAGTGGAGAAGTCTGGCATATAGCTGAATTCAGGGAGAACTGCAAGACTGATGCAATTTCAGGAATTTCTTTCTTTCGTACGTAGAACTAGATTAATTGTATGTATTTTACTAGATTCATACTAATAGAGAGGTAAAACACATAAGGCACCCAGAGAAAAAGCCTGAAGGAGAACAATATGGAAATGCCAGCTTGAACTGAAGTGTAACAATTAAAGCCTTTAGCAAAAGAATAAAGAGAGTTGTGTAATAGGGACTTGAAATTGAAAACCTAGATGTGAAAGCAAAGTTTTATTAAAAACATGTATGATGGAGCTGTACCTTCATGACCAAAGCAGAAATGTTAATTACTTTTCCACTTTAGCTTATAGCATGAAGACATGATCTGCTTTAAGTTATTTCTATGAAGTTTAGTTAAACTATTTCTGGCCCCTCAAAATCAAGCAATACATTCAAACTTTGATACAGGTAACAATTTATAACCCAGATTTGTTTTTCTTTTCTTTAAACAACGGCAGCAGCACTTAACCAATCAATTTAAAAAATGTGTCATTTTATGAATTAAGGACAGTTTAACAGACGTACTTCAACACTGCTCTCTTTCCAGATAACTACAGCAAAGTTTCCTGTCTTTCACTAGGCATAAGCCAAGTGATTTCCTCTCCCATAACAATGCAATTAATTTTTCACTTAAATCTTACTACACAAAGTTGTTCTGTAGTATTTCCTTTCCAAATTATATCTTCAAATTTTTGAAGACACAGGTGGAATGACAGCTGCAGTCCCTCTGCGTTTGGGTACCCAGAGACTACCCAACTTGCCAATTAGAAGAGGAAAGACAACAGGATGCGAGTTACTCCTTCACTCTGCAGTTTGTAAGAAGTTCTTCATTCTTTAGCCTTAAATTCTATTCCTACACTTATTTTTGAGGGCACAAAAGGGACAACCCAAAGTCTTAAAGTCATTCTTGGATAATTAGTACTGGAATCTAGTATTAGTTTCCCTTTTACAACCTCGTGATTTCAGCCACAGGAAAAGAAGTCTCCTCTTCACTCTCCACCTCTATCTATTCCTGTGTCGGTGAAGTATTTCCACTTGGAACGCAATTACGAACTCCTAAGCCAAAGATATGAACTTTGCTGCTCGCCACGTAACCCACCTCCTCCATGAAGAGAGCATACGGCACATCAACCCAGCAGCTACAGACCGAGAGCTCCTTACCTACAGCCTGTGCACAGGAGAGGGCTTACAAAAGCAAGTATTCGCAGTATGCGCTCTTTTGGCAATTTGTAGGTCTCCTAACACTGCAGCTAGTCAGCATTAGCTGTAAGTACACAGCGTTTTTAAGTTGTATTGTCTCCCTTCTGCAGTTTAGACCTCCTGATCCACCACGGAGCATCCTCATCCTCCTCTGCTTGAGCTTTTCTTGCTGTTCTGCCTTAAATGTTTCCTACTGGGCTCTGGCCAACAGATCGGCGCCTCATGTTAAACACCTTATTAATAATAAATGTAATCTCTCAGGATGAGGTCTCACCGAATTTTTCCCTTAACTCTCTCCCTCTCTAAAAAGACCCAACTCCTTCACCCCCCTTTTTTTTGTAACAACACTGGGATTTTCTGCAGAATAACGTATCTTAATACTCTGTATGGTTATTCCCCTTGAAGTTTTTTTTGAGAAGTCTTACTTAGATCCTGGAAGCGACTGCAAGTGTACTGGTATCCTGGGCTACAAAATCTCTTTGGTTTACTTCACATAAAAAGCTTTCTTCAGCTGACAGAGCAGCTCTTTTCTCCTCTTCCTCCTCATTTGGAATTTTTTCCCCTTTACTTTGTTAGCGGCTGGACTTGAATCTCAATGCCGCATGGTTATTTGTGGCTTGGCTTTTTCCTCTGTTGCCTGATGTCTTCAGTTTAAGTCTCTAGACTAACTGGCTCCTGGCATTTTTCTGAGACTTATATACTGTCTTCAGGGCATTAAAAAAAACAATCCTCCAGTTTTTCTGTATTGTATGCTCACTAATTTCTTCCTTATCACAGTAAAAATTTAGAGGAATACAGTCTCTCTTTTTTTAATTTAAAATGAACCTTACTCTTAAAATGTTAAGGCACAAATCAGGCACTAGGCATGTTTTCACAGGATTCTGTACTTACAGCTGCTAATGGCAGAACACAAGTAATTATCTTTAATTGTTTTCAAGCATTTGGTATTTCCACACACATTTTCTATAACTCAAAGCAGTCTTAACCTGAAAAGACTTGGTATTTGTAAACCAAAAGAGAAACCCAGCTCAATTTTAAGCAATTAAATAGGACACAAGGAACTCCCTTTCAAAACCGGCTTTACAATAATGGAATCTCCAAGTAATGACAAAAGAAATCTGCCCATGACAACCCAAGCTCCTGTAATCTCCTGTTTTGTGGGCTGGATGCTTCTTCTTAGCAGAGAGCAGAAAGTAACATGCGTCCTTGAGCCTCGTCTTTTCTGGTTCACACAGTCGTGGTTGCCTCCCAGTGCAAGTAACCAAGAATAGGCCAGCTAGAAGGGATACAGCCTATCCTGGATTACTTGAACCAGGCCACAGCCTTCTGCAGGAGAATTAAGGAATTTCGTCCTTTATAGAGAGAAAGTTTGTTATTTGAACAGCGTTTTCCCCCACCAATAGAAAAAATTTTGTACGTTACAGTCAAAGTATACACATCAAACATTGCTTTAGCTTTCAACAACCAAAAATAAGCACTTGTTAATGGAATACAAAAAACACTTAAAAACTGGTTTTACTCAATAAATTACATTCAAGAATGAAATTCCAAGTATTGCTGAACCAAACTCTTCTTGGCTGCCCTCTTCACTCTCACACTGACAGCAAGGCACACAGGCATGGCAAATGAATTTGGATGAAAGACAAAGCAGCACAGTACCCTAAAAATCTTTACCCATTGTGGATTAAAGCTATATTTAATGCACAGTTTCTAATCTGGGGATTGTGATCGCTCTGCACTTGTTAAATGGAAAGCACACTCCAGAAGAGAGGACAAACACGTTGGAAGTCTTTTCACCAGCCACTATCTTCACCCTCAATGAACTTCCTCTAAAGAGCACCCTCAGTTGCAACACATCTCACTGGACTTCCCACAGTTTTTTCACTTAAAAATTGGTAGAGTAAGGGACCAGCTCTCATTTCCTTTTATTCAGAGAACCAGAGAAAAACAAGAGAACTGGCCAGAAGAGTGTCAGCTTGCATTAGAACTGCCCTTTTGTATCTGTGCCATCATTTCCCACACAAAGCAGGGATTCATCTCCTGTAACTTCAGCTGCCCTGTGGACAGGCACAGTCTCTGTAGGCATCTAAAGACCTATAACAGAAGGAAAGAGGGGTGCCTCCACATGAGTTATCACAGAATCATAAAATAGTTTGGGTTGGAAGGGACCTTTAATGGTCATCTAGTCCAACCCACCTGCAATGGACATCTTCCACTAGATCAGAGCCCTGTCCAACCTGATAAAACAAAATGAAAAATACTTTCTAAAGACAAGGTAAATTAAGCTAGAAAAAGAAAGATGGAAGAGGGACAAGTGTTCAGAAAAACTGTTTTTTCATCTAGGGAAGCTGGTTTACTCAAGCACCCGTTAAGATGATCATTTGAATTGTCCTCCCTATAGAAGAACAAGAGCCTCTCTAACCTTTGGATTATAAATGACATAAGGGAAAATAAACTCCCCAAACTATAGACAGCCTTTTTTGAATACCTCCGTTGCAAACAACAAATTACAACATTTAGCATGAACAAAGGCTGTTTAGGTAAGTCAGTCTCAAAACTCTTTCAACCATACGGCAACTGAATTTGCCACAACTTGTCGTTTTGGTGTATGAGATATGAAGAATCTTGTATAAGTTCAAGTTTCTTTCTGAATAGGCATTTCTGAGTGCTCTTCTCCATTTGTTTTCCATGGGGTTCTGTCTACGGCAGAGTTCAAGTACAACGATACTCTGTCAGACAATCTCTTGCTCGCTAAGATACCAGGCTTACTGGTAAAGCAGGTAGGGATGTGCACTGCATGCAATATAGCTCAACATTTCATATATCCCATGATATTTTAAACAGGTGGATTAATCTGAATACTCAGATTATAAACTGATAAACAGATAAACTGCTTAAGAAAATGGACAAGCATTATACAGATGAGAATTTCTGACGGGTAACAAAAATTGTTGATATCAGTTCAGTTTATGGTCTAAGTGAATGAAAAAAATTACAGGTTTGAAGTGGAAAATGGTTGTCAAAGCTCTACAGCTTGTGTTAATGCACATCAGACTAAGCCAGAACACCCGCTTTCGCCCTTCAGATTACCACACTTCAAAGAAAAAAAAAGACGACTGCTGGATAATAGTATATTACTTTGCCTGCAGAGGTATTACAAACGCACGAATCCAAGACTTTTACTGTTCTGCATACTGTATAAACTACCCTTAGTTCAAGGACCACAAATTCCTTACAATTAACTTATTTTCTACCACACAGATGCAATTGAGATTTTTACCTATTTTAGAGATTAAGAACTTGAAATACAAAGAGATTAACCAAGTTCCTTCAAAATTACGCAGGAAGTCTCCAGCGTTGAGGACTAACTTCACTTGACCTTCTCTATTAAGAGCATCCTTCCTCCTGTTCATGTTTAGGGTATGCACAAATCCACTCCCTTTGACCAGTTGTTTCGTGTGTTTGTTTTTGTCGTCGCTCCCCCCAGTCATCCTGAATGCTTACGTGCATTATGTTTGGTGAAAAATCTGCAAGTTTGCAGCTGGGGATGGAAAAGCAACAGGCTTTTGAAGTGCTTGACTGTAAAGCCCAAAGAGACTTTTTTTGGGTTTTGTTTCAAAATGTAAATATATAATCATGACAAGCTAAGTGATCACAATCCTAAACTATTCAAAACTGCTAGGCAACCTATTTTATTCCCTTTCAAGAGCATTTTTAGGACCGAAAATGTCTTTATTATAGCACCAATCTCAATTAAAGCCCACATCAAACAAGGACTGACAATATCACAATACAAACCTCCCAAAGCATCACTTAGGTATTTTAAGCATTCAGCTCTGGTGAACATTACAGGTTTAAGTACCCTAGATAGTGAATTTTTCTACATAAAGCAGGCACAGTGTAAAAACTGTCAAAGCGACTATCACTTTAAAACATGTTTCAGTCCACCAGCTGTTATTTAGCAATTATTTTAAGAGTGACAATTACATTGATGTTTTTCATTAACAGGAAATCAAACAAAACTGCAAACTAACTTGATGGTCTATCAATTGTTCCAAGATAAAAATATGAACATATTTGCCCAGGGAAAAATAATCTATACAGAGAAGACAACATTTTAAAAATTAGAAGTATTTAAAATCTCCATTGAAATCACTTCCAGGGAGGATTTTCAACTCAGTAACTACATTATCTTTAACCTACAACAACCAACAGAAGATGTTTCAGTTTGCAAGATTCATATATCAGAAAGGCTCAGCTGCACATGAACCAGTATAACTTGTCTCCAGCAAGAACTTTAATGTCTGTCTGAAGAGGAGAATTTACAGAACTGTAATTTATTTCATTCAGAGTTTTCAGAAATGACTACTGATGAAAGACACCAAGCTAAGATACATGAAGGGGACAGCTTTTCAAATTATGGGTGTTTTGCATTTACCATGTCACAGAGTCTTAAGTGAAGTTCTTTAAGAATAAGATATAAAAATTAGTCTCTTTGCAATTTTTTCTGGACCTTTTAAAGATGCTGAAGTGTATAAAAAGTCCTATCAGAGGAACTTAAATTACTTAGAGGAAGAAAAGGGGACAGAACTTAAACACAGATTACCACAAAAACTGAAGAAATGTCTGTTCTTCCTTGATACTTTTATAAAGCTTTGTCCATATGAACTACCAACAGACATTAAAGGCAACTTACAGCCTGTACGTCTGTGCAAGGAATGAGAAATGCAGTATTCAAGTAGTTTTTTCTGGGCCTAGAAATGTTTGAAAATCCACCCTTAGATCAGTTCCTGTTTGAAATTGTTTTAAAATTGACAGAGTCAAGTATTGAAGTCCTGAGAGAGAGATTCTGGAGAACTGAAAAAGTTAAAATCGAGACTTAGTAGTTAGAAACTACATCCCTGATCAAACAGGGATGCCTGTCTGGACGATACGTTCCAGAGTACACGAGGTACAGGACAAGGAAAGGACATACATGAAAGGACAAGGTATTGAATGTAAAGCAGCAAATGGAGAATGGTAACGCTCTGGGACAGCAAGGACAGTTCCGCTACCAAAACAACACTCAAGGAACAACAGCGCTTACCTGATGTATGGTTCCATCAATTTCAACCGGAACGATGAAATCAGCATTGCTAATTGGCTAGAAAGAACAACGAGGAAACAAATCAATATTAAAAATAAGATCAGAGGGAAAATTTCAGAGGCGTTAAAAAAAAAAAAAAGAGTACTTACTTCTCAGGAACCAGTTAATAGACATTATTGATTACGCAAATCCACTCTGCGCGTGTGCCCTTTACACGCACAAAGTCTTACGCAGCCCTATTCATCAGATACTGCATTTCCCTTTTCCCTCACCTTTTTAAGCTTCATACAGTGTAATACGTTTTATGGCTTGAATAACCCCCACTACCAGGATAAAAATCTACCTGGATAACTCTTTCATCAAGTCTGTGTAGATGATGACAAAGAAATTCAGCTATGTGCTTCACATATTCTGCTCTGGGTCATCAATTCGTAATTAATTAAAGACAGTGGTAAAAGCAATACCTAAAGGTTATATTTGAATCAGGAGCTGCAACAAGACTTAAGTTGTATAGTTAAATGATTCTCAAGATATGATACCTCAAGAACATGCTGTACTAATCAAATTAATCATGTAAAACTGCATTTTAATCCAAAAGGGAAGAGCAGGCACACTCTGTCCAAGTCCTTGAATCCATTTTTCTAGCCTGCTGAATACAAGTTATTTCTTAAAACTTACTGTGAAAAACTGTTGGTCAAGTAAAATTACACTGGAAAGCAGAAAAGTGTCCTTGTAGACAGTTTAAGAGTACACAGTCTAATCTTGGCTAGGCAGTAGTGGTAGTTGGGGAACACACTGCTAACAGTGTTTACTAGTTCAGACAGCCATCAAACTTGGCAGAACCCTTTGGTACGGCTCCTGCATTACATCCGTGATTAAAAAAAAGAAAAAAAAAATCATGTAAACATGCCCGGCTGAAGTTTGTAACTCACCCAATGACCTGCAGCTTGGAAATGGCTGAGACATGGAGCTGCCAAATATAGTTTTAATAGGACTGATTAACAGACAATATGCTTCATGGATAACAGCCTAAAACAAAGGCTAGGAGTAGTCTGGCTGGTAACTGGTTCGGCACTACTAAGGCTGGAAAACATCTTCACTCAGCTCCATCAGTCTTGAACAGACTTTTCCACCTGGTTTTCTGGATCAGACAACAGACTGATCTCAAGTACCTCCAAGGAGGTGCCCCTGAAGAATCTGCAAGACTAGAAACAGTCTTCAAATCCCTCTGTGGGGGGCGAGAGGGTGCCAAGAAAGCAGAGAAAGCAGCCAAGGTAAAAAGACCTGAGAAGCTGATCACAAACTGGTGAGCCTACGGGTGCTCTGTGAAAATGGTAGGAAAAAAGAATCCTGCAGTATTAACCTGACAGCATCACTTTGATCCTTGGATCTGGAAAAACCAGATCCTAATTCCACTGTTAAATGACCTTCCTGCAAGGAAAGTGAAATGACCCTAAGAATTTATACAGAGGGCAACACCTTCTCTCAGTGGCAAAGTAATAAGGAAGATGTTTTGATCTGACATCTGCAAGTGCTGTGTCAGAAGGCAAATGAGAAGCTACGCTGAATCTACTCATCCTGACCAACCTGTATTGGCAACCAAACCTCCAGAACACCACATGCTGGAAAACTCCATCCTGTTGCTGACCACTGTGCTAGTAAGATCTAAAGAATTCCTCAAATACCCGCAGATACAATCTAGATTTTTTTCTTTAGCTGACATCAAACAATTTCAAAGGATATACCCCCCTTTCTGCCTCAGAAAAAAGACGGAGGGGAAGCTCCAATCTGTCACCTGCATGAAGCCCCTCAGACAGAGAAAATGTACTGCAGCACCTCTCATAGCCAGAGCGCAGGTAGACAAAAATGTTCTGAAGCTTCATCTTAAAAGAAACCCAAATGAACTGTCAATAAGACTCAGCCACCAAAGTTTTCAAGCAAGTGCCAGCTCCATGCATATTTTGAAGAGACTTGCATGCACTTGAAGAATTTATATATGCATGACTCCCTTAAGCAAGATAAATACTCTGTAGCAGCAGAAAAAGAATAGGTCACTGCAAGTTGCAGAGGTTTTGAAGCCCACTGAAAAGAAAATACAACTGAAAAAACTACAACTATTACTAAACTTTCTTAACAGGAGCAACACCAATCAGATGTCAGAGAAAACACATTCTGTTGAGACACCTTCATTTTTGCTAACAAATAAAATTCACCCTTAGACTTTATAACACAAACCCTCACGTAGACTTTAGGCACTACGTAGCCTTCTTGTTGGCACAAGTGATAAGGAAGAGAGCATGGACAGGGGTTCTGTGCTTCATCGTGATGGGAAGACAGGAGAAAGGTCTGCAACAGTTTGCTGGATGAAGGTTTCTGGGCTTGCACACATGAAGCACGTACATGCCTCGAGTGGGAACCACAGAGACAGAGCGTGAAAGACGACAATGTATTTCCATGGAAAAAAAATTTACTTCAGTTAAAACTGTTTCTATTTAATAAAGAGCTTCAGAGTTTTCCACGTTCTAGAAGAGCTTCACAGCCAGTTTTGAGTATGACTACATTCCAGACTTGCATGTGGTTTAATTCATTTTATACAAAACCATGTTTACATCTCCTTGATTTAATAATTTATGATTTTTGCTTCTATTATTGTTTTATGATGGGAATGATAACTATAATGTCTATCTACTCCTTTTTTACTCTTGCCAAAGCACCCCAAACTTTACTCCTTTAATATGCGCTTAACATGAAAGACTAGTACCTCCTTAAAGCTTCACAAATATGCAGGGGCATAAAAAGACAAGAATTACTCTCCTTCAGATGTTGCTCTCTTCATAAAAGAGCACTTTAAATACTCTGCCTCTCTGGTTGTATTAAAAAAAAAATTATCTGCATTTGAAATATGAAGCCTATTTCATAACAGAATTATGAATTCTAAAATATCATATGTTTTAAATAAAGCCTTTTGTACTAAAAGGCACAGATTTATGTATGCTTTTACAGCTTTTAAATGGGGACCTGCCTGGGTAGAGCAGACGTGTTTTAGTGGGAAAAAAAAACCCAAAACGCAGAACACCACAAAAGTAAAAGAAACTGCAAAAGTAATTTAATTATTCAGGCAGAGCAGTGTGCATATAGGTGTTAAAACCCTTGGGTCTTCTGGAAATCCATGGGGTTTTTTTGATCACCCCATGGCCTTACTTCAGCTGAGGTATCTCTGTCTCCCTTTATGAAACAAAATCCAACCGGCATCACCGGCCAGTGCCAGGCACTAAACAACTAAAGTCATTTCCTCCGCGACTTGGTTTTTTCTTACATAGTCCTATCATAGGCCTTCACACTGAGATAACGCCATCGTAGCTGTAAGACTCTAATACTGCAGAAACTCCAACATTTGCCCAACACTATTTTCTTCACACAGAAAAGGACTAGTTTTCCTAACACAAAACATTATTCAGTGTTCAAGACTAGAATAAGCTTTTGATTTTTCTTAAATATATATTTAAGATCATTTAAATAGCCACTGAATATTACTTGAATAAATGAGATGATTAAGATGAGCCCACTAAGAAAGCACTCTGCAATAAAGGCAAACATCAATCCTACAAGAAAGGATTTACACTATGTCAACCATTAAACACATACTTCTTAGAAATGGTTAAAAAAAATAACCACCTAACTTGAATCTCATTTTGTTTCAAAAAAAACAAACAGAAAAAAAAAAAATCACAGTACAAAGTTACTCACAGCATTCAGAAAACAAACTTATTTTTATACTTCAGGTAACACTAAGCCTTCATTATTTTTATGTCAATTTAGGCTTTTAAATCGAGCTTTCTCTTCCTATTTTTGACTCTCATTTCATTACGAAAGCACAGTCCCTACCTTCCCAATCCAGCTCTGTGTCTAGTACCCTCAAAAAATTCTCAAATGTAAGTGCAGTCTGGGTATAAGATGACAAGGATCTGGCACTAAGGTTAAGAGGTTCCTGTATGCCACCACAAATTGTTATATACTATTAGGCACCATAAAGAGAGAGAAAAATCTTAGTTTCAGTTTGAGGCACAGGAATATTTGTTCTAGTATCTCCATATAAGGTCTTCTTTAAGTCAACAAAGACAGGCCATTGCCAAATTCTAACCACAACATGAATTATGGTTTGCACATTTAAATGCTGGCAACTAAATATTGCAGGATTAAGATGTTCAGGTTATGCTAGCAGTGAAAAATGGAGTGCAACTAAAACCCGAAGACTGTTGGTGGTAACTCTAGCTTGCTACTAGTAAGGAAACATACTATTGATTCTTATAAATTCTCCGGTATCGAAGTATAAAACTAGCAGATGCTTTTCATGGCTGACGTTGGCTCATCAGAAATGCTACAACTACTCTGGGCCAATTTAGGTTATTTGTTTCTGAATTCTCCTATTCTAACTTTAGCCCTACTTAAACAATAGAAAAATACCACTACTTCCACCACATGCTGAATTCTGAAGGGTTGTAAAAGTTGCTTCTGCAAGATGACTGACTCATCAGCAATGGTTAAATGCTATTTGCTTTCCTGTTGTAAAAACTGAATGCTTAAAACATCTACGATTGGGACATCAGCCTGACACGGAAAGCAATCTTCTCCAGCAGCAGCACAGCAATCACTGGTGCCCAAAATCTACTGGTTTAAGGTACATCTACCTAGCACAATGCTGTGCTGAATTTCCAGCCTCCTAGACCAACTACGGCATCATCTGAACATCAAAAACAAAACTGTATTTTCAGAGCAACAAGTTCTGTCCCTGTTAAAACCCAGGTCCATGCTGGAACAACGACCATTTAAAGTCATAAAGTCAATAACCATTCCAGGCCTTGCTGCGCTTGGTGGGACTTTCTCAGAATCAAAAAAATAGCAATGTCTGTGTTACTCCCCTTACAGCTAAATTAGGATGAATAATCATAGGAGTAACAAAAAGAACTACCAGGCATCCCGGGAGAGCCTGTACGGCTAGTTAATGTGTCAAGAGGCTTAACAGTTCCTACAACATTCACTGACAGATCCAAGTTGCAAGAGGTGGCTTTTGAATTTACTTACCTTAAATGAACTGTGCACTAAAGTTTCATCTAAATCAATGACCACGCACTTCTTTCCATAGTCTGATGCTGTCAGTTCTGGCAGGAGGTATTTAGCTGGTGGCTAAAAACAAAAAGAAAAGAGGAAGACAACAAAAAAAGAAAAAGTAAAACCTCTATTGAAAGGGCACTCTTCTGCCAACATTACTATTCTAGTATTTACTGGGAACTGAAAATAAATGACTTGAAGTTCAACGTTTTTCTGGGCCCATCGCAAGTACACGCATGGAAATTAATGGCTCATGCAACAGCCATACAGGCTTTTTTTTTTTTTTTCTTTTTAAATGACAGACTTGCTTAGAATGTTCTCCAAAGCATTGGAAATGAAACCATAAACCACCGCTACAGGCTAAAAAATAACAGAGATAAATAGGACATTTGATACAAGGATATCTTTTCCAGTGACCCTCTCCCTAGTGCCTCTGTTGTGGATGCCATTACCCTATTCACAGTCAACGCCATTTCCAGCCACGTCGCCCCGATTTACACAAATTGCTATTTCTGTTCGCCACGAAAGATGTTAAAGTGGAGAGGCCGATCCCGAAGGAAGACAGCATTACTAATTTTAGCTTCCAGGACATGTCTCCACTCTTGTTTTTACCACTTGTGAGGGTGCTGATCACCAGCTTTCATGTGAATTACGTTCCCAATCAAGGTATTAAAATCGCAGTAAGGAAAGCCCTCCTAAACCAGGCTCCTCTGCAGTGCGCTGCCCTTTCTAAAAAACGGTACCAAGCGCATGGACTGACATTTGTTCTGAAAGCAATGCAGACACGGGAGTCTTCCGATGGCTCATCCCCTGCTTTAACACCCCAGTCTGCAATCCCGTCGCGTTTCTTCAGGCTTTGGTACCAGATCCTTCCCGAAACACCAGACACGGGAGAGGACACTTCCACCAGGCGCTGAAATGCTGCTGCCGCTTGCTTCAAGAGGGTTTTTGTTTTGGCTGAGGGAAAAGGACTAGCTTTCTAGGAAAGTATCAGTAGGGAGAAGCTCAAGTCTGAGAGGAAATTAAAATAATTGAGAGCTGGATACAGAACTTCAGAACTTCACTCTTTTGCTATCTTTTTATCTGTTCGGGTGATGTTGCTCTGGTAAGGATGCAACTGCCATGGTTTTTGCTCTTTTCAGTAGCCTTTTGCGGGGTGCTTGCAGAGGGCTGAGGCCACCCCTTCACAGGCAGTGGGTGACAGATGAGTCCAACACTCTGTGACCACCCTACAGCAGCAAGTACAGGTCCTTCACTAGCCACGGAGTAGTTTCAGACATCGTCTTAAATTAACAAATACTGGCCAACGATGCCTACTAAGTTCTTGTTTAAATGAAGCAACTAACAAATGAGATTCTAGACTTAAATAAGTCTTTAGCTAAAGTGTAAGTTATTGGGGGATTTTTAGGCGTGCTCCCTGATATAGTTCCTTACAATTAACATCCACAACGGTTTCTTCAGCTACCAAAATAGAAGCTGTCTTGCTTATAAAGCCACTTGTCTCAATGCATTTTCTCTCAGCACACATCTAACAATGACCTTCAAGAAAAAACAACTTCTACTTAATGCCTGTGAAGTATCCATCCATCACAGTGACCTAACCAGGCCAAGATTTATAGGACATCCTTTCTACGTTATAGAGTCCCATGTATACATTACTTCAGTAACTGCTAAAGCTCTGCCTCTGCTTGTTTGCAACTAAGACCAGATCTAAAGAATTTTGGTTTCTCACTCCTATTTCAAAATCTAAAAGGTATTTAGGCACCTCACCTCAATTTTTCATAGTAAGAAGGATCCAGACTTTCAACCTAACTAGACTAAAAGCTTATTCAAAGAAAAATCAAACCCATTTGAAGAAAATAATCTTTAGAACCCATGTTCTGATACTGATATCTTGTCTTTGAAAAAGAGAAAAATGTAGGAACACCCCAAGAAACCTTAAGCATACTTTTTTTTTTTAAAGAATAGTTCGGTTCATTTTTGTACTCTTCAGACTGTTAGTATTTAGTTCGGATTTCTGAGTTAAGCTGCAGAAGCAGTTCAAAGACATCAGTTTCTTCTGCTATGTGAATTCTTTTTCAAACTGAAAATATCTATAAGTATGGAAAATATGTGGAAACAGGTATTTTTTCATATAAAAATATGCATATGAAAAATATGAGCACTGTCTTACCACAGGTATCTTTGGTTTTTATCTGGAAACTAGTATGCCTGTCATCAGAAAGGGATGGACATACACCAAGGACTAAAAAATGTGAGAACCTTCAACTCTAAGAACCCGAACTGCTTGACTGCACAGTGAGAGACAGCCCATGCCCATCTACTTCATCTACCTGTAGCTCCGCTTTCTCAAAAGCAGTCGCTGGGAGAGGAACAAGCTTACTTGCGGTATCTATGCAGAGATGCTGGTTACTGCTAGAGTTTCTCTCCCTTTCCAGCATTGTTTTAGGAGATAACATGTAATTATTGACCTAGCTTTATCTAACAAGACTATACCTCAAGGTTCTTCCAGGGGCAAGTCTCCCACTAGGGTACACCAGCCTTCCTACAAGCTTTGGCTTCTTGAATTCAATCTGATCCTGTTTTCAAAGGCACCTGGGTCAACAGTTCATACATTTGAAGATCAGAAGATCTTTGCCACCTGATCATTTAACAGGGATAAGGAAACTATTCTGAAGCTGAAGGCACTAGAAGTTGCGAAACTGCTAAACATCTGGTGTAGGACTTTGGGGTGAGGATGACATTTTGAGGGTTTAGGAACTTAAAATTTATACGGATTTTTATATAAAACATATATAAAATTTATATAGGATTTATACGTAGGCTATCAGCCCATTTGTTTTGCTGTTCAAGCTTTCTGATCCAAAGCAATTTCCACGTGCCAAGAGTAGCAGAGCTTTTAGGCAGAAGCAAGCATTACTCAATATTGTATTTTAATTTCCTCACTAATGGAGACATATCCAAGAAGAGTTCTAATTACCAGATTTCCATCATAGTTAATAGCAAATAGTTATGGATCTTTGATAATTTCTTTTTTTAAACATAGTAGCTTTAAAGATATCTAAGATGATTAAGAGTATTTAATTGTGGCTAACAGCAACTCGTATTTACTACGAAATACTCCCCGAAAGACCACAGATTTCCACAGAACTCAGCAGAAAAATAACACGTGGTATCTCAGTACTGTAAGTCCTAGCTCGGCCTTCAGTTCCAATAAGACATAAATTGTATACAAGTTAAAGCTTTTAAACTAGTCACTGTTTGGGATTTATGCATTCCAGCCAGGTCTCATGGCTGATCAGCTTAACAGACCTTGTAGTGAAACGACTGCTGCACTGCTTCAGTCCCGTGGAAATAGTATATTCCCTAAGAAAAAAAAAAAAAAAGGGGGTGGTGGTGGCAAGAAAACAGGACTTTTGGTTGAAGCATAAACAGCTGGTCAACACAAATCTTTCAGAAATTTACTGTATAAAACAATCATAACCTTTCTTCCCTGTAGGCCCTATTTCCCACAGAGACAAGTATCAGAATTAGTAACTCCTTTCTTTGTATACTGGAAGTGTTGGCTTGCCTAAGTGCAGCACATTAATTTGCTGTTCATGTTCCCTTCAATACACACTTCTGGTTGCACCCTACGTAGCTAACAGCTTCTCCCACCAGTTACACATAGAAATACTCTAATAGAAGATAAATTATGCCCACTTAAAACACAGCTGCCAAAAGATGCCAGTTGCTTATAGAACAGGCAGTTCACAAAATTTCATCTAGAAAAAGTCGTAACAAGAAATTGTCTAAATGTAGGGGAGGGCAAGTGAAAAAACAATATCCCAGTGCTAAGATTTAACTTCTGCAGGGATTCTGAGGACTACTTTTGGTACCATGCCTTAACACTGGCATTTTAAATTGAACAAAAGAAATGGACACTTCAACTCATTTTAAGCAGGCGCATGAGTATGGCTTTGTACTTCCATCTACCTTTTTGTTCAGGAGAATGAAAACAAATGCTGAAGTTGCTATGGGTCTACTTTGATTTCTCTACCATACTCCTTTCCAAAAAAAGCTGAGAAAAATCCATGAAAGCACAGGCCGCCTGAGCTACACTTAATATATTTTTAAGTCAGGTCTATCACAATGTGTCAGCTGGTACTGTTTTTTCTAATTTTGTGTTTATTTCAGCCCTAAAAAGAAATAATTTTGCAGCATTAGGAAAAAATCAATTGCCCTGCTGTTTCATCTATGCCTTATCTGTAAAGAGTTTCAGAATATGAGATACAAACAGGATAAAGTTCATCTTTGAGAAAAAACAAAGCCACACTGTTTCCGTTTCCTGAAGAACCTAACTTGAAGCTGGCATGTTTCTTGCTTAGCAGTTATCTCTACAAATAACCAAGTGACAATTCATATTCATTCAAGTTTTTAAATTAAGTGCAATTAATGCAGGAAAAATCTGATTGAACAGAAGATATACTTCACTGATTTGCCTGTATGTATGTAAAGTGATGGAAGTTTTCAAACAGGTGACCTCAGCAGACTGCCAGATTTTATACATGCATGAGAAAGCTCCAGAAAACCTGGTATTTTGACTAGAGGCTTCAACTTGGAAGTTTAATGAGTGAGGAGCAGCCAGTGCTCTTCTCAGAGTCACTAAGGAATTCTCTAAACACTTGAAGTGATGACATTTGCAACGAGCCCTATAAAAAGTAGATGTCCATTTTAATTGTGACCAAGCTCGCCCTGTGTTTAGAGGATTTTTCTCCTGGCATGTACAATACATACAGTTCAAAGAGCCTGTTTCTCACCTGTGACCCTATGTAGCAGACCATCAAGCATTTCTGCCCTTAATGGGTCTTAAACACATGGTCAAGAGGTGTCTTGGAGTGAACCTCTGGGCTCCAGTGCTCAGGGAAAACAGCCCTTGTTAGACTGGCAAAGAGGACCGCTCTAATTTTAGGCATTTTTCTAATATAACGTTGCACCTTTGCTCCTACCACTTTCTTCACAGGCAGCTCACTTCTGTCTTTATTTAGGCTGTTACGTACTGATGCTGGCTGGCTTCTGTTTGACAGCCAGAAGCACTCTGATACTCGGGTAGTAAATGTCACGCAACTGCCTGCGGGTGACGGTTGCTTGACAACACGTGCATGTCCTGCTGGAAGAAGGCGTCAGATGGCACTGGAGAAGAGGAACGAGTGTGTTTAAAGTCACCTGGTCACTGAGAATTCTATGTCATGAGTGCAAAGATGAGTTAGTTTTACTGCCTTATTAAAGTGCTGGGAATGTAGGTCAGCAAAATTGCAGTTGCGTGAAAAAAGAGGGGAAAGGGGGGGAAAAAAAGAGAGGAGGGGAAAGGGGGGGGGGGGAAGAGAGGAGGGAAAAGGGGGGGGGGAAAGAGAGGAGGGAAAAGGGGGGGGGGAAAGAGAGGAGGGAAAAGGGGGGGGAAAGAGAGGAGGGAAAAGGGGGGGGAAAAAAAGAGAGGAGGGAAAAGGAGGGGGAAAAAAGAGGAGGGAAAAGGAGGGGGAAAAAAGAGGAGGGAAAAGGGGGGGGAAAAGAGAGGAGGGAAAAGGGGGGGGGAAAGAGAGGAGGGAAAAGGGGAAAAAAAAGAGAGGAGGGAAAAGGGGAAAAAAAAGAGAGGAGGGAAAAGGGGAAAAAAGAGAGGACGGAAAAGGGGAAAAAAAAGAGAGGAGGGAAAAGGGGAAAAAAAGAGAGGAGGGAAAAGGGGAAAAAAAAGAGAGGAGGGAAAAGGGGAAAAAAAAGAGAAAAGAACCCCCTTCTTCAATTGTTCATTTTCCTACCACTACCCAAATCTAACAGAGCACTGCTTCCACATCGCAAAGACAGTGTTCTAGCAGAGTATCTCATTTCATGTTGGCACCTGACAAAGCTGTGCTTATTTGTCGTTTCAAAATTTTCTTCTCTTTGAATTCTTATTTTGTTAATACCTACATTCACTCTTAGGCAAAATTCTATTCCAGGCCAGAGCACAGCCAGAACATGTTTTACGTTCAAATAACTATTAGTAGAGCACCTACAGTCACCAAACAGAATCTGGCAGGTATGTAAAAGGAAAAGTAATTTAGAAATCGGTATTTTTAACCATCCAAAAGTCTTCTATTCTCAGACTTGCATAGCTATGAATTACATTCATGCACGTGTGCATACGTACACACATGCATGCAAACATACGCATGAGCCACGTAAGAAGTAATTTCATATGAGAAATAACAGGTAAGCAATGAAGTGTAATTTCTAACAGTTCTTAAATCCAAGAAAAAGTGGTGAAGAAGGGAAGTGATCCGCACAGTTGTGGCGATCTCCTGACACTACCGCACTGCAGCATGGACAGGGTTCTTATAGGAGTTTTTGTAAGGTTGGGCTACAGGAGAAGGAAGGGAGAGAGGGAAAAAAAATGGGGCATATTCAGGTCTTCAGGGGCTACCAAACATCTCAAGAAAGAGGGCTGTGTCAGTAACTCCACACACCAGCACTGCTATTTCCTGGAAAACTTTGCCATAATAAAGTATTATAAACAGCAAAGGAGCTCAAAAAAAAAAAAAAGTATTTCCAGCTTTAAAAAGCCTAAGTCTTTATCCACATAAAAAACAAGCAGAAAAAGAGCAGCTCTTTGACCAAAAAAGGTTAAACCTAATTAAATTAAAAGCTTCAGTTTGAAGAACTTATTTTTTTCCCTTCCTTTTATTTAGTTTTGAAAAATAATTCAGATGCCAAATGGCATTCCAAATTTAATCCAGGGAAGATAAGCAGAAATATTAAAGCCCATAAAACAGCAGCTGATACTGAAAGCATCATCTCGAACGAGTGCAGTAATGCAGCTATGGTCAGTGTACTCTTTGTTTCCCTGCAGTGGCTTGTTTCAAACTATGTAGTTTCTAACTCTTCTTTTCAAACTCCAATATAGGGGAAAACTAGATGAAAAGGTTTTTGCAACTGTGTCCCACATAGTGGTGATGAGTCACCTTTGTCTCTGTTAAAATAAGTAACTTCAACTTTTGGACTACTTCACGCATTTTCAAAACGAGAAAAATTCAGAAACAAATTTAACCGAGATGCAAGATGAAAACCATATAAAACCCAAACTTTTCTTTTAGTCCCTGTACAACACGTGCAGTTCAATCCATCTCTGAGTATACAACATTGCAGACAAAACGTAAAATCCTTTTGTTAACATGCAACACAAAACAGACCTGTTAGACTGCAACATAAGATGAATCAAAGCAAAAGTTATGAAAATTATTAAAAGAAAAAGGGATAAAAATACATACACTTGGTATAGGCATGACCTGCATCTGGTCACCCTGGGGAAAAAGAAAAAAAATCACTGTAAGGGTAATGGCTTTTAAAGGGTAGAACAAAGGTCTGAAGCAGTAAATGTAGCACTCAAACATTTTAAACCAAAAGTTCAAAGTATTCAAGAAACCAGGGTAAAAAAAATAAAAACAAGATCTTGCATTTTAGTCGCTGAAATGATTGGTTAGTATATTGGCATTTATGATTTTTAGGAGACTGGACTGGTAAAACCCATGCTATGATTAATAAAGATGATAATAAGGAAGTACCTGTATTTACTGTAACTTTTTCAGCTTTAAGATCTACTAATGGGTATATTTGTCTATTTTCACTGCAGCGACAAGAGGCTCAGCCAGACCTTGGTAACCCACTCCTTGAAGTTAAGTTCACTTGAGACAACTGCCTCAGAAAAAACAGCATTTTCATTGAGGCAACAGCAGAACGCCCAAGATGGACTCAGTGATGATAAACTAATCCAAGGAATCCCACTTTCTTCACCCAGAAAGAGGCAACAGTATCAGTGCTCTTCTCACAGCCTCAGTCTTGTATCTTACTTGGAAGAAGGCGAGACAATCTGGCCAACCTGACCTTTTCTTCTCATCCTGGGACCCGACACACAGAGACAAAGACAATTCCATTTACAGCTTCTAAATGGAGAAAGGCTGATCACACGGTCGCCAACTCAATACACAAGGCATTTTGGGAAGCAGGAACTGTATTTTCTAATCTTTCTAACCTGTCAAAAGCAAGTATTTGTTTTCTGGAGGGCACTGCACATAAAAAAAAGGGACACTGACCTTACTAGCACAGATGTTGCTTAGATGGTTTTATTCTTTAGTTACTTGGACAACACAGGTTCTGACTACCAGCAGACTGACTTATCTACTGAAAGAGCTGTTTTCAACATTGGAGCATTTTCTTCCAGCTGAAAAGGTCTTGTGCTCATTTGTTTTGGTGTCCAACAGTGTTGACACATAACTGACAAACAAATGTAATTCAATACTGTTTTTAAAGTCCTCTTTTTATTGCTACAACAGCAGAAATTTTTACTGAAGTTTGTCCAAAATCCAGAGAAGCTGATAAAGTGGCTAGAGAGCATCAGTTACCGTGAACTATCAAGAAATTTGTTTTTGTAAAAAGTAACTGATTTCTATAACCACACACAAACCCAGGTAAGAATCCAATTTTTCCTCAAGATAATGGCAAAAAGAAAAGAAAAAGATATAATTCAACATGTTAATGTCCTGCTAGTGGAACATCATCTGGAGTTCATGGGCCATTTCAGAAAGGAGTAAATTTGAGTAACTGCCAGTCAGATTTGCTGGCCTGAGATCAAATTGCTATCAAGGATGTGGTTATGCAGGCAGACCACAGATTGTGAAGCCGTGGTTTTGGTTTGTTTTTGAAGGCATATTTTGCATTCACTGGTAGAGAGAACAAAATACAACTGGAGCTTCTCTTCTGTCAACAGATGAAAACAGTGTACGAGAGGTAGAGGCATATCCACAGTTATGGTACAAGGTTATCTTACTCTTGGACACAAATATAGCTGTGTACCACCTCAGGTTTTCCCACAGACTTCAAGAGGTGCTCACCATGGCATAACCTGTTTTCTATTTTGGCCATCCCTTGCAGCAAGATGCACCCCGCAGTATTACTGTTAAGCCTGACTGTCACGGGAAACCAGAACCTAAGGTGCTAAAGGACTTGCATCACTCTTTGCTTTGTTTTTCTTGCAGAATTTCTTAAATAAAAAAAAACCAAGGAAAACAAGCGAATTTCCTAAGAGGAACCCTAAAAGTACCTATGCAAAAAATCAAAACAGTAATGATGACAACTGGAAAAACAAGCAGAAAGATAAACGCAAGAGTCTGCTGGTAAAGGGTAAGTGTTCACGAACAGGCAAATGCTTTTTAAAAACAAGCCTGCTATGGGAAACTTTTTAAAAGTGTCCTGCCTCATTTCCTGATGCCTTGGAACAGGAAGGGAAGTAGGTCGTATGCTATCGTTTGAAATAGATGACAGATGACTGCATTTGTTGAAGTCTTTCCACGAGCTCCTGATGCTGGTAACAGGACAAAGCTGTTCCTAGAATGCCAAAATTTCCCCATTGTATCACTAAGATAACCCAGGAACTGATCTGTCCAGCCACTGAAATA
The DNA here is from genome assembly GCF_964289735.1 of Phaethon aethereus. Lineage (NCBI taxonomy): Eukaryota > Metazoa > Chordata > Aves > Phaethontiformes > Phaethontidae > Phaethon > Phaethon aethereus. The sequence goes on from NC_138582.1 coordinate 166,574,901, forward strand.
AGTTTTTTTTTTTCATGGCACAATATATACAGATGAGACAATAAATCCTACCTTCTCCCTTAGTTACGTAATTTTAGTTTGAGAGACACAACATTTTCAGTACCGCGTCCGTTCAGTAATGCTGTCTTTCTATAGTCACACAGGGGATCAATAAGCCTTAAGTGACAGACCACACTACTATGATTTTTTTGAGAACAGTCTGTATTCAAAGATAAGGAGCTGTTTCATTTTGAAGAATAACCCCTTTAGAGAAGAAGCTGATGGAAAGAAGAAATTTATCATATTTGTTTCTAACATAAAGCTTATATTGGACTGTGATAGGTTCTTTAAAAACAATAATAGAGTAACTATTTGACCCTTTCATTGACTTGGACCATCATGCTTTTTCTCTTAATATAGAAGACTTTTTGGGGAGGCAGAGAAGGCCAGAATGAGTAGGCAGAGTCAGAGGAACCAAACACAGCTATACAGAGGGGATTCTCATTTTCTAACTAGACCTGCCATACTGCATGCTGATGGTGACCAACAGAACCAAACACTAGGAATTTTCTTGCTCTGATCAGCAAAGGTTAAGCAGGAAAAAGAGTACTATTATTTATATTTATCTCATATTCCTCCACATTGGGGTGGTGAGACTTCTGTTCAGAGCCTTCAGTGGCTCCCACTTCTGTTCAGAAACCACGCTTTTAGTAGTCTCCCCATCAAAGAGTCTTACATGAAGGAGATACTGCCTTTGACCTCAAGAATGTGCTCCCTAGAAGCTCTGCTCTTCTCGCTCTGGTGAGCCATATTCTTGTGGAGTAGAGAAGCTCCTTTTTCCTGCACTGTGTTATAAATAGAGATCCCTGAAGCAGAGAAGAGCATGGAGACATGACAACAGGTGATCAAAACAGCTTTCCAGCACCACCTTGGAGATGACAGCATTGTGCAGCAAAAAGCAGTGAGGAGAAGACGACCTAACTTTTGTAGTGGTTAGGACAGTTGAGGTAGAAATTCAAGGACTTGACCTTTCTGCCTTCATTCCTGTCACATGGTAAGCAGCGGGGGCAGCTGCTGCCCCCAGAATAAACCTTATTCTAATTCTGTCTTCTTCCCTGTTGAACGTAGATTAAGACCTTCTCCTCTCATCCAACAAGTATAAAAAAGCCTTTCCTCATTCATGTTTCATCTTGTTGAACAGAAGCCATCTGCCCGATTTGTATCTAACTGTGAAACACAAGCAGAGATGACTCTAGTGGAAGTGGGGTGTAAGTCAAATGGCAAAGCACCGATAGACTTGTCAGAGCTCCCTCACCCACCACGACTGAAAGCAAAAGGAAAAGTTTGCATCTAGTTTCTCTCATCTTTCTCTATCTAGATAGTTCCTGGAGGCCTGCAGATGAAATCTGTATCTGCAAACACCTCAAAACTCAGGTAACAAACTTCCCGAGAAAAAAAAAACAAACGACGACTTACACCCAGAAGGCATGCCCAGAAAACACACAAATTGAGTCAAGTTGCTAACTGAAGAAGAGAAATTGAGATTTGAAGTTCTTCAGAAGAGAACAGAAAACACTTCCCTCTCCCAACACTCTGGCCCCTGAAAAAAACTGGCTGGAAGGTCTTGGTGAGCTGCCTGCTGCTGAGGAGGCAGAAAAAATTTAGCAAGGATTTCATGAGGCTGAACACTGTGTGCTCCCACTGACACTTCTGGCTCTGCATCCAAGCTGCAGACAGGCTGATATACCCACTGTAATAGACATTACAACTTAGAATACATCTTTGTGCTGCACTAAAAAGCTGTAACATTTTAAGAAAAACAAATACACAATAGTTTCAGTAAATACAAGTTATTTTTGAAAAATGGGGTATTGAAACTTTAGAGAAAGAATGGACCATTCGTTACCAGTATTAGAGTCAAACTTGGACAAGCAGCTGTTCTGTGAGTAAAAGGTTTAAAAGTGAACTCAATACTTTAAAGAAGTTTTGGGGCTTTTTTTTCCCTACTAATGGACTAGAAGTCAGCGCTGGAAAACCCCGTTTATTCAAAACTATGCTCAGTTTGGTGTTTCTTCCAGTCCTATGAAGAAGTGACATGACACTTGACTTGCCAAGTGTAATCAAGTCACATCATTTGGTAAAATACTAAATGAAGCACTGATTTCATTTTTTCTAGTACAGCAAAATAATAATACTACTAATGATAATAATAATTAAATTGCACAACACAATTACTCTGAACAAAATTTCAGAACTGTGGTTTCAATTACTTTATAAAATAAATACTCTTCCCCGCTTTCCCTCCTTTACAACAGGTTAGCATTTGAAGAATCGAGACTCCTAATTAGAAGGAAGTTAGCTTGTCACATCAACTTCAAGAATACGCCAGAAGCAACATAGAACAAACACTGAACTCCTGCGAAACCAGCAGAAGCCTTCTCCATTCCTTTGCTTCCTCTGGAGTCTTTATCACCAGTTGTCATGTAATGACTCTACTGAACAGTAAACACAGAAGGAAAGTACATCCAAGCCACTTTATACTAGTTTCTAACAGTAACTTTGACATTATTGTGCAATTTTCTTTTTTCATTTTTGAAGGAAAGGGTCACAACACGTGAACTGACTGGGCCATGGCCAGAGGTCACCTGTGACGTGATAAATAATTAATAAAACACACAAAAGAGAGTACAGATGTAATTAAGTGACCATTTGAACAGCAGCACAGCAGAATTTAAACTATCCTGACCTGGCAGGCAGAATAATGCAAAAGGAGCTTTAATTAAACAGCAGAGGAGTTTAAGCAGTGTGTTGTCAGGCTTTCTCTTCTTTCCTAAAACAGGTGATTTTGTCATTCCTGGACATTTAATTTCACCAATTTAGAAACTGAGGCCCACTGTTGCATGTACTTTCCCCCAACTTACTTATTACTTCTGAATCTAGACAAGATGCTCAGTGTGATTCGATCAAATCCAACCAGCCTGCACAGCTCCAGCACACAGTCCTGCTAAAAAGCACTAGCCTAACAGCATAACGATATTCAAATATGTCCGAGCCTTCAATGCTGTTTTTCTTTCTTTAAAAAATTTCCTACTTGCACTAAACGATGTCAGCACTCAAAATAAAAACAGCATATAAGAACACATACAAAACTTATTAGTCTTTAATACTGCATTTAAAATAGAAATATCACAGACTTATTTGCACTCACTTAAGGGGTACCCAAAAGCTTAGCTATACTTGATTTCTTCTACGAAGGTCTGTATACATCCGAGTGCCTTTCATTCTATTTGAAGAAAATGCACTCTTTAATAATTCTTTTTAACATATTCCTTGAACTTTTTTACTGTATTAAGCTGTAGTCTGGTAATTCTATGAATTCCGTGATTTGTGTCTTGGGCTCATGTACAAGTATCGCACAATTCCAAAACTGCTCACTAAGGTAGCACGGAGTGAGGATGGAAACTTGCGTGAACATACACACAATCATAGCATCTATTTAGAAAGCAATTAAGCGTTTTACAAAATGCAATCTGAAAACTACTGACTCCAGACCATTTTAACTCATGTTTTCTACAGAAAAAAACAAACTCTTCTTTTCTTTATGTTTTTCTTTCTAATGAACTCCCACTTTCTCTCAGCTGTAATTTTGCTAGCAGCCTCATTTCTGCCTCCTTTCCATTCTCCAGCATAGTGGAAATTTTACTAGTTACCCACTTCTTTTCTCAGGTGAACGTACGCATACGTGCTACACACTACTCAGCTTTCCCTTTAGCACATCCAGGCTAGGTTTCCTTCACTGCAGTCAAAATGTACCTTGGCTAGCAAAAGAAGTCTAAAAATACATGTACAATTCCTCCTCTTGGCAGAGGAATTTTCAGTGCACTTTATCTCTTCATGAGCAGTTTCAGCATGAACTGTTGCGATTTAGCCTCTACACCCCCAAATACCTTCTTGGTCTCAATCACTTTATTTTCCTTTCCTCTCTCCCACCAAACAGTTCCTCTGCTCTTTCTCCTGAGCTTGTCAGAATTGAACATAACCAGCAAAATCTGAAACAAAATGGACTGGACAAGGTAGGTAAGAAATTAGTTGCATCAAATATGAAAAATTAGTGTGAAAAGCAGAAGGTTGAAAAGATAGAGTTGTTTCAACTTCTGCTATTATTCCCCATCATGGATACACCTATACTTGCAATCCTTTAAAGTTCTGCAAAAATGGGTTGGGAATGGTGTTTCAATTAAGAGTATAGCAGTAGTGGAATTTTAAGAGTGCTGAAAAAAAACATGGTACGGAAAAGATGGTATTCCTGTGTTTGCTATAATGAACTGAAATCGTTCTGTAATCAGTTTTATCAGATTTTAATGCAAATTCTCTCAGTGTTATCAGATTTAAAAAGAATGTATAAAATTGTGTTGCGATTTTATGAATATGGCAAAGCAATATTACTACTAGAACTCAATGAAAATAACACGCTGCTCTCACATACAACGCTTTGAAGTGCTAGAAGTGTGTATCAATTAATTTGACTTATTAGGTAAACAAAACCTAATAACCTGGAAAAATGGCCAAAACCTGATACCTCTGGACTCAGTGTGCATTAAATACAGGTGAATTGGTTAGAAAAAAGGTCCAAACAATTATGGTTCTCCCCCTTTTTGAACTGTTTAAAAACAGTGACTGGAAACCCTTTTCAACCAACATTCAAAGTGGTTCCACTACGCTCCAGTGGACATACCTCAAGCTTCCTGTACTTGGGTTCCCTTTGAACCAAAGCTAGAGACAACTCAGTATTTGAAGTATTATGACAAGTCCACACTGGTTTAGTGTCCTACTCAAGCTTTAAATATTGTTTGCTTATAAAAATACGTAGTGCCAACACCCTTCATGGTCAAGTTAGTTTGAAATTGCAGCTGAACAGATAATATTTGCAATTCACCATCAAAATAGTAATTTTTTCTGTAACCCCTAGCATGTTCCCCAAGAGGGAAACTTATTAAGACACACTTTAAGCAGCACAGAGTTTAACCTTATAAGATCTGTATGACAGCAAAATAAGATAAAAGCCTGACCTTCTGAAGTCCTCCATTCTCCTCCACCAAAGGAGGAAGAGCACTGGTGCTATTAGTTGATGGTGGTTCGACATTGTAGTCACGAAAGCAGCAGAATAAGGTGCTAAAGATACTTCGACTCCTCTGCTTCTTCAAGCTGATATTACATTGGGACACTAGGAAAAAAAAAACAGAAAAATAAATTCATGTGGCACAGACCTAGTTTTTCAGACACACGACGACTGAATTTAAGACACAAGGTTATTACCTCAGAAGTCCTTCTCAAATCTTAAGATAACCTCACAGAAATTTTCCATCATATTGAGGCCCCCCTTCCTCCCGATTCAACATGGTTTTTGCTTGTCCAACCCACATGACGACGTTGGCCTATTGCTAACCAAGCTGGATCTCCGCTCAGCCAAAGGTCTCGTCATACTAAGACACTGTTCCACGAGTCTTCCCAGAAATATCCAAAGTAGATACTGTAAATGACATGAAATAACTTGCTGCTAAAATAGATTTCTGGACTGAGGAGGCAAACAGGACTGATTTAAACCAGAAAAGACGCGATAAATGCCTACTGATGCCCGGGCATATTTTCTAGCCAAATACATGATCCTGTGTGGAACACAAACTCCTGCAAGGGTCAGAAAAAGATCCGAGATGTTTCTGAGTTTCCTCTGTTAGTGTTGCTGGAGGACAAAAGACAGAACAGAGAGGCAGTACTGTGAGCTGCAACACAGGCTGCAGGAACAAGGCTGGAGAGGGTGTTATTAGATGAAAAGAAAGGTCAGGACTTCTGTTTAACTTACTGGTCTAAAAGGATTAAAAAAAAAAAGAAAACTCAAAACCACCCACAAAAACCCAGGTAAAAAAATTACACGCAGCTCAATGAAACCAAGCATAGCATTTTTAAAGATTACAAACCATAGATAAAAGCAACAGTTTGCAGAAAAGAAATGCACATACGACATGTACTAATTTTCTTAAGATTCAACTTCTTGACAATTAGATCTTGGACACATATTAAAATAAAATAAATAAAATAATTGGAAAAAAGTTTTAGACTATTTTAAGTAATACTTGATTTGATCACCAAATATTTTAATGATGTACTGTTAGCTCTAAGTATTGGTTTCCTACATCGGAGCGCAATACCCTTTTTTCTTTGATGTTTATCTCTACCACTGCAACATATGGTACCGAATGCTATCGATATCCAACTTGTTAACATCACACAGCAACACAATGAGAGACAACCACGTCAATCACTGCTTCACCACAACTATTACTACCAATACCGCGCAAAGCCGAACTACCACGCACCCTGTCCCAGAGACGGGCACTCCCCTCTGTTGTACTGCCCTACCTTAGCGGGGGACAACTTACCCTCTCCATTAAGCAGAGGAGTATCTTAGACCATAGAGATTAACGGCTTCCTTGTCAGAGTCAACAAATGATTTCATTTAAAATGCACCCAGACAAGCCAAAACACGTTATTTTTTTATTCTTTTTTTATAGCTATGCAGCAGCGCATCTTAAAGTAGCGAACATGAAAAGGCGTATTACACTGAGAAAAAAGGACACTACGAAAGTTGTAGCACCAAGCAGATTAATAGCGACTTACGCACCACATAGTTTATTTACATTCTGCATTAGAAGGAAAAAAACAGTTCCCCAACCCAAAGTTGGAGGGTAAGAGAAATTTTTAGTAAGTCCCATTACACACATCAATACATAAATCCCCATCTTTCCTCCCCTCCCAAATTATTAGAGAGCTGCCACGTACATCTACCTTCCTCCTGGTATTACAAATACATCAAGTGCGCTCAAGGCAACTGGCAACGTACATATTTGTGCTCAGATAACAGTATGAAGTCAGAAGCGTGCACAGATTTCTGTGCCTCTGCGCGTTTAAGGAAGTGTTTCATCACTTTAAAGCCATTTGTAAACCGAAAGCAATCTAATCGCTGCTTTTCAATACTCCAGTTAAACAGAAAACATATGCAAAACTCAAGCCAACAGTGGTATACATTGCAGTAAAAAGCTCATTCTCAAAACGTCGCATCCTGTTTGCAACAAATTTGCAGGAAGATGCATTCAGAAATCCCCAAAGGATGCCTAGGCAGCTATGAAGGGCTTTTCAAAACAGCACTCAAGAAAATTTGCATCACAGGCACAAGCCAGTTTGTTGCAGTATCATCCAGGCAAAGGAGAACTCCGTTCTGACCCTAAACACTGAAACATGCTGAAATTCAAACGGGAAGCACAACGCTGCGTATCCTGTTCCCCAACAGCTAGTGCCACAGGAACCTGCCGAATAATTTGTATTTTGTTTTCAGCCTCCACTTAGAAGTACGATAGCAAATAATCAAATTTGAATGCTTAGAATAGAAATGCTCTTACACGGCATTTATCATAAGCTTTTTTTTTTCTTGGACTTTGTAAGGTACAAGAACGTAACATTAAACTTCATTCCACAGGCAATTTTTATGCATAAAATAATCCTCCCAAAGCCAAGACGGCATTTTAGAGTAAAGTCCAGTTCATATTCTAGGCTGGGATTGAGGTAGGTCTTCAACACAGGATCTATTTCTATAAAGTTAATAAAAAGCGAGAGCATTAGGCAAGAAAAACTGCTTACCAAATGTTTGTATCAGAGATGTTGCAGAGTACTTCTGAGCTTAAGTCTTCAGGAGGTCTTTGAATACAACAAGGCAAAAGTTTCCCTAAACCACAGTGTGTTTGTCCCTAAACCTCGTAACACTGAAGATCAGACCACGGACAGTCCGGACACGCAAAGAGCCACATTAACAGATTAGATGATGAAGTCCCAAATTTTCAAGAGAAATTCTGCCCAGTAACAACTCCGGCATTTGCTTGAGTGTGTCCAGAGAAGGACAATGAAGCTGGTGAGGGGTCTGGAGCACAAGTCTTACAAAGAGCGGCTGAGGGAACTGGGCTTGTTCAGTCTGGAGAAGAGGAGGCTGAGGGGAGACCTTACCACTCTCTACAACTACTTGAAAGGGGGTTGTGGTGAGGTGGGTGTTGGTCTCTTCTCCCAAGTAACTAGTGATAGGATGAGAGGAAATGGCCTCAAGTTGTGCCAGGGGAGGTTTAGATTGGATATTAGGAAAAATTTCTTCACTGAGAGAGTGGTCAAGCATTGGAACAGGCTGCCCAGGGAGGTGGTGGAGTCACCATCTCTGGAAGTGTTCAAAAAACGAGTGGATGTGGCGCTTCAGGACATGGTTTAGGGGACATACATGGTGGCGCTGGGTTAATGGTGGGACTTGATGATCCTGAAGGTCCTTTCCAACCTTAGTGATTCTGTGATTCTGTTTAATGGAGAGCGGTGAAAGCAGGGATGCTGCACAGGCGCCGGCAGTATGAAGATGTGCGCCTTCATACCTTGAACTCCTCATCTCTCATGGCTCCTGGGGTGTGCTTGCCTCCTGCTGCTCTGCGCTGCTCTTCGGGGTGAGCCTTTCCCCCGGGTATGAACTGCAGCAGCCTCTTTAAATTTGTAAGAGCCTCAGCTGCACAGCAGACCAACAGGAACGGCATTAACCACCCCAGAACTAACATTCCTACCTTCTCCACAGAGACACCCAAACGAGGCAGTAAACACAGTAAATAGCCTAAACAAACCTTCAAAAAAAAAAATCTCAGACAAAAGGTACTGGTTTGCCCAAATCATTTAAGAATTCTTGTTTTCCTTGAGCAAATTATACATATCAAATGGCCGCTCACGTTCGCTCCGTGAAGTATTTGTTCTTGGAAAAACGTTCCTTCATGTTGTTTTTAATCTCGGCAATTTTGCCACTCATGATACCGTGGTGTTTCAAACAGGTCTTTCTGCTAATTTGGACATTAATTTAAAGACAGCTGGGTTTTTAAGTAGTATGTTATAGAGGCTCTACAGTGACTTAATAAATTATAATTTCGGATGCAGTAAGGAACAGAACTTCCCGAGTGGCTTTACGTGCCACACAGTATTAACACACGCAGGTACTGCATACGTAGAGAAGATTTGCACTGTATCTTGTTTTGAGGAACTACGTGTTGTGCATCACAGAAAATAGTTTCTCCTTCCTTAGTTACACTGGACCACATGTAATTCATGTCCGTTTGCTAGATTTGCTTTTCTTGAAGCAGTGACAGTACAAATACGACAACTATAACTCTAAAGGTGTAAAGAAGCACTAATATTGCATCACTACCATGAATTTAGGTATTCTGGAAGCCAGTGAATTTTAAAGAGAAAAAAAACTGCAGAGGACAAAACCTGGTGTTCCTTAAAAGCCTATAGGTAAGACCAGGCAGTATCGATCCTGGAGTGGATTCCATTTCTGGAGCTGATTTCCTACAGCATCTGCTGAAGTGCTACAGCCATTACCCCATCACCACGGAATGCTGAAGACAACTTTAAGTGACCTTTTACATCTTGAACACTGCATACCAAACACGTAAACACTGCGTATCAAAACAGCCCAAGCCAAACAACTCACAATACGAAAGCACGGTATCCGTGAAAGCAGAGAAGACTGTAACCAGTATCTGCAGAAGAGCTGAAGAAAGGAACACCGCCAGACAGGAGCAATGCTTTTCCTTAACACCATCCCAGGCGCGTTGTAACTGCAGTTTAAGGACCTCCTTACCCGAAGACGTCAATTGCGTATGTAACAGTCCTCAACAAATTCCTCCTTCATGACTTTGTCCCGCCACGTTTTGAACCTACGCCAACTTTTAGCGCCAAAAGTACCCCGTGGCAAGAAGGTCCACAGCTCAGTCAACAGTTCAGCTGTTTCATGACCGTGACGTTCCTTGTTTCTTATCTGTGTACCATTTCCAATTCACATTTTTGAGCAGGAGGAGAAGGACTAGAACCACACACAGTATCCAGGATGAAAGGAGAGCACCATGAATTTATATACCCACACAATGCTTTGTTCTCTTACTTTTCTAAGAATTCCTAATATCTTATTTGTGTTTTACAACAAGTGCGCATTGGGCTAAGGTAATTTTTCAGAAGATCTTATTATAACACCAAGGTCTCTTCATTAGTAGGTATTTCAGTCATCGCTGCAACTGTAAGTCAAGAATTCTTCTCTCTTCCCATGCAGAAAGTTTAATGTGTATCTACGCTTAATTTCATCTGCTATTTTAGAGGCCAGTCATTCAAAATCATGTCGCCCTCCTACAACTCTTCACAGTTAAGTTTTAAATCTATATACAGATGCACATATATGCACACACATACATATACATGCACAAACAAATACACACCCCTTTCCCTTATCAATTTTGTCACCTCATTTCCTTATTCCCTTTTCCATATAGTTTAAGACTACAATGAAGAGCAGACTGCACAGACCCCTGTGTAACTTATTCCCCAGGGATCTCAGAGAGGTCTGCAAGAGCCTTCAGCGAAGCACTTTGTCAAATTATCTGAATTTCTAAAAGATTATATGCAGACAAGGTCAGAAACAGGAACAGAGCTCTCCCTGCCAGAAGGGAAGTCCTTCTGGTCCAGATTTCCCTCGATTTGAAAGTACAAAGTCCCACCTATAATTTCCAGCTGCTGTCCTGCACTACTTCTAACGACAAGGCTCACTGCCCCTAACCTCTGCGCTACCCGCTGCTTGCGGGTAAGTCAATTCTGAAATTGCCTGCAAGTTTCTGGAGGTCAAAGATGGTCCACAGAACCGTGCCTATCGAGGTCTTCTGGCAAGTCCCAATGAACCCACAGCAATACTAAGCCTGGGGAGGGGTTCAAAGAAAGGTAAAAGCAAGTTTAAAATAAATTACTGCAGTCACATAAGCTTAAACAGAAGATACCATACTGGGTGGTTCCACAAAGAGAACAGGAAGAAAAAAAAACCCAAACCAAACCCCAAACATTACAGACATATCACAAGAGAAATGAATACAAGAGCATGCTAATAGAAGCAATCTACAGCATCTTCTCAAACCTCTTTTCACTCAAACCAGCCTTTGGAGGCAGAGGCGTTGGGCTACTGTTCTCCCCCCAAGAGTTCCAAGAGCAACACAAGTTTCACAGCAAAGAAAAAGCTTTTCCCTCGTGCACTGTGTTCCACAGAAGTTTAGTTCAGGGCTTCTCCCATCAAATTTTGCTGTAGTTGTGTGAAATTACAGACAGAGATTGTTGTCCACCCGTTGTACAAGAAACCCCTTATTGCTCCGGGAAGCCACCACAGGAAGACCAGAGGGCTCCTAATCCAGCCCATCCCTCTGCAGCGCGTGAGCAAGCTAATTACTGCTGAATTCTTCCTAATTAAATGAATGCAATAGCCAGTCCTCTCAAATAATATAAACTGAGTAACGAAGAGGCTTTCCGTGTGCTTACAGATGAATTTGCTAAATGCAATAAAATGAACATCTGTGTATCGTGAGCTCTCTGCTTGTAAGTTTGTTTTTAACACAAAATAGGAAGATGCACGTCAGAATAAAGTGGTATTAAACAAAGCCTTTCTTCAAAAGGAAACGGTTTCAAAATTTATACATGATTAGAGATGCATAATTTCTCAATCTTAAGAGGCTGCATCTGACCTTATTAGAAAAATAAAATTTTATATCCTACATGACTCAAGCTAGAAAGAGTTAAGTAGCCGAAAACCAGCAACTTTCCTTCTACAGCTCCTATTTTTGTGATGTATTGACCAGGGTAGAAATTATTTTACAATACTTGATACCAAACCTGCATGTGATGCCCACATAATTTTGGTTTTAAATGCCATTTGCAGCTTATCATTGAAAGGTTTAAACTTTCACGTGAGCTTTGCAGAAAATAGAGCAATAACAGCACTGTCACATACCTGAAACAACCACCCACAACTGGTTTAACCTTCAAACATGTATAACCCAAGCAAACAGCTCTGTTCATATTCGGCGTGATACACCCCAGAATTGTCTTCATTTCAGCTGAAGCTGTCAACCTCTCCCCCACCCCAACATAATTAAACAAACTTCAGGTTCTGGGTTTTCCATTGAAATGATTTCTTTGAAGGGAGACATCCCAGACTAGTTTAGTGAAAGAAAAATCTTTCCGAAACATTTCCAAAATCATTTCTGAAACATTCACTTCAGGACATGGTTTAGTGGGCATGGTGGTGTTGAGTTGATGGTTGGACTTTATGATCTTAAAGGTTTCTTCCAACCTTAATGATTCTGTGATTTAACTATCCTCCCCAACAAACCCTTTCCCATACACTGCATTAGTGGTCTGCTCTGGATGGAGCTGATCGCATGGCAAGGGGCCAAGAAATAAAAGCTTAAACACGTAAGACAGGTGGGAACACGGCAGAAAAATAACCAAGTAACTTATTTTTGAGATAATCTCTTATCTCACTTTAAATAAAGTAGGTCACTGCACTTGGATGTGAAAAATGTCAATATGATTTATGAACTTTTAGGAATTTTAAGAAAAGCTGAACATTACTCTTATTAACCCATTCCATGATGTTTTAGAAAACAGGCTCCGAAGTTGCAGCTGCACGCCAAGATCAAATGGTTATGCAAGAACAGCTTATCTCATTCAAAGAGAAGTTACCTAGTGGATATCAGAACACTATAGTTTGCTTTCCATACCTGCCAAAGACCTATAAAAATACAGTTTCAGATAGTACCTAGGACAAAAGGAGAAAAATCATCGTAACAAATGTTAATTCAAGACAACTAAAACTGTACGAAGGAAACATGTATGGTATGTCACCAAAAAAAGCTTTGGAAACCTTTTTGTTGTGGCAGCCTAAAGCAAAAAAATTCTTTTGCCCTACATAAATTATTTATTACAGTCCTCAAGTCTGGGTGAATTAAATACCTGCCGTTGTTGTTGGATGTTCATTTTTTAAGGATCACAGAATCATTAAGGTTGGAAGGGACCTTCAAGATCATCAAGTCCAATCATCAACCCAACACCACCGTGCCCCCTAAACCATGTCCCGAAGCGCCACATCCACACATTTTTTGAACACCTCCAGAGATGGTGACTCCACCACCTCCCTGGGCAGCCTGTTCCAATGCTTGACCACTCTCTTAGTGAAGAAATTTTTCCTAATATCCAATCTAAACCTCCCCTGGCGCAACTTGAGGCCATTTCCTCTCGTCCTATCACTAGTTACTTGGGAGAAGAGACCAAAACCCACCTCACCACAACCCCCTTTCAGGTAGCTGTAGAGCGCGATAAGGTCTCCCATCAGCCTCCTCTACTCCAGACTGAACAAGCCCAGTTCCCTCAGCCGCTCTTTGTAAGACTTGTGCTCCAGACCCCTCACCAGCTTCGCTGCCCTTCTTTGGACATGCTCGAGCACCTCAACGTCCTTCTTGTACTGAGGGGCCCTTCAAAATTAGTGAAATTCTGAAGTCACTTTAATACACGACTGAGAACTCAGCACTGTTGTCCCTGTACAAAGCTGTGATGCATCATGAGATATACTTAGCTAGTAAATGTTAAAACCAGCAACTGTACACAGAAGCCTCTTAACTGACAAGGAGGGATAAGAAACAATAAAAAGGCTCAAAACAGCACATAAACCCGATGGATCCCAAGGCAAATTCCAAAACCATAAAGCAGGTGGTACACTTCAGGTGTACACTGCAGTTTGGTTGGACATACATAGATACAATGGTATAACCTTCATATCATATGCATCAGCTTCTCATATAAGCCATGATTTAAACACCCGTGCTGTCTTGCAGTGTTGCAGCATTCAAAAAAATTAGGAGGGTTGCTATTAGTAAATGCTACGTTAGAGGACATGCATCTGTCAAAGCCCAACCCCCTGTGTTTATTCAGCTCGAAGACTGAAGGCAGATCCACTGCTTCAGGGGCATCCACATTTAATAATGAAGCAAGTTAAAAACTGTTCTAAGAGCCTAATTAACCCGCTGAACTATGTTCTGAGCGAAATACCTTCAAGTTCAAATTACACAGCACAGATTTTGGCCGGTTCCTTTCCTGCTCCAGTGCTTGACAAGCTAAACAGGGCTACACTGAGACCACTTCCAACTTCGAGAAGCAGTACATGTAGATCTGTATCTCTAAAGGACTGAAAAGTAGGTCTCCTTGTGATCCAGGAAGGAACTAATTAACACTTAGCACTTTCTTTTTTGTGCCTGTATTGCTTGCCACAGGAACAGCCAGGGACAGAAGATGGATGAGAACACGAAAGAGAAGTTAGGAGACGTCCACCTCCAGCAGCACTGCAGTAACTCCTCCAGCAAGCTGCTCCACCTTTGCTTTTCGCTTAAACAGCTGGACAGTGTTTAAACAGGAGCTGAATGTGCCCATCCAACCTTGCCTGGGTTGTCCTCCGAGCTAGAAGAGAGCCCGAGCTGTGCCATGTACCTGTCCTGCGCTGGCGTCCATCCACTGGTCAGCACGTGGCATCCTGCGAGAGAGCGTCGAGGATCGAGGGCCCGTGACGGGCTGCCCTGGTCTCCACGGCTGACCTGCTTGCTTCCTTTCCACGCAGGGCTAAGTAGCTGCTGAACACACTAAAAAAGGTGCTACAGGGATATACGGTATTTTTTAACACGTATATGCATATATACACACGTATACATGCATACACACGCAGTTCACAGCGGAACCTTTTCCTAGTATTTGCCTTTTTTCTTTTGAGAAGAGCCACGGCACTTCATATGTTCCCGAGGCGACTATGGATCTAAATTCTCAACACGTACATCTGCTTAAAACACATAAATAAAATTAGTAAATAAAATTAACTAGCCACACCCCCCACTCTTCCATCAGCTGGTAGTCTGAACCGTAACAGAGCTGCCACATGTACAAAGGACCAGAACCACTTGGAAAAAAAGATAAATTAAAAGAAATAAAGCCTTCATCTCACTTTCATACCACACACGAGGCAAGGAAGCACCACCGGAGTTTAGTGTTCATTGGCAGAAATGATCAAACTCAAAGATTTTTTTTTTTTTTTGCTAAAACAAACTATTTCACTTCTGAAGTCAAATTCATGCAATGCAAAAGCATTGCTTCCAACAGTTTAAGGGCAAGATAAAATGCAGCAACTAATGCAAAAATAGCTCCAGTACCAAAAGATTACTACCATTTTTAACTGGAGGGAAAACAAAGCTAACTGAACTATGCAGGCAACATTGCGGAGTTTTTATGCTACAAAACAAACCTAACTTTTTGCAGTGACATTGTGGGGCCACCTCTCTGTACCTACAGTGACACAGTAAGTGTCAAGTTTTGTCTTGGCCACAGGAGTCTGTAAATAGTATAGAAGCAATATCCATAGAATCTGATACATTTACAGCAGTAGCACACCATGAAGATTCACGTTAAAAAAAATTATATATATTTTCTGGAGGGGGGGAAAAAAAAATGGAAACGTTTCAGAAGCTGCAGCATTTCTTTGTTGTTTGAGCAAGGACTGAGCTGCTGGATCTGGAGATTTTCCCAGCGCCGAGGGTCGGAGCGGCAGTTGAACAGGAAATACTGCGCGGTCTGTGCATGCATTGCATTCCTGTCCCGCCCCGAGCGGGCGGCCGACAAACAAACCTTTCTTCTAGTAAAAGGCGGGAGGGGGGGGGGGAAGAGAAAAGGAGGGAGGGGGGGAAAAAAAAGGGCAAACTGCACAGAGTTCACCAGCAGATGTGGCCCATGAATCCAACCCGGCTTTTGCTGTTGATAAAAAGAATTCGATGCATTTGCACTGTCGGCGTAACGTCACGGTTTTGTGAAGCTGGATCAGCAAAGACCTGGAAGTTTAAAGATGCAAAATCTGCAACGCTGAGCTTCTGCAGGGTGTGTAAGGGAGCACTAACTGCACGTATGTCAGAGGGTTTATTTTAAGAAGGTTTTGCCAAATACTAGTAGCAGCTTACAATCAAGCTGCAACAGTCAATTGGAACTGAATTTGGTAGAGCAAAAAAGACCTATTTGCAAAAAAGGGTTTTGTGTTATTTCCATTTTACGTGCAGCATTAATGAACAAGGACTCAGCGCTTAAATTTGCCTTCAACTGTAAAGTCACAGAGTCAGTAACCAGAACGTATGTTCATGTATCTCGACTCTTCTGAATTGCTCCCAGGTTGGCCTCTTAAATCCTGGAGGATATTTAGCAATAATTTGTTAAATATTTGGGTGGGAAGGCAAAGGAGAAGCAAACAAACGGAAACAGGAGCAGCACACGGGATCAAAATGGCAGCATGGCGGGGTCTGTTAGTCACGGCTGATGCCCTCTGGCACTGGAAGAGGATTAGAGTCAAAATGGCAATGAAGCAAATGTAAACAAGCATGTGTTTATAGAGCAAAACTATGTACAGTATCCGATCTGCTCCGCCTCGGCTTGTGCTTACACAGAACGTGGTGGGAAAGGCAGAGAAGAACAACTCGCCGAGTGCCGCATCGCTAAGACAGCTAGCAGTTTCCCCCCGAACTTTAATTTAATTTAAAGCTGGTATTTAAAAAAAAAAAAAGGACAAAAAGGCACAATACTTTGAACCAACGCTGTTCTCCGTGAGGTGTTATGCCATGAAATCCGTATGAAGTCACTGAAGAG
The DNA here is from genome assembly GCF_964289735.1 of Phaethon aethereus. Lineage (NCBI taxonomy): Eukaryota > Metazoa > Chordata > Aves > Phaethontiformes > Phaethontidae > Phaethon > Phaethon aethereus. Next base: position 166,591,482 of record NC_138582.1, read on the forward strand.
CTGCAAAAGTCCCTTTTTCTGTGCTCCACAGGCACTGTGCGGCATGTAAAACGCCAAGCTATCCCCCTGCGCACCTATTTTATTGTCCAACCGATTAATTTTTCAAGCCAAAGCGTGATCCAAACCTACAGAATATTGCCTGACACCATACCTATGAACGGCTTATCTCCTTACCAAGTTTCTTCAGTTTAATAAATAGATGTTTGGGGGTTTTGGACCCACCATGACCAAATTCACAACCTGAGGTTGTGAGATCAAGCTGAGTTTCTTTCTGCCTCCCACCACAAAGAGGTTGACTCAAACATAGATGAACATTTTGGTCCTCGTCTTCTGACTCGAAAAGTAGGAGACAAGCGGTTCATCAAACCCTAATGTGGAAGAAATTCTTCTACTCTCTTTCCCCTCAAAAATACCACTACACCTCCAAAACCTCACTCATCTGAGGAGAGTAAGCTTAATTTACTTTTCCTAAATAGAGCTGTAAGATGTTCCCATAGTAAAAGCAACATTCCCAGCTGTACTTTTTGCAGCAAACACTTCAGTTAAGACATCAAATCTAAAGCATTAGTCTATTTTTGCAAGCTTTTTCATCTCTTTCCTAGGAACAGCTCTTCTCTAACAGATTCATCTCGAAAAAATGCTGTTAAAGGGTGCTCCCTTGCAAGGAAAAGCTTTATTTCTCCATTTTGCCTTAGGAATTTTTCATTCACTCCCTGGAGGCGTTTTGGGACAGACTACAATTCTCACTCCTGCCAGGGAAATCGCTCATTCAAAGTTTGCTTCCCAAAAGATACATCCCCAACAGTAAAAATCAAGCTAGGACGCCTCTTTTTGTGTGGCTCCTTTGATGCCCATTTCCAATTACCACTTATTTCTCCCAACCCGTTGCTATTTTGAGGATACTGACCGCCTTTCTCATAAAACATCCACTCTGCCAGAATGTCCACATTCAAAAGAATAGTGTTTCTGGTAATATGCTTTATAGAACCAAAGCCATTTCAGTAACGTAATTTCTGGAAAAGACTTTGTCTTAACGGACTAAGGTACATGCATGACTATTTATGAAAGATCTACCTTCTTTCTTCGGATGAAAAATAGAAGTTGTGTAACTTCAAAAAGACATCGACTTTAATAGAGATGTAGTTATTTGGACCAATTACTGTTTCTCCCCATTCCGCCTCCCAGAAATTTCTCTGTTATGAAACACAGACACAAAGCAAGCAAGAGGAATCCCACTCATCTGGAAGAAGGAGCCTTCTCTAAATCACTGTATGACCTCTGCTTCAGTACTAATACCATCCAAAATCTAAAAACGCTCTTGAAATCAAGTTACAGCCAGCATACAGCTAGTATCACTTTAGCAGGTTATTTGAAACCAATGTTTCTAGGAGCAAAATTAAAACACCAGATTTTGATTATGAACTTAATTGTTGCATGTTTAGTTGCAGGGATTTCTCAAGGAGTATTCCATAAGACACTTGAGTGTATCTGCTTGGACAGAATCCAACTTAGAAGAATTGTTGCCAAAGTAATTTCTCCTTCAGCTTTAGCTTCCATGGATTAGGTTTTACCCAAGTTTAGAATACCCTTTATAAATTCTTTTTTTTGAAATACTTACAATATTTATGAACATGCAATACAAGTGCATATTACAGCGAGAAAAACATTTGCAATCTTATTTGCTGCTTTTTTTCTTCAAGCTACTCCATCCACCCTCACCAGTCAAAGCTAGAATGAATTTTGACGAATTTAAGTTTTCAGTAAGATCTACACCTATGAAAGCTAAAGTAATTACATCATCCACCACTTTTTTCAGTTCCATGGAAATGTCATAAGCAGAACAGCAGCCGGTATCTCTGACGAAAATTTCAAGCTGTACTTCACTTCTCTGTAACACAGCATCTATTGTTATACTCCTAAGTGAAGAGGTAAGGAAAAAAAAGCGTATTGCAAATTCTCATTAATAATTTGCTAAAATACCTAGCATTGCCCTGGTGAAGCATGAACCCTCTCTCCTTGGCTTTCAAACTCCTCTTCCCTGGGGTGTGTTTAAAAAGACCAGTACAATACACGCTGAATTTTTGGAAGACAAGCGTAATGTACTCATATTAAGTTTAAAACATCTAAACGACTGTCTGAATCCTGATCAACTACCAAAAAAATCCACCAACAACTGACTGCAGAGGAAGGAACAGGCAAAACCAATATACATCTGACATTATGTAAAAATGTTTAGCAGCCTGATACACCCATTTTTTTATTCCCTTACGGGCTGGGTATGTATGTCATACCAAAACACAAAGCTGAACTAAATATCAAAATCACCTTTAAGAAAAGGTTCAACTTACCTCATATAGCAACTTCATGATTTATATTAAAAAAAAAGAAAGATTAATGTAAAATGTTACATTAAGAATTAAAAAGCCTTTAATTCTAACTATCAACAGTCTATAAGGTAATCCAAGCAATGCCAGCAACCACTGTACCAGCATGGACTGCTTAATATTAAGTGTATTTTCAACTGAACTAAGTTACAAAATATTAATCCCTAGCTCTTCTGACTGAAGATTCTTTCACCCACTCAGCATTCCCAGGCCATTAAAACCAGCACATTCCCACCTGGAAATATGATATTCAGAAAGCTAAAACTAGATTAGGACTGAAACAAAAGATACAGGAAACCACAAGCTTTGTATGATAAAGTTACTGCAGTTTTGACCAAAAAAAAAAAGCATCAAAACTCACCCAACTTCCAGCAATTCCTTTCTAGAACAAAGCCACATTTTATTGCCCCTTTAGAAATTCAGATAACAAAAAATGAAAATAAATTAATTTTTCTTATTCCATTAAGCTTAAGGGGGGGAGGGAATTTTTAAAAAGCATTTTGGTGCCTTAAACAAGTACTTTGATGCCTCTTACCAAGCTGACAGTTCAGCTGCAGGTTGGAACAGCTGCAGACACGTTTAATTACTTCTCCTAATACCAAGAACATCAAGTACTTTTGACCTATTTGAAATATCCTAAACTTTGTACTAAAAGGAATGCACACAATTTAATACCCATGCTTTAACTTCTAACAATCCTGCGAAGCAGAAACCCAGCCACTTGCTATTTTACATGCAAGTTATGAGAAAGCATGAATAACTGCCCGCTGAGTAATAACTGAAGCTGCTAAATAGCCAGTGTCTTCAGAACTACAAGTTTGGAGAAGGTTATTTTTAACTGTTTCCTTAATTCTACCAAGGGGAAAAAAAAAAAAACCAAAACACACAACAAAAAAAACCCCACCACCCAACCGTACAGTAACTTCTTGTTGCTTACCTGAGCAAAAATAACGATCCTTGTAATTATGCGGATACATTCTACAAAACCCACTCCTGTGATCCCCAAAGGCCATATATTGATTTTAGCAAAGGTAGAATAAAAGAAGGTAAAAATAGCCACCTGTGCCCATTAACAAAATTAAAACTCTCTCCTAGCTTACTTCTTCGGGATGTGCCTTTGTGCTAGCGGTGAGCGATAACCAGGGCATGGCACAACCGAATTACTCTGCTTTCACGGCTTGCGCAGGTCCCGGCCCCTCTCAGCCCACGGTCTTGCCCCGGCTGCTTGGGCAGAACGCAGCCCAGCGCGTCTGCCTGCCTTCTGCGCTGGCGCAGCGGCGAGGGCGAGCAGAGGGTGAGCGTCTCGTACGAGGAAGGGCTGAGGGACCTGGGGCTGTTCGGTCTGGAGACGAGAAGGCTGAGAGGGGACCTTACCAACGTCCATAAATCTCTGCAGGGTGGCTGTCAGGGGGATGGAGCCAGTCTCTTTTCAGTAGTGCCCGGTGACAGGACGAGGGGCAATGGGCACAAACTGCAGCACAGGAAGTTCCACCTCAACATGAGGAAAAAATTCTTTACTGTGAGAGTGATGGAGCACTGCAACAGGCTGCCCAGAGAGGTTGTGGAGTCTCCTGCTCTGGAGACCTTCAAAACCTGACACGTTCCTGTGCAACCTACCCGAGGTTGGCAGGGGGGGTTGGACCAGGTGATCTTCAGAGGTCCCTTCCAACCCCTACCTTCTGTGATTCTGTACCTAATGACACAATACTATCCCCACCGCTTCGCATCCTCGTCTTTCTCAGGATAAAAGAGCCAGCCTTTTACCATTTACACTGAACAGATCCTCCTGCCCTGTCGTTCTTGGCCTTAAAGCAAGCCAGGTCTCGCACCTCTTCACCTCTTAGAGAGGTAGGATCCCTGTCTTATTACCAGGCCTTCTAATCGCAGAGGTCTTAATCAGGCTCAGAGAAGAGAAGCCACTGATGATCTCATGGAGGAACCCAAATCAGATGACCAATCCAGTACATTTACTGCACTTAGTTTAGATGGAAACTCCCAGGCCTACAGGCCCATAAACATTAAATCATATTAATTTTATACCTACATCTATACTCAAGCACTTGGAAACCCGTCTTTAGGATTTGTCCCTTCTCCTCTCCCCAAAATAATAAGCTCCAAGGTCACAAGAGCCCCAGCCAACACGACACTCGTCATTGCTCCTCTTATTTCACGCTCTCTGTGCGGCCCTCGCCCACGTGGGCTCTGCCCGCCCGCAGTTCAGACGCCTGTGCCTCACACAACCAACCCGCCTGCGATGTGGGTCGTAACTCAAACCGTGTTGGAAGAGCAGGACAGCAACAACAACCGCTAACCGAAAACGGAACGGGTGCTGCCGGGGTACCCGGCCGTGTGCAGCAAAACTTGCGTCGACAAAAGCGTCGTGTCCGACGGTCACACCTGCTGCAGCTGCGTGCACCGTTCATCCCGACAGCTTTAAAAATCCCTTTTGGCCCGAAGAGCAAGTATTATGTCCTGTACTATGACATGGCACAAGCGATTTTAAAAGCTTTCTTCTGGCTGAGTGCTATCAGTTTGGGCAGAGCCTCTCCCTGCCCATTTAGCAGCCTCTGCCCAGCTCCAGCATATTCAATGAATTACTAAAATCTAAACAGAGTTCTGCATTTGAATTAATCTCCTGAAGCTATACAGAGCTAAGGCAGAAAAGCATTGCATGCCCGCTGCAAAACAAGATAAATACCTGGAATCTCTCCCACTCCTTCACAACCAAAGTGAGGAGGACAAATAGCTGCATACTGGCTCCATTACTGCCGTTCTTACAGGACTGTATTTTTCTTGAGGACACAGGAAAACAGGACAAGAGAAACTCATGACCAAAGACGACTTTGCCAGACCAAAGTTTAACAAAGATCAACAGTACAAATCTGGAGCCAACTCTTACAATACTATGGAGACATCCTCCTTTCTGCTGAAGAACTCTACCCCAGTACTGCGTGTGCACAAAGGCAGGCATGCGTCCCCTCCCGCGGTCCCCGCGCGAGCGAGGAATCACGCGTCCCCTCCCGCGGTCCCCGCGCGAGCGAGGAACTCCAGCCCCACAAACTAAACAAAGCGAGGTCCGGTGTGTTTGAGACACGCACTGCCAAAAATCTCTTGCCAAGACCCGCACAGCCAGTGGTGAGCAGTGTCTAGGTGGTAATGGGTCTGCACTTTGAAAAGAACCATTGCTTATTTTTTGTTCTAATGACATCACTATAGCTCCAAAGTGATTTCGGTGGATATTCCCCTTAACCATCGGCCCCGCTGAGCACAGGCAGCGTTCACAAAGCCCCGCTGATAGGCACTTGTAGGACATAATTCCTCTGATTTGCCTACACTAGAACCCACCCTAAAAATGCCTTTTTTTTTTCCCCCCCCTCTTTCTTCCCTCCACTGAGAGCTGCTGCTGAATAGCTCAGCTGTTTATATTGCAAATATTCACAGTTAGGGCAAAGATCACCATCCCCCACACCACAGCTTTAGTCTTTCCTGTAAGTCAGTGGATTTGGCCAAGACCAGAAACAATCCATCAGGCTTGCTTACGCTAAAAATGCTGCAAAATAACCCCTTCATTTAATCCTTCTGCTCCCCCACCCGTATCAGTGCAACTATTTCCTAACCACTCCAAACTATTAATCTGCATATTCAAAATACAAATGGAAAACGTTGTTTATGTGAAAAGCAAAACGAAACTCAAGGCTAGGGCTTAATGTGAGGTTCCTCAAGAAGGCTGAACCAGGAACACTGTACACCAAAACACAACCTCCCGCACCCAAAATGAGCTGCTAAGTGTACCCCAGCTTCCAGGATTCCTGGGGACTCCAGCGAGTTCCCCATGCTGTGTCGCAAGAAAAATGCCACATACAGAAAGTCTGATGACAGAACATTTCATGGAAGATTATTTGCCCAAAATATTACGTGTACCAGCTCAAAGACCACAATACAATTCGCAAGGGAAAGAGCTTACACAAACAGGGCAAAGCTTCTGGATGGACCTTTCACAGCAGTTTTTTCTCCGCTCTTCCTCCTTCCTTTCACCAAGAGGTGAAAGTGGAAAGTTTTTTCATACAGAGGATACCTTGGACACCAAGTTAGGCAGTACTTGAGCAACCACATTATCTACAAAACTTGGTTGGTTGGTTTTTTTTCCCCTCATTTGAGAAAATTCAGTTGTTCAAAAGTTCTTATTTAATCGGCCAGCGCACATTTATAGGTGAGGCCAAGCATTGAAGAGGCTGTTTCATCCCTTCCTTTAATGAAGGATGAGCAGAGTTTCCAAATACCTTCAACAAGCCACATGTTAAAGCATGCTTCATCGCCATCCAATAACAATACGAGATAATTACAACATTTGTGTAATGTTTCTGCCTGCTTTCCGGCCACAGGTTTGAAGTTTCTCATCACAATCTTAAGTCTTCTGTTCAATCTCAAAGATAGGTGTACCTTCATGAAGAACGTTAAAAAAAAAAAAATGCAAGTTCTACAAATCTGCAACATTCCTCCTGCTCTTCTGCTTACGGTACAAACATCTGTAGCAGTTTGTGTTTTATGTCATGCTAAAAATCATAGCAAACATTAAGGAATGTGGCTGGAAGTGAACATGTAAAAAAAGAGCTAGAAATACAAAGTTTCTCTTGCAACTGCACGTTTTGGATACTTCCATTAAAAGGAAAGACAATACAAAAATGCAAGTAATGCCAGAAGGTACTAACTGCTCCAAGTGACAGCTGGGGACATCAAATTGAGGTTTCTTTAAACTTTGGATCAAGTGACAAAAGACAATACTGTATTGTACTTTTAATAGGAGATATGTACCGCAAAGCAAAGAGAAAAAGGTCAACCCCACCAATTCAGACAACCACAGTTAAAAGTCTAAAAAGAACTGGATTCACTTTTCTGCTCCACTCTGGATTTCCATCTGTTTGGACAAGTGGCTTCTTAAGTTCTGTGTCATGGTTCCTTGTCTATGGAACAATTTTTTAAACCCAGGGTAAAAAACACCTACAACATTTTTCCTGCTTCATTTTCATTCTTAAGTAAGGCACACACACAGTGTTTCACTAGGAGCTTGGGGCTGAATATATATTAAGAACTGAGAGGCGCTCATATAATTTAATAGTAAGGTCTAGAGGAGTACTTAGCTTGTAACATCCTAACTTTATTCCCTTATCACAGGTAGCATAAATAAACATGCACTGTTTTATCCAACATCTAGAAATGACATTAACTATATCTAGGAAGTACTGCTAGATGAGGTCCTTAGCATTTAAGTTACAATTTAAGTTATGCCTTCCACAATATATAGTTGTGGTATTTGGTGTTTGGATTATTACTAATTACAGATATTTTTCCTATTAATAAACTAATTGTTGCACAAGATTCAAGTAAGGCAATGAAAGAATATATCTTGAGAGCTCTTGTCTGAACATGCAACTTGGTATTTTTTTTTCCTCGAGTCATTTCAGGCAACTGAACCAAGCATGATCTAGGAATGAGAAAGTACACTGAAAAGTACAAATAAAAAGAACATTAAAGATGATGTCACTTGGCTTATAAGTCTTGTTTACAGTAATAGTAGAGCAGAAAATATAATTACAAACATAAGGTTGCACCAGGTTTAAAATATTCCATATTGAAAGAATTTATTGTATTACATAAAGCTAAATAGTTTTAAATATTTTTCCAAATTCCATTTACATGCCACAGATAGAAAAGCTCACACACATTTTTCCTGCCTTAATAAACCAACAGTACATATGAATACATTGCATGTGTACGCACACATCTGGAAAAGCTAGCTTGAAAGAGGCACAAGTAAGAAAAACAGCCCAGCCCTGTAACCAAACCAGAGAGGTAATAATTCTCAGACACGGAGTTTAAAGCAACTTCAATAAACAGTCACTCTATCATTCTAAAAAGCATATTCTAACTAGAATTACTCTGACTTTTTTAGGAACTGAATGTCAATGATATCGCACTAATTATTCAATGATTGCATCAGTCTATTTTCAACAAAATTTTGGTTCCTTTTCCCTGAGGAAATTCCAATAGTACTTGCATGTACCACTCCAGTATTCGCAAGAGTTACAAGTCCTTTACATTTTTTTTTTCTATACAGATAATATATTCTTCAAGTTCATTTCTGCTGAGGGGAGAAAAAAAAAAACAGCTTTCAGCTTTGCTTCCCTCATGAATAACACATTAAAAATTTACTATTAGAGAGCAAATCTTCTTTTTAAGCCTCCAGAAACAGTACTGTATTTGCCCTATTACTTTGAGAAGATTCATGTACGCATTCAAATAAGGGTAAACCATAAGCTCCCGTTTTCCATCATTAAGCTGTAACTAAATATTTCACCGTTTATCAGACCAATTCTAAAACAATACTGTATAGCTTTACAACTGCCATCAAAAAAGATAATCACTTACCGTATCCACAATAAGGAGTATAACACATTTTGGTCCATAACTCAGTTATAATCTGAAGTGGAACAGATTTTTTCAGGCATTCATGAAAACCAGTTTGTTTACATGAAGGAGACAAGAGAATCCTGATTTCGAGTAGGCACCTACAGTCCACGTTACTAATAGCACATGTAAATAAAACCAAATCGCACAACCAAAACCATTTACAGCAGCAAAAATTATGTAAGAGAGCAGAGGGAGCAAAATAACTGCCTGTTAAAAGGATGAAAACTTCCAGGAAGAGTAAGAATCCTTCTAAGAACGGCAGCCGCATCGATCTCGTGCCACTTGCTTAAGCCCTGACTCTGCAGGCTGATGGCTCCGCTACGGCCTCAGGCTTCCTACTCCTTCTCGGGCTTGTACAAAAATAAACAAACTGCAGAACACGAGCCCAGACATTTCAGAAACCAGAAAGCGAGAGTCCAATTATACTGCTACCATAGAAGTATTTTTAAGTGTTTGCGTCTGGCATGACTGTGGTGGAAGGCGTATCACCAAGTTCAATTCCCCGGAGCCTTCAAGTATCTTTTCCAGGAAGCCACCAGCAAGTTAACGACACTTAAGGAACTGGACAAGGTGTCCTCTGAGAAAGGACCACGCGCTACAGTCTGTGGAATACAGGACAAATGTAATAAACTTTCTCTTCTTCATTTCTACGCGTTGCCTCTGCTGGAAGGATTAGTAGAATGGGGGAGGAATATCACAGAATAATGAAGGTTAGAAAGGACCTTCGAGATCATCAAATCCAATTGTTAACCCAATACCAGCATGCCCACTAAACCACATCCCAAAGCGCCACATCCACATGTTTTTTGAACACTTCCAGAGATGGTGACTCCACCACCTCCCTGGGCAGCCTGTTCCAGTGCTTGACACTCTCTTGGTGAAGAAATTTTTCCTCATATCTAACCTAAACCTCCCCTGGCACAACTTGAGGCCATTTCCTCTCGTCCTATCACTGGTTACTTGGGAGAAGAGACCAACACCCTCATCGCCACAACCCCCTTTCAGGTAGTTGTAGAGAGCGATAAGGTCTCCCCTCAGCAGCCTCCTCTTCTCCAGACTGAACAAGCCCAGTTCCCTCAGCCGCTCCTCATAAGACTTGTGCGCCAGCCCCCTCACCAGCTTTGCTGCCCTTCTCTGGACATGCTCCAGCACCTCAACATCCTTCTTGTAGTGAGGGGCCCAAAACTGAACACGGGATTCAAGGTGCGGCCTCACCAGTGCCGAGTACAGGGGCACGATCACTTCCCTACTCCTGCTGGCCACACTATTTCTGATACAGGCCAGGACGCTGTTGGCCTTCTTGGCCACCTGGGCACCCTGCTGGCTCATGTTCAGCCGACTGTCAACCAGCACCCCCAGGTCCCTTTCTGCCGGGCAGCTCTCCAGCCACTCCTCCCCAAGCAAGAGATATCAAGGGCAAGCAAATAGAATGGGGGAGGGATATCAAGGGCAAAGAGTCATTTTTATTAAGGTGATTGGGAGAAATTTGTTATGGACTCGACTGTATGGCTGCAACTAGAGGACTAAGTCAACTTTCAAGCCAACTACCTTCTAAAGGTATCTTTTAATTTCTCTTCTTTAAGGTACTGCGTTCCACATGAGCTGGGATACTCTGCTCATTATCACAGCAGGAGAGCAGGAAACCGAACATTTTATCATTTACTTAATTTACTACAAATGCTTTTAAAATTATTACTGGCATGCCAATATTTTGCTGCAGGTTGGACTTCCAGGTGGCTCTTCGCATTCCCTACAAAAAGGCAAATTAAGGTGGAAGACATGGGAAACAGATTCACTAGTACCCGGCCTGCAGAGAACTAGCTTGTAAACACTGCTCATCAGTTCCCAGATCAGAAGCGAGCTGTAAAGCCTGTCAGAAACACATTTCTAACTCAGCTTTTGCAGGGGAGCGAGGTCCCAGCAAGGTTTTGGAAATGGCACTCCCAAGCCGCTTGGCTTTGCGGCGTTCCAACCTCCGACAAACCTGCGGCTCTTGAACTACAGAGCAGAGAACGCCTGCTGTTATTTTTTCCGATAACTTCTATTTTCCTACTTCTCAACATTTGCTTTAGCCTTAAATAATAAAATTCATAGGAGGGGCTCTTTTACCTAAACCCTCCCAGACACTAAACCGTCTCGCTTTCCGAACTGTTAAACCCGCGAGGAAGCGCCACTCTGCCGAGACGCCCTCGTCCAGCTCCTGCGTTCGGCACGGCGAGGAGGGCAGCTCTGCACAGACAGCGATGAGTGACAGATGTCACTCGTGCCCCGCAGCAGCGGCACGCTGCGCAGCACAGCGCACGGGCTGCCTTTGTCCATTACCCTTCTTCCTTCTGGCTGGCGTCTCGGGTTCGTGAGCTCCTCGCCCCTCATACAGGAAACTCGGGGCCTCAAACTTAATCCTGCACATTCAGTTCTCTTCTCTTCTAGCTACCACTACAAACGTATTCTCCCAGGAAAAAAAAAACAAAATAGCTCTCGCAATCAAATCTTTGCTAAACTTCTCCATGGCGAGATTATTTCTCCCTACTTCTGGGAGGAAACTGAAGGAAAGAAAGACTAAAAAGTTCCTGCAGCTGAACAAACGCACTCAACGTTATTCATCAAGACAGAGAGCAGATAAACCACATCTAAAGGTACAAATGCAATGCCACTACAATGGCATCACCACCGATGTCCCGATACCTTTATTCACGTGACACAGCATTACGCTTCAGCGGCTCCTGTGCGGGGCGGGGGAAGTGGCAGCCACCGCAGGCTTGCGGGGATGGGTAGGAAGACGCAGTTGCAAGCGGAAGAGCTTGGCTGCAGCAGCCTGGGAAGCCAGTGCCGCAGATCGAGGGGGTAAAGGAAGGAGGACTCTACGACTCTAATTTCTCTTCTTTTAGTCTGAAAGCAGTTGAGTTTCTCTGCACTGAGGCATCTATCCCCTCTACTGATCTGTCTGCTCACTCTATGCCAGTCTCTGGACTCCATCGTCAGCCCCTTCTGTCCTCAGAACAGCTTGTTTCCTTCTCAGCCTAAGAGGGTGAATCTCCTTTTCCTCTCTGTTGGCCATCACAACATTGCCAGGACCACCCCAGTATGTTGTGGGGAGGAGGAAACCAAGGAACCAACCAGGCATCAAATTTCTGTACCTTGAAATGTAACATTTTGTAATGTTATTTGTGTGTGGGGGTGTCCCAGCAGCTTCCTCAAGTCCTTCTTCCTGAATCTCATGGCCTAAAACAGAGTAAAAAACCCTTCCTATCATCCCTTCCCATTATTTTGGCACTTCCTCAATTATCGACTCTAGTAAAACAACTATACTATCCATAAAGGCATTTGCAATTTGTCTAATTGTATACATGGCCCTGGAGAAGGGTAGGATTGCCCGGTTCGCAGACTCACCATTCCATCAGTTGCTGACTAAGACGAGCAGCCAACTCCACTACAATTTTTCCTGGATTTACTCTAAATAATTTCATAGCATTTAAGATGTAGACAGCACAGCAGCAAACTACTGGTGACTTAAGCACCTACTGTTGCATTGAGAGCCCCATCAAAAGGAGCCGATGTCTCTTCGAATGCCTGTGGGTCTGCTGAATAACGCCAGCTACTCACCAAAAGCACTGCAGGATGTGCGCAGGGCACCACAAAGCGAGGACATACTAGAGCACCCTCCCTAGCACCAGTCCCGTGAGTTAATCTGCAAAAAGCAATCGATATGGCTAAGAGAAAAGGTACTCAAAATAAAGACAGCTAATTGATTTCTTCTAGGTTGTTTGACCCACTGATTCAAGCTGCTTCCAGTGGTATGAATGAACCTGATGCTTTTAAATGTTCATCCTTTATTTCGTGTCCAACTACAGAGATCCCATAGCCACTTAAATGTAATGTTTAATAATATAATAGCAAGAAGAGGTGGGAAGAAAGGAGACAAAGTGACTATACACAGATTAACTACATGCAGGATTAACCTCACCAACATACCTTTTCTATATCAAAAAATGTATGCCAATACCAGTACTATTGTGATTTCTGTTGGCAAACTAACCAGTGCAATGTTGTAGTCACAGGAACTATGGACTGATATATAAACAAATAAAAATCAGGATCCCCCCCTGCCCTGGATTAAAAAAAAAAAAAAAAAAAATCCTCGGTTTGTTCAGCCTTTCACTGCAGGTCAGCTTTTCTAGTCTGATTTCTTTCTCCCTGCTCCTTGGAAAGCTCTCAAATCCAAATGCAGTGCTCAAAGCTTTACACAACAGTTCAGAAGAAGTCTTTCCCAAACAGGGTACAGCAGGACAACCTCACCATTCTTACAAATCAGCTGTCATGTTGGAATGTGTAAACAGGCATATATCTTTTTTTTACTGCTGCGTGTCAAATCCGACTACTACAGATATCTCAGGATTTTCTGTGGACTAGCAACACAACTAGCCGTCCTTTCTTCTCAGTTTTTGCAGTGGATTGTTCCACACAATCTCGAAACAGTCTCATGAAGTAACATGAAAAACACAGGATATGCATTTAGCTTATCCAGTCCCTTTCTACTTTTAGTTGAAACACCCAGTACGTCTTTTATTTCGGTACCTGCAGATTCAGGATATTCCCCATTGCACCATCCACGCCACTAATGACGGCCCAGCGCCAGACCCAGAACAGACCGTTGCACATCTCACCTGCCGCATCCCTTCGGAGGCCCTGAGCTACAGATACATTATGCAAAGATTTCTGCACCCATTTTATAGCAGTTTATATGCAAACCACTTTCTTCTAGTTTAGAGTCTTAAAAGCTTACTTCAACTCACAGTGATCGACTAGTTTTTCCTTTCCTTCTGACCAAGTTACAGAAATAATTGTTTTTTTTTTTGACACGGTTTATTTTTGAAAAGAAAAATCTGCTGGATATTATTGGTTTCCTTGGTTTCTTGCAATATTTCTTATGTTTCTGTGTTCCTTTCTGAAAACTGAAATTAGAAATTATGAATCAGGCAGCCGAAGTATTACATTCATTCTGGTTTTTTAGAAGCTTATTTACTCTTCTCAAGATGTCAAAGGTAACAGCTCACAGCTCTGAAGTTGTATAGTTTCACACCAGCCACTAGGCATCCAGTGATTTAATTTGCCATCTGCTCCCAATTAAAGTCTTTGCCGAAGACTGATACAAGCTTCCCTTCCCCCATTTTAATAAAATATTTTAGTGGCAGAAGTTGGTAACTTCCTCTTTCTGCTGAGCAGCAGACCAAATCCTTTGCCTTCCTTTCATTACTGCAATACCCACCAATTCTTTGTCTTCCCCACAGACACTGCCAGGTGCGTGTTCTGACAAGCGCAAGTCACAGAACAGAAAAAATTAATTAAAAAAAAAAACCAAAACCACAACAACAAGAAGATATCAGAGTAGCAAAAATATTCTTCTGTACTTATTCCTGCTCAAATCATCCCTACTGGAAACTAGGTCAGACTTTCTGCTGGCTTCCTTCCTTCCTTCTTGTGCTGGCAAAACTTACCAAGTTAGCAAGTTAACTGTATTTTCTATCCTTCACTTGAACTGGGACAGTCTGTGCTTGTCTCCATACTGCCACCTAATCTGATGTCCTCTTTTTTCTTTCAGGTTTGCAACTAGAGTGGGTTGTGTCTCCCACTTCTCAGAGTTTATTGAGGTTTGCCATCTTGACGTGCACAGATTTTAATGGTTTTTTTGCTTGCTTCCCCCCCTGAATCCCCCAATGAACGCCACCATTTCAAACCACCTTCCACTGTTGTGCTCTTGGTGCCTCCTTAGCTATGATTTCAGAGTCACGCCTTCAAGGATCTCTCTCAGCTGCCCTTCCTATATCAAAGCCTGTTTGAACACTAAGAGGACGTGCTGGACCGTGTTCCCTGCTGTACCCCTTCCCCAAGTGTCTGGTTGCAAAAATTGCAAAAAAAATACGGTTGCACCACCGTATTCTGTGGTTTGAATCACTCCAGGACTCTTACACAGTGTGTAAGGCACGTGCTAAATGCAAAATGTGATCAGGTACTTGAGTGAAAGCACAGAAGACAGAGATGTCCAAGAAAAGCGGTCTACCACACTGTACTGACATCATCAGTAGCACTCACTTTTACAACCTATTATAGCAAGAAGAGACACGTGTTTTCATGAACCTCTGGCGCTACCATTTCACAGCAAGTTTTATTATTTCGAACATTCAGTTTCAGTCCTTTCTTGAGAACTCTATAAATGAAGTTCAAAGATTTACTTACTATGTCATAAAGGTCCATCACCCATCACAACGCCATTGGGTGCTTCATCACCCAACAGAGAGCATTCCTGAAGCCAACACTGCCACACAGCTACCAAGCAAGGACAGCACTGAATGTGTGTTGCTATGATGTACCACAGTACAGGGCAGCAGTCTTCAAACAGCAAATGCAAACATTTCTTATGTGCTCCGTATCATCTTCACTGCCAACCGCGTCCTGGGCTGCCCCCAAAGCCGCGTGGCCAGCAGGATGAGGAAGGGGGTTCTGCCCCTCTGCTCCGCTCTGGTGAGACTCCCCTGCAGTGCTGCATCCAGCTCTGGAGCCCTCGTCACAGGAGAGACATGGACCTGTTGGAGCGGGGCCAGAGGAGGCCCCAGCAACGCTCCGAGGGCTGGAACAGCTCTGCTGGGAGGACAGGCTGGGAGAGCTGGGGGGGCTCAGCCTGGAGCAGAGAAGGCTCCGGGGAGACCTTCCTGCAGCTGCCAGGGCTTGAAGGGGCTGATAAGAAAGATGGGGACAGATTTTTTAGCAGGGCCTGTAGCGACAGGACAAGGGGTAAAGGTTTTAAACTAAGAGCTTAGATTTAGACTAGATATAAGGAAGAAATTTTTGACGACGAGGGTGGTGAGACAGTGAAACAAGTTGCCCAGAGAAGCTGTGGATGCCTGGAAGTGTTCAAGGCCAGGCTGGATGGGGCTTTGAGGAACCTGGTCTACTTGTGGAAGGTGTCCCTGCCCATGGCAGGGGGGGTTGGAACTAGGTGATCTTCAAGGTCCCTTCCAGCTCAAACCATTCTATGATTCTATAACAACTCCATAATTCACTGCTACATCTTAGTCCACCCTACAATACACGCAGTGTGAACATAGACCACAGACTGTCTCCTCCTGCATCTTCCAGCACCTCCAAAATTCTTATGTGGCTTAAAAAGGTGTCATCTGTCACAGGTGAAGGACTCTGCCCAAACAGAAATTCCCTCCTGTGGCAGACCCTGCATCTTCTTGCCCTTTGCAGATCCCCTCCTTTCACAACTGCAGCTTTTATCACGTCTGCTGCAACACGTGCATCGCACTGATCCTTCTTCACAAATGCAGGACTCGTATCAGACCTTTTTAAAAAAACAATTGCTGTAACAAATCTTCATGCCTAGATGAAATATGAAAGTCATTTTGAGAGAGCTGTATATTAATCCTTAAGGAATGAATCTTACTTTCTTAACAAGACAATTTTAGGTTGCATTTTCAGAGTTTAAGAAGTGCCAGAGACACAGTAACACACACAAGCGATCTGTAATTCTGCTCAAATCCCTAAATCAGCACCTCTCAACAGGGCACGTTTCCCCTTTTGATCAAATGAGGACCTGACTACAGCCTTTTCTGCCTGAGTTGCAAAGCTGCCCAGCTCCCTTTAAGAAAGCTGTCGCCAGATCAATGCTTCCACTCTGTGACGAACCACATGGAAATAAAAGTATTTTTCCTAGGTGGGGTTTTCTAGTGCTTTTGTTATTTGTTTGTTTTAAACTTTTTTCCTAAATGAATTATGAATTCAAATGCCTAGGAAAGGGGATTTTTAAAAAAACAAATAAAAACCTTCATGAAATTTTGTACTCTTTCTTAATTCATCTTTGAAGACAGTGTGAAGTATTGGTAAAAAAACCCAGGTCCACAGACTCAGCAGTTAGTGAAACACATATGCATTTCCTTAAAGTTTTCCTTACAGGTAGAGTATAAACTGACCACCCACACTTTAACCAGTATTAGGCATCTTTACAAGAATAGATAAAAAAATGGTATTGTGGTTGTCCCAGGTTGATTTTTTTTTTTTAAGTACACACTGTATCTGGACAGCACTGTATATGTCCAAACGTTCATAGTAACAGGAAGCTTAAACATTAAAAAAACCCTGCAGAATTCAAGAAGTCCAAACGAAAGAGGAAATTAAATGTTCAAGACCAATTATGCTTACAGCTCAGGCGGACACCAACAGGTTCCCATCACGTTTCAAGCAATAACCATCATCACCATGCAGCAGAGCCAACAGAGGAGGTCCCCAAACTTAAAACAATCTCTTTTAACAACAAATGTTTCTACCACCGTGCTCAATCTAGACTACCGTTTGACACACAGGCATGCTTAAATCTGTTCAGGCGTTCTGCATATATATGCATGCCAAGCAGATGAAGAGAATCGTGTTTGTAGTGATGAATGAAATGACTACAGGCACATTTGTAATGTTTCATGTCAACGGTGACGTGTTCATCTATCAGGTTTTCAACATGTACAACCACCTTTCCATCACGAAATGTCTTATTATAGACTCCAGTAAAAGCAACAGCAACAATTAACAATCTGTTCAGCACATTTGTCTTTACGGGTAGCTCATGAAGTAAAAAAAAAAAAAGCAGGAAAAATGGATGAATTGTAAGGACAACCAGTGTCATTTATGAAGACAATGGGAAGAGGTCAGACTTGACCTCTTTGCAGCCTTCCAGTACTTAAAGGGGGTTGATAAGAAAGATGGGGACAGACTTTTTAGCACGGCCTGTAGCGATAGGACAAGGGGTAAGGGTTTTAAACTAAAAGAGGGAAGATTCAGACAAGTAGGGAAGAAAATCTTCACTACGAGGGTGGTGAATCATTGGAACAGGTTGCCCAGAGAGGTGGTAGATGCCCCATCCATGGAAGCGTTCAAGGTCAGGTTGGATGGAGCTCTGAGAAACCTGACCTAGTTGAAGATGTCCCTGCTCATGGCAGGGGGGTTGGACTAGATGGCCTTTAAAGGTCCCTTCCAACCCAAACCATTCTATGATAGACTTACAGGAAGCGACCTGATAATCCCTTTTTTTTTTTTTTTTTTTTTAAGGAAAAGGGCTGCGGCCTTGTTTTAATAAAAAATAGGTGCACATTAAGAATACAGTTTTTTATGGACAGCAGTAAGAAATAAATATGAACCACACTCCAAACACACCATTTGTTTTAGGAAATGAGAAGGCAATCAATTATCAGTGGCAGACCAAGATGTACAACTACCGGGACCGCACCCAAAGTCTCCGTGCCAAAAGAGACCCTGAATGTTTCAATAATTTCTGAAGCAACTTCTATTGGATTTCTGAACTACTTCAGAGTACAGGATTTCCAAATGCTTTTAGGCTAAACTCTGTGTGGAGCACTGCTAGTAGATAACCTAGTGACTAGCACCTGAAAAAAGTAGGCCAAGATAGTAATTAAAAAGCATACGCCATTGATGAAAGGCCAGAAGAGAAACAACCAGGATCTATTCCACATGAAATCACATTTTAAAGGCAAAGCCTTATGAACCATTAAAAGAAAAAAAGACAAACTCATAACACACAACCTTTCTTCCACGTAACACAACCCCTGTTTAGACTCATGTCCAGAAAGGGAACCAAAGGCACACAAGGAAACAGAGAAGATGAGGCTGCAGCAGCTTGTCACATCACATTGGAAAATTTTTTTTTTTTTAGTAGATCTGTTTTCCATTTAAGTTAAGTGCTTAACTCCATGGATAAAACACACATTGATTAGCTGCTATTTTTGCTTCCACGGGGCTATCGCCGACAGCAGTTTTGCTGAAAAGAGCCCTCACAACAAAGACTGAAAATAGCAGCAGAGCTAGCGCACAAAATGATTTTCAGTAACACGTCAAAAATATGCTGTCAAAGATTAACTTCTTGCCTCCAAAAGCAAAGACATTCTTTTAACTGTTTATCTACCACACTGCAATTATTAAAAAGACCTCTAGTTATCCATACCAGGGACATGCAACACAATATATTATTAAAAGGATACCAAATACTGCTGGTAAATCAGACAAGACTTATCCCCAAATAACGCAAAAACTGGCTACATGGATTATTTTGGTACTAATATTCAGTGTTTTGCAACATTTGGCAAAGATGGAAAAATAATCCACCTCTGCGAACATGAGTTTTACTGTAAATGCTTCAGTTTTGGCTTTGCTATCCCGTAACAGAGCGCGCCAAGTAATTGGCTAATCCACTTTCAGATATTTTTAATCTTTTTTAACTTCTGCTGCATAAAGTGCAAAACTATGGCCTGCCTTCCCCTGCCATTTCACTGCATGAGAATACCGAGTGTATCTTATTACACAGCTTGATGATATGTTAATCTTAAAGCAAAACACCGAAGTGAAACACTAATAACTGTCACCAAAACAAACTAACAAGAAAACAATCAGAAAATGTGCAACCGAGTGTAATAGCATGCATGCATGCCCAAATAATGTGAGAAACCAAAGCAGTAATTAACACAAGTTGTTTTATTTGACAGAATGAACAGAGTATAAGCAACCTGCTATCACGATTCAGTTTAGAGAAAGGAAAGAGTTGGCTTATTATGACTAGCGGGTTTTATGGCAATAAAACAAAAAGGACACTGCAAAATGTAAAGCTGAAGCTAAAGGAAGGATATGTCAGAATTTTATTGGGAGATACAAAAGGAATTTTATATATATCTTTTTCTTTGAAGACAGGATTCAGAGGGATTTTTTAAAATGAGATACAAAATATCTACCCTGTCATTTTTTTTTAATCTTCTGCACTGAAAATTAATGTTCACGGTATTCTGATGAAATGCTAAGATGATGATGATAATAATAATAAATGCAAAGTTTAGGCATTCTTCCTGAGGCTGTGTGAACAGCAGGTTGTATGAGGCATTAAACTATTTCAGCTCTGCAAGTTCTGTCCTAAAATAAGTTAGGGCAAAAAGCAGTACCTAAAATACTGTTGTCCTACATGTCCAGGGAAAGTCAAACTCAAACAGCAGAGAAAGCTTATCCTATCCACAACAGTTAAAAAAAAAAAAAACCAAAACGAAGAACCCCCAGCACTAATACAACAACAACAACAAAAAATCCCTACTTAGTCTTAACAGTACTTTTCCATAACCTCAGAAGAGCATTTCGCAAGGGGTAAGCTGTCCCGCGTCGCAGTTTTTAACCCCTGCTCTTCCTGCACCTTTGTGCAGATACAACTGTCAGCGTCAGCTGAGGAAAACGGGGAAGCACAGAACTGAAAAGAGAGGACTTATGTCAGCTGCAAATACTACAGTTTATTGGAATGAAGATGAATATTTTGAAGGATACAAACTCCAGCCTGCTTGACCAACCTGACCTCCTTCTATGACCAGGTGACCCACCTAGTGGATGAGGGAAAGGCTGTGGATGTTGTCTACCTGGATTTTAGTAAAGCCTTTGACAGCATCTCCCACAGCATTCTCCTGGAGAAACTGGCTGCTCAGGGCTTGGACAGCTGTACTCTTCGCTGGGTAAAAAACTGGCTGGAGATAGCCAGGCCCAAAGAGTTGGGGTGACTGGAGTTCAGAGTTAAATCCAGTTGGCGGCCAGTGACAAATGGTGTTCCCCAGGGCTCAGCACTGGGGCCAGTTCTGTTTAATATCTTTGTCAACGACCTCGACAAGGGGATCGATCGCTCCCTCAGTAAGTTTGCAGATGACACCAAGTTGGGTGGGAGTGTTGATCTGCTTGAGGGCAGGAGGGCTCTGCAGAGGGATCTGGACAGGCTGGATCGATGGACTGAGGCCAACTGTATGAGGTTCAAGAAGGCTCAGTGCCAGGTCCTGCACTTGGGCCACCATCCCTGAAGCTATTTGAAAGACATGTCGATGCGGCACTTAGGGACAAGGTTTAGTGGTGGACTTCTCAGTGCTAGGTTAACAGCTGGACTTGATGATCTTGAAGGTCTTTTCCAGCCTAAATGACTGTATGATTCAGATCTCTTCAGTGACCTGCAGAACCTCCTGGCGATGTAAGATGTAACTGGCACAGAAAGTAAGAACAGGCAGAACGAAAGAAAGGTTGAAATAGCACCCCAACCACCAAGGTCTTCCATGCTGCTGCTCTCTCAAAACCCAACCTTCTCCTTCTCTATGCCAAGTCCACACATATACCACCTTACTCTATAATCTCATATTCTATTTTAAATCACTATACATTGGGGAAAAAAATAACTAACAGAAAAAAATGTAAAAAGTTGTCAGATGGCAATTTATTTAAAAGTAACCCATTATTTAAGCTTCTTGTTCAGGAACACTGAGCTGTTTATGTATCATCATGTTATTTCTGGCAGGAGACCGGAACAACCTGGCACCATTAAAGTCCTCAGCCTAATTTTTGGTAGAGCAGTGACACTACTGCCCAAAGTTTCCTCACATTCATAATATAGTATATAAGAGTGACTATTATAACTATTACTCACTGCGATTATATAGGCTCAGATTCTGTGTGTTTTACAGAAAGTATATCAAAATGCCATGCAGAATTTCTGCAGGATATTATGAACTGACAAGTTTTAATGCAAAGAAAGTTGAATTTTATAGGCAAAGGATCTCATCTAAATTTTAAATCCAACTAAACCTAAGTTGATTTAAGGACTGAATATGAATATACCCTGAGTAACAACAGTAAACTACTCAGAAGTGTTATATATACCACTATATAGTCAGGACCATGTTTGTCAAGGAATGAAAAACCGTAATAACAAATAGTAACTAACAATAAAAATTCCCATTCTTTACCTTTCCATCTTTGAAAAGGTGAGGGTGGGTAACAATGATAGCACTATTACCTTCACATCAACACATACCCAGAAAAAACAGTACGCCTACAACCACAGCCAAGCATCTCTGGGTATTCTGTTGGATGGCCTCAAAGGAAGCAGACAAAAAAAACCCCACCAAAAACCCATGAGGGTTTTTTTGGTTTGGGTTTTTTCCCCTCTTTTCTTTTCCTTTCTTAATTTTTGGGGAGTCTCATTTGTTTTTTTTTTAAGAAAGCACATGCTTTTTCTCTACTTGAAATATATGCAACCAAAGCAACATATATATGAAATATATGGAACCAATGCAACATTCTGTTAACAGCATCTCTTAAGCTTATCTGTTTACAGTTTTCCTGAGAGATTAAGCTTTCAAACTGCTTTTTACTGTAATGAACAGATATAAGCACTGTAACATGTAAAAGTGTTCTTCCTATTTACTTACTTTTATGCTGTAGCTATCACCTTAATATACACGAGTCCCTACCCTAACATGTTCCACATGTAAAACCACCATTATGCAATCTGCTAAAACTGGCAGAACTATTTGCCACTGACCACACATTCCCATCTCCTCTTGTGAGAAAACTAACCCAATTAAAAAGGGACGTGTGTGTGAGGGGGTGTTAACTATAGCCCAGACACACAACACACGGGCATAAAAGCACTAGTGTTTTGACAGTATGACAGACAGTAGATTCTGCGTTTGTCTTCACCCTTCTCCAAATTATTTTTCTGGATATGTCACAGGGCAATTAAAAAAAGTTCCTGTATTAATAGGATATATTTATATATATTTTTATATTTATATATTTTTATATATATTCAGTATATATTTACTGAAACACTCAGTAACTTGGGTATAGTGTCTCAAGAACCAGCATGTCAAATCCTTAACCAGAAGGTGCTGGAAAAAAGGAGGAGCATCCCTTTCAAATGTACTCAGCTTCCATTTTCCTAAAGGACTTAAAATCTTAAGCTTTTTGACACTTTATAAGACTTTGTTGAAAGCAGGATTTTGTTTATTCTAGAGAACTTTAAAAGCTGCGCACGCACAGTAGGATAAGAACATTCAACAGCTGATTACGCTAAACCGAAAAATGGCTTAAATGAGTAGTACATCAGAGCATGACAAAACTGTATTATTCCATAAAGCGAGGAACCTATAGCTACAATATCTTCCTATCTTCAGGAAAAAATACAGCCAAGGCAAGTGGGAGGACAGAATGAAGCACTGGCTTCAAACTGAAAATCACTACAAATATAATGGAGAAAAAAGCTCTTTGCAGGCGAATCCTATTTAAGTGAACTGAGAACTGCTTGAGGAAGACTGAAACACTGGAGAAGCAAGCATTTTATTATCCCTTCATACATTTCTTTTAATGTTTTAAGCAGACAGAGCTACCTAAGGTTACGTTACAGAGAAGATGGAGCGAGACTCTTGGAGCAAGCCAAGAGGCAATGGATCCAAGTTGCAACAGGATAAATACCTCCTAAATATTAGGAATTACAGTGGTCAAACACTAAAAGAGGGCCCCAGACAGGCTATGAAATCTCCATCCTTGGAGATACACAAAACTTAACTGGACGACACTCAGAGAATCCTCAGCCCTGCTTGGAGCAGGGACCTGCAGGTGTCCCTTCCGACCTGCATGACTGTGTAGCACTAGGAGCCCGGACAACATCTATCACCATAACAAACCCCGTTACCTAAAGGTGAACAACAGGTATTTACGTACAGTTTGTGCTCCTGGATACACATGAAACAACTCACTCTCAGTGCTTTAAATAATTATACACAAGTATTTACAACAGCTGAAATACCAATAATGGATTGAAAAAATACTACTTTAAAAAAATAATCCATTTCTAACATGTCTGCCGGCCTTGTATGAACAACAGGCCTTTTCCTTTAAATTCTTTTAAGTAACAGTAAATTAAAGCTTAGTATTTTTACCTTGAAAAATGATATTGCCAAGTAAGAAAAGCTAAAAACGGCTTGTGTGACATCTAGAAGGCGAGGTTTGTTGTTTTTTTTTTTCTTAAACTGGCATTTACATTACACAGAACTCTTTAAAAGGTTTCACCCATTCTTCCTCCAGTTTTATGTTAGCTACCTTACTCTCCTTTTTCTCAGTTTTCTGTTTACCCCAGAAACATAAGCCTATCTTCTTTTTCCAGCTCCTTACAATTTAGGCATCCTCATTCCCTTAAATTATTTCCTGGGACACCAATAGTAGAGGAAGAGCAGACGATACTATAGTTTGCCACTAGAAATAAAATACCACCTTGCTAATTGTTGATCACAGAAAAAGGGTGAAAAGCGTTAGCATCTCACTAATTGCTAAATGCCTTGTAAATATTTACTAAACTGCAAGCTTTCATCATTAATCTTACTGTGTCAAGCTCCAGCAGCGAGCTCAATTTTATCCTTAGAGTCACAGACCAGCACCACTGGAATCACACAGCATTCAGCTGAGCTTACAGATTGATTTAATCTGGTCCTAAAGCAGAACTTCAGAACGGAAGTTTAAAGTTGGCTGTAGATTCAACCCCTGCCAATCCAAAATGCATAGCAAGTACTTGCGTTAAAATGACTCCCCTTGAACTTAAGCTCACACAAACAAGGTCCTGTACAGGTGCCAAGCCCCGCATACCTGCGGGATGAGACAAGATTCCAAAATATTACAGCTCTAAGTTCATGAAAGGAGGAAAATGGGTACTAGGAAGATGGAAGCCCTGCGAGCAGCGTAGTGGTCACACCCCCCATTCCCAGGCATGGCCACAGAGCTTGGCGAAGGCTCCTCTATTGCTATTGTCTTTCCTTCCACTAATGAGAGCGACCTGAAGCCAAGACCCAAATCACTGAAAGCATAAGTCAAATGAAATTTATAAAAAAACCAAACCAAACAGTCTTAGTTCTAAAGGGCTATGAAAAATTAATTTTGCCATGAGTGCAGTTAATTTATGTTTCCTGAATATAAACGTTAAAAGAGAAGTGTATCAAGTCTTTTAATGGGATGCAGACTTTGGATGACTTTTTTCCTTAGCAGTACCCTGGACTATCAGTAAGTCTATGGGATGAATCCAGCCAGAATCCCACTCAAGACACCCATGTACATGTGATCTCTCCCATTCCTTCCACAACAGCATCTCTTTTACTTCTACAGCCAGTGTCAGTGATCATCCCAGATGAACTCCCTTCCCTTTCCAGAGCTGAGTATTGATCTTCCTTCGATGCCACAGACTTCAGAAGAACAGGGAACTAAATGTTTCTCACAAAGACTTTTCATAAATAACTACGCAAAGGAACATGATCTTACAAGTATACTTATTTAATTTAGAAACAGACAATTAACACAGATTTTGTGGAAATGCTGAAGGGTAAGCACATCAAATTGTTGGTGGTACTCACTCAGGAAGTCAGCTGGCAAAATCCATCAGGGAAGGAATTAGTAGAGGCGATATTTTATCAAATTCAGTTGCAGCTTTTTTCAATGGTAGATTTGTTAACATCCTATAGAAACTGTGAAAACTGTCAGAAAGGCCCCTGCAATAATGCAGCCTTTCCATAACCCTCTATATTGTTCTCCTGGCTGCCTAACAGACAGAAGGAGAAGTTTCTCTACAGTGGCAAAACAACAAGCCCCTGCTGATGCCGAGATCAGGTTTGCCTCTATGGAGTAAAGTGATATGACTTCAGTGTGACAAGAAACTTCCACAAATCTCAATTTGCATTTGCTGCCTGAAGTTTATTGGTGAGCAAACGATGCAATTCTTGTCTGCAACAGGGAAAGTTTTTAAGTTTCTCCCGTTTTTACTAAATTCCTGATTAAATTCAGCCAGGTATTTTGGCTTGGGAAGCTGCAGCATGGATGGACTGCCAGCATGCTGAAGCACGTTACCTAACGCTGCTCAGAACAGAGGGTTCCAAAATCTGAAAGCCTGTTTTAACAACCACCCCCAACACTGCTAAACTTAGAGAAGCAGAACACCACCAACAACCGCTGAAATTTTTTTTGCCAAGTTTTCCCTCTTCTCCTCCTCCTCCTCCTCTGAAGAGGAGGCTAAAGATAAACGGTGGGAGTCTGCAACTCCGTATCCCTGGTTACTCTTCACTGCAGCCAGACTCCAGTGCTGTACGTACAGTGTGCGAAGCTGATGACAAAATTGTCAGATTAGGATTTTGAACTCCATTCCACCTATTTTTGCACACAACCAAGCACGGGGGTCAGAGAAAAAACTGTGCATGCTTCCTTTACTGTTAACGGAGTCTCCAGGACGTGATTCATGTCATCCTAAAGCAGAGAACTACAAGAGTGCAATCAAATGTATCCTACAAGCACCTGCGTTTCCCCCACCAGTTATTAAAACAAAACCATCTTATTTACATGCACACATGACAAAGCCATGTTAATGTTGATTGAATATCAAAGATTATTTTATCAAAAAAAAAAAAAAGGAAAAATATTCAAACACCTTGAACAAAATTGAAGACACCCAGACCTCTAACTATCAACCAAAGCAAAGAAAATCATCTTGTTCCTGACCACACGGTTAAGGCACATGAAAGCACTTCCAGCACCGCTAGAAACAGCTTATGTATTTAACTGAAAATGTTTTACCAGGTATTTAAGTATCGCATTATTTAGGACTCCTCCAAGCAAGCATCTCTTTCAGACACACATCCTCAGCTGAAGGACAGCAGAATATCTGTCTCAGTTTTTCCTCAAAAAGGATCGAAATGCTGAAATAATACACAGGTGGTGTTTGTGAATAAACATAGCATTAAAAAACCAGCGGGTGAGGAGGGCAGTTAGCAATGGGCAATGAGTGCAGGGGCCCTGGGACATCTCCAGGCACCTCCCGGCTTCATGCAGGGCAAGAATAATTACATGTGGTCCTCCCAGTAATTAAGAAAAGTGGCATAGTTGGCCAAAAGGCGGGTGATGGTTTAGAAGCACATTGGTATTATTTCCTGTGACTGTTCCAAGGGCTGCATTTAACCTCTGGGAAGTGATATGAATAGACATGATGTTTTCTAGAGGGAAGGGTGCTAGTGGTCCGCTTTATCCAAACATTGCCAAAGAAGTATCTTCAAGTTAAGCATCCAAGTCCTCCATTCAGTTGACATGTTTAAATTTTTTCCTAGAAGAATTAAGAAGTGACTTCTCTAGTAAATACTGGTTGCTCCCTTTCACTAGAATACAAATCAAGAATTTAAGATGCTCATATTCGAGCCTCTTGCTCAATACATTTTTACTACTATTTAACATGCAAAGATAACTGTTTACAGAGAAGTTAACCCACACTTTCACAAAGAAAACACAGGAATTTATGGGTGCTTTGCCTCTTAGTAAACTTGATATTTATAACAAAGTGTTTCTCAATACTGGGTTCAAACAGTAACCATATCAGGTATAGGAAAATATTCAGTGTTTAATTTATTACAGCATAAGACCATCAAACCTCAAGAAATGTTTGGTTGCTTTGTATGATGAAATAGAAAGCAAAACAAAAACTGCTTTCAAAAACATCTGCCTACTGGACTTGGTAGTCACTTCCACAACTGCAACATTTTATCAGCTATTTAAGTGAAAATACAGGATACAGATTCCCGAACAATCACAGCTGCTGTACACATATGGTCTTAATTAAAGCAAGAAAGCCTGTTTACTCCTGTAAAATACTTTCTAATAGCCAGCTAGCTGACTATCACCTTATCAGCTATTAGAAAGGTGAAAACTGTGAAGCTGTTTTCCAGCCAAAATTATTATCCGTTCAAAACTGTGTCATTATTATCCAAAACAGAATTATTTACTGACCTTATTAGCAGAAGAGAAGATAAAACCATTTGTTACTTGAAGGCTATCACACCAAGACCACCTACAGTGGGACCTGAGAAATCAACTTCACAATAAAAATCCGCAGGGTTTGGTGGGGTTTTTTTGGTTTTTTTTGTTTTGTTTTTAAAAGAGCAGCATGTATTGGGCTGACAGTTACTTGAAAATAGTTTAAAAACTCATAGATTTCTGGTTTTGTTTTCCCACCTTGACTCCAACTGGTAATTTAAGGTGGCCATTAGAAACATTTTACTTCAACCTTGCAACATTAACAAAGGAAAAAACCAGCAAACAACCTGGCAAGCAGTAGGTGCGTTACTGCTTACTGAAAAACTAACAATTTTTTCATTTTTTACCTACAGACTTATAAAATTATTCTAAATGAATTCCAACGGCCTCCCATCCACACCATTAAAGATAAATAAAGCCTAAATGAAACAGATACTAACCTTATCATGTTGAATTTAGGACTATCTCCCCATATTCTGCCATGAGTCAGCCCAGCTTTATTTTACTTTTATCTTTCTCTAGTACACATTGTAGACATTTCCAAAACAAAACCAGTGTTACTTCTATGTTTTAGTACAAACACTACTCAAACAAAGGCACATCCTTGTACACTAACATTCCGCTTTCTCAAGAGGCCGGTTTGTGCTTTGTACAGGCTGAGTGCCAGGTTACCTTGCTAAAAATCGTACTGCCATGCCTTTCTGGTCATCATCAAAAGGCTGCCTTCTGGGATTTTCATGATTAGTTTCCTTTTCGCAGCTTACATCCCTGTTAGTATTACTGGGGTTTTTTGTTTGTTTGTTTGCTTCCTTGGTTTTGTTTTGGTTGGTTGGGGGGGGGGGGGTGGTGATGGTTTTTCAGTTTTCTCTGTTCTAGGAGCACAGGGGAATTATTTCTTACATTGCAAAGCAACTAATTTTTAGATACACAATTTAGGAAGACTGCAAGAGTTATTTCAACAGAGTTTGGTGAAAGAAATACTTTTGTGTCATGGGGGGAAGAATCAGAACCATCTGGGGCAACAGGAATTCCAACCACTGTGGAAATTGGATTTTAACAGAACCACAATTGTATTTTAACAGAACAGCTACAAGGTCAACATTAAGTTTTGCACTTCAGGGCTTAATCTAGCATATTACACATTGCAAAATGAAGTGGCATAGTTTCATTCTTTCTATTTAGGACATTTCCTGAAAGGACACTTTGAACAGAAATTATAAAGCAAAACCTCCTTCGGATTCTCCTGTTTTCTTGAGATGCGGTATTGTAGTTACTGAGTGCAACTCTGCACCTAATGGAAATGGTACCTCCCTGACGGACCCGGGGGCACCCAGCCCTTCAGAATCCACAGAAGTTGTTTCTTGCATCTGGGGCAGGTTTCGTCTGAAAGCTTGTTTTTCTCCTTTTAATAATATTACAGTCTTAGAACATGAGATAGTAACAGCATTTAGCTCTTATGTTTAACAAACAGCTGGTCCATTTAAAGGTATTTGAAAGAATCCATCACTACCAAAACAGAGGTAGTGACGTTTTTAAGAACACTTTGCTCCTGGAGCTCACTTGCCTGCCAGAACGATGCTCAACAGGTAATTTATAATAAAACACAGCAGTAATAGTACAGCATGTAAATAGAGCAATGAGACCTGAACAGATTCCCATTTCAAAACTGCCAAGTTTGATTTCCAGTTTTGTTCAAATTTTTATCCTTCTTCCTGTTACGACATATTTATAAAAGAAAAAGTGGTGGCAACTGTAGGGTAACATGCTGGGCGCCAACAAATCTGAAAGCCTTATAAAAACAAAAACAACCCACCACAAACAAAACCACCCCAAAACCTCTATCCTAATACTAACCGTGAATGCTGTTTGTAGTAATACTAGTTAAAGTAGCGTGTCTAAGTTGTTAGCATCCTTTCAAATACAGACAGCAAGAATTTGCTGGAGTGTGTCAAATTGCTCATGGGGCAGAAAAAAAGGCATTTGCATTTCAGGGCTCAGTTTGCATTAAACTGCCAGTTTTATTATGATAATCTGGAGCTAAAAATATCCAAATATCCAATCCATGCTAAAATTAAGGACATTTCTTGTGTTTTTTCAGGTTTCACTTTCATTCACCACTAAACTTCACCATACTTGCTTCCTTGACATCTTTAATCTCAAGAGGGAATCTTCCAGAAAGGCATGAGACTTTGAAATGTGAGGAAAAAGGAATCCCACAACTATGTACTCATGATAAACCTGATTAAACAAATCCACTTAAAATCTCATTCCTTTGTGGATAAGCACAGACCTCTACACAGATGCAAACTGTTTTACAGTTATGTTGTAAACTCCCTCCTTCTGGGACTTTTCAATTTATGTCAATGTGTAATTAGCAAATGAATTGCACTGTAGATTGCATTCAGCACCCTGTTCCTTTTCTCTTTTTAATTGCCCAACTAACACATCCACCCTCCACTTCCAAAACTCTCAAGTAATTTTCAACTTACTGATTCTCAACAAAACCAGCTTCATATCATAAGAAGTGAATGAGAATTGGCAGCTGCCCAGCTTGGCGAAAGGAATCACCTTCCAGCACACATAACCCATCACAGGAAAACTGTTGGTGAGAGTTCATAATACGTATCATTTCAAATACTTGTCATGTTCAGCTGTCACTATGTGAAGGTGTTTTTCCCTTCCTTCCCGTACTGACTGATGACCCTTGATCCATATGCAAAAATACGATCAGTACCCTTATAGTATTATTTTTAAGTACCTTCATAAGATTAGTTTTATTATAATAAATGCAAATTGCTGCCAGTTAATCCTGGTTAGGAATTCCCAGATAAATTATTTTGGCAACCATATCTTCTCAAGGATTACGCAGGTCACCCATACGATGCATGAGCAACCGCTTCTTTTTACCCAAATGGGATATTCTGTCTTTAATTCTGAAGCCGTGCTGTACTGTGGAGCGAGCCCTGGCATACTTCATTTTATTGGTTATTTTTCATGCACCTCCTCCCTTTAAATACAGCACAACATTCACTCAAGGCTTTTAACTAATTGTTACGAAGAAGAAGTATGTCTTGGCTTTAAGAACCAAAGCTGCTATATAGCACCAGTGATCCTGTATCAGGCCCAAGATGAAGACCTTTATCTTCCTACATTTTAACAGTGAGTGAAGAAACACCAAGAACGTCTCTCTTTATCCAAGAGCTCCTGTGCCATTTTGGCCAACTTGCCAGGGGCCAGTCCTTCCATGCAGTATGGTCCAGGGTTCCTCATCACTGCACCATCTCTCTCCCCAGACATCTACTATAGCTTCTCGTTCCAGAGTTATCCCAGGACACAGTCACCAGGGCCAAACACCTCTGAACCCCTGAAACTTCATAGCAAAAAGAGGCGGCTGTTGCAATCCAGAAACTTTTGATGAGAAGAGAAAAAGGCATGAAGGCAAAACACAGCAAGGGAGAGAATTAAAAAAACCACTAATCAGAGGTCAAAGCTACACTCCAAGAATCACTGTAAAAGACATGCTTAAATGGTTTTTCCTGAAATGCTTTGCTTTACACTGCATTCATCAAATTGTTAATGTGCATCTTTAACCAATTTTAGTTTTAGTTTACATGAGTCCCATAAGCCTAATTTTTTTAAATTTGTAAGGCTTTTGTGAAGGTTTATTGAGGTCCTTTATAATCTTAAAAGTTCCTTTCTCTCCAGGTGGTAAGTATTAGTTCTTTCAATGTGCTTAGCTGAAGCAAGTATAAATGATTAAACACCTTCCAGGAACGTGTCACTGTTGACCATTCTTTTCCAGAGTACTGCTATCTGAACTATCAGTAGAAAAAATTGCCAGCTTCGCAATTCAAGCAAACCTTAGACTGCAAAACAGCTCCAAAACTTACATGTAACATCCTGAACTTTACCAAAGCCTTCTGATAATTAGATCCCCAGCAACCACGTGTACATGCATTCATGGGTATCCAATGCAAATATGTAAATATTCAGACATGTATATACAAATCAGCTTTTGGGGACAAAAATAAAGCAGTGCATGCAAATTGTTAAACGCACACTCAGAACAGCTACATACTTCAGAGGAATATGCGTGGATTCTTCTACATGTGTCCACTCTAACAATATCTGTTATGGCAGAACTTCTTTGTAACAGCTACGAAGATGGAAACTGGTTCATCTACCCCAAAATGTTCTGTGAGGCTAGGCGTTCATCCCCAAGCGCTGGAGACGCACCTCTCCCTCTGATTCCCAGAGGCACAGAGTCCTGTATACCAAGGAGATGACCAAGCTTTGCAAATCATCAGATAAACAAGAAAGTTTAAAAATTTTACTGCTGATTACAGCAGAAGAGGAAACACCAAGACTACTTTTACTGCTAATTCTGCTGGGAATCCTGCAGGACAACGCAGGAAGCAAGAGAGCTGAGGGGTGGGTGAACAAAAATCAATACATCACTTTCCATCAAGAAAATAAGGAGGCCCTGCAACAGCAGCAGCAAACAGCTGACAGAACTGGATGACCAGTTACTCCTGAGAGATGACTCGTCTTTAAATTAAAAAAAAAAAAAAAATCAATATACAAACTGTAACTTCAGGTTGACATTCAAGAAGTATTTGTTTCCTACAAAATTGTCTTGAATTTTTATAAATATTTTTAAAAGTTACATACACAGACTTTGTGACAGACCAGACAACCTTCATTTGGCGTTGCTCTTCTGTACAAAATACAGCCTGCAGTATCTTATTTGCCCCTGTCTGTCAGGCTTTAAATATACTAATAAAGGTTCAGAACAGAGTAATAGTTCTTCCTTGCAAAAAGAAATAAGGAAAAATATCTCATTTAAAAACCCCTGACATCCTTAGAATCCAAGTCTATCACATACTTATTCAGATTTAACTCACAATAAATTTTCCAGATAACAGAATTCCAGTTTCTAGCACAGCAAATCACTTCTAATAATGGGGTTTTCTTCTTTTATAAATCATACTTTATTGTCTTGTACAGAGAAAACAAGCTGTGGCACTTTTATGTAAGTGATCATTTTGATGACACACTGAATAAAGCCTACAAACTTTACATGGGCCCAACACCACGCACAGAACTTTCTGTGCTCATTTGTCTAAAGCTGGTATTTTTACCTCTAATATCTATGTTACAGAGTAGTAACTCCTACTGAAGGACTGGACTGTATAGGACTTACATTGACTTTTCTGTCTTATAACAGGCACTCTAAAAATATATAAAAAAAGGCCAAAGTTATACTACAGTAGACTTCTTGGAAGATATTTTTAATCTATTTACATGCTACTTATGGTTTCCACATTTGTCACGTCTATGTCCATTTTACACCTTAACCTATCCAAGTAAAAATAAAGCAAGCTCCTGTCAAAATCCACCAAAAATAGAATTTAGATTAACACTTCCAGCGCAAAACTCTTAAAAACATCTCTGGCTACATTACAGCACAAACAACACCGTCACTCGTTGCCTGCCTGCTGCCTCTCACAAAAGGCTCTGGAAATTCAGCAAAGCATTAAACTCACTGATACCATGTCATCCTATTCGAGCCTCCTGGCCAGGAAGATCGGCGCTGAAAATACAGCTTATATCAGTACCATCCAATAGAAGAGAGACATGAGGACTTCAGAGATGCTGCTGAGCATTTTTGTGAGCTTCTTCAGACAGGTCTCCACCGCTGAGAGGAATCAAACGATGTACAATCCTTAGCAGCAATCCAGATGTGGTCTTTAAACATCTAACTAGGCTTGCTCATTAGCTCTATCAGACATTGGCATAATTCAGCTTGGAAGATTCCTGCCCCTTTCTGGATATGCTTATGAACTGGGCTAAGGGAACAATCACCCAACCCACCGACTTCATCATGGGAGTACCCGCTTGCCCAGGAGTGGTATGAGGATGGATGGGGTCAGAGCAAGGCCGGCAGCCCATAGCGGACACTAAAGCTATTCCCTGTCCCACTCTCAGTCCCCACGTGGGCTCAGCAGCCCTGAGAGCCAGGAGCTCATACCCTCTGCTCTGGCCCTCACACAGGCTGGAGCACTTGGGCTCTTCTCCTTGGCCCTACATACATCCACACGCCTCGCTCCTTTCCCAGCAATATATATCCCCCAGGTCAGGGAGGAGAAAGAGGGATCAGCCACATGCTCCCCTACCAATCCACACAGTAGGTAAAAACCTAGGGAAGAATGTAGATAGTTAGACCCAGCTTTGCTTTTCCTATTTTCTTAAAACAGGAAAATGTTAAATCTTGTGGACAGAAAGACTTCAAATACAATTTGAAGTCTGAAATTCTCCGTCGGGTAGAGTTGAGTAATGGACAACTTCACTCCCCAAGTTAACATTTCCATATCCAGGATTGCCTGAAACTGAATTTTTAATGGAAAATGTAATACTGAGCACCAACCACGGTGGTCATTGCCAACAACTCTTCCAACTCAAACTTTAGTAGAAAACAAAGGCATACTTGCTTACAGAGTGAATAATTAAGATTCGACATACATAAAAATTGTGGGCTAGAACTAATTTGCAACCATTTTCATGTCTGAATGATGATTTTTACAAGATAGTAAAACTCATAAATTAAATGTCCTGTCATGGAAAAAGAAGCTTCCCACAGTTAAACCTATCTACCAGACAAACAGGAACAACGTTGTTCACCAACACTGACCAAATAAATGAGGTTCATTTCTCTTAGCCTTCACTTGCTCGGCATTTTAGCTTTGTATCTTTTTAAAGAAACAAACATGGACACGTTATCTGGAGGCTTATTTGTAATATTCAGATTAAATTCTGAAAGATGAAGTGTAGCATCGATCACACTGCATTTTACTGATTATCTCAGAAAACGCTGTTTGCATTTCTGAATACTGAATTGACAAAATGTAGGTCAACTTTGTTTTTTAAAAGGCATGTTAAACTTCTGAACACTTCAGTGAAATCACCGCACTGAAATAAATATGAATCCGAGATGACATGCACTATGAAGAAATTATAATGCTGCAGCTTACAGACACGAACTGAATATTAGATATTTGTGCAAATTATCATTCAGTTACTGACAGTACACTCCAGCTTGTTAACTGGTACCGTAAATCAAATTTTGGGTTACTACAGGTTACTACAGTCCCCCCGGAACATAAAATCTACTGTGTATGGTTACTCTGGTTTCATATAACAACTATGTCATTAGTTAATGATTTAAAATTTTGACCCTCTGTGAGCAATTCACATTCCAATGTAATGCTGGAGTGGTTTCCACTTTTTTTTTTTTTTAATGTTACAATTCTGAAGTTAATATTATATATATAGTATATATATTAAAATTATTTTTTACATCTTTATACCTGTGTGTATACGTATTAGGAACATTAACATACCTTCAAATGTTTGAGTACTCTGAACCCTGATGACATAATGGCAAAAAAAGACTAAATCTAAAGATTTTCAGCTATTTTCAAAATGCTTTTTATTGAAGACACAATTAAAGACACTTATTTTGGCTTTTATCTTGAGATCTTAAGAACGTGTTACTTTAAATGATAATGAATACTGGTCTCATTGCTGTTTTTTCCACAATTATTTGAAAGAAAGGATGTCAAAAAAGCTTGCCTGTTTGCAAAAACATCCTCAGGGAATGATACTGTTCATTAAAACAAATTATAACACTTTAGGTTCCACTGTGAACCTTTTTCAAATAATTCAGTGCAGAAGAAAATACACTAAATACACTAAAACACTCAGTTACTCTAAATAATTGAAAATAGATGCTCAGCTGACAGACAAATTTTATAGAAA
This sequence comes from Phaethon aethereus, assembly GCF_964289735.1. NCBI lineage: Eukaryota > Metazoa > Chordata > Aves > Phaethontiformes > Phaethontidae > Phaethon > Phaethon aethereus. The sequence continues at coordinate 166,626,836 of NC_138582.1, forward strand.
TCAGGAAAGAGGTATCTGCAAAGAGAAAACACACCGCCACAACCTGAAGGATTTGGTACCTGAAGGAGGCCTGGACTATTATTACGCTATTACTTAACCTGGCACATGGAAACATCCAAGAATTTGCAGCAGTTATGAGGATCAAATTAAAGCATGTAGGTAAAAAAGGGAGATTCACTTCTTTGAACTGAATCCCTATTACCCATCCATGATCACACTCTCTGTATTACACTCAGTGCAAAGACTTGTCAGCATTGTACTGTTTTCTGCAGATTTAACTGTACAGATTTCACATTAGAGGTCACTGTTCAACTAATTAATAGGAATAAATACTTTCATTATAAAATAAACAGTTGGTTTGTTGATCTGTAGAGCTGATTATACTGAGATTCAGATTTTCAGTTTTTCTTTACATTTTTTTCTTAGTTGCCCACATTTACCACTGGTGTAACAAACCCCTCTTCACATACTTAAGTCTCCATTTTAATTTCAAGTTACACGTCTTGTTAATGATTCCAATTTCCAGAAGTGCCAAATGACCACAACATAAAATATTTCTGTGAAGAACTACTACTTTCATTACTTAAAAAGCTAACAAGGAATTAAATTCTTCATGAATTTAGTGCTCAAAATCTTTTTAATCGTCTACGTATCACTTCCAGTTGGGAGAACATAAGTTTTTTCCATTTCCTAGAACTGATTTAATGCCAGAGATAGGGACAAAAATCCTCCAAGAGCATGAACACCACAGGCATTTCAGAGCAAACATTACAATAATAATAATAATAATAAAAAAATATGATTGTTGCAACTTTCCATGCTCAGCTTTCATTTTGACGGACAACTAAATACAGTGCACCACCATGTGGCAACATATTAGGGAATGGTTCTTGTACCAAGATTGTTTCCCCCCCCGCCCTTCTAAATTTTTTACTGTTTATTAAAAATAAACGTTAACAATTCCATCTTAGTATTAATAAGCTCCTCTTTACCAAGCTGTCACTTGTTAAGTTGCTTCACATCTCAAAAGCTAATTTTTAATACATCTGGATTAGCAAGAAAATATTCAGGCATTTTTTTGTAAAGCACAATATTTACCTAAAAACATGATTGCCCCATGACCAGAGAAGAGCTCTGTTTCTTGCCAATTGTGCTGCCTTGCACGAAAGAAATTGGGTATAAGCATATACTGTACATCAGGCTTCTTTTAAAACATAAATATATTTTAAAAAAATCAAGCTAAATGCTGGACTCATGGCTGATTAAATGCTTCAAAAAAATCTTGGAAAAAAATGATCAAACACTTAAAGGTATACACATGCATTACTTAGCTCAGATACTATAAAGCTGCTCCTTTCCAGCTCAACAACAAGAAAAAAAAAAATCTTTTTTTTTTTTTTTTTTAAACGAGAAACACTGACAGAAGGTCCCAAAAAACGTTAAGAAAACCCTGACTCCTGAAGCCACTACATGACAGTTAGTACCCTGGAACACATTTCTATAGTCAAACACTAGACTCGGAGGAAAAAAAGCAGGTTTTCATTAAATTGGACAGCCTTTGCTTACACAGTACAGTGATGTTGCAATTCACTGCATTACAGAATTTCAGAAGATAGGCTCAGGGGATTCTTGTATTTGTTGAATAAAGAGTTAATTCATTATGTCTTAACATATTTGTTAGCCATTTTGTACCATTACATCCAGTTCAATCTGAATTAGCAATGAAGACTCACTTCAGACATCAGTCTCCCACTAAGAACCTATCTGCATCCATCATCTCAGCTTCGGGCTCTCTCGTAGCTCACCGGACCTAAAGGCTCTGCTAAAACCGTGAAGAAATCTAACAGAAAACTGGGTGACGCCATATGCAACCACGCAAGGAAGGCAGGTAGCGCAACGAGTTTTCACAAGCTCCGTACCTCGAGCAGTGGGAAAACCTGTAGTGGAAGAGGTAGGAGCAAGCAGCCGTCTCCTTCCAGAGCCCAGGACGGACAGACCTGCAATTCTCTTTCTGCAAAAGTTGCTCTGGTGCGATTCGAGAGTCTCACCACAGAGCACATAGTTGATCCAAGTCACTCACTTTAACCACATTAAAAAAAAATTTACAGAAAAAACGGTAATCCACCTCCTTATTAAGATCACGCTGAAGTGTCCCTCTTGTCTCCAACTCCAACCACCCTCCTTCCGCTCTCCCCCAGCCCACTCCTGCTAACACGCAGTCTGAAAAGCCCCTGCTGTGCAATTAAGACTATCGTGATTTTCTGCCAAAGCCAAACCAATAGCAAGAACACAATGCATATTATGCAAGTTACTGCATAGTTATGCAAGTTATATGCATATTTTCGCTACACAGCATAGCTCACTGCACAGAGGACTCTGAAGACACTTGTTTGATGTGGATGCTTACTCTTACTTTGAGCTGTCAAATTTCCCTCTTCTTGTCTCAACTGCCTTTTTTACACTAAAATTTCAATCAGCTGCTGACAAGATTAATGGAGCTCTTTCACTACGGGCCGTTAAGACCACAACATCCAAGTACAGTATCACCTAAGTCTACTCCAAACCAGGTCTTAGCAGACATCGTAGGCAGAGCACCAGCACCTTATTCGCTGTAGATACCCCGCGCTCAACACTGCCAAACAGGACGAAAACATCACAAATGTCTTGAGACAAACAAGGCCTCGAGGTGGAAGTATCACTTCACAAGCAGTATGAATTAAAGAGTTACGTGAGCACTCTTATACTGAGCAACAAAAAAATAATTTTTCATTCAAACACCCCCCAACCTGATGGCCTTTTTTTTTTTAATCTACCTCCATGCTTCTACAGTCAGCACTGGTGACATGAGAAGACAGAACAGGGAGCAACTTCTCCAACGATACAGGACTCCTTGCTATTCACAGGATGAGGCACACAAAAATGGAAGCTTTCTGGATACTAAAAGCATCGATTTTAGGGGGCAATATATCAATCTACCATTTTTAGAAGACTACTAGGAGATCTATTACCACACCTACTAGGGAATATCCCCACACTACTTCTGATTTCTGTCCTTTCCCCCCTTTTTACCAGCACTGCCTGTAACAAAGCATAAAATCGATATCCAAATAACTTCCAGAATCCATGAGCAAACACACACAACTCCCCAGAACTTGAACCCTGCCACTTACCCATACCCTTCTCATGGCCAGCTGCAAGGACACAACCACTTAAAGACCAAAACCTGTCGGAGCTTCCAAAAGCAAGCAAGGTTAATGGCAACTGTCAACATCTAGACTTTTGAGGTGAAGCAGCTCCTTCGGCCAGGCTGGATTCATCTTATTTTGGAGTAAAACGCAAGCCAAGTGTGATGCCTTACGTAAGCAACAACTGAGTAAACAGAGCCCGCTTTTAAAAGTAGCCCGTGTTTCTGAGACGCACAAGAATCCTCCAACCAACCTGAAAGCAACACAGATTCTTAAATGTGAGGCAGGGAGAAATACAGAAAAGCAGAGAGGAATCAGGAAACCCTCTTTTCCAAAATACGGGGAATAAGAATTTAAAATCCTCACAGCAGAGATTTCAAAACCTTCCAACACACCCAGCACAGGTATCCTTCCCCTGAAGCAGGGCGCTAACTTACAAATCAACCTTACAAAGTTACCTTGCCGACCCTAAAGGAACTAGAGTATTTTATTTAAATAACTTGCTGATTAAACTCAGTATTTAAACACTGTAACAAGTTCTCAGCTGTATCCAGCAAGCAGTTTTAGAGACCTTCATGCAAATACCTTCATCCCACCAAAAAAAAAACCCAAAAAAACACCCAACAAAAAACAACCCAAACCCAACAAGTCCTCCTCTATTCCCAGCAGCCCAGAGAGGATTATATGGTCACGGAGAAACGCAAGTTGTTACTACTTGCATGTTTAAGCAGCGATTTCCAGAAAGAAAAACAAAAAACGAACAACAAAACAGAACATGGAAAGAGCGAGAGAGAAGGCAGCTCACCTTTATCCTGAGTGCAGGACAGGATCTCCTCCTCTTTGGGGTTAGTCACCTGGGTGATAATGGACGGGTTGTCCATGGAAACAGAGTGAGATTTCACCTGGCTATTTCCCTCCCAGAGGCAGGCTCGTGTGCGGGGGGGCGCGTTGTTTTGTTTGTTTAAAAATCAATATGCAGATTTGTATTTAAAAAAAAAAAAAGCCGGAAAAAACCCGCCAAACACAACAAAAACAACTCCTCCAGGAGCGAAGCCAAACCGGGGGGGAGCACGGCGCGCACGGGCCCCTCCGGTAGCGTCGCCGCCGCCTCCAGGCGCCAATTCTCCACCGTGGGGGGGGAAGGCAAATCTACCCCCCCCTTGAAAAAAATAAAGTAATTAATTCAAGTCCCCCTGCGGGAAGCCGTCCGCAGCGCTCCCCCCCGAGACCCGCCGCCGCCTCCCGAGGCGGGGGAAGAGCCCCCGGCCCCCCGCGCCGCGCCCCCGCCTCACACCGCCCCCCGCATCCACCTGAGCCGCCCCGCGGGGCCTCCCCCGAGCGCGTCCCCCGGCACAGCCGCCCGCTGCCTACATGCCCCCCCGCCGCCGCGCTTATCTCATCCCCGCGGCCCCCCTCACACCTCCGCCCCGGCCCTCCCCCCCCACCCCACCCCCCTTCCCGCCGGCAGTGCTGCGGGCTCGGCGGAGCGACGCCGGGCCGGGCCGCCCCCCCCTCCTCTTCCTCCTCCTCCTCCTCCTCCTCCCCCCCTTTCCCGGGTCACGGGCCGCCGCCGTGCGCGGGCGAGGAGGGAAGCGCGGTGCGAGGGGAGGAAGGGAGGGGAAAGGGGCCGAGCCGAGCCGCGCTGCGCGCCCCAGCCGCGCTCCCCGCGCTGCGCCACAGCCACCCGCCGCCGCCGCCGCGCTCGCAGCCTGTCAGCCCGCCCGGCGCGGCCCGCGCCCCGCCCCGCCCCGCCCCCGCGCCGCGGGACGCTCCAACATGGAGGCGGGGAGCGGGCAGCGCCCGGGCCCCGCTGCGCGGTAAACAAGGAGGCGGGGACAAGGGGGCGGGGATACGGCGGAGGGCGGGGCGAAGTGCCTTGAGGAGCCGGGGCCGGGCGGGGGCGACGGCTATTGTTACTGCGTACAAAAGGCTTTTCTCCTCGTCGCGAGGAGGGGGCGGGGCCAGGGAGGGGCGGGGCTACGGGGCGGGGGCGGGGCTAACTCTCACTCGAGGGGGCCCTGGGAGCTGTGAGGCCCTGGGGAGGCGGGAAGGGGCTTTGTGCGCCATGTTCCCCCTCGGGGCTGTCCCGCACTAGCGCGGGGCTCAGCGGGGGCTGGTTTCCTTCGGGAACGGCTGTAAATTGCCTGAGGAGGCGATGTGGGCAGTGAAATATTTTTACAGGTGGCTGTGAAGTGTTTTTCAGAGGCGAGCGTGTAACTGGAAGGTGCTGAGGCCAGTCTTGGCAGCTCCTCCCAAAGAAAATACTTTTTTTTTTTTTTTTTCCTAGAGCATTTTAAAAGGCATGTCTGACTTTCCAGGAATTCCCAATGCTGCTGTTTGCTGGTGCAACAGGAGGCAGGCTGCAGTCTGCATGCCCTGCTCCTCCTGCCCTCCTCAAGTACCTGCTGTGAGCCAGGGCCTTGGTGCCATGGTGGGGAAGGCAGGTGGGGAGCCCACCCAGAATAATGCCTCTCTTGTGGGGCTGTCAGAGTGTGAAATCAAAAAACCACCTTTAAGAAAGCATGCTGCTCTATTTAATGCAAGTAAGGAATCGCAACCTTCTTTCCTCAGAAAAAAAAAGAATTATAATGTATATACAAGCCTCTATTGCAACCTGGCTCCAAAAAGGACAGATACCGTTTTAAATTCCATTAACTAATTGAGGAAAATCCTTCTGTAGCTGGCGTACACCCAGGCAACATGAATTTTAGTAAAACTGGTTACAGCTATCTTCCCCCCAAAAAAGATAAAGCACTGCCTGTGTGCGTTTAAAATATATATATAAAAAATATGTATGTAGCTCTGAACAGTTTTACTTAACAGTAGCAAACCCATGGTGTTTCAACTGCCAAGTTAGCTTGCAGAAATGGCCATTTTGCGTTTAATTCCAGCAACAGCAAGCAGCTGTTCCTGTTGCAGCGCTTTACTGTAAAGGGAGACTACGGACCCAGCCCCAAGGAATTTCTAATCTGCAGTAGTGCCACATCTGGTTTCTGGGGAAAATTACTTAAAGCTCTGGGGCCTTGTTTCACTTTCAGGGAGCGTATTCCTACAGTCAACACATTTAAACATTTTGCTGTGAGTCTTCAAATCGCTGCATTTGTTCAACGTAGAAAACGTCGTTCAAAATCTAGCTGTGTTTTCTCTCACAAAACTAACACTCCCTAAACAGCAGCACATGCAGAGATACCAGTATTGCAGGTTTCTGGGACTCGTATTTTAGGTTTGCCCATCCTACTCTTACGACAAACACTTGCACAGGGAATGAGTGCAATGCCACTGCTTGCGTTGCATCCAATTGTGCAAGTTTCAACCTGCTGTTTAGCTTTGGCTTCTCAAGACAAGAGTCTTGCAGTTGCAAACAGTCTCTTACAGGTTAGATCGAGCACAGACAAACAGGAGTTAGTACATGTTGGCTGATGGAATTAGTCCTGCTACCTGTAAAGGTTGAGGGCTCTTGCTCCGAAGCTATTATAATGTGTTATCGCAGCACTGGTTATGTTGTAATCCAGCAAGTGCTTGATCTTTTACCCGCCTAGGCACTGGAGGCATTTTTAATTATCTGAGGGTTAATTTGCATAGAAGCTTTTGCTGAAACAATAAATTCATACCTCTGTTATTATTTGGTATGAGTTTCTGTATCAATATTTATATTTGGATAAAACCAAAGTAGCTTCCTACTAGCACTGAGACAAAGGGGTTGCTTCAGAGCGAGTCCGAGAGTCATCCATCTTCCACTTTTTTGCAGGGAAAGGGCAATTGTGACGTGTGGTAGGAGAACATGTGCTCTAATGCCTCTTTTCTATGCAGGGATGAGGAGATACAAACATCTTGTCTGACGAAAAGCATGGTTTGCAAAGCTTGACACATATGACGTTCACCGTAAGCCAATGTGTTATGTATGTTTTAAATGTTGGTACGATTGGTTTTGCAACTTATGTTTTGCTTTTGCTTTAGAGACACTCTGAAGCGTATACAGTGTCTTCTATCTGTCTTTCTTTCTATGCTACATGAACTAAGTCCTAAATAACGCCATGGAGCAAGTGAATGGTTTCATCTCCATGTTACAGATAGGAGGTGGAGGCACAGACAAAACAATACTTTGCAGGAAACTGCAGTACAAGATAGTAGGGAATCCAGATTTTCGTCATGACACCCGACATTTGTCCTTGCCACTAAAACGTGTCCCCATTTCAATGCCATAGGATGTTTTATAAGGGGGGGTGTGTGTGTGTTTTTTAGCAGTTCTACATTAAAAGGAATCATTTATTTTCATTGATATCAGCTCAGTGAAAGCTTGACCCTGGGCCCACAATGGGAGTTTTAGCCTTGACTTTAATGGAAGAACAATCAAGGTCTCATGATAAAACATCCTAAAGAAAGGAAAATACTGCAGTTTGTATCAATAAGATAAATGTTTCATAGTTAGTTTCATAAGCTGCTATATTCTTACAATAACTGGTTTATTAGATTGATTAAATGTCTTGTCTTCACTTCAGCTATTAATCAGTTTTGGCAGGTGTTTATTGCTTTGTATACTTCAAAGTAATGGAGATTATCCCTTAATTATCTCATTGCAGTTCATTCATTGTTTCCTAAATAGTGCCATTACAATGGTAAATTGCAACAGTAAAACAGTGTCCATACAAAGTTATGGAGTTCCCATTTTATGATGCATTCATAAAGTTAACGCAATCTACTTAAAACGTAGCTGTGATTTCAGTGCAGTGACCTATTTGATATAGCATGAGAGATTTTGATGAGAATACAGTGGAGCATTAAGTGAGCTGGGACTCTGCTCTCACCAAAGTAAAATATGGCGTATTCCCTGTTGGAATATATGCACATATCAGAATTTATTAAACTGGTACTTCTTTGATCACTTTACGTTTCACTAAATGCTGTGAATTCCAAAGATTTTGTGCCTTTGAATACAGTGTATTTATTTCTTTTTGTCTGTGCAAATAGAAATGAGAACACTCCAAGCAATACTATCATTTAGAGGTTACTATTGTCGTTCCACAGAAGGATAAAAGAGTACCAAGTCAATCCGAAGAAAATGGCTACTTTTAGTATTATCTTCAGATCTGGCAGCAATTCGTAAAGTAGCAGTTGCATAACAATTTCCATTCTAAGTCTCTTTTTCAGTCAACTGTAACCATACCTAACTTTAACATTATGAGTTGTCTGTTTCAGCCTGAGTTGTTTGGGAGGAATCGGTATTACTGTCAAGCTGAGAAAGATTCATGAAACCCGCTTTCAAAAACTGTAGGACAAATTATCTCCCTTCTTGCTCCCCAACAAATTATTTTTCAGGAAAAAAAATAACACTGCAAATTTTGGGGTCTTGTTTTTTTTTATTCTTCTTGACTTTTCACTGTAGCTACGATAGCAGAAAATGTGAGTCCTTCATTTGAGTTAAATTAGTGCTAAAGATAAGATGAATCGATTTTTTACTAACATTAACAATTTATGTTCAACCCCAAATTCCTATAGACTTTAAATCCAGAAACTTTGATTAAGGAACCCAGCTAAGATGAGACCTGATTGTGCCAGATGCTAGACACCCACATGAGAAACAGTGCCTGAAAAGTGCTCAACCCAGTGTGAAGCAAATTTATAATTAAATTGCCTGGCTGTAATTTTGGTGCTGGGTTGAATTCAACGGGTGACCAACAGGTGGGAGGCTCTGTAGAGCTCATCACCTCGTGACCTACAAGTGACGTATCTGGTCCTCCCTAATTGCAAATGATAGGCCTTTGCAAGAGAGCTTGCTTTTTTTCAGCAAGCAACCAAATCATGTTCCAGCTTTTTCAAAGACTAGCGAAGCCTCCCATTCAGTGAGTGCGCTAGTTGCGTCTTCTGCTTCATGTGGTCAAGTTTAAAAAGTCTCCTACTGCCCTAAAGTGGTCATCAACACCTTAGAGCTGGAGGTGAGCTGCCACCAGAATTCAGCTGGCAGGGACATTTGTAAGAAAGCCCCCACTCGGTCAAAACCAGCTGACTCAAGGCAACTATTTAAATTCTTTAGCCTAAGTAATTTGGCCTCAACCAGATTAGGGCTTACTTGGAGTCTTTCAAACTACAGAAGGAATACCACAGGGCCAGAAATAATCATCTAGGAGGCAACAGCAACTTCAAGTAACCTAACTGCTTGTCTGTCTGCAGCCTTGGACCATATCCATGTTATACCTTTTCGGTGTTGGTCAGAGATGAGAGGTGGGAATTCTGTCATCAAAGGACCACAGTGGGGACATGACAACAGTAGCAGGACTTCACTTCTGATTGTACTTTTGTTTTGCTTGAGTGCAGCAGTGGAGTAGGTTAAAACTTGTCTTTGCCCTTATCTGCTTACCCATTGTGAGCACTCTCCAGTATGCTGCTGTAGCATTCCTACCCATACGGCTGGAGAGGCTTGGTTTCCATTTCAGTTTTACTGGTTGTCAGATAGTTTATCTGTGAAACAGATATAATAACAGCTAATCTCGTGTTATTGTTCCATGGCTGTTTATAACTCCTATTAATAGCAACTGTGGAAAGCCTGGGAGTAGATTTTATAAGGCACTGGGGTAACCAGTTACTGCACATTCCCCTGAGGCTACATAGCATCAAGTGTAGCAGCTTGTCCTTTCTAGACTAGGTCATGATCATCTTAATTCTGGCATTCCCTGTCTTTTGGGGATTTGACCTTGCACTCTTGCTCTCTTTCTGAGACACAACTGGTAAGCAAGTGATTTTGCTCAGTGATTTATACTTGCAGATATCCCAACTGATTTCCAAGAAGAGTCTCCATAGCTAAGCTCTGCCTTGTGCACCAGCCCGGGTGGGTGTCTTCACAGCACTTAAAAGTGATCTGTTGAATTGGCTGGACTTTCTCTGGAGGGAAATAGGATAGGTACACAATGTTTTGATAACTCTTAGAGGTTCATACTTTTAAATGCTTCTAAATATTCAGAATTATCATTTCAATTGCTAGTACCCCTTCTTAAAATTAGGAATTTTATCCCCAAAATGTGGGAAATATTAATGTAATACTTGGTTCAGTGAGGCATTGACCAAGACAACCATTGTCACATATAAAACTTGTCTCCTCGAAACAGCACAACACATACCATTCTTACTGATAGATACATGATGGGATGGCTAAATTAATAAGAGCAACAGTAGATGCATGCCACGTTAGTGACATGGTTATGCTTTCCCATTAAACACAGTAAACATGGGAAGGTATTTGTCTACCAATTCTGGGGGAACCAGGTGATGAGCTGTGAGAAAGTCCTGGCTTTGTGGATCATGAAACGGGATAAGAAAGGCATGACAGAGGCCTGAAACAGCCCTCAGCAAGGACTGTGGGTCATCTTGGCATTCTGAAGTGGTAATTTATTCTAGGAGTCACTACTGAAATCATCAGTGTGAGCTATAAAATACAGCAATAGTATGAATAAAGGCAGTAGAATTTGGCCTAATTGAGAAACAGAAAAGGAGGAGTGAAGAACACGAAAGGTCTTGTAAATGCAGTGTCCTGTCATCTGAGTCAACTGATAGTCATGGTAAGTAGCCTTCCATTTTTTTTTCTAAAAGGACTTCTCAGAAGAAAAACCTGCTGACTCTTGGAAAAATAAAGTCAAAACGATTAAGGATTGCCATGAGAAATTCTAGTCAGTGCCTAATTTTATGCCATTCATTTCAAATTGCATAAATGGTAACTTAGCTTTTGGCCTCATGCCTGGAAGAGCACCTGAGAACACATCATTGCATCATCATTGAGAGTCTATTGGCCTTCTTTTTTAATTATGGGCTGGCTTTGGAAAGTGAAGTGGCTTGATTGGTTAAGGCTGATACTAGACCTAACTAGCAGTGAATGACTACCACAAAAAATGCTAGCATGAAAACCACAACCTCTCTTTGAAGTCTTTGGAGTTATGCTTACTTGCCACTCTGACCATTTGTTTGATTGGAATTTCGTTCACACGGCTGCTAGTGGAACATGAGAGTGTCAACAATGTGAAAGAGCATTTCTCATATGGTGGGGTGGTCTGTGTGGCTTGAATTAGAGAAACTGGAGTCAAAGTGGGTAGGCTTGAGAGAGGAAAAGAGGAGAGAGTATCTGCAGATGTACTGAAAGGGAGACTTAGGCATGTATGAATTCTGTACATGAGCTATGAGGGGGAAGGAAGGGTAGATGGAGGACAGGGAGATGGTAAGGGAGAGGAAAGGAAAATGAACCACAGAAAAGGTAGGAAATTGGAAATCCTTAAAGAAAAACTCCTAACAACTCTCAGCATTTCAATCCTAGTGGCTTTCCCCTGGAGGATTTCCTAGCAGGGCATTTCAAATGTGGGGTGATCTTCAGCACCTGGTTGCTGGAGAGCTGCAAAGAATGGTGGCATTTGTTGGAGAAAGGAGCTTTAGATATTGGAAAAGCAGAGATAATTTAAAGGAGTTCTGTGGCTGTGCTTGGGAATAGTATTGTTCTTTTCTCCAGTTGTTCCTTTTGCTGCCTGTGTAATGAAAAGGAGTCCAGGGGACACCAGGAGCTCCACATAACTTCGCTTTCCTGAATATACAAAGCTATGGAGGTGCTGCTGCTTGACTGGTTCCTGGCGACTCCCAAAGCAGGAGACACTGGGCCATCCCCAAATAGTTTGGAGTAATGTCCTACACTTTTTGCTGTAGAATTTGTATTCCAGTAAAAGGCCCTTGAAACGGGTTCTCTGATAAATATCTACAAGTAACAGAAGGGTCTTAGCATCAGGAACATGCACTTATGTAGGACAAGCAGGATGAAATTTAGGTTAATAATAAAAAATTGAGATCAAGATAATTCAATAATCTTGTCAAAATTAGTCTTATTGTGCTGGATTCTATACAAAAAATAGTAGGAAGTAACCCATGGCCTAAAGAGTTACCATTTAAGTGTGAAAGGAAATATAATTTCATGAGGAAAATTGAAGCACAGAAAGAGTAATTCAGCTGAGGCTACTGAGGCTACGTAGACAATTTCTGGCAGGATTGGGACTACCCAATCTGCTACCTCTCCCATCTGAAATTGAAGCTATCCTTTAAGATCTTGAAAATCAACCTGGTAAAGACACGGGAAGAAATATAGTGTGGTAAGTTGTGTACTACTCCTGGAAGATCAGCAAAGTCGATGATTCCTGGTCCTATCACCCACCCATCAGAAACAGAAGCACTGCGTGGCCCACTGCGATGCTGGAGCAGACACAGCCCTGTGAGCAGACACAAAAGACTCACAGAGCGTGTACTATTGCCTCATGCAACCACAGTTCAATCGTTTGTTAAAAAGGTGCCGAGTGTGAAAACGTAACCAATGCTGTGTCAGTGGGTCAGCGGGAAGCCTCTGCTTGTTTATTTTTGGAGCCACCATCCCAGCAGGATAATGCTGAACTGAGATTCTCACATAAGCCATTCCCAACTTGAAGCTTGTCCCAAGCCACCAAGTTAATGAGTGCCATTGCTGTCATTTACAGCTAGCAAAGACATGGCTGTAAATGGAAGCAAATAGATTGTAGTGCTATTAGCTGAAGACGTGTAGGCAGGCCTGCCACGGCAACAGATTTCACACAGCTGCAAAGTGTTGAGTGCTCTGGAGACTGATAAGCCATGTTAATTCAATTAATTGGTTCTTCATCTTGGTTGAAAGATCAACCTGTGAAGTACAAATAATCTCAAGCCAAACAATTTTTTTCTCGGTCTGTTTGTGGGTAAAGTGTTCTGCACGTGATTGTCTATCAAACATTCAGCTGCAACATATGCATCTTGATGTTCTCAGGTGGTTATCTCCTAGCTTTACTTGACAGCTATTCTATGTTTCACTTACTCTTGGGTCAGTAAATGAAACATTTTTCTTGCATACTTGCATTACATTTAGTTGGGGAGATACATATGACCGTGTGCAAGACAAACTGGTGTTTAGAGACTACGATAACCCTGGAAAACAGTATCGCAATGTGTTGGTCCAAGCATCATTTGCAATGCGTTGCCCCGGCTAGTCATCCTGCAGCTCCGTGTAGCAGAAGCGTGGTCTGCTCCATTTGCATGCAGAGAAGACTTTGAACTGCCTGGTGGCATTCTGTGTGAAATTTCCCATTGGCTGAAAGCCCTGTGCAAGATCCATGCACCATTTAAGTTCTTTATGCATTAGCTTTTACCAGAATAGTTAAATAATTAAGACAGTCTGTTGGCCAATATATTGAAAAATGAATTACTTGGCTTCCATTGGCTGCTATTTATGTGACCGTGTGGGTGGTTATTTGCAAGTATTTATGCAGGTCCAACTACAAGTGGAAGTGCCTGGATCATGGAGTGATAGTACTTTTCGGGAGAGCTGGGTTTTGACCTCACAGGGAAGCCCCCAGCTCTTCCTTTCCCTGAGGAGGAATTTGTGGCTGAGGGCTTGGGTTGTATTTGCCAACTGCCTGGGCCCGAGACAAAACCAACAAGCAGCTCTAGGACACCTGCTTGACCTGTACTGCTTTGATTTAGGGAAATTAAACTCTAGCCCATAGAGAAAGATCTGAAATCCTGCTGCTTTTGGGAATGTTATTTCAATGTACTTGTTCAGTGAGTTGGCCTCGTAGTTTACAATCCAGAAAGCAAGCCTAGAGCATTTGTGAATTGTGAGGGAAGTACACTATTTATTATCTGCTGTCAGGCATTCATCATTCCAGTGTAAGCTTCAATCCTCTCATCAGGATGCAGAACATTACTTATGACCAGTCACAGGCCATGAATAATGGCTTAACGAAATGAACAGTTCTCCAACAATTCAGATTCAGGTTTGTTAATCAAAACTATTCAGAGCCAGATTCTGGCACCCCCTCACACACACTGAATAACACCCATAGCCAGTGCAGTCTCTTTGTTTTTAATTGCATTTATGGTTTAACAAACTATTTTTTTTTAATCTGTGTGACCTCACCTAACTAGTTCATGGGGAAAACTGGCGTTTGCCTCCACCAAAATAAGTAGTTCTTGTGTCGTTCTGCATTAGCACTTGTTGTACAAAACTGCTTTGGCAGTGATGACAAATCTGCATGTCTTTTCCTTAGCTCCAGCAGATGGGATATCCACACTGGTCAGCAGCTAAGTGCTACCTAAATTTAAGCAATGATTTAAACACATCTTTTATTCTTTATGTGGGAAAAGTAAGTCCAGTGGCACATTCTATATGGAACCTTATGCAAAGCAATAAAATAGCATGACCATATTCATCCATGTGTAGGATTATCACAGAATCACAGAATCACTAGGTTGGAAAGGACCTTCAAGATCATCAAGTCCAACCATTAATCCAGCGCCACCATGTCCCCTAAACCATGTCCTGAAGTGCCACATCCACATGTTTTTTAAACACTTCCAGGGATGGCGACTCCACCACCTCCCTGGACAGCCTGTTCCAATGCTTGACCACCCTCTCAGTGAAGAAATTTTTCCTAATATCCAATCTAAACCTCCCCTGGCGCAATTTGAGGCCATTTCCTCTTGTCCTATCGCTGGTTACTTGGGAGAAGTTTTTTCAAAGGAAAACATTGAATCTGTTTAAGGGAATGCAGAAAAAAGAAAACCTATTATGGCTGCAAGGCTCAATAACAATAATTAAGGACCTTATTGCTGATTATATTACAGAGTTGTCATTGTTTTTTTGTACTGAATGATTATGGCATGTACTTTGTCTCTATAGTACCTACCACCTCTGTGGGGAAACACCAAATCTATTTAAGTAACACCAAGGAAAAAAAGGTAGAAAAAAAGTATTTATGAGTAGATTTCTCAGATGGCCTAAAAAGGCTCATTACTTCCCACCAAAGTCAGCAACAACTTCGCACACTCTACTAGGCACACGGAACAGGCCCTATGGAAGGTCCCAAAATTATTATGGTTAATATCAGAAGATGACATCCTTTCAACACTCTGAAAAAATCTGGTCTTTCTGTAGGCCTTGTTGGCCTGGCTTTGAAAGGAAATCATTACCAGCTTTATCAAAAAGGTGGCCTTCCACTGTAGCCTGGAGTAGCTTTATGCCTGCTCCAAAAGGCATCTCCTGGCGCTTGCTCTGCTGCTGAGGTCTCCAGGTTGTAATTTCCTGGAGTAGATTAGTCAGTAGATTGTGTGCTGATTCCCGTATAATAGCATACAAAATAGATGGATCAAACCTTGAAAGGAGAAATAGAGAGAGACTTATGCATTGTTCTAGTCAACCTCCCAGTTGAGGTTTCACACCAACAGCAGTTCTCTCCCGTGTATTGCCAAACATACTTCAGGCTCCTGGAAAATGGAATATACTGGTGTATTTGCAACCCAGTCGCCAAGTATTCCTCTACAAATGTTCAAAGCAGCTGGTAGCTCTAGCTCTCTTCCTTAGTCGTAGGAGACTTCTTGCATGTTTTGCTATTCTGAACTGTGCCAAGGAAGCTGGTACTGCATTTCCAGAAGCAGGGATTGATTAAGTTGGAACATTTCATTTACATAGAGCTTTCTGGGTAGTGGTGGTAAGGTAAAGCCCTGGAAATACTCACCTGAATCTTTTATCTTTGATACTATCTTTGCATTGTAAAGCACAGCCTTGGCTGTCATTACATATATTGGGTAAGACCTCCAGGAGTGGTTTCCCAGCACTATTTTGGGGCATGGGACTACTAGCAGATGTGGAGGTGCTAGGATATGTCCAGGATCCTGGATGCATTCCTACTCCCTCTAGTATTCTTGGGCTGAGACTCCCAATGGAGACTCCCAGGGACGTAGTTACCAACTTCCATTGTGGTCAGACTCCTCTATGTGCTTGAACAGAACTCTGCATTTTATTTTACATATTCATTTGTAAAATAATTTTCCAAAATGTTCCATAACCAGTTCTTCTTCCTTGGGAACATATTTTAGAAAACAGTCACAGCAGTTTCACCCCTGGAACGTATTTCCCCATATGATTAAATGTCAGTCCATTTGTATGGGTAAATCAGTGCTCAAAATGAGGAAGAAAAAACCTTCTAGATTCATGTCAGAGGATCTCTCTATCAGCAACGGCTGGTGCAGGGGAGGCGCAGCTTGCTCTGGGTTTTTTTCCAGCAGATTACAGTCTGAGGCACAAGCTGCAATGAGTGGGAAGGGAGGAGCAGGGAAAAGAGGGAGAAAAAAGAAAAGGCCCTCATCTAGCGAGAAGCCAGGAGTACTTATCTCTCCCTCTCCCTCCTCTGCCTTGCATTCACTGCCACCAGCTCTTAGTCTCTTTCTGCCCTCAGGGCTGTAAATGTGGGCATCTGTGGGGGAATAACCTGATATATGGTTTTGTCTCCTCTTGGAAGTTTTCAGCAAATTTTCATTTTGGTCATTTCTTCAGGCGTTGTATGTTCTTTATTAGAGAAAAGAGAGGAAAAATGCAACCCAAACAACATTTCAGCTTCTCTAGCAAAGTTTCTATTTTGATTTATTGAAAACTCGTCCAACCAGTTATTTATATTTTATCTGTGAAAGACTCAAAAAATTTAATCTGAAACAGATATTTCCATGGAAACGTCCATCTTTGATGAGATGTCGTTCCTCAGATGTTTCAGCTGAAGAATTTTGTCAGTTCTGGCAGAAAAAAAAGAGTGGGGGGCAGAACAAACAAAGACCAAGCTCACAGGAAAACATGCAATGCTTCAAGTTAATGGGCTAAAATGTCAGCTGGTAAACTGCATAAAGCCAGAGAAGTCAACCAGTCAACCCAAGTCAATGGAGCTATTCTAATTTACACAGAGGATCTGGCCTTAGTTTTTAATAGAACCAGCCTAGCAAGCTGTTTCTCCACTTACCCATCCTCCTCTCTTTTTAATAAGCTCTCAGTCATACTTGGCCTATCCTTTAATAATTCACCCTTCTCTCGTCACGATCCTTCTTCCTTCTCTGGAGATAATGGGATGGGATTTTCTGCTTGCAGCCTGCACAGAAATATCATAGACAGGTTAAACTCTGCACAGCTGGCTACTGGCTTCTAACATATCCCTTGTGCCTTTTTCTGAACTCTAATATCCATCTTCTGTTTAGTCGTTACTTAGCCAGTGCTAACTGACTTCAATGCTATTTGCTATATATTATGATATAGCATATTGTATTATAATCTATAGAGCCTGGGATATTGAAGTATTAAGCTCACAGAGCAATCAATTACTTTAATGGGAGTTGTGTATGTCTGGCTGCAATTCTGGAAAGCAGATCTATGAGATAGCTCTAGGACGCAATCCAATTTCTGGACCAAGAGACTGCTCTACTGCAGAAGTTACTATTTCTTTCTTGCTCAGGGCCAAATAGGTGTTTAAAACACAATTGGCAAGATGCACACTATTGTATGCTTTTTCTGTTGCATGTAACCACAGTGTGAATGACCATGTGTAACTGCTCAGTCCTATGTAACATGTAGCTGTATGAAATAAATACTTGATGATATCCAGTTCCAGAGCTGCAAGTTTCTTACCCTGTTCCCTTGAAGCCAAGATCCAAAGTACTGAATTTTGTAAGACCCAACAGAGTACTTTTCTTCATCTAGTTCTAGTTTCTTGGTGAACATGTCCTTCCCTCCCAGCTACTTTGAGAATAGGGAAGTGTTGATGCAGAAAAACTCCCTTGCAGACCTCAAAAGGCTTGGGCATTTTTTTTTTTTTTTTGAAGTTCCTCATTGACAAAGGAACAACACCTGATTGTCTCCTGTAGAAGTAAATAGTTTTGAGTCCCCAGACAATGCGAGCCCCTATTTTCAGTGGTGTATTTCAAATGCTTCAGTTCATTATACCTGATCTTGTTCATGTGGGGGATTGAAGATGCCGTGTGAAGTCTGAGATGCCTTTGTTGATTTCTCAGAAGCACATCGCGTGGAGCACACCTTTTTCCAGAGTAGCTGAGATGCTGCTTGATTGCCCCAACTACAGAGCTGGTAACTGCATCTTCTAGAGAAATAAAAAGTAAAGTGTGTGAATAGTTCCGTTACTGAAACCCTGTGGACTTTGTGTTGATTAAATCAACCTTTTGGAACAAGAGAAGTATGATTGATGTCATTTGAATTTTAGCTCAGCATCTTGGTTGGCATTCTTGTTTAATGACTTTTCATTATTTGTTAAATTTAATTGATGGTTATTGCATTTATTTCTAAGAACCTTGCTTTAATAAAAAAGTAATCTCTGCTCTATGGAAATTAATATTCATTGTCTATATGGCACAAAAGGGTATGTGGTGAACATAGAGAATAATTAGTAGCTGTAGGAGGAGAACTTATGAGAATATGATTATGAATGTGTAATAGGGGAAATAGACTATAAGGAAATCAAACCAAGAAATTTATGAGTGAATAATTGACCTCTGAGTAAATATGAGAATTCTCTCAACAGCCACTTGACATGTTGTTAACCACTCAGTATTTGAGAGCACTAACCACCCTTTCAACTAACCCGTTCTTTGCTATTGGCAACAACTCACTCTCTGGAGTTGCCTTGCTATTTTACAGAGTGATTGCTTACTGTACGCATAATGCTATAAATACATGTGGTGCCAAAGCTTTGGAGTAGGTGGGAGAAAGGTCATAATCTGTTACATATGTGTAAATCTACCCTTAGCCAAAGGAAATAGTTGTAGGGACTAACTAAATCTGCTTCCAGGATCATGCTGTTATAAATGACAGCAAAATTTTGTCTCTACTATCAAATGAATACAGATCTCTCTCGACCATGAGGGCATCGGTCCAAAGCTGAGATTTTCAAAACTGATGGTGGTTTCTAAAGTTGATTTTCAAAGTTTCCATTTTCCCTTAGATTTGGTGACTAGTTAGGAATAGTGACTTTAAAGACTGTAGGCTAGACACGTCAGCCTGTTCCCAGGAAAGTCCCAGTATCTTCCAAATGAGAGGCCTGATAGATATGAGCAGATACATTAGCTGGAAGAGTGAAGCTGATTGCAGTTGTGTTTGAGAGGTAGTTCCCAAGAAACATAGAGCATCCACGAGTAAGGGCTAGGCCTTAAGCGTGAATTGTATAATGGAGTAAGTGGGGTCAAAGCGCCCTGAAGGAAGACTAGGTTCATATTTTGAGGATTCAGAAATCATAATGATAAAAAATAAGATGGTGAAGTTTTTTCATTGGGAAACTTTTGTATTACAGTGGTCCATGGAGAATGAGTTATAGTGGCTGTATATTGAGGATTGTGGTGGGTTGACCCTGGCTGGATGCCAGCTGCCCACCAAGCCACTCTGTCAACTCCCCCTCCTCAGCTGGACAGAAAGTATAACAAAAGGCTCATGGGTTGAGATAAGGACACAAAGATCACTCACCAATTACCGTCATGGGCAAAACAGACTCAACTTGGGGAAAATTGATTTAATTTATTACCATTTGAAACAGAGTAGGATAATGAGAAATAAAACACCTTCCCCCCATCCCTCCCTTCTTCCCAGGCTCAACTTCACTCCCAGTTTCTCTACCTCTTCCCCTCCAGTGGTGCAGGAGGATGGGGAACGAACGTTGCAGTCAGTTCATCACACATTATCTCTGCCACTCCTTCCTCCTCAGAGGGAGGATGCCTCACCCTCTGCCGCTGCTCCAGCGTGGGGCCCTCCCACAGCAGACAGTTCTCCATGAACTTCTTCAACATGAGTCCTTCCCATGGGCTGCGGT
This sequence comes from Phaethon aethereus, assembly GCF_964289735.1. Classification (NCBI taxonomy): domain Eukaryota; kingdom Metazoa; phylum Chordata; class Aves; order Phaethontiformes; family Phaethontidae; genus Phaethon; species Phaethon aethereus. The sequence continues at coordinate 166,646,676 of NC_138582.1, forward strand.
TCTTCACGAGCTGCTCCAGCCTGGGTCCCCCCACGGGTGCCGTCCTTCAGGAACAGGCTGCTCCAGCCTGGCCCCCGCGGGGTCCCAGGTCCTGCCAGCAAACCTGCTCCAGCCGGGGCTCCTCTCTCTCCCCACGGGGCCACAGGCCCTGCCAGGAGCCGGCCCCAGCACGGGCTGCCCACGGGGTCACGGCCTCCTTCGGGCATCCCCCTGCCCCGGCGTGGGGCCCTCCCCGGGTGCGGGTGCAGATCTGCTCCCCCGTGGAGCTCCATGGCCGCAGGGGCACAGCCGGCCTCCCCGGGGGCTTCCCCGGGGGCTGCCGGGGACCCTCTGCTCCGGCGCCCGGAGCCCTCCTGCCCCTCCTGCTCTGGGCCGGGGGCTGCAGGGCTGCTCCTCTCATACATTCTCACTCCTCTTTCCATCTACAATTGCTGGTTTTGGGTTTTTTCCCCCTCCCTCACTCCGTTCCCCTGAGGCGCTGCCACCATCGCTGATGGGCTCAGCCTTGGCCAGCGGCGGGTCCGTCTCGGAGCCGCTGGCACTGGCGCTGTCGGACATGGGGGAAGCTTCTGGCAGCTTCTCACAGAAGCCGACCCTGCAGCCCCCCACTACCAAAACCTTGCCATGCAAACCCAAGAGAAGGATAAAGATTATGTTTTCAGTCTAGAGAGATGAGATATTCCTGCTGATTACGGACCAAACACATTGCTAAATTATTGCCAATTTTACACCAATGAAACTGATGACAAAGTTATGATATCAGTGGAGCTTTGTCTTTTCTCCTCCTTCCCATTAAATGCTGGTTAGCGCACCAAACATTTTTTACATCATAGAATAGAGGGCAAGTAGTTATCTAGAAAATGTAATGATCAACTACAATATGTGACTGATTGAATCAGGTGAGTAGTGTGAAAGATGAGGTTCACTTGCTGGCCTTGGCCTCTTCGTTTGGCGAAGAGAGGTACAAAGACAAAGCTCGGTTTTATCAGAAGTTAACAAATGACTAAGTAGATGAGAATCTCAAATCAGCTCTCTATGTCATTGTGTTTCAAGTAATTAATGGAGTATGGTTGTTGGTGGTAAAAGACTAAATGTAATACCTTAGCTATCCTCCCCTCATCTCTGCTGGAACATGGAGTGGTGCTGTTGGGAGGTACTGTCTCTATCAGTGAAGACCAGTTAGAGCCTTTGGGTTTGAAGGGAGACGGGCACTTAGTTCTTTAGCCTCCTTGGAAAGTCCTAATCTACATAGCTGTAGCTGACACTGGTCCATACTTAACAGTTCTAAGCCCCACCTTTGGCTATCTTGCTGAAAGTTGACAAGTTTAGGGAGCTAAGGTTATGAGCTATACAAATGAAAACATAAGCTTATCCCAAAGGTGAAGATGTGGATGTGCTCCACTTCAGCACAGATTTTATCAGCAGTGAAGATTTTTCTTTCTTCCTGGGAAAAGGAGAACAACCTGCAAGCTAAAAGAAAGTAGTCCAGAAAAAATTGATCCAGTCTTTTTTTTGGTGATTATGGGAAGGTTTTAAATGATACATCTACACTAGTGAAACAGTGTTGACTGCCTAGAATTTGCCTTCTCTTTTTTTCCAGTTATTAGAATGATCCCTGGCACAATTTTTGGCCCAGACACCTAGCGATGTCCCAAACAGTTTCCAGTCACTGTTTGGAAGTTCACATGGATGATGAACCTTTCCCCATAGGCAGTTTGGATGAGGTCACCCTCTTCTGGAGGCTGAAGGACTTTGATAGTATGGACACAGCCAGACTGTGGTAGTTGGCCTCTGGACCATAAAATGCTCCCTGGCACAATTTAGTCCACTAGAAGAGGTGTAGCTGAAACTTTTAGGCTATATTGAGACATTTGGAGGAGATCCTTCTTCAGTTACGTCTTCAGCTAAGAATAGCTGAGATGATAAGTTGTAAGAAGAGGGAATATGTGAGATCTTTTACACAAATCATCTACATTACATTAAAAATTACAAGAGTTTGGAAGATCTGACACCACTTGAATTGCAGTTTAGTACTTTCTGGAGCATTCTGCTTTTTTGGAGGTTTTCAGTGTTTGTGGAAAATAGAGGGCATGATGGAGAATTGGGATACAGGAACTGAGGGTCTATTTTGATCCTCTGTGGCTGTGCCCTGTTTCAAAACAAACAAACAGAAGCAAAGACTTAAAAGCCAAGCTCAAACTGGTGGTTAAGACTAAGATGCAAAAGGAGGGAGCAACAGTGCAGGCTCCAAGAAAGCATCCTTATGCACCTCTTCTTACGGGTAAATACTTACATATTGGTCTGAATAGGTGAACATGGGCTTACATGCTCTCTAGAGATGAGGACAGGGTCATGCAGAACTAGAAATCTCACACTGGATGAGCTTGATTCTGAAGTTCCTAAGAAGGCACTTCTGGGTAGGTGGATTTAGCTGTATGGGCAGGGAAGTTAGAAACTAGGTGGTTACAGAAATCAAAAGATGCAAAGAAATTATCCATAGGAAGAGATCTGAAGAAGTAAAGGTTATCCTTGTTTACTCAGGGTTAACATTTTCTAAGTGTTTAGATACCGTCTTAAAAGTTCTGCATTCTAAAGCAATGTTAAACATAGTGGGCCCATTTCATTTTTACTGACACAAATGAGAAATAAACCTCTCCACTCACTTGAGCTTCTACTGCATGCGAGATCAAAATCAGAGCCAGAGGCATTTGGAGTTTGAAAGAAATGTTTTTGGTTTTGATGTCTATTTTTGCTGCCTCTATTTAGAGCAAACATAGCCAGGGTTGGAAGTGAATGCAGTGTCTCTGAAGAGGTGAATTATTCCCAGCCAATCTGTAGTGGCAGAAGTGTGGTACCTTGGGCTCGAAATAGACCATCCTCATTAGCCACATGTTGGGTCAAACTCCATTAATTTCTACAGCCCCTCAGGGCTGAATTTAGCCCATTATAACAAAATGATACTATCGTTGGAAGCTATTTTTGTGCCCTGTGCTGTGAGTTGGATACTATGATACAGTATAAACTAGGTAAAGCCAAGACATTTTAGGCTTTTTGGCATTAAGTAGTTTCTCAGTATTTGTCCATGCTTTTCTCAAGAGTTCCCAACAGTACTAATTAGCGTACATTAGTGATGGTTGAAATATAGGGGGAACTAATGCAGTGAGTGTGTTGGGGGTACTTGTGGTGTCTTCAGAGCCATGTCCTTCTAAAGAGAGAGCTGTGTGATATGGTGCTATGTTGGCCAGTGATTGGATAGGACTTTACTAGTGGTAGTGATTGTAGGAGTGCCAGTGGTACCTAGTGAAGGAAAACTAGGCAAGACTCTAGGCAAGTTTACTAGGAAAGTCTCTAGCGTGGCCCACCTAGGGCTGTTGAGTTGCATGTTGACTCATGTACATCTCCCCTTCTGGTCTAGGTTATGTGGAGACATCTCAGGCTTTGCTGGTGTTGAGGCAGTTGTGTGATTTAGACTTTCAGTTGAGGGTCAAGGTTGCTTAGGCTGACCTCATGAGTCCACCCTGGGACTAAAGCAGATGGCCAGACCCCTTCCTACAAGGACAGTGAGAAGCTAAGAAGCAGAAGCAGTGGACATACCTGGTCTATGTACTACTTCTTAAGCCCTCCCCTCAATTTGTCTTTCTGTTGGTCACTTGTCTTCTGTCTTTTGGCCATCTTAAGATTCTGGTGCATGTCTCATGAGCTCAGGAATACCGGTTACTGCTGGGGTTCAGCAGCACAAATAAGACTCATCAAGTTCATATGAAAACTTCTTCCAAAGGTACACAATGTCTCCAAAGTATGGTCCCCTTCTCCAGCTGAGGTGAAGCGCGTGAAGGTGGATGCCCTACTGACAGGTGACAATTTGCCATGACGTTACGTGATGCTGTTCTCCTGTGTTGTTATTCCTGTGGCAACAGCAACAATCATTTGACACATCATCCTGCCTGACGCATGCCTGAGCTGCGCTGTACTGGCATTATCCAGCTTTGCACCTGCTGAATAATTATGCTCTTGCTAGCTTCAAGATCAGGCATGTAAGCTTCAGACATTCTGAGAACAGCTCCGCTGGAGCGAAAAATCCAGTTAAGGAGAGAAACACAGCAGGCAGCGAGCTGCTGAGTCAGTACACAGCCCCCTCGAATAGCCTTACACCAACGCAGAGGATCAAAGGTGAGGTGACCTTGTGCATCGGGGGTGAGGCAAAGTCCTCTGCACGGGCTGGAATGTGCATTAGCTCTGGAATGCAGACAGGCAAACACTGCCTCTATTACCAGCTGTAGGCATGGGCCTAAGATAATCTGCGTCCAAGGGGAAAAAGCTCCACATGTCTCCAAAACCCAGAGAAGTCAGTGGAAAGACTCCCATCAATTGTGAATCAGGTGCTCAGAGAGAATATTCTTGGATCTATTCTTCTGACCAGGATCATGATTAGTCTGGGTGATGTTTAGTTTTGGTCCACTCTGTTTTGAAGCTGGCTGAACCTCCTGGAAAGCCTAGAAAGCTCTCTTTAATTTGCTAAATATGAAACTTGCATCTCATCCTGTAATTTCACAATTCTTATCATAATCTCCAAAGAAACATGAAGATGGGTCGTGTTTCAAAGATTACTGTTTCTCATCCCATCTCCAGCCCACTCTTTTTATTTCAGTGGTCTAAATATCAAGATTGTTATTTCTGGGTATGTGTGAATCAGTGGTTCTGCACTTGCTGATTTCTATACCACCTTCTAGCCTGGGTAATTAAACTAAGCAACCTTTTGACTACTTTTAGAGGGATTGTCATGCAAGGCTTATTTCACTGACTTGTCATATGGGTCTGAAGCAACAAAGAGTCCAGTGCTGTTTCTCAGATCTCCTCCATTTCTCTGAAAGCTGTTAAGACAGAGAACACAAAGGTGTTGGTCAAGATGAAAGCATGACTCTTGTTTACTGTTTAGATTCCTTGCTCTGTTTTGGGCTTACAGGTGCTGCTACAAGGTAGAGACTGGTAAGATTAATCTCTCTTAACTTTGGACATCTACAATGCAGAAGTTTACTTCTGAGTAGTCATCCTGGACCCCCTTTACAGTCCAGCAATTTACCTCATCCTAAAGTAGACATTTGCAAGACATGCCCTATTGGATTATGCCCTAAAAGACCCTGGTTGTCTTCATGGACTCTAATGAGGTCTAGCAAATAAGCTCAGAGGTAGACATCTATAGCTGAGGTATGCAGATTTGATAAGAGACCCTCAGATTTGCAGTCTTGTTTTCACTGGATCTCAGGATTTTAAAATCAAACTTCTGTGCAGTCTATTTTCACTTCAGTCAGTCATCTCTAGAGACGGATTTGCCCTCTTTCCAAGATATGATGTGAATTTGGTCCCTAAAACGTCTGCACATATGGCCCTTTGCAGAAATCATGCTTTTATGAGTTTCTCACCCTGGGGCATACCTCTCTTTCAAACCATCCTCTAGGAAGTATTTTGTAACAGGGGAATCTGAATGGGATGGTTGTGCTTTCTTCCATTACTACGTGGGAAACCACCGCTGACCAGAACACCCATGAGCAGAAAAACCACCAGGGCAGAAAGCCCAGATGGGTTCCCCTTGGACAAAGCCCATCATGATGTCCTTGTGAGCGAATCTACTTGCAGAACAGGAGAACTGCATCTGGATCATGCCTTAGAAGACACCATGGGATCCGTAGGATGAAAGTAGTTACAAAAACATAAAATATCTCTATTGATAATAAATGACAGCAGAAGGGAAATGCATGATATAAAGCAGTGGCAGCTCTGGTCTAATAGCAGATAAATGGCACAGGGGCTGTTGGTCAAATGGTGCTACCCACTCCGCACCACTCATGTTAGACAAACTGCAGGGGAAGGATACTTTTTTCTATCGACCCCACAAAGATCTGCATGTTCCTATATGTCTTTCCTACAGAGATAAAGACATGGACACTGCTGACATGTTACATTCCTCTTATCTGGGGGTGACTGTGCAATCCCACTGGTGTAAATGTCCTGCTTCCTAGCGTGATGCAAGCAAGCTCCGCCATCACAAAGAGGGAGTGCAGTTTGGCATGGCCTCCGAAGCAAGAGGTGTGACTTGTCAGCAGGAAAATCATGGAAGTGATTATACAGAAGATGACAAAAGGTTGGAAGTGAATGCAGGGACCTTCCAAGAAAGCACCATACAGTCTCCATGGCAGTTCCTCCTCTCGCCATGTGTCTTATGTAAGGTAACAAGAGACTGACTTACTCGGCTGGGTAACCTCCCTGAAATCTCGGCAGGACTGTCACGTTGCGGGCTGCCATTACATGATCCATCTTTGGAAATATGGTCCCATCAGGAGCGCTTCCAAATTGTGCATTTCCAAGTCCTGCTATCCTGAGGACTCTGGGAATAATTTTCATCTGATGCAGCTTCAAGGGGATGAATCAGGCACCAAGTGCCACTTTAGATGCCCCATGTTATGAGAGACATCTGCATGAGACTGGCAGATAGGAGATGGGACCTGTGTGAGACCTGTGCCCTTCTTGAGTGGCAACTAGAAGCCAAGTAAGATACACCAGGGTGTCTCAAAGGGCATGAGAAGCCTGTATTTAGGCACTTGCATTCCTTGTTGCACATCTACACCCTCAGTGTCTCCATCAGAGCTGGTCACCCTGGGCTGTTTTTGCAGTCGGCGTAGAGACATAAATGTTTTTAAGGTGTGGTTTAGCCAAACTATTTTAAACACCTATTTTAGGAGGAGGTGAGTTGTTCCCTAGACACCACAGACTGTCATAACTAGATTTCTGTGACTGCAAAGGGAACTCAAATATGGGCATCTACATGTGATCAGATGAACCTCATCCTGGATCTGGTCTGTCTCGCATTGGCATTAGCTTAATACCAGGAAAACAGCAATCCACGGACCTGATTTTACTTGTAATTACAGCAGTGTTGATGAGATTAGATTCAGAACCACCATTTGGCAGTTGTCCCCCAAAGTAAGCTCTGACAGATATTCATTATGGTAATGTTTTCATGGCTCCTTGTGTAAAAACAAGAGTTTCAGTTAAGTTATTTGTTTGGATTCAAGCCAATTGCAAACGGCTTCAATTTTAACGGGGTGTCCCATGACGCTTTCAATTACAATGAGGTGAGTAAGAGATGTTTTGGTTTGCTGGCAATGCTGAAAGATAATTACACACATCTATATTGTTCCTGGTCTAATAAAAAAGTTTCACTCAATCCCAGAGAAAACATTTCAGTTTGCTTTTAAGCATTTTTCACGTTAAGAAGAAAAACAGAGTGAAAGGAAATCTCTGAACAAAGAGGCATTTCATAGTGAAATCCATCTCAAGCAACTTATGTTTTTTAATTCTAAACGAATTCATTTGGCAAAACTGACAGAAATTCACAGTGTTGCTGCTTTTTTTTCATCAGAAAGAGCATTGAGCTCCCCAAAAATACACCCATGCTGTTGCAGCTGCAACGTTGAAAGAGCCACAGGGCTTTGGACCCTGGTGGCAGGGTGGGAGGGACCTGGGACGGTCCCTGCAGGTTGGTGACAGCAGGTTAACAAAGGGCTCTTGGAAACCTTCCCTCCACGACACTTCCACAAGGTAAATGTTCCCGGTATTATCTGCAACATCGTCATATGTCACAGCAAATGCCAGGTACAATAAGACGCAGACAGCAAAACTGAGTATGATGAGGGAATTCCTGGCATTAGTTCTGGAGCAGTTTGGGACTGGAACAAGTGAAAAACATGATTTCTCTAAAAGGGAAGTTTCCTGTAAATAAAAGAAAATTTCCCCCATTTCTCCCCCCTCTTCTTTCCCCAGTTTTTCACCAGGGAGAATGCGACTGTTTCAAGTGAGTCCAACCAGAATTTCATTTTGCTGAACTGGCCTGATTTGGGATGCACAGCGACCTCTGAAAGGCTCAAATTTCCCATGGGAGTAGAAATTTTCTGAATTTTGCTCATCTCTAGTTACTGCTTGCACAGAAATGGCCTAAAGCAAACAAACAGCCACTCTCCCTGTGCCACGGTAAGTAGGTTAATTTGGAAGGGGTTCCCTGGTGGCAGCTCCTCTTCCTCCCTCCTGCCCAGGGAAACCTGTGCAGTGATCAGCTCTGCAGACAGGGCAGTGACAAGCTTCCCTCCGAGGCAAACATAGACTTACACATATACAAACTCAGAAGTCCTTTCCTACAGGAGTAATTTACACCCCAGGGCAGGCTGGCGTGGCCTGACGCAGCTCCGCTGGCCTCAACAGAGCACCCCAGCAAAAGGATCACCTTGTTATATATGTGAAAATATTCACTTTTCCAGCAAAGCTAAGGCCCTAAAGGAGTTTTTGGTAGGCTCCACAAAGCAGCTCATAGCCCAGATAGGACTTCATAGCTGTGGCTGGGTGCTGAGAGGCTGCCAGCTGGTGATGCATCCCCTTTGGTGAGGTACCAGCACGTTACCGGTGAGGATTCCCAGACGTGCCAAGGCTGGGAGCCTGGGAGGGCTGCAAGACGGACACGTGCGAGTGGCTCTGGATGGAGGCAGCTGGTTCCTTCTCATTGCCTCTGCCTCCATAACACAACTGCAAGGAGACATCAGCCTCCAGAGCTGGGGCAGGGCAGCCTTGGGGCAGCTGATGGGGAGGGCTGGACCCCCAGGTGCAGAGCACTGCTGGTTTTCCCTGCTGGGAAGTTACTGTCCGTATATACAGGGCATGGGAGTCAGGGTGGAGCGGTTCTGCCTCCTTGCAGCAGACAGAGGTGCCCTCTGAGCACTTCAGTCTCGGTCCTGAAGTATTCATGGCTTTCCACGCTGAGCTTCGGCCTTCGTCCAGCTACGGTGTAGTAACAGTCCTTTACCTCTCATCTGAGGGTAGCAAAGTGCCCTGCAAACAATTAAGTCTCACAATCCCCAGTGAGCTGGGAAAGAATTATCTCCTCATTTTTACCTGTCTGGAAAATGACACAGAAATTAATTGACTTCTTCAAGGTCACTCAAAGAGTCAGTGGGAGATTTGAAAATGGGACCCAGGAGTCCTGACTGCTGGTCCTGTCTAACCACTAGATACCTAACATCAGTTGCTAGAGAACCTGCTCTTAGGCTTTACAATTTTGATTAAAGATTCAAAAAATATTGGAGCTTTAAAGGAAAAAAAAAATCACTACAACTTTACGAAGCGATGCATGACTGGGCACAGCCCTTCCGGGAATACAAGCAGTATTTAAGAAGAGCTGATCTGCTGTATGCTCTGCATATGCATGAGGTCCTAGGATTGATGCCAGCTGACACGGGCGGAAGATCTGGCTCCTGCCATCGCGGGCAGCTCGGGTGACTGGCAGGGCTTTGCATGTCCATGTCCAGAAGATGAGGTCCTGAACTGAAGAAGCAGCAAGCTGTGGATTTACACCTTACACTGGGCTTCTGTGTTCAAAAGCATGTTATTTAGCTGCTAAATGCAAGCAACCTGGGCTTTGAAAATTACAGATGGAGTTGAGTGGATGCACCTCCTGCTCTGCGTGAAGAGGCAGAGCAGTAAGTTGTCTCTTTGCTAAAAATCATCCTGTCTAGGGCAGAAAGCATCTTCCACCGGGCTCCTCATCCCTTTCCCTGGGCTCCCGCCCCACGGCCCTGCACTCCCGCAAAGCTTAATGACCCATTTCTGATGCCACCTCATTTCTTCTCCCACCAGTGCTCAGGGACATCCTCCCAGCACACCCACTGCTCTCTCCCTGGTGCAGCCCAAGCCCCACAAGTGCCCCATAGCAAGGTGAGTAAGGGGAGCGCAACTTGCCCCTTCATTTGCTCATGTCTGCTCTTACCTCTCTGGGATCACCACTTCCAAGCCCTCCATCTCCATCAGCAAGACCTGTCCCAGCCATGTGGCTCCAGCAGCCTGACTCTCTGTTACCCTCTAGTGCTGGACCAGGCGGGCAACAGGCACCTCCCTGGAGAAAGCGGGCGCTGCAGGCAGCTCTAAGTTGTCCTCTCCACTCCCAGCCACCCCAAATTCAAGTCCTGGCCCCAGCAACTCATCATAGGGTGCTTAATTTCAGACCCTGGATGGTTTGCTGAGCCACTTGATCTGCCTCTCACACCACGGCAGATTTGTCTCCTGGCTGTTGGTAGTGTGGACAAGCCTTTTGGTTCACTCGATTATGCGCCTGCTGCGGGTTTTGTTTCTTCCTTCCTTCCTTTTTATTTAAGGCTCTTCCTGTCATCTCGAGTTTTGTTCTCCAGACCTTGTTTGCTGTGGTTTTAGTGGAGGGACCAGTAGCCAGTTTGCCCACGGAGAGGTTGACAGTGAAACGCCTGCCAGGAACAATTAGGGAAAACTCATTCTGTTGGAAACTCCTATTTTTATAGGGAAAGCACTGCTGGCAAGAGGGGCTAGAGTCTGCTTCCAGTCTGCACCAGTAAGGGCTTGGGCACAGGAAGATGGGGGAAATGCTGAAGCCCTCTTCTGCTTTCCCCACAGTCTCTGAGGATATTGCCATTGGCTTCCAAACAGCCAGGATTTTCCCTCTCTGCTGGGAAAGGAGAGGTTGAACATCGTAAGAGCAGCCTTTATGAAGACAGCTCGTGGGGCTGGGAGCAGAGTGCAGGGATCTGGCCAGGGTGGAGTCAGGATGTTGAAAGGGGGGTGGCTTTCCTGGGGAGCCTGGAGAAAGAGGAATCCCTCGCAGCAGCTGAGCTCTAGCCCTCCTTCCCTCCCTGCTTCCAGGAGAAGAGGTTTAGCATTATTCCCTAGTAGGGTTTGTCAATGTTGGGCACCCAAACTAGATGCCTTCTCACCCTAGCATGGCCACAGCCCTGAATGCAAATGATTCAACACTGGAAACGCTAGTAAAGCTACTTTCTTTTTCATGTTTTTCCATTTCTTTTCTTTCTTAATGAGTGCCGCCAATTCTTTATTTCACACATGCCAACACGGATTATAACTTGCTCATCTGAAAAGAGTCTAATAGTCACATTGGCTATGGACGCTAAGCTGTGTAATCAAGAGCTTGCTTTGGCCCCCTTACACATTCTGACTTGTTTTTCTGATAAGCTTAACTGGTTTATGGACATGCAGCTTGTGGTTTTCTGTCCTAGTGCATCTTGTTTCACTGTATTTAAACTTCACTGAGTGTTCCCATTGATAGAATAAGCATCAGTATTCATATAAATCATTTACACTTGGAAATCCTGTGATAAAGCACGGTAAAAGTGTCTTGCCTACACCAATGAACTGAGCAAAGCAAACATCCTGTAAAATACGTAAGGAACATTTAGAAACTTTATGGCCAGAAACACCATTTGATCTTTGAGTCTGAGCACTTGTATACACATGCCATAAAAATTCACCCACGTATTTCTGCATTGTGTCCAGCAATGCATTCTTGAGTAATGCGTCTGTTCCTGGAAAACGTACAGGGCACTGTTCAGTTGCCTAAATGGAGGTATATGGCGGGGCTTGAGATGCTATGGGAATCTGAGGCATCCACACAGGTCTGGTAGGAACTGATGCAGGCCTACAGGCTCCCTCCCTCTTGGAGCAGCTGCTGGAAGTTGGGAAAGACACCCACAAGACCCTCAAGAGGTGTGAGATAGATATCTATATGTTGTCAATAGACTTGAGCTCCCTGCTTGATAGGAAGGGAAGGGTTCAGCTCGCAGACGGAGACAGCTAAATTCAAGTGTCTGCAGAGTGGTGTCCACATGAGCATTAAGTGTCTGAGTTACAGTCAGTGGAGATCTTGTCCATCCAGTCAGTGAACCCCAGGGAGTGATTCATTTGGTCAGATGAACAACTCTGTTGACTGTGTTAGGAGGGACTTAGTTTTCTAAGCATTGGCACCTTTTGCTATGTGAGATGCTCCAGATTATCCCAGACAGCTGAAACCCAGGATACCTATGGCATCTGCTGTTGAGACATGACAAAGGACTTAAAGGAGACCGAGGCCTGGATGACCAGAGGTGCAGGACTCCATAGGTCTTTTATCATATCTGCCAGCAGATATATATACAGCTGCCTAACATATCAAAAGAGTGCTAGACATGTCTGTCTGGAAACTGAGCTGAGCAGCAAAACTGGAATTCTTCTTTCCTAACTGGACATTCATAATATAGATAGTTATATCTAATGTGGCCACTCCTGGCTCCCTTTACCAGAGGTCGTAGGAAATGTGGACTCCAAGGGCATGATTCATCTGCCCGATTTTAGATGTCTTCTCTAGGATGGCAAGAATAACCCTCTGGTTCTCCTGACCACATAGACTAGATCGCTACAGGGTCTAAAAGGTGCATAGCAAGATAGGAGTCAGCGTTGGCTTTTCCCTGTAGGTACAGCCATTTAATCAGAAGAATTGCGTCTTGAGGAGATAGGCAGTCCACCAACTCCTTTGATAGGTATTCCCTGTGACTGGTAATTGTCTCATCTGAATTTGCCTGATTTGAACTTGGCTTCAGTTTATGACCTGCTTCTTTTCAGTAGACTGAAGGATCTTTTAGCACTGCAGTGAGTCATATATTCTGATCATGCCATTGATAAAATGGCCTTGCAAGGCCTTGCAAGACTGCTTAAAATTCTTAAGAACTGAGGTAACACATTGTTGAACACATTGTTTCCGTCAATGAGGACAAATCGAGCAAATTATTAAGTAATTCTGTGTTATGAGATAACTGACTTAATAACATCATTGCGGTACAGCCGTCTACGACAAATCAAAGCAAAGCTATGTGCAAGCCACATATGGATGGGAGAGTTTAACTGTATATCAAAGTGTGTATGTCCAGAGAGAGTTAGAAAGACCAGAAGACTGGAGAGACAATATCCAATGGATGTAGTCACAGGAGTGCTGTTAGCATTTGCTGAGAAAATGGAGAGGAGGAGAGCGATAATACATTTTTCATGCCTTGAGTTATCTGGAAAATGGATTGGAGCTGTGAACTCAGAAAAAGCTTTCAGTTCTTTTCCACCATTTCTAGAGAAAAAAAAGGACTTTCTCAGTGAACAGGACTGCACTGCAGAGATGTTGATCCTACAGTCATTTCTCCTGGTGGAAGCAACTCTGAATTTTGACAACTCTTCAGCATAACCCAGAACAGGTGCCTGCCTTGAAGCATTTTGCCTACTTTCCTCAGAATACCTTCTTTAATCCCAGATTCTGGAACAGGATGTTGGGTCTTCTCTGTCTCCCCCTTTGAAACTGCACAACAGCTTAGAAGAAACAATGGGAAAAGTTCAGAGAAGGGAAGGCTGAATGTAATTGCGTGGCTAGCAGGTGGTCTCATCTCCTTCAGAACAGGTCCCGACACCGTAACTAACTTCATTGGTCATGATCTTGGCCTCATATCACATGGGAGAGATGCTAAGAAGATAGGCATGTAGGATACCTGAAGTCAGTAGGATTTGAGGCTGAGTGAGAGAGAAGTCCCTTGATGCTGGGTATTGCACATCAAGCAAGAAAAAAACATGAACGACAACCCAAAAAAGCATTGTAAGGCACCCCTACTCACTTGTCACCTAGTGCCTCTGATCCCACGTGGAGCCTCTGTGCATGGCTACCATTTCTTTCGTCACTCTCACTGCAGGTAGTGTAAAAGAGGAGGTGGACACCACTCCAGATGATGTGAACAAGGTGAGAAGATCTGTGCTATGACCTCTTGTTATGACTGCGTGCACTGGAGAGGCACATGGATCACTGTGCCTCTGTTTCTCCATCTGCACGGTGGAACTGGTAGGACAACTCTACTGAGTATCTCCTGAGCTGTGTATCTCTAGCTGGTCTAACTCAGACCCTCTGATGGTGTAAATCAATTCCCATGGTGCTTACTGACAGGGATTCTGGCCTGGAGCTTGCAAAGCAGCCAGAGCTTCACATGTAACATCCCATCCCTGAGGCAAAACCCACTGCCAAATCTGGGAGCAGGAGAGGGATTTCCTTGCTATAAACATCACAATGTTACCCTGGGGAGTGAAAAAGAAAAGACCACATGCCGTTCTCTTTCCAGGCAGAGTTTAGTTGAATTTTAAATAGTCTCACTCAAACCTCCCCCCATGACAGCAAATGTCACTTGTAAAGTATGTAATTTGTGCTTGCAGGCTTGTGTCACCCAGGTCACATGCAGATGTGTACTCCCTGCTGTTTCCTTCTCTGCTTTGAAAGTATGCGGTTTCAGCATCGCCTGGCATCCCAATGAGGTCCCCGCAGAGCTGGGGCCTCGCCATAGCATGCGTGGGCTGGTGGGCCTTGGGGAGGTACGAATGTCCTGCTGCCGTGGTGGCCACCTCTGTGCATGGCTTCCTGCGTACGGCTCAAGGCTTTGCCCTCACCAGGTGTCTGCATCATCTGAATCACCAGTTGTTAGAGGCTGTGAGCCCACACGGTCTTCTGGGGGAGAGATTTCTTGCTTCTTCTTGGGCAGATATTCCTGCTCTTGGCCTTGGACTCGTATTCTTCCTGGCTGATAGACCGCTTCTCGCTGTGTGTGCGACATGGATGGTGCTCACAACACCCTGCTTTCCCAGCCTGACCTTGCAGCAGTCTCTTTTACTCTGACTAGAAAGCTGACACTGCTGGTCACTCTGCATCTTACAGACCCAACCCATGCTGGAAGGGCTCTGCGAGACTCTTGGGAAGCCCTTGGCACATCCGTGTTGTGACCTATTATGGGAGACCCTTTGCAGGTCTTCAAGGCTATGTTGGCCACACAATGATGGTATCAGGGTGGGTGGCTACGATGCTCACTGTGCTGCACAGTCCTGTGCCATGGCTGATTCATCTCAGCATTAGGCAAGTGCTTCATTTGTTGGAATTATTTATGTTTAAATGAAAAAAAAACCCTGATTATACCAGACCTCAACTATTTTGTCTTTTCTTATAGTGAAACCTTGGCAGGGTTGAATGACTTCACAGCGCCATCCAACCAAACAAGTGCTAAACATTTTGGGAAGTGAAACTTGAGCTTCTCCAACATGCCAGCCCAGCAGATGCCTTCTGAAGCTTGTTTGTAAACTAAGCGGGTGCATGGCTTTCCTGGAGGTCAGGGAGACATGTCCGTGAAAGTGCTCTGATGAATGAGAGTCATGAACCACCAGTGGCTCTCAGCCCTGGTTGTTCCTATGAGGCAATTCAGTTGCTTACCGTATTTCAAAGACAGCAGTGGATGAAAGGCACTGTAGTAGTCTCTAGACACACCTGCCAGGGTTAAGGCCCCATTTACCAATCAAGAATAATGACATTTTACATCTTTTAGAAAGCACTTCAAGAGCTGCTTGTGTTAAGTGTCTCAGAGAAGCCAAATATTGCTATTATTTATTCCAATGTTAGAAATGTGTCCACACCTAGTAGTAGATGGATGCCACCATGGAGACCTTGCAATCCCATCAGCCAAATGATGGCAGAAAGGGAGTATCCATGCCTCCCTAGACATACAGTGTGCCTTTGAGGGAGATTAAGTGACTCACTCAAGGCTGTGCAGCAGTATGTAGAAGAGGTAGGACTGATTTCAGTGCCACATTGTTTGAGGCTGTGCATTCAGGAAAGATCAGGTTAGCAGAGCAAAGCAGTCCTTACAGAGAAGGGGTCCTGGTCCCTCCTGGTCTGCGTGCAGAGCTATGGTCAAAATAAATGTTTTTTTTGGGTCAGACCCTCACAAATATTTTTTTTGTCTGAAAACTGGGTTCTTCTATACCCTCGTCTTTGAGGTGAAATGTATGCTTTAAACTTCTGTTGGAAAAGGAAGAAAACATTTCATTTTGAAAGCCTGAAACCAGATGAGGGACATTGGACTTGCCCAGCCAGATAGTGTGTGAACAGAACAAGAACCAGGTCCCATCAGATCTAACGCCTGTCCTTATTTAGGCACGCTTTAATCTGTGGTGATTAAGTAAATTAGAGTTCAGTGGGAACAGGGAAGGCGCTTAGCACCTTGGTGAGTCATCTCCTTGGTGGCTGCACTGTCAGTACCAGCCTGAGGACGGGAGGAGCGGATGCTCCTGTGTGCAGTCCTCAGAGGCAGCATCGAGGCGAGCTGATGGAGCAGTCTAGAAAAGCTTGTCTTGCTGAGGGTTTGGTCAGAGATCAAGAGAGGACCTCAATTTTCAGACACGTCAGTGTCATGCGTTCTATGAAGGGCAATGAAAATAAGTCTCGTGTCCCGGGGCTATGCTCTGTGGTCCCATCACTGAGCTCAGGTTCACCGAACCTTGCAGATTCCCTGATGGGTCTGCTCCTGCTCCCAGTGAAGACTTTTGATACCAGCTCAACTGAGAACAGACCTAGAAGAGAAACCAAGGTGGATTTTTTTGGAGGAGGAAGTATTTTTCCTAGAGACTTTTTTTCTAATAAATTTGCATTTTGTTGTGACATTGCTGAGGCTCTTCTTTAAAAACAGACCTATCATCTAAGCAGGGATCCTCTTTGCAATGCTTTTTTCCTATTCTTCTTTACCCCACTTTGTGGCACAGAACTGCTCTTCAATGGGTGCCATTAATAAATAAAGGCTTTCTTTGTCCCCTCCTTCTTCAAGCCAACCCAAGGGAATGAGATGATAGCACTTTAACAAGTCATTATTAAAGTGATGGTAAATATAAACCCTTGATGGAGAGCTGTGGTGTAGGAACAGATTGCCCAATTTTCTTAGAGCAATGGAGATGTACGTGTCATTAATAAAACATCTTGTTATATGGTTTTTAATTATTTTTCTTATCTCAGTTAAGTTCGTTACCTCTGCTTACATGAAAAAGCAGATAAGTTGATGAAGGTTATGTGTAATGAGTGTTGTTGGAGCCGTCATCTGCCAGAGTATCTTGGTAATTAATGTTTTGTTTAAATTCCGGTACATAATTGTCTTTGCATTCTCGACTCTGACTGTTGCTTAGATCCTAATGGGACATTTGTAGAGAAAACAGGAGGGCAGTGGGAGTTTAATTCATCACAAATGCTCATCAGCCAGGTGTGCTTCAGTGGTGTCACATCCCAATGGTGCCACTTTGAGAATGGCTGTCATCGTACAAGAAAACAGCATCTCTTTGCTGGGCATCTGGGCTAGGATTTTTTAGCAACCCACAGTGCCTAACACTGACACGTGGATTTATGAATAGGACCATGCATCTTAACAGCTAAGATCAGTGGGATTTTTTTCTGTTGGCTCCTCTGAGCTCTGAGCACCATCTTGTGTGATGGCACAAGGTGTCTGAACAGGAAGGACCAGGACATCTGATACTACTAACTCTTTTCTGGACCAACTGGCATCTTACACTTTCAGCTCTCAGTCCAGCTATATTTGGGCCCCAACTCTTTGGGCTTTTTCCCTAATACAGAGTGGCATGAGAAGTTCTTTCTCCCTGTCCTTGCTGCAGCCCTGCAGCTTATTTGTGCTGCTGTCTCACCTGATTTTATTGTGCAACCTGAAATACCTGGTCCTTGTGTTCCCCACCCCCAAACTCAGCGCTGCTTCTGATGTTAGGTGAAGTAAATAAGTGCAGACATAAAAAAGAGCTTGTGAGCCTTGTAAATACGGAAGAAATTTTGAAAACATGATCCAGGCGCAGCTCTGAAATTCTCAGAAAACATAAAAAAGAAGCATCCTGTTAAAAAAAAAATAAAATTGTGACATATATCTCAGTAGGTGCAAATCCAGAGGGGATGAAGGGACCAAGGGGTCTGCTCACACTGCTGTGAAGCCAGTGGGTCGTGGCTTTATCTTCATCGGGACTATCGCTTTGCAACCAGTAAAGCATTTAGTAAAATTGCAATTTGACAAATCCTGAAGTGCAAAGCTAATTTCGGTCAATGACATCCCTCTAAGATTGGTAGATAGTGCACATCCTCACTGAAGAGGTTAACACTGTCAGAGCCCGTCAGTGGGACGAGGAATAAAAACATTGCTGAAAACATCACCCCCTCCATGCCTTGAGAGTAAACAGTGGGAAATTCCTCCTTGGAGGGTGTCTGTCTGTGCCACAGAAGGCAATGACTAGAGCTGGGATCTCAAACAGTAAATAGAGGTTTTTATACCTCAGTGATTTTATGACCCATATAGCTTTCATGGTTCTCTGCTCTAATCAGATCTCAAGCCTCGGGAAGGAATCTGTCCTCCACGCACCACAGATGCCCACAGGTGACCAATGACAAGGTGCATCATGTAAAACTCCCCTCTGAAACATCCACTATCAATGCCTGCTGGTACCATTTTTCAGCCAAAATGCTGAGTAGCTGCTGATTACAAGATGTCAAGCGAGCAGCTCATAATCATATCGTTGAGTATTTTCGGGAAGCCCCCTGTTGCTGTGGTGACAGCCTTAGTAGGAGAGACCGTGCAATGTTGGGTGCCTTTGGGCACTTTAATTTGTGGAAACGTGCTGTGTTTCCAGCTCCCCTGGCATCAGCTGGAAGGGCTGCTGCCTTCCAGCTGCGGCACTGAGCCAGCGGAGCTGCACAAAACGACGGGGAGAAGGGAGAGAGCAGTCCCCTGGGCTTGGCTGACCAATGTTGACCATGGGTGAACGTCTCACCTGTCAGGGTTTGCAAAATATCTGACTTGTCTGAGTTGCTTTAACCAACTTCTTGTGGATGTTTTCAGGGAAATTGGACCTCCAGACATGTCGAGATGGTGGGAACCCAGAGGGGTTCTCTCTTCCCAAGGTCTTGTCCTTTGACAGATCACCAAGCAAGAATCCCTTTGCAAGTTACCATGGGTGGGAGTCAGCTTGCAGAATAAGGCCTAAATTTGGCTGCTTTTGTGTAGATGTCTTGATGTGAGCCAGGTGCCCAAGCCTCCACCTACATGAGGAACTCAGCTGCCTGAACCTGGTGCCTATAACTGCATCATGGGTCTTGGACCTTTGGCTTGGAGTAGAGGGTCTGGAGAGCAAAGACACTTGGTGCAAGGCAAACCTGAGCAGCATGGCTGGAACCATGCTGGTTTCTGCCAAAATGGTGAGGAACGGCAGCATCTCTCTCCTTCTCTCTCCCTTTCAAGCACCCGTGGCTTTTCTCTTGTGTTAACTGTCATCCTCCTCCTGTTTCTGCAAACGCTGTAATTCGAAAATAGAAAAAGGAGAAGAATGAAACAAAATAACTGCTTAAAAAACCCCGCAAAAAAAGGGGAACCTAAGATATAATTATGCATCTTGGATGATATTTTCCCCTGATAATACTGGAAAAATGCTAGACATATTCATGTGATGTTCTAGTGTGCAAGTATCTGTAGCACCTCTCCCTCCTGCTCGCTCTCTCCCTCCCTCTCTTGTTCTCTGTTTCAGGAACTGCCAGCATCTAATGTAGATATACCTAGAGACAGCTCAGATGTGAACCTGCAGCACTGCCATGCTCTGATTTAAGGATCAGCCCATGAGACCCACAGAACACACAGTCACAGCGCTTGACCCCAGAAAAAAACTACATTTTGAGCCATAATTTGGCTCTCCAGTTTATTTCTGGGTACCTTTGAAGGAACAGAGGAATTAACGGGGTTGGTGATGTTGGGCCACCGCTGCTCCTGTCACAGCCCCGTTTCCCCGTGGAAGCGGACAAGGGCTTGGAGCTCGCCGAGCAAGGCAGGAGCGGTTCCCCCGTGGGCTGGTGGCTGGATGCAGGCGGTGGCAGGAATGCACCAACCCGGGGGTTGAATTCGGGGGACAGGGCATCATGGTTTAATTAAGGTCTAAGCGAATACAAGCACTAGAGGCTTTTGCAGCTCAGTGGCACGTGAGCCAACAAATAATCCCCCCCTGGCTACCTTCACTCCTGCTCTCGTTCCCTGCTCCGTCAAGCCCTGCTGCTAATTGCGCTGTCAGAGCTCGGCAGGAAATTCCTGCTGCCTTCGTACGGAGGCTTCTCCTGACACACTCCTGGGCTTAGAGGATCCTGGGCTTAATGTATCCACTCTTTCCAGGCTCAGGTCTGAAAGGACCTGCGCTTTCCCTCTCCCCTCTCCCCTGAGGTTTGCAGTAGCTGAAATCCCAACCCTGCAGCAGATCACTGTGTTTTCCACTAATTTAACATGAAACTTCAGGTACTTAAACATTTCTGCAGTCTTTGAGCACAAAAGTGGCCTTTTTTCTCCTTTGCCTCCATCCCTTCTGTTATTCAAACACCGTTCCAAAAAATTTGAGGAATGATCCATGTTGCTTGTTTCTTTCTGGCACATTTCATGTTTTTAAGAGCAGTTTTTTCCACTGTTTTACAGGAAGGCTCACTGCTGGGCACGGTCCTTAGCAGGCTCTTGAAAACCCAAGCTGGGTTTAACGCTGGTGAGAAAACCTGAAAGCAACTCTGTATCCCAAAGCCCAGAGCCTGTGGGATGTTTGCTCATCTCAGCGTTCGGGGACCCGATCACGGCTCTGATGATGCCCAGTGGAGCAAAGCGGGCTCCAGTCCTGCGCACAGGGTAGGTGGTGATCCCATAAGCACGTAGCATGTGTGTTTGAAGCTTTATTCTGTTAAAAGCTGAAGGCTCGCATCTCTCAGGGCACTTCTTAGATGGTATTTTCTTTTGGATAACTCACCAGAAAAAGAGATGGAGAAAGAGCAGGCCCTTCACTAAACAGGTCCTAGTTCAGTGAAAAGTTAGAGCTCAAAAAAGATGGAGACACCAATAAAAAATCAGAAAGTGAATGTTTCACTTCTAAAAAAAATTTTTTTGACCTGTTGTTTTGAAAAGGCGCTTAAAATCAACCAAGGATTCTTCTTTCCAGCTGCGAAGGTATCGTCCTAAATTCAGCCTCCCATGAAAATTCAAGCTGCCTTGTCTTCATCGGGGTTTTAAATTGAATTAGTTAACTGAATTAGGAATGCTTTTTGCTTTTCTATGTTTGGTAGTGACTGATAAGCCTGCAGCCATGGAGGAGCATGGGTTTGATTCAAGCTGCTGCCTGGACCTGCGTGTGGAATCGGTTAACCGTGTGCAGGAGAGCTTTCCTGAGCCAGACCCATATTTCCTGCATAAATGATACTTGTGACAAATACCTGGTGTCATTGATATTCCATTAGTTTCCTTCACTGAAAGATCAGACAGCTTTAAAAAGCCAATAAATTCTCACAGATTGTCTCTGAAAGGGAGAAAAAAGATTCCTTGGCAGGCCACACACCATTAAGCCCAAGAAGCGGGCAGTGTTTTATGGTTAGCAGAGCTGAGGTCACTACTTTTGGACAGGTGCAATTAAGATTCACTGAAGCTACCAAAAACCACTGCTTCTGCAGGTGCTGGGGCAAAGACACCTTGTTCGGGCAGCAGCAGCCTCGGCTCAGGGGAGTGACTTTCTGCACCACTGCAATGCCAGGCTACGCTGTATCTAGAGGTACAAACTCGCATGGATCCCACTTAAAAAAAAGGGTTTATGAAGATCCAGGGGAATGTCTTGGAAGCCAGAGCATCTGCTTGCTTTGTAGACTAAAGGCCGTCTGTATTAACCCATCTTTAAAAGGGGCTTTGGAGTGTTGTTGAGTGTCTGCAGCTGACAACGTGCCCACGTTGTGGTAACCACAAGAAAGTGCCTCAAGCCACGTGGCTTGCTTTTTTTGTATGCAGGCGATCAGTATTTGTGGTATGAAATTACAGCAGCTTCCTCATTTCCCGTCGTGCTCAGGAAATCTGGATGCTGTCAGTTTTTGGGTGCCATTTCCTGAGTTTGGGTGTCCTTACATCCACCTATCTGTTGAAGTGATTTCCCCAGAGCTTGCTCTAGCTGTAATCCTTCAGCAAGTCCTTTGTTCCCCCCGTTCTGCGTATGGCTGAAAAATTCCTATTCATGCCCAGGTACATCTTTCAGCCATTTGCACCCAGATTTTGAATTTCAAGAAGCCACAGGTTTTTGGGTTTGGTTTTTTTTTGTGTTAGTTTTGTTGGTTTTTTTTTTTTAATATCATTCGGTACAGGTAAAACAGAACTTCATAGCTAAATACAAGACCAAATGAATATGCAGATTTTTTTTTTCTGAAGGTCTCGAGCACAAATGCTTGCTTTGATGAATGACTCACTCCCTTTGTTACTGCAGCATTGTTGAAGCTCTGGTGTTTTCAGGCTACGAGCAAGGCAAGGTTGGGAGGAGGAGTTATTGTCTTTTATGAGACTAGATGATACAGTTGGAAAAAATCAGGCAAGATTTCAGGCACACGATCCTTTTCTTCAAGTTTGGAGCTGCTTTTGCTGTCTTCGAGCTGACTACATGTTAAAAACAGCCATTGTCACTATTTGAGTTTAGTCAAAGTCAGTGCAGTTGTCCTCAGCCTTTTGTTATGACCTGGAAAAAGAGCCCTGGAGCTCTATGCCAGCGTCACCCTAAATTCAAGCTCATGCCAAAACCCCGTATCATTTCATTCATTAAATGGTAGCAGCCCCTTTGAACATACTTGCCCGCAGGTCTGTTTAGTTTCCAGTTGCTCTTTTATACCTGATACATAGAAGCAATTAAAACCTGGAGGTAATTAATGGCATTTTTGCCTTCTTCCTCCCAACATTTGGATGAAATCTCAACATTCAGGTAATTCCAGTCCCATGCAACAATTGCACAGGAGGAAAAGGAGAGATGGAGAAGACACTGTGCATAATTTAAAACTTCTGTCCAAAATAGCTGGGGGAAAAAACCCAACCCACCCCCAAACTGACAAACCTCTGAATAAACCGGGGGGGGAGGCTCTGTTTCAGAGCAGACCCTGAGGCCGGGGACCTTTTCTGTTTGCTGCAGCCCCGACACAGGCAGGAGCTGGGGGAGGGACGGCACAGCGAGGGGGGACCCCCAGCTCGGGGCGGCTGGGGGACATGCTGTGCCCGGGCCGGCTGGCAGCCGACCGGTTTGCACATCCCTGGCTGTGAGGAGGAAAACTTCCAGCCCCCGTCGTGATATCCCCACTAGCGCCAGGCCGTGGGTGATGCCACCTCCAGGCAAGGTGCTGCCCAGGGGTGCTGGGGGGAGATAACCGAGGGTACCCCCGAGTCTGTAAGGGCTTGCACGGGCACTGGTGTTTATCAGGCGAGATTGCTGCTCTCAGCCCAGGCAAGTGCCGCCCGCTCTCCAGCCTCTTTATTTCAGCCTGGCTGGGTGCGGGAAATCCTTCCTCCTCCATCTCCCACTGCGTCTGACTCAGAAAATGTTTGAAAATCCCAGGTTTCTGCCGTCTCCTGCCTCTCCCCCTCTGGGTAACGGGAGGCTGAAGGAGAAGCAAACAATGGCGTCCTTATGCTCGGGAGAGCTGGCGGGTCGCGGAGCAGCGGCTCCTCCTCTCCTCCTGCTGCCCTCCCCGGGGATCCAGCCTCCCCATTGTCTGCAGCAGCTCCAGGCATGTGAAAGGCTTCCTTGGCGTGGCTTTCACGTCCAGGCAGGGGCTGGGGCAGATAGGGAGGCTGTTGATATTCATGATCTGAATTGCAGCACGCCATCGCGTCCTTTGGTGTGCCTGCGGCCCGCTGCGTGCGCTGCAGCGCATTTGCCGAGGAGGTGTAAAGCCGGGGGGAAAGGCACAGCGAGCGTCTCGTTGCCCTGTTCACCTGCATCGATGTGCTCTCTCCTGTCTGAAAATTATCTTGCAAGTGTGGAGCCAGGGTTTCCCTTCCTGATGTTTGTGTTCCAGCAAGCACCGCGGGGCCCCGCTCCGTGCTCGGGGAGCACCATTTCAGCTGAAACAGTGCCGTTCTACAGCTGCGAATCCGAGGCAGAGAGGACGGCAGTGATTTGTCCCCAACGTCCGCTGGCAAAGCAGGGACCACCTCTGGATAGCTCAAGCCTGGATCTGCCGCCCTGGTTGCAGTGCCCGGCCCTGTGCAACCACCCGTCAAGGGGCAGGAAGGGAGGGGAGGTGGGCTGCGGTGGCAGAGCTGGGCCATCTGCTAAACATCAGCCTGAGGAGAGCAGCCAAGGTCTTCTCCTGCTGGAGCTGGTCACAGCGGTCAACGGTTGCAGGAGCGGTGACCTCCGGTAGTGAGGGAATAAACACCGCGCCTCGATGGATGAGATTTGATTTAAATAAAGAGAAGGGCAGCTGAGGCTCTGCACAGGGCAGAGCAAATGTGGGACTCCTTTTACCGGCCTCTCAGGACTCCTGTCTGCAAGCTTTTTGTATTTCGTATTCTATGATTTTTAAGTGATGGCTTGGATGCGTGCAGAACCGCATCAATGCTCCTGCCACAGCACTGGGGTGTTATAAGGACACTGGAAAAAAATCAGTCTCTAGGTAGCGTCACTGGGCACGTTCGGGTTGGCACCTGGGTGAGATGAGGAGAAGCATTTCCAAGAGACCTGTCAGGGAGGTTTCTGAAAGTGTTATCAAGCCCCTGACCTTGTCAGTTGAGCTTCCGAACCCTGTGATGACCAACAAACCTCCATCCCCGCGTGGTGTCCTCACCTTCTTTATATAAACTCAAGCCCCAGGCAAGGGCAGTTGGCCAAACAAATGTACACAAATTCCTTCCTTCCCTCCTTCCACCCTCTGCTCTGCTCAATGCGTGGGCCCGACATGGGGCCTTGGAGAGAAAGGTCAGGACCATTTGGTGTCCTCTTACTTTGGCTAGTGAAAGGGTGTCTCTGGCTGTGCAGCCTTCTAAAAATAACCCATGCGTGCAGAGCAGCTTAGCTCTCTGCCACGTACGGGAATAAAAGGCTGGGAAAGGTCTCCAGCAAGGGAGATGTCCAAAAGAGGTGCCACGCGGTGCGCTGCTTCTCCAGCAGAACCGCACATATGTTTCCTCCTCTTGTGAGCATCCCTCGTGCTGAGAGGGGCTGGGAGAGAGGGGGAGACCTCGGAAAGCCTCTCTTGGCCACCTGCACAGGTCTCGCGTGGGAATGCAGACCCCCTGGAGGGGCCGGTGGCCGGGCGAGGGGACCCCCGCTGTAAGCCCCCCCCGAGCGGGCTGGCCGCAGGGGCGGGGGGCGGCTGGCGTGCGGGTTGCGAGCAGGCAGCGTGCCACCCCCCAGACGGCTGCGGCATGGATATGCAGCAGGCGGAGTGCTGGCGCGCGGCGCGGGGCTTTGGGTGGCCGTGGCTGGGGGAGGACCGTGCCTCCTGTGAGAGGACCGTGGGCTGCTCAGAGCGATGGCAGCTCCCACGCCGCGGAGCTGCTGGGTCAGGAGCACTGCTTGGGGCGGGGAGTGAAGATGTGGGAGAAAATCCTGCGGGACCAGGTCTACCTGATAGAGGGGCCCCTCGGAGAAGGCACCGAGGGAGATTTTAGGGCTCCATTTAACTCCTTCAGGACCCCGAGGGGTCCAGCAGCACAGAGCGGGTGGCAGAGGTAGCCTTAGCATTGACATTTTGGGCTTTCGTGGGCACATCCCACTGTCAGAGCTGGCCAGTATATACCAGTCCTCTTAAGTCTTTACTCTCATCTCTGTTTTTCCTTTGGCTTACCAAGCAAATACGCACTTCTCCTGTGATTTTGAATGCTGAATCCAGATTGATATATGAAAAGTGTTTTTTGCTTGACTTTTCCTAGGCCAACCTGTGTTAACCAATTAATTCCTCATCTAAGCATGCCCATGAAGTGTGACAAAGTCAGCAAGAGACAGCAGAAAAAATGTTCCAGGAAAACCTGGAGTTACTGTGGATTTCAAAATCAGAAGAGTGTTTCTATCGGGCTTATGGAGAGCTTGGAAGATTTGATCCTGAATGCTGCATGCAGGTCCCCTGGGTTCAAGGAAAGAGATTTCAACCCAAAGGAGCATGCAGAAAGAGGAAGGTCAGAGGAATGGAGAGTCATCCCTAGGAGAGAAAACTAAATCCTCCTGGTGTTTTAGATGGATTTCAGTCATTATACGAGCAGTATTATATTTTATGGCTGCCTAAAACAGCTGACTGTGGGATTTGAGAAATCACTGGCCATATATTCTGCTCTGTAATCAGGAATTAATCTGGCCGATTGCCTATAGCTCTGTGATTGCATCTCCCCAAGAAGACAGCAGGGCCGTACAGTATTTCTTGACTGAGGTCTGGGCAGGGCAAATACTGGGAGCAGTCATCAATCTCTGACAAGGCAGAGCAAGTGATGGTGACGATAAATAAAGTGGAGGTCAATCTGATTTCCTTTAATGGGCCATTTGTGAGAGGAGGGGGTATGTGTGTGTGAAGCAACTGACACTGTCCAGGCAACCACTGCATTAACCATCCTCTCCTCTTTCAGTGGTTAAGAGTGTAAAGCATGTCCAGGATCCTTCCACACCCAACAGGGATTTTACATCCCCAACGCAAGTCAGGCAGCGCGCAGGAGCTGTGGGATGTTGGAAACACGGGGCAGACCTTTGTGCGTGTCCCTCTGCACGGTGATGGCTCTCTGGACGTGTGCACACCAAAGCCTGGGGAAAACTTCTTTATGGGAGAGGAAACTAACAGCTCCCTGCTCAGTTACTCCAACAAAAAGCCCTGGGCAACTGCTGTGCTATAGATCAAAGCTATCTGAAAGCACAGCAGAAGAGGCAGCTCCGGTGCTTACAGTGGAGGACAATTCATCCAGCCTGGCTGAGCTGAAAAATAATAAAAAAACCAAGTCTTGGTGGTAACCTGGGAAGGTTGTTGTTTCCCCAGAAAAAAAAAAATTCCCCTAAAAACCTTCTTGTCCTACTGTTTCCCACATGAATCACAGGGAAAGGCACCGTGCTGGGAGTCGAGATTAACAGCACTAGTCCCAGCTCTGTGTTTGTTCCACTTGTGGTCTGCCTTTCACTGTCTCCTGTCTGTAAAATGAGGGTAATCATACTTACAAAACATTGCAAAGTTCTTCAACGAGCATTTGACAA
The DNA here is from genome assembly GCF_964289735.1 of Phaethon aethereus. Taxonomy (NCBI): domain Eukaryota; kingdom Metazoa; phylum Chordata; class Aves; order Phaethontiformes; family Phaethontidae; genus Phaethon; species Phaethon aethereus. Next base: position 166,673,376 of record NC_138582.1, read on the forward strand.
ACACCGAATGCTCTTACTAAACGTGAGTGTTGGATTTACTTGGGTGACGTCCTAACCAACATTCATCTCCCAGACCAACCCAACCTGATGTGAGCAAACATCATTCTTCAGGCTATGAAACAGTAGCCATGGTGGGCAGGAAATAATCCAGGGGACACTTCAGATTAACTGATCAGCCATCACTTAGAAAACACCTTTGGTCACAAGCAGAGAAGGATCCCAAAGGCTGAGCTGGTCCCTCTTTGCTCATTAGCCTCTACGTGCTGCTAGAAACCCGTTTCTGTCGTGCTCTGCAGAGGGGGGAAAGGCGGCCAAGGGAAGCAATACAAAATCTGCATCTGGAGGTTCATTTTGCAGGGAGCTGCAGGGACTTTCATACACGTATAGAAACTTATTAATAATAAACAGAGTCATCTGGAACATTCATACGTCCCACGTACGGGTTAGTGCTTCCAAGTCAGGGAAATTGAGCAGATGAGCAAAGAGGGACTGCAGGGGTATGCGGGAACGTCGGCGTAGGGCTGTACCCAGAGCCGTGAATCCCAGGAGGAGGGGATGGGGAACCACCCGCCCCTGCTTCAGGAGAGCCAGCCCAGAAATCAGAGCCAACAACGGCTGTTATCGCTGGCAACCGTAATGAAATTAAAGAGATGTTTCGCATAGTACTATCCATCATCAGGTGTGTCAGTTTTCAACATTTAACGGCTGGAAGTTAAAGCCTTTCTTGGGTGTATTTCCAGTCATTGGCTTTCAATTTTGGGCACAAGGAAGGGTATTATGTTAGAGGTATTGCAGGTGGGATTTCCTCCCTCCTGCCACCCATTTCCGTGGCAATGCATCAGTAATGGGACTTTATGCATAGGATCTTCCTTGTCAAAACAGAATAATTAATTCAGTTCTTTATCTATATACTTGTCCAAAATTTCTCTGGGATAATGGGACAGAAACTAAGCCACTCCTTTTCTTTGGTATGTAACAACCAGATATCACACACCACATCACATCACCACCCCTCCTTGTAGAGGTGGGGTATCCGGGGGGCAAAGCATCGTGCCGAGATCTCACCAGGAGTCTGGGGGCTGTGCTCAGCCTCTCCAGGTGTGGTCCCAGGGCTGTCCGGACTTTCCTCTGGCAGCCCAGGGTGAGGAACAGATACACGGAGCACATTTCAACTCAAGTCGATTCAAGTGGTATTGGATAAACCCCGCTGCACCCTTTGCTGTAGGTTCAGTCCGGGAGTGAAGAAATGAACAGAACCAGTCAGTGTGTGAGAGTGACAGTGTATGAAGCATGAGACCACTGAAGAAAAGAACCCCTTCACTTTCACAACCACGTAAATGTGTGTTAGGTGGAGATACAGACTCCTTTCTGGCATTTGTCAGACAACAGCAGTTTTTCAAGGCTGTTTCTGATGACATCATATGGATTTTCCTTTTATAACAGTCTCTCTCATGGAAACCCCGTTGGTCCCTGCTATTCCAGCAAAGGAGACCAATTCAGCTCATTTTCCCCCGGGAAGATCCAGCTGATTATGCAATAGCAATGTGTACCAGCACATTAATGGCACTTGGCACCTTCCCGGGCTGCACGGGAGGCAGGGGATATTGCTGTCATTATGGAATTAGTCACGCTGGAAACACCGCAGGGTTTGTTTAATCCAAGAAGAAAAGAAAAAAAATGCGGTGGGGTGGCGTGGGGAGAGGCAACGACTGCAGCTTTCTGAGCCAGACGGCGAGGGAGCCACGACAGGACCCCGGCACCTTCGCTGGCGAGTGGGTGTCCCAGGGCCTCCCCGTGCTCCAGGTGCCTGTGGGTATCAGTGGGTTTGAACTAGCTGCCGGCTGGAGTTTGGGGATTTTTCACTGTGCAGGACCCCAACAGCTGTTTGGCTGGATTTTAGCTGGTATAAATGGTCAGGTCCCTGCAGATGCCCATGGGAGGAGAGGTCTGGAGGGAAAGACCCTGCCTCCCCTTTGCTGCAGGTGCTCACTGAGGGGACATGTTTCTGGAGGACCAGAGGTCACAAGTTGGGGATGCTGTCCTGATGCTGAGAGGACAGGTCCAGACTGATGCTCCCTGCTCTGCTGCTCTCCAAACCTGCACCCAAACACTGCAGATCCCCTCTAGCTGCCCAGGCCTCTGCTGCCTTTATGGGGTCAGGTACCACTGCCAGACACTTCCTCCAGCACCGTCTCCTCTGGAACCGAAGACCCAGCCTGAGGGACCACCAGCCAAGTGATCTGGGTCTGAGACCTTGTGTTTGACCATCTCCTGGCTGAAAGATGAGCGATGTTGGCTGCAGGTGCCTCACAAGGTGTGTCCTACTCCTGTCAGCCATGCTGGAGACATCTCTGCCTCGCAGCTGAGACCCACAATCACTTGGCTGGCTCTTCAGCCCACCAGGGCTTCAGGCACCTCTATTTCACAGCTGCAGTTGTATGCAAGCCCTCCTTGGGCCCCATGCCACTGGCTGTGTGCTCAGCGCCAAGGAGCCACTGGGACTGTGCCAGCTGGAGGCCTTTTGCCTCCAGCCTCCTCCTCTTGAGCCAAGATGTAATGGTTCTGCAGCAAAGTCAGCGGCTGCTTGTCCCCCACCTGTGCCTGCTTCCGTGCTGCTTAGATTTCATGTGCCGACAATGGGCTTCAGATGCTGCCAGCCGAGCTGGCCCTCGCAGGACCCGGAGAAGATTGATCTAGACTAAATTAATGCACAGGCAGGTCCCCAGAGGTGCTACGAGCTGCTCAGCCCACAGGAAACACTGCAGCATGGTAATGCCATAGGGAGCGTGGCCAGAAGACTTGGCCCAAGGAGAAGGGATGTCTGTTCCTTCTGCAGCTGGCTGCCCACACTGTAACCCATCTCATGAGTTTTCCTGCTGTGTGCCAGGTCCTGACAAGGGACATTTTCTACCCCACCGACCTGGTTGCTTCTGGTACCACAATAAAATGGCTGCAGCAAATCCAGCTGTGGGGTGGAGCATGTCCCTCTCTCCCGTCTCCGTGGGACACGGAGGAGAGCTTCCATCAGCAGTCTTCATCTCTTCCTCGTGGTGAGGGGAAAGCAAGACACAGTGGGGACGCGTGCTCCCCCGCTGGGTACTGCTAATTAACATAAGAAATGGCACCAGAGGCTACGAGGCATTGAACTGGAGTGTAATTAGCTACATGGGATTTGCTAAGTGTCTCAGTCCAGACAACAAGCAGGAAACCTCAGGGCCAGCCTCTGTTGAAGAGCTGCCATATGAAAGCAGAACCCCTCCAAGGGATGCTCGGTGCTGCTGTCCAAGCCCACTGACAGTTTTGTGCCCGACACAAGGCTGTGTCGGGATGTACGCAGCGGCCCCGTTCCTGCTCCCTGCCCCGGGCTGCCAACGCACAGACATCTCTCTCCTCCTCTCTGCAGCTTATTTAATATTTATGCACCCAAACGCTAGGGCATATCCTAATACTTCGTGTCCTCAGAGGTTCACAGCTCTGCCGAGATATTTTTCTGCCTGGGTCTCCTTTCCCCTTGCGCCGGGCGGCTGCCGGCTTGGTCTGGCCTCCTGCATGGGGATGGCAGCGAGCTCCCCAGCTGGTGCCCGGCTGTCTCCTTGTCGCCTCCGGTTGCTTCTCCCAGGCGCAGAGGATGGGATGCCCTGGGTGGGCACTGGCGCTGGATGCCATCGTGTCACGTCCCTTTGCAGGCCACGGAGATGTAGTGAATGCCAAGAGGTAGGCATCCAAAATAGACCAGACGAATCCCACCTCCAGAAGCTCCTGATTTTGTGCACTGAGGACCCCGTGGCTCAAAAGTACGTGTCCATAGTTAGACCCAGACAGCTTGTCACACTCCTCAGGACCCGTGGGCTTTAGGGACTGTGAGCCCAAGGTGGTAAATGTCTTACACTGCTTCTGGTCTTCACGGGCACCTCCCTATGAGGGGCTGAAATTAAACGTGCCTGGTTTTATCTAGGCTTTCCCAGGAAAACAAAACCACCCATTTTCATCTCTAAAGGCTTTGGAAGCCTGGGACAAAGGGTTTTATCCTCAAGAGGCTAAATCACAGGCTGTAGGACAACCCATCTCTCTTGGATAAGCCAAGAAGGGACAAAAATAGCCTCAAGCCCACCAGAAGCCTGAACCTGCAAAAGCAAACAGGGCTTGTGATTCATGCCGTGGCCAGCCGCCCGCAAGGGTTGCACGGGACCGTGCGAGCCGCAAGCAGAGCTGTCAGGCTTCTGGCCCCGGCTGTCCTGGGCGCCTGCAGGAGGGATGGACGCTCTCCGAAACACGCCGAGACTTGGAAAGCAGCGTCACGTCACGCCTGGCAGGAGGCAACTGCTCCAAACAAACATAATGCGGCTTCTGTTCAAGGCTCCCTTTGCTATTTTCGTATGTGCAAATGGTGTAAAAGGTGCTTTTTTATTTTTTTTTTAAAAAAACACACACACAGTGAAACACAAAGCAAAGGGCACCGGAGGCACACTGGTGAGGGGGTGATGGGGAAAGGGAAAAACAAAGCAGCGATCGAAAATCTATCACCTGCTGTTAACGTTAGAGGAGTCGTTTGGTCCTGCTGCAGCTCTGCATGCTCTCCTGCTTCCAGCCTGGCAGTCCTTGTCTTTGTGCTACGAAAAAGGAGTCAAGATGACTCATAGGAGTGATGAGGTAAAGGCTCTGGTGACCCATCGAGCAACACAGTGGTCTCACGGTCGGGGTCTGGGGCTGAGATCAGCAGCAGGCAGCTCAGGGAGGAGCAGGGGTGAGTGTGACAGCCTGCGTGGCGGCTTTGGCACCGGAATAACCCTCCTTCCCAGGACTTCTCACCTGGAAGGAGCCTCTTCTGCACTGCTTTTAGGCATCTTCTTCTCCGCCTTGATGGAAGAGGAACAGACCTGTGTGGCCAGACATCATGAAAGCCCCAAATAAGAAAATAAAGAGTAATCTTTGCTCACTTAATCTTTGATAAGAGCTGGTTCTGTCAGCCCAGAGTGATTTGGTTTAGCTGCAGCGCGCGGGGGAAATTTCTGATATGCGTTTGCAGATAGAGGCTGAGCCTCTTGGGTTATGTTCTTATCTCATGAGCAATCGCTCTCATCCGTGCTGGGGTAAATGAGAAGAAGTTTGGGGTGAGAGAAGGGATTCTGGGTACAAGGGAAACCACAGGGAGGGTTCTGAATGGCAACTGCAATCCCCTGTGTTGAGATTTGCCCAGAGGGTGGGACATAAAGGCTCATCTCCTTTGAAAACAGGGTGGGAAATTCTTTAATCGTCCGTACTGTAACTTAAAAAATAAAAAATAATAAATTCCTTGGGCAGGAAAGCTTCATCTTTCCCCATTCACTGTGCTTGCAGTAAATAAAAGCTGCTCCCTGCTGCTTCTCTCGCTTCTCTGATCTTTGTTGTCTCTCGGCCCCAGTCTTATGCTAGAGGTGTGAGTTGTGTTCTGCAGCTAAAAGCAAAGAAGATGGGATGAGGCTTTCCACAGGGCAGATGCAATGTAGGAAGCCAGTACGTGTGGCTGGGGTGGGATCACAGGGGCTGGACTCACTCCACCCAGCTGGAGGCATTTTATTGAGTCCCCCGGGGCGGCTCTCATCCCCCTCTGCTTTTTCTGTCTTTGGGACAGAGAAGCAGAGGGGGATGAGAGCCTCGCCCTCCACCACTGGAGGGTGAGGTCTTACCTGGGCTCCCTGAGGTGACTGTCACCACAGATGTGGTGGATTCATAGAATAGTTTGGGTTGGAAGGGACCATTAAAGGCCATCTAGTCCAACCCCCCTGCAGTGAGCAGGGACATCTTCCACTAGAGCAGGTTGCTCAGAGCCCCGTCCAACCTGGCCTGGTATGTTTCCACAGATGGGGCATCTACCACCTCTCTGGGCAACCTGTTCCAGTGTTCCACCACCCTCACTGTGAAACATCTCTTCCTTATATCTAGTCTAAATCTAAAGATAAGACCATGCCTTGATATTTTGGTAATTAATGGCTATTTTCTGAGAGCAGAAGACATGGGCAGGTAACATGACTCCTCTGGGCCCCAAATCTTTGGCCAAGCTCTCCCTTGGCAAATCAGCTCTCCTGAATGTTAGCTGGGAAGTTGCTCTGACTCCTCGGAAAATCCCACCCACATGGCATCACTCAGGGTGTCGCTACCCATGGGGCTGATATGCTGCTGCATTGCTCCGATCTCCCTCCTTTGGGACATCCATGGTGATGCAATGATCTTACTCAAGCAGTCTCATTAAAGCTGATAGATTCGCACACCAAAGTAGGCAGGGCAGGAGAAGATTAAGATGTTTCCACTTGTGGTTATGAATGGTTTCCACTCATGGTTACTCCATGTCTGGAGGACTTTGCTGCTGGTGCCACCTCTGCTGTAGAGGTTGGATACAGAGACAACCATAAGATGCTGATGGGACTTAGGGAACATCATGCTGGACCAGCACTGGGTGGCCATTCACAAAGAGAAAGTCTGGGGTGGCTGTGACAGGTCACTTAGCTCCCTCCCACCTGCAAGGTATGTAGGTATAAAGCATAAATAACCATGCTGGGCAGTTTCTTCCAACAGCATGGGGTGAAATGGCACTGCGGCCGCACTGCCAGCTGAATTCCTCAGCTGTAAGCCTCATTTCTCCTGGCATACTGCTCTGGACAAAATGTGAGATCCCACTAATGCTGTTTCCCCAGAACTAAAGGTCTCTTGCTCATATCTGACACCATTGGAATCACATTTCTGAGGTCGGTGTCATAGGGTGAGTGGTCCAAAAAATGAAGCAGATATTTCAGCGTTCCAAAGGGAAAACCTAGCATGGGAATTAAAGATAGTTAATGAAAAGAGCCAGTTTCCCACCCTTGCAAACCAAAATACTGTGCTTATCTGCCTTCACATGCAGCTTCAAATGTGTATTCCTCAGAATGGGTCATTGGCACCTTCCAGATTTAACTTCACTGTACATTTATGAGGAAAGAAGATAAAAATTAGACACCTTCTTTGGTCTTTTGATCAAGGTGAGTTATCCTTCCAGAAGAGGTTGTTGTCCCTCAAATAAGCCATGAGCACCAGATGGAGTGGTTGGTTGCCACCAGTTGGAGGTTCCTGAGTGGTGGCAACTTGTAAGTTAGACTGAGCGAGTGCGAATCCACCTCTAGCCTTGACAAGGTCCGTGGGTGTCTCTGCTCAGCTCCTCGGTACTGGGAAGCGTGGAGCAGGGACTGGTCAACAGCTACTGCTTAATTTTGTTGAGGACGACGCTGTAACACACTGCACTGGCCTAACGAAGGGCTCAAGTTTAAATGATAATATGCAGGAGAGTCCTGAAAGGGAGTTTTTATTTTGGCTTTTAAGGGCTTTTCTCTCTGTCTTAGAAACACCTCAGCTATGCCTGGCCTGTTAACCTAAACAAGACCAGGGCCAGAGCACGGGTTCCTGTGATCGTCTCAGCATGATCCATGGCATGTGCATTGTCCCAGACCGATTAATTCTCCTGCAGACGGTACCCAGCGTCATGCCCAGCACGCAGGCAGGACACTGCAGCCCTGGTCGGGATAGCAGGAAGGTGAGGATGTGAGCTGTGCGGTGCAGAAAGCCAGCCCTGACTCACTTTATTTTTGAGTACAGATGTAGATTGCAGACTCACCTCTACGTGGGAAAATAACGCCCTCCCCAAGTGAGCCAGGGCCATCGTTCCCTTGCAGACCTGCCCGGGCTTTGAGGGTAGATGGATGTTTTGGGAGCTATGAGCCAAGGCAAAAATAAGCTAGAAAAACAGCCTGGGAGCCAAGCCCAGTGGAGTTCCTCAATGCTTCATTAGCCTCCCGAACGCCTTGTTCAGTCTGCCCAGAAACATGCAGAAAATTTCTCCTCTGGACTAAGGGCTGTCCATGAAACTCCTGGAGGGACCCGACCACCGAGGCTGGCTTTGTGTTGGGACCTGTCTCCACCACCCATGTCCTAAGTCAGTGGTGCTGAGCTCCACTCACAGGCTTCATGAGTGAGCTTTTTTTTTTGGCAGTCATAAAAACCCAAACAAGAACCGGAATAAGCGGATTAGGTCCTGGTTGGGTTGATGCAATGAGGTGGGAGTGATGGGCAGAGTGTAGCCATCTCTCTGCTGGAGCATCGCAGGTGAGGGGTGCACCCCGACATCCCCTCCCATGGCTGAGGACTGGTCTCTCAGGCTGAGAGTGAGACCCTGTACCTCATGTGTTGCTGATGGTCACCACCTGGCCCCCAAAATCTTCTGTAAGAGAGAAATTTTGGAGAGGGCAAGGGGGAAAAGTCCCCTTGTTTGTTTGTTTGTTCCTTCTATCTGTGTTTGGAGAGAAAGGATTGTTGCAATAGGACAAGGGGTAATGGTTTTAAACTAAAAGAGGGCAGATTTAGACTAGATAGAAGGAAGAACTGTTTCACAATGAGGGTGGCGAAACCTGGCCCAGGTTGCCCAGAGAGGTGGCAGATGCCTCATCCCTGGAAACATTCCAGGTCAGGTTGGATGGGGCTCTGAGCAACCTGCTCGAGTTGAAGATGTCCCTGCTCATTGCAAGGGGGTTGGACTAGATGGCCTTGAAAGGTCCCTTCCAACCCAAAGTATTCTATAGTTCTATGATTCAATGATTTATGGAAGTCAGTTCAACTCCGTGTCTTGCCTTGGCTGATATATTTCTCCCCATCCTCGCTTCAGCACCGTCAAGGAAGAGTTCAGAGGAGTGCTTGGGCCTGATGGGATGCAGGGGGGGAGGCACACTGGGGACAGGAAAGCTGTGCTTGGAGCATGCAACGCCATGTTAACGGCCGCCTCTCCTGCAGCTCTTCCCGTTGGGAGTTATCAGCACATGTAAGTCCACCTCCACCTTACAGAGAGGGAGTTGGAGGTCCAGGCACAGCTGGTGGGAGAGGCAGGGATGGGAAGCGGGTCCTCTGTGGGGTGCAGGAACCAGCTCCAGGGATGCGCTGCCCCGGTGCGCTTGCAAGTCTCGCCGACTCCGCGCAGCTGCTCCCCTCATCTGCGCGCATTCCGAGCGGCTCCGATCAGCAGCACTGCTTCCTTCAGCCTGGAAGTGCTGAGAATTATTTCTAATGAGCCTTCACCTCACTGGAGGTTTGTTCCACACTGATTGTGTGGGCAGTGCCATAGCCTCATCCCACCAGGCAGGTTTGCTTGCCCTGCACTCCCTGGCATCGCTCGGCACCTATGGGGAGTTGCAGGGGGGGAACCCAAGGGGTTTGGGGAGCAAATACACAGGTTATGGAGTGACCAACTGCTGTACCCCACTTGAGGGTGGAGGTGTACAGGACCCCTATGGGAATGCAAAGTCCTGAAATGGAGGAAGGCAGCATACCCTCCAGCCTTGCTCTAGGAGAAGGTTTGACCTTCGCAATGTTTGCACAGCATCCAGGGCCACGGCACGATGCCCACCCGTCTCGGACCTCCTCCTTCCCACCTAGCAGCAAGGTTAGTATGTTTGGGAGGTTCCTCCCTTGCCCTGTAGGCAATTCCTGCACGCTTGCCCCAAGAGCCCAGAGCATGATTCAGCTCATCCCAAAGCATGGCAGATGATTCACATCCTAAAAGTGCCCATACCTCTCCACCAGCTCCAAAGGAAGCCTGGGATGGAGAGCTGATCTGACTGTCCTTGGATGCTGGGTCAGGCCCTTTATACTTTGGAAAACTGAGTAGCATCCTGACCTTGCAGGGGTTAAAACTAACATGCTATCTTGCAGCAATAGCAGTGCAAGGTGCAGTGCTTGGGGCTGTCACTGGAAAACCACCAGTTCAGTTGAACGTGGAGCTGCTCCATGCAGTAATTGCCTCATTCATTAGTCCGTATAATCTGATGGGATATACCCTGTTGAAACCTGCTACCCAGCTTTAGTTTTTCACGTTACTCTTGCTGCAATATTTTTTTTTTTTTACCTCTGAGAAATTATTTAAACAGATGGCTGAGCTTGATATTAATATACTTATTTCAACATTTGCATAGAGCATCTGTTAGAGGAAAAAAAAGTTTTGCAAGTTTAAAAAAATAAATTTTTTTCATCTTTGACTTGAATTCCAAGAATCTGAGAAGACGACTACCTCTTCCAAGAATGTATAAAAGCTTCATTTATATACCAGTAGGATGCCACTCCGCCGAAATGTCACTCATTGGCAGATGATTTGGAAGGGGAGAGGGAAATGAATGTATGTATTACAGAACTGATCAAATCTAGACCAAAAAAAGGGGAAACTTTTAAAAGCAAGCCCCAACCTAGTCTTTCTGCCATTATTTGGGTCTGTTGAATAATTTAGGGACAAATTCCTTCATTTTCCTCCTTAAATAGTTTCTCATTTATTTAGCTGTTCTGCCTACATTGCTGATCTGGCATGTGGTGGTCAGCTCCTGGCCACATCCTTAGTTCACAGTGGGGTGAGTCCCCCTTCCCCTCTGCTCCTTCTGCCTTCCTTGGAAAGAAAAGCAGTGGGCACAGCCCAAGTGGGACCATCAGCGCATCCCTCCCGTCCTTGGCTTGGCTGTTCAGAAGGCCAGGATCTCAAGGTACATGTGGTGTGTCCTCAAGGGTGGTCTAGATGAAACCATTGAGAAATCACCTTTTTTTTTTCTTAGAGGAGATCTGACAATATTTGTGAATCCCGTATACTTCTTTGTTTCCCAGTAAAACAGTCTCCTACAATCATTTTGGATTATTAATTTTTGGACTAGCCCTCAGAGGGGCCACAACAAAAAGAAAACCTCATGAAGACCCATGTGGTTGATCACTGCACATTAACAAGGGGTCATTCCCTTCTGTCCAAACTCTCTGGGTAACCTCCTTGTTAAACCTGCAGGGCCGACGCTTTTCTTCCACCCAAAGGACAAGTCTGATGTTAGGTTACTTTATTTCTCCCTTTTATGACTGTGTTGAGCAAAGCTGAGTAGTAAACATCTTTCTGATGTTTTCAGCTGGCCTCCACAGCAGGGGGTCTGGTCTGATGAACTTTAATGACGATGTCTGCCCATCACTGAAAGCCGTAGGTCAGGGTACGCTCTCAATCCATACGTGCATTAGTGTAATTGCCTCCGCAACAGGATTTCCCGCTAGTTTAATACTGTATGTTTTTAAGAAGGTAGCTATTCGTGCCTTCAGTTTTTACCCTGTCTGCTCCACTCGAGTAGCATGGAGGATGTGGTCAAGGCGACCGATCCCCACTCTTTGACTCACATGACAGAGACTCTGGTCTCAGCAGACCTCGGCCGTAACAGAGTCACCCGACCTGCAGCAGCATTGATTCGGAGCAGTACCTTTGATCTGGAGTCCTTCTGGATTCAGGGTTCCATGTTGCAAGGGCAAAGTATCCCAGACTGATTTTCCCTTGGTTTTATACATCACTGTATCCAGAGGCACTACGGTCTAGGGTATTACAGCTGTATATCACAGCACATACGTGCTTTAATTATTTTGTCAAAATGATTTATAAGCTCTAACTTACTGGAAAGTACCAGGCTGTACCCATGGGCCAGTCGTCTTTGTCCTTACCTGTGTTAACCCTGAGGATCTGCTCCTCGCCTTCTCCTCCCACATTTGTGTTCAGGGGACGGTGCTTTCCTGAGTCAAGCAGCCCCTTAGCTTGACAGCGGCTATGGAAATGGACCCAAGACTACACGGATATTTTCCATCTCTAGCCAATATGACACACGCAGCCCCTGCTGTCCACCCCATACCCCCACGCCAGGATAACTCAGTTTATCCCGTAACAAACTTTTCTGGCAGGGTGTCAGCTCAGCCAGCGTAGTAAAAATTTGCAGCCATAGCAGAGGCAATGCCAAAAATATCTGGCATAAAAAACTCATCCTAGAACACAGGTAATGTGGTTGTGATTTAGGTCCCTTGCAGTGAGGGAAGAGGGAGTGGAAGAGATGCTGCTTTTTGAACATTTTTCCAGTGTTCTCACTTTTTAATGACCTACTTAGCCCATTGCTGAAGAGTGTAATTTATGGCTCTGAAATATAACTGGGGCGGTTTGCAGCCTCCATGCTTTGGCTCTGGCTGGTTTATCCCCCGGTTCATTCCTCACAGTTTTGCAGGACAGTGCAAGGGCTGAGTGCGATGAACGGTATGCAGATAATAACAGGGGAGAAAGGCTTTCCTGCACAGTCCGAGCACTGGTGGAAGAGCGAAGGGGAGCAGGGATGGAGGGGAATGTCCTTGCGAGAGGCTCAGGAGAAGCTGTGAAATGTCTCTGGAGCAGGCGGCGGGAGATGGTACACAGAAAGAGCGAGGTCAGAGGCCGTGTGATGGAAACCAAGGGCTGGATGCAACACTGCAGGCACTGAGGGGCAGGGAAATCACATCCTCTTCGCTGGGGTGATGGGGTCATGCGGGGGCATCCCATCTTCCACCCTCTCTGTGCAGACCCTGGCTGCTGAGACTGAACCCAGGCACATCGGTAAGTGTGCGCCTGGGTCCTGCTCCCCTCCTGCGCGGGGAGGGCTTTGCTCTGGGCTTGCACTGGCCTTGCACGCTCCAGCCTCGGACCCTGGGGAGTGAGGGGGCCCTGCAGGAAAGCTGGATGCTGTGCATGAGGAGGCAAGGAGGCACCCCTACAGCTTCCTTCATCGCAGCAGTTTTTGAGGTGTAGAGTGAAGACGTGCCCCTTGCCCTTTGGTGGAGGGAGGCTGAGGGGAGTGGGGACGAGGAACTCGGCCGCTGAGCTGCCTTCCCTGCAGGATCCAGCGCGATATTTAGATGAGAGGTAACAGGAGGGAGGGTTGGCGTGGCAGGGGACTTCTTTTCTCCTGGCCGGGGTTTCCAGTCGGGAGCAGAGCAGGGAAGCCTTGGGACCAGTTATTTCCCTGCAGATGGACCTGGAGGAGGCTCCTGCTCGCGACTGGAGGCTGGAGCTGTGGTCCTACGCTTCGGCGGCTTTCCAACCTGATGGGATTCCAGATTTTGCCAGGAATAGTGAGGCCAGAGCTGGGTCACAGCCCACAGCTCTGAGCTAAAGGATGAGGTTAGAGTCCCTGTATTTTTCACCCCATCTCCACCACAGACACCATTTAACACCTCTAGAAAATGCTGAGTTGTGGATTCCCTTCAGGCCCATGGTAAATCTTTGTGGAAGGTCCAAACCAGGTTGTGGAGAGGCACCCACACCCATTCCTGTTCCTGATCTCTGTATAACCACCCAGAAAATAAAACCATGCAGCTTTGCCTCCCTTCTGCTTTTTCATGAGAGTCTGGCTCCAGAAATGTGCTCCCTTGCTCTGGCCATTTCCATAATTAAAGCAATAAGCAGTGGATGTAATTTAAATCAAGCCTGAGCTCTTGAAAAGCCACCTGTGGTGTTAAAAGCAAGTCAATAAAGTGTGTTAATAGAAGCGTTAACATTTCAGCAGCGTACAGCAGCGTTAATTATGACATTCCCTGTCAGGCAGGTCGTTCCAGTGTCCCTCAAGAAGCAGGCAGTGGTGACGGCTTTTGGGTCGGAGCGTTGGGCTCAGCAGCAGCACAGGTCATGAGGAGAACGGTATCAGGCTGGGCAGGCAGAAAGCATGGGAGAGGCAGTCTGATTCGCTAGTCAGACCCCTTAAATGCAGTCCGGTATCCCACCCTGTGTCCCAGAGCCACCAGCTATCTGCTATTCTAGTGCCTTCAACTGGGATTTAAACACATCTTCACATAGACAAGGGCTGGCTTGAAATCACCCCAGGACAAGAGAGTGGACTAAAGCATCCTTCTGAGTGCCAGTACCATCACCCTGGGGAGCAATCCCTGCAGGCTGTCTGCAGCTTCTGCCATCTGTCCCACAGGTTGTCTGTCCTGCTGTAGGCTCCCAGGGGTCTTCTCTGGCATAACCATACAGCTGGTCCTTGCTCATGAAGTTGAGTCCAAGTTACTAATTCTATTTATCTCCTCCTTGGCAGATGGAGGTCCTCTCTGACAGGCGTGAGCCATTAAAGGTCTGGGAAGAGGTATTCCAGCAGCAGAATGAACACAAAACCCTCTACCATCAGCCCCTGCTATCCCAGGGCTGGTGTGCTGGGGTACTTGGGAGCAATTTGGACCCAGAAGCAGTGGGTCATGGGCCCACATGGACCCTGGCTCCAGAAGCAGTGCAGCTACAGATGCGTTAGATGAGCTGGGCCCAACTTTGCCCTGGGCTATTGCAAATACCTTTGCCCACTTATAGACTTACTTTACCCAAAGGCTGGAGAAGTCAATTCATGAGTAGTTTGATATTGATATTGTTCTAAGTGGAAAGCAGAGGAAAATGGAAATGGGATAATTTTACATTTGCAAGTGCCAAAATAGTCAAACCAAATAAGTTTGTCCTGAATTTACTGTCTGGAAAAGCATTGCAAAATGCTTTGCTCTTCCGGACTGTTGTGATGTGTCTGTTCACATGTGCACGGGGGACGGGCTCCAAGGAGAAACAATGACACCAGCACCTTCTCAGAAAAGCCCTGAATTAGCAAGATGCTTGGCACATGCTTAATATTAAGCATGTGCTTAAATCCATCCCCCAACAGCACAGCCCTTAAGCATGGTGGGGAATCCACCCTGGAGCCAGCCGGTAGCTGATACTCCAGAGCTGTCAGCTGGGACTTAAAACATGTCCTCAAGTGCTCTGCGTGGCAGGGGCCAAAGTCCCACTGAGTCAGATGAGTCTCTGTCTCTCCATTTTTAACTAAATTCCATTTTTACAGTGGGAAAAAAGTGCTCACAAGCATTTGATTAGAGCTTTTTCAGATGTTTGATCAGCATGGGACAGAGGACATGTTCAGTCTGTCATTAAATATCCTCTGACGGCTTCTAGAAGTCAAATACTTGTCTTAAAAAAAGTCTTAGATTTCTCTCTCTTCCATACTTGCTGCTTCAAATGTGCCCTCAGAGGAGGGCATGGAGGACAGAGAAGCATTTCTGCTTGCACTGCCCCATATGATGTGTGGGCAGCATAGACCCTGTTTCTGCAGAGCTTCAAGGGAGGTGGCATCCTTACCCCCCATTATCCGTGGGGAAAACGAGGTGAAGAATTTGAGTGAATAGACCAAAGGGCATGTAAAGAGTTGGCAGCACAGCTGGAAATTGGGATGCTTTCACCCTGGCTCCGTGGGCCGTGCCCTCTAGTACAAACTGAACTCAGGACACAGGTATTTACCTGTAAGGATGAAACTATTCTCTTAGTGCATCAACCTAAATGACAGTGTCTGACTGGATTTTTGTCAAATGAGTGTGTAGTTCAGAAATCCACAGGCACGGGAGCCTGGGACAGCCTGTGGGACATGGAGAGCTGCTGGTGGCAGTCAGAGGATGATCCTGGAAACATCCCGGCAGGACTATGTCCCCTCCTTCTCCCGGACAGGATGGGTAACACACAGGCGTGACACGACCTGCTCTGGAGGCAGGTCAGCACATCTGCACACCGCCTGGGGCTTTAACACCCCAAGGATGTTTTTCCCTGTCTGTGTCACCTCCAGATCCACGCAGGATCGATTTGCTGGTGCTGAGGCAGCTCACGGACATCTCCAAGGGAACAGCAGCGCAAGGGGAGCTCCTGGGGAGGAAGTTTGGGGGAGAGCAGGATGTGCTGCTTGTGTCGTTCAGCACCGCGGGTCCTGCCGGCGGGTGGGGAGCGAGAACATCTCCATGCTGAGCTCTTTCCCAGCCCCTGTGATGAGGCAGAACGTGGGTGGATGAAAGAAAGGAGGGAGCGAGGGAGCTGTGGAAAAAGGTCAGCTCTGCATCCGGCCAGGGCGCCCGCGCAGCATGCCGCTCGCGGCCACGGCGGGAGATGCCATCTCTTTCTCCAGGCCTCTGCTTCTTTGGGGTTCATTGCTGGTGCCAAATTCCCTTTGCTCTTCTCCTCCTCTCTCTTTAAGAGAGTTGCAAGCGCCTGAGCGGCTTCTTCCCCCTCTCTCTCTCACCAGCACGTTCATCTGATGCGGTTGGGTCCTCACTGTTGCCTAAAACAACTCCTTGCTTGCAAATGTGGCCTCTCGACATACCCGCAGCTCCCAAGGTCGTCCTGAGTATGGAAGAAGGCGTCCAGAGAAGTGGGCCATGCCCAGATGCCTGCAGGACTAGGGCTGTAGGTCTTGTCCCCTGGCCTAGATGGGTGCCAGCTCTCCCGGTGCCACTCACTGGGCTCTGCAGGAGGAGCGGCTCTGGGAGGAGGGGGCATGGTGCAGGTGTGTCCTCGCAATGGACATGCTGGTCCTTCCTCCTCAGATCACTGCACAGGTATCTTCCCTGCTCTCTCTCGCTGTCAGGAGGAAGGCGATCTGCTCAAGGAAATGATTTTTGCCCTCTATAAGCTCCTTGCCCAGGGCCTGACAGCAAAGCCCGCTGCGGGCTGCAGTGCCAGAGCTGCCCGGTCCTCCCTCCTAAGACCCTGGTGTCTACCTGTCTCCATCCCTTGCCTTTCATTCCATACCTGAAACCACAGATTTTTAGTGCAGGGAAGACCTTGCAAGACGTGTAGAGCCTGGTACTCCAGTCTTCGATTGTCTCTTTGGTACTACTTTAACATGAACGATTAAAGCCCTGTGATAAGCCATCCCTTGCCACTCACCACAAAGGCAAACTTACTGTTTCCATCCCGGCTTCTTTGTCTGTGCTCAGACGCTTCAGGCATTTCCTTACTTGGCGTTTATCACTTCCAGTGTATCTACATGGACTTTATTTTCCTTACGAAGACAGATTGAGAACATGGACTTTATTTTTCTTACGAAGACAGATTGAAAAAACATCAGTTTCTTGACTGCTGTCCCCTTGGCCTGTCACTAAATATTCTTCATCTTAGGATATGCTCTTGAAAAACATATAGATTCAAGTCCTGCCTCTCATGGCTGCCGTTTAGCTAAGATATATATGTTATTATTCATCTCTCCAGTCTCTCCTCTGAAGCCAGCCCTTCTACTCACCACCATGGCTGGATTCCCCCATTCCACATAACGTCTGCCTTTTCCCTGGATGGAGATGTTATTTATTGCCTCCTGCTTGCTTGGCTATAGAGAGAATAAAACCGTCCCTGCAGTTACCACACTGCTTTGAAAGGCGCAGTGGCCGCGTTTCTCCGGGCTCCAGGGTGAGCTCTGGCTGCCAGTGAAAACGAACCTCAGCGGCCGCCGGCAGAGACGGGCTGCGAACGCGAACCATGCCAGAGCTCCGCAGGTTTCCTCTGGAGGTCTAGCAGTGGTGGAGCGTGGTGGAGACCGTGAATCACCCTTCACCCTGAGGGTGCGGCAAGGGCTGACGGTGATGATGGGACGGGCGGCAGCACCAGAGGGAACTTCTGCCACGGCTGCTGGCTGCAAAGTGGGCTGAGAGCTCGCACAGCTGTCTGTTAGGCACTTCTTTGATTTTCAGTGTTGTGCAGTTATGAGTTCACCGGCTCCATTAACAATATTCTGGGACCCCTGAATGCCCGCAGCAGAGCATGCAAGCTCGGTGGACCACGCACAACGGTCAGAGTGGGGCCGGAGGCGGAGATGAACCCATCTCCCTCTCTCTCCATCATGTTCCAGTTTTCTCCTCTGGGCCTCCGCCTACAACGGGGGCAATGTCAGCCTGGGCTGCAGGGTCAGCAGCGCGTCCTTGTCTCGTCTGGGGGCTGAGGGCAGGCGCCCGGCCCTTCCTCTGCAGGCAGGAGGAGCAGGCGTGGACATGGCTGGAGGGCAGAGCAACAGCTCCTGCTGCTGCACCGGGGACCTGCCTGTGCCGCTGGGCGTTTAATTTAGGCATCCTCGTGTCACCTCCCCAGCTCCACTGGAAGCCAATTCACAGGCCTCTTGCTGGGGCTTCCTTCTCCCAGAAGCTTTGAACCACGCAGAAATGGTAAGTAAGTCGGGCCCCACAGCGCCTCGGGATTAACTGGGGGAAAAAACCATCTCCATCAAGTCTTTTTTAAAAACAAACATACGGGGGGTACTTTTCCTGGCTGGCTGCACTGCATAGGGTTGGAGTGTGTAACGCTTTTCACTTTTGCAGTGTTCCTTGCAGTGATGAGAGACTTATAAAATCATCTTAAAAACCTGAGAGAGATTCTGCCTACAGTTTACGACTCCAGGAGCCATAACCTTATTTAAATAAAAAAAAAAAGTAGATTTCTGACATGATTGGGGGAGCTGGGAAAGCAGACTCCAAATCATACGCAGGCTTGTTATCACCAAAACAGACCAAAAGAAGGAAACCCCCCGGAGAGTTAAGTCCCTTTGCAGAGCTGAGAAAGCCAGGACTGCAGAGCCTGTTGTTCCACTGGTGCGTCGATTTGGGACGAATACTCAGAGAACCAGTCATTTTCCTAAGCAGGACGTCAGCTGCTTGACGCTAGTTAGTGCTAATGAAAATCATACAGCCCGAGTTTGTGCTCCAGCCAGTAATTCCTCCAAGCGCTGCCATTTTCACTCTCATTTCGGGGAAGATGCCGGAGCAGAGTCTGAGATACTGAACTTTAAACCGGTGCCAGTTTTAAACACAGCAAAGCCATCATAGAGTAGTTGCCCTTGAATTTTATCCAGCTGGATAGGAAAGGACAAAAGCACCTGCCTTTATAATAGTCCTAATAAAAATAAAACAAAGGTGCAGAAGCCTCCACCGGACTCCTAAGGTAATGGCTTTGGGATGCCTGCACGGGGAAGGCTCTCATCCTGCTGAGTGCCCGTGGGGTCCACATCCCAGGGCACAAGGATGGTGACACACCAGCCCGGTGCTGCTCCATGCATGGGCCAGTAAAGCTGCTCCTCTATGACATGGTGGAAACTCTCCCTTAAAAGCGTGACTCAAACCTTTCCGCCTTCTTATCCGCCATGGGCAAGGTTTTGTTGGTCAGGAGTGTCCAGACCACAAGGATCACACATTTCCTATGTGATCTTGGCCAGTCTATTCACCTGTCGGCCTTAGCTTCCTTACTTTTAAAGTCCTAGGCGGTAACAGCCTCTTAGAGGAAGGAAGCATGAGGATTCCTATGTTAATATTTATAAGACACTTGAGGGATATGTTGAGGAGGTCCATAAAAATGTCTAGCATCAATGAGTAATGTTTTTTCTGGGCACATCTTAAATTCAGCCCAGGCTGCTATTGTTCCCGGAGCACCTGTGGGTACTTAGCCTCAGGGACACTTTCCTCAGCTCCATAAAGATGCAGAAAACAAGAAGAAAAAAGAAAATTTCACATTGCTCTGATGGGTGGAGCCTTCACTCACAAATATGTCTGTCAAACCTGCACTAAAATCTGGATTAATTCCCAAAGATTTTTCCATTTTTGCTCTATTTCTTCAATGTTTCCTTTGGTGACCATGCTAGTAGTTGGCTGGAGCTGAAGTATTCACTCATTTGTTCCATGATTAGCAATCACTGAAGTGTGTGACTCTCTTGACAGGTCTCAGCAACAGTTTTCATTTCATGCAGGCCTGGGGCTGAGAGTCCCCACTTGGTTTGGTTGCTCCGTTGGAAATGCAGACTGAATAGCAAAGACGTCAAGGGAGAGAAACCTAAAGTTTACAGTCACGTAACTGGGAAGAGAATTTATTCTGAAACATGCTATTTAAGTCTTATTTCTACATTGAAAGAATAGGACCACTGTGGAAAAAAAAAAAAAAGCTGTCTGATGGTGGGCAGTAGAAGGTGATCCATGACTTTTTACTAATGAATAGGGTGGTGTTCATGAAACTAAATTTGAAAGCTTTTTCTGTTCTAGGAAAGCACTGGAAAAGCCTGGCTTTTGTCATAAGACATTACTTCACTTGCTTTGCTGGTGTAATCTATTGCTTTGCAAAGCCATACTTGTGCATGCAACCACTAGCATGGTGTTGGGAGGACTTCTCTGGTTGTCTTTCTGGATGGGATGTCTTTTCATGCACTTACTAATTATGTAGCACTGTGGTGATTCTGCTTTTCTGCATGGAAGCCTGGAAGTCTTAGGACCAGGGAAGAAGAAGAAGAGCCTTTATCAATGACATCTATTTTATCAGGACTCCTGATGGAGGGATTTGCTCCTGGGTGCCAGTGCAAGAGTTTGGGAGAAGCTGGAGAAGTGCATCAGGGCCAAAAGCAAAGCATAGGACCTTATGATTTTGCCCATCTACCATGAGAAGCCCGGCTTGAGGAGTAAGAAACGGAGAGGCCGTTGCTGCAGATGACTTGCCATGGCACCTTTGCACTCCCTGCCTCGCTGCTGGATGCCGGGATGCCAACAACCACTCATCTGTTCCCCTGCTGCCTGGATTGGCCCGGGTGGCTTCAAACCGGTGTAAGAGCTCGGCCCTGGCATGGTTACAGGGGCAGCAAAGCAACGGTGAAACCATCCTCGAAAGAAAGAGCTGCTGAGGACATGAGAAATGCTATAAATAACAACTTCTTCGGTTGTGAGCCATTGCAGCCCCCAGGCAGATGGGCAGAGAAGTGCCTCGGGTGTTCCCAGGCTCAGATTGTTCAGGCTTACCTCTTACAAAGCCAGGAGGGAAAGGAGAGCTGGATTAGGCCAGACTGTTGATTTTTAAGGTTTGTGAAATGAGGCCAATCAAGCCTTCTGTATGCGTATTTGCATGATGCAGAAGGAAACATAAAACCAGCTGAAGCCCAGGGCAGCCCAAACAGGAGTCCTGGAGGGCACAAGACGAGGTCTCCTTGCACTTCTGGGAGGCAGCTTGTGAAAACAGATGTGCTCTGACAGAGGCTGGTTTCTGTAGCTGGGAAAAGAGTGCGAATCCCAAAGCAGAGGGCCCTTGACAAAGCCCAGCTTGCTGCCAGGGATTCCTCCTCCCTCCCCCTCTCCTCCTCCGAGACACTGACACTGGAAATGGTCCTGCTGATTAGACAGCGTCTGCGCTGACGAGCCTGATGCTGGAACATGGAGTACTGTTCTGATGCCCACGTTTTCAGAAGGAAGTTGAAAAATTGAGGAAGGTGCCAAAAACAGCCGCAAAAATGATACTGGAAGAAATGGCTTACAAGAGACTTACAGAGCTTGTGCTGTTTAGCTTATTGGAAAGAAGATTGAGAGGACATTATAGCACATAAGTACCGTTTCTTGAAAAAAAAAATAATACCAAGTACTAAAGGAGTCTTTAATCTGTCAGAGCAAGCATAGCAAGAACTGGTGCTGGAGGGAAAAGCCAGACAAACTGCAGCTGGGGAAAAGGATTTGTGTTTTCCCCCTAACTGTGAAGGTAATAAACTGCTCCAGGGAGGTGACCACGCTCTGTCTCCTCAGATCCAGGCAGATCGTTTTCTGATGCTGCCATCAGTTCCCGGGTGCTGGATCTCAAACAGATGTGGTCTGCTGTAACTTGGAGCTTGAGAGAGAAGATGCAATGATCCCTTCTGGCTTGAGGCTTTCTCATCATTCACAGCAAGGCAGGAAGAAAGAGACCTGCTGTTAGGTAGCCACAACCCAAAACACAGATTTACCACTCAGAAGCAGCCTCATGTCCTCTGGCAAAAAAAACCCAAGGTCTAATCTGCAGCTGTGGACCATCCCCTGATGACTGAAGCACTAGTGCCCAGGGAGTCAAATGTGGTGGGATGTGTCACTGGATGGTTTTCTCCTTTGTTTGCTGAGAGACAGTGAATATCAGCCGAGCCTTGGTGAGCCGTGGGCAATCTCAGGTCAAACAGACCCTTGACCCACCTGTGAAATCTTTCTCTGGTGGGGCTTCCAATCTGGTGCCCCCATAAGAAGCGGTCCATGGAAAGCCCTTGCCTTAGCTCTGTGGCCAAAACTGTATCCAAAATAGCTCCAGGCTTTGCATGATGCAAACTCAGAAGCAGCCCCCAGAAACAGGCACGAGGCAGTGGCGTGGTTGCACATACCTCCGTGGGGCAGGGCTGGCCTAAATTAAGGGCTGACCAGAACAAGAAAATGACCTACTGGAAATCGCCCGGCCCTTCTCTATCTATCCCCTGTTCTATGTGCCGTTTCCACCTGCGTAACGAGATGTAAAACATTCCCCAGTCGAAACATTAGCTTGTTTTTACGCTGTCCCTGACTAGGTGTAAATACTTACTCAAGGCATGGACAAGAAAAAAAATAAAGCTTTAAATGCTTTAACATTCAAGAAAAGTACTCTGTGTACCAGGAGTTTTAGTGATCACTTTGGGAGAGCCAAGCGTCTGAGCAAATTAGCCTTGGATCTGAACAGCCTTGCAAACGGCTGTCTAAGAGTGAGCAAATACCGTGTTATTAAAGACAAATGAAAGTAGCAATTGAACTGAAGAAGACAAAGAGTTTTGCTCATGTAGATGCTTAACAATTTTTTCCTGTGAGCGCTTCTGAGATCAAACCTGATAAGAGCCAAGCCTCTTTTATATTCATTGGCCTCCTAACGATTATTTAGTGAAGGTCTTATGCAAATTACACGTCACAATCCCCACCGCTACTGGGAGCCAGCGGTTCATTTCAGTTTGAAGATTATGGTGCAGTGTGAGACTTGTTTGTTCAAGAAATGCTCCCACTCTAACCTCCTCGAAGAGCTCCATTAAACACAGCGCTTCCACGTTCGTCAGGAATGTGTCTCCTATTTCCAATAAACACAACAGCTAATTAGTTAGGGAGAGGGACCCAAAGAAAACAAACACGGTTGGAACAGAGACTGGAATTTCTGTAGCCTTTGAAATCCAGAGGAGGTTTTTGCAGCTGGGGAGCACAATACCAGGTGAAGACCATCTTATACCATTCGGCCGGGCACCCATAAAAGCCAAGGCCAAGCTGCCGCGGCAGAGCAGGGATACATTCCCCGTGAGCCCAGATTGCTTTGTATGTAGCCAGAAGCCCATGCAAACTTGTGCAAATGTGTTCCAGAAGGGCTTTAGCCCCCCCTGGGGTATGATATAAATTTCCTTTTATGAGATAACGAAAAGGCAACATGCTACCTTTCACACTTTCCCTTCAGTGTTCTTTCCCCCTGAACCTCCTGTCAAGGGAACAATTTCTGTCCACCTGAGTCCTGAATCCTTCCCACATCAGCATGGATAGGATCTGGCCACCACCACAGAGAGCATCACCCCTGGAGCACTTGCGTAGCAGCCAAAGAGGCCATGTCTACGCTTGTGTGAAACAGGGCATTCAAAACCTCGTGTGCTCGTATGAAAGCTAGTGCTGTGCAGTCCTAATTCCCTGGCAGGCTGCCTGAGCAGCCAGATGTGCCTGACACATGGCAGGACTGGCGGCATCACACCATGAAAGATCCCTGAGCAAGCCTGGAGGGCAGTACCAACAGAGAGAAATTAGCTCAATGCGTGGGGACCCAAGGGATACCAGCTGCGGCAAGGCAGTTTATTCCTTCGCTGCTGTTGCCATCCACAGAGCAAGGTCGTTCAATGCAGACTAGACATTTCTGTGCTGTGCTCTGTAGATATGGCCTTTAGAAAGTTCTCCGAGGCTGTTGTGTAGCTGTTCCCTCGTGGCTCCCTCAGAAGGCTCCTCACTGCCTACCTGACTTCTTCAAGGCTTAGCATCAGGAGACCTAGTCTCACCATGGGTTGCATGGGGACTGCAGGAACACGCGCTGCAGACTTCACTGTCTTCCCCAGCTTCACTGTCACTGCAATTTTGGTGTTGCCACTCAGAGCCTGACTCCTGCTTATGGGTCTGGCACTGAGTCCTCACTCCCATCAGCCCTAAATTTCTAGTCAAAGCAATCTCTGCATCAAGCCTGCTCTGCTCTGGCTCTCTAGATAGCTAATCTTGCCTGGGACCCCTCCTAGCAACAAATGTTTGTGCCCAACGTGATAGTAAAAATGGGAGGTGGAGTAAAAACATGCAGAGCCAAGAGAGCTGAAAGAGGGTCTCCCTATCTTGAGCGGAGTAGCTGGCTTGGTTTCCTTTTTTTTAAGCTTGGACCATCTTCATCAGCAGAACGAGGCATCAGATGTTTTCCCCTTCCTTGTCCGTGCGGCGTCTCATCCGCTCTGCAGGCGTGCGTTGGCTCTGCCAGAGGCAGCAATGACTGCCACAGCCGAACGGGGAGTGTGGTGCATTCAGCAAACACACAAAACTCCTCTCGCAACTTTGCATGCTGTCAGGGTCCTGCATGTGTATTCAATCTGTCCTTCTTCTGTGGCTTTTTTAATGTGGTGGTCAGGAAGGGCTGGAAGCTGGGATCACCCCCTTTTTATGCATCCCAGTCTGAATATATTGCAATATTTGTTATGTATTTTATTTATTACATAAAGAGTCGTAGAATCATAGAATGCAGCCTGTGAACATCTAAAATGCAAAACTATGGTTTGTGTTTTCAATACAGCTGTATCTGAAACGTGGAGAATGCAGCACGCGCTGTCAAACCCAGGCTCCCAAAGTCCACCCACTGAGTCTTTGCTCTGTGCTGATGAAGTTGTGTCTAATGCATCGGGATTGAAGAGGGTCAAGGTCGGATTTACACCCACTGGGCCAAATCAATACCCAGCTAAGACCATTGATTTAAATGGCTGGTCAGCATAGTGGCATCTGAGAGGCATTGGAGTAGGCAGGTTATCCCTCACGCTTACTACATGAAGCGACTCAGGGATGTTCAGGGACAAAAGTCCCCAGCTGCTCTGTTGCAGCTTTTTTTTAGGAATAGCATCCGAGGAAGAAGTATAAGCCAGACTCCAATAAGCTGAACCCATGTGCCCTCTGGCATATACCTGGCTCCTTCCCCCCTTGCCCTGAAATCACGCCAACAGCGAATGAGGTTTTGTGGGCACCTGATTGTCTGCCACTGCTCACACCGGGCAGCCCAGATCCTTACTTCATGGCACGGCAGCTCCTCGAGGTTTGGCTGAGCCAGTTCAACTCAAGTTCAACATCAAGTTCAACTCAGTTCAACATTGGAGGAAATCTATTCTTGTGGATTTTCCTGGTGAAGTTAGTTTTCTCTCTGAAGCTGCTCATGCTGGTGTTCAGCAGCCAGAAGGGAAGAGGTAGGACAGCAAAGCTGGGAGCAAGGAAGAGGGAAGCAGGAGGGATGGGAGGAGGAGCAGGACCTTTATCTCCTCCCTGGGTCCCAGGAAGCTGCCTGTGGTTAGCACTTGCAAGTAATTTCCTTGGGACTGTATCTGTGTTCAACATGGGAATACTCACTCCAGGCTACTTCACCTCTTCGGGTTGTGTGGAGAAGAGTGGAGAAGTTATTCACTTGTCCCCTGCAGAAGAAATGCTGTTTGGCCGCTGCTGTGATGGAGCTGCTCCCTGGGGCCAGCTGGTCTTGTCCCAACACAGTGCTTGCCATGACACTGGCCCAAGTCTCAACCATGAGCCCCATGCCTTCCTGTGGGATAGGACAGACGCCCATCACTGTCTCTGCTTGCGCAGGTCCTGTGTAGGTGCCGTGTGATGGTGAGGAAAGAGGGGCGCAGCGCCGTGCCTACAGCCCAGCAGCAAAACCCCATTACCAGCTCCAGTCTGTGCCAGGCTGCCTCCCATTTCCAACTGGAAAGCTGTGTGCTTCGTGCTCATCTGTGAGCGAAGCTATTCGCTGTGCCTTCTCCTCTTTGCATCATTAGACCTCAAGCTCCTATGACTTGCAACTTGGGCTATGGTAATTTGCTGTCACAGCTCCCCCCCACCCCACCCAAGTGCCTCCTCCCTCTGGACATATTGTCATTAAAAATCTTTCTAACTTTTGGCTAATTGGCAGAGGTTACGTGCATGCTTCAGAAAAAGGGTAAATCGTTATAACCTCATGCCTCTGTAGTCAATTATAGATTGTTTTCCCAGCTCAGCCGATTTGGCAGGCAGCGGTGTTGCAGTAAAAAATGAAAGCCTTTAGCCAGCATGCCTGATGTCTCTGCTTGAGAGCAGCTCAAACCAGAACCCTGTATCTCAGTCCTCACCCCAGTCTGGGAAGAGATGAGCTTTGGATGCGAGCCTGTCCCAGGACTATGCAGACAGGGCTAGTCTCTTATCCATTCATTTGTTCCTTTTTGGCCAGGTTGGAGATGCTGCTTCTCAAATGCAGCCAGGCCGCTTTGCTCCAGCATCTGGGGGAAGCCTGTTAGGACCATCTCTGCAGGAGAGGATGCTCAGATGGACTCTCACCACTGCTTTGATGCTATCCCTTTCCTTGGCCCTTGGATTTCCTCCTCCAGTGCAGAAAGGAGACTCTCTCCCACCTGGGCTCCCACATAGACCTTGGGTGCTCTTGATGTAGTTTCCAACAAGTGCAGTGGACATGGAGACACAGGCACTTGCATTTTCTCTAGTGGTTCAACCTTGCCCAAGCAGCACAACCTTTGTGCCCGGGAAAAAATGGTTTGAGGAATGTCTGGATTTGTGTTCACAAAGACACTTGTTATCTCACATACTTTAAGAATTAATTTACAAGGGCACTGCAACTTTTTGTCTAGACACTACCAGGGACTGTGCAGGGGTACAAAACCCAGAGAAGGGTGGACTGAAGGATCCGAGTGTCCCTTTGACCACTGTTGCAAAACAGAAGCTGCAGTATTTCTTTTTTCTTTAGAAACTTGAGCAAAACAAGATATTTGTACAAAAAGCAGGACACTGGAGCACGCGTCGGGGCATCACTAGGCAATGTCCAAGTGCTCTGTTTACCAGTTCACCACCTGCTAGGGCAGCACTGATTGTGCAGCCGTTCAGGGGATTACAGAGGAAAGCACTTTGGGAGGTTGCTCAAACCAAGGGCAGCCAGAAAGCGCCTTCTTGACCATCTGCTACAGGGTTCGGTGCAGTGCAGCACAGAAACATTTCTGCCTCTGTTATGAGTTAGGATAAATGAGGGTTTTCAACCTGTTTCACTCCATGCCTGCTTTTAGAAGTCAGTTCTTGCTTCCACACCACTTCACGAGTGTTGTTTGTGGTTGCAAACCACCCATCTTGTATTTCTCTTTTGCACCCCCATGGAAAATACTGTCTCAAATTTCGGGGACTCATAGGACACACCACCAAGGCAGTGCTTGTTGTCATGGTGCCAGAGAATATGTTTCTTGATGATCTAGTCCTGAGGTTGCATGGTGAAACCTGAAGAAGAACATAAATCACAGTGGGTCTCAAAGGCTGTTGTACTTGGGGTCTTCCAGTTAAGATGGACAAGATGGAAAATGGCTCCCAATCTGGGATCTTCTGCTTCTTTGGCTAATCTTATAAATGAAAACCTTGAAGTTTTTGGTTGTCTGTGAAGGAACATGTCCTTCAGCCTACTTGGGCTTCAAGATTGTAATTGATGGAGAAGATTCAAGGGCTCCAGACATTGGGCAGCCCATAAGAGTGATAAATGTGCCTCTAGCCCAGGGTCAGGGACCAAACCGCAGCCTCTGAGTCTGTTTGTGAACAGCCATCTGCTCCATAATAGGAGATGTTAAGAATTCAGTTGTTTGGTCTGCTTGGCTTATTCAACAGAAAATTAAAAGGCATTTAATATCTTATTATTTAATGTCTGCCAGTATCTGTGTAAGGAACAGATTTGCAAGAGAAGGTAGCTTTGTAACTTTGCTGGGGCAGTGACCAGAGGGTGAGAGGTAACGCTGGAAAGGTTGGGAGCAGAAATAAGGCACAATTTTTAAGCGGTGAAAGTGCTTCCTTACAACCCGTGCGTGAAGCCTTTAAATCATGTCTGGATGTTTTTCTAGCTGACAGACTGTAACTCACCTGGAGGTTCTGAGCCTGTTGAAGGCATTCCCAGGTAAAAGACCTGAGTGGACAAAGGAGATGGGCTGCAAACAGCAGCTCCATCTGCCACTCCTGGTCCTAAATGTGAAGAGCAGGCAGACCAGACACCATAACCGCACCTGCAGTTTGGCTATGGGTTTCCTCTTCCACCCCCAAACTCTTCCCTGGTGCTGACACGAGATGCTGAACAACCCTGTTCCTCGTCCCCTGCCCAGGGGTCACCGGGGGTGAAATAACCAAATATTTCTGGAAGAGCAGCGCCCGGCTTGTGGTTTCTTGATGGAGTCATTCCTCATGCTTCAAGGGACGGCAAAAATGGGCTCTTAGGCTGCGTTAGCAGAAATTTCCAGGAAACTTGACAAGATTAAGCAGACCGCTACCCACCTGCACTGCCTGACCTGCAGAAGCAGAGGCACCAAAGGTGGTGAGCACCATATCTCACTCCCTTGGAGAGCTCAAGTTGGAAGAGTTACTCCCGGATGCCATCCCCACCGAGCTCGATGCACGTAGTCACACCAGTAAAGCTGAACACGAGCATTTCTATTCAGGAGCAAACTTGGATAGGGCCAAAGATATTGGTGTTACAAGTTGGGGTCACCCAGCCAAGTGCTGGTGTCTCCACCAAAACTGGTCACCCTGGGCTGCCTCCACAGTCAATGAAACCAGGGTGAGTTTCTTCTCCTCCGAAATCCACCGCCCAATTCAGGGCAGACAAACCACATCCTAAAAGCGTCTGTATTTCTTCACTGACCATAAAGGGAGCCTGGGATGAACAGGTCGGAGACGCGCGGCAGCCCACGGGTATCTGACGTTAGGTGAGGTGCACCCCATCTGTGTCAGCAGCACGTGGCTCTGCAGCGAGACAGATCTCGTCCCCTCATCCCCCTCAATTCAATCCTTTTTCTGGGCTTTACAGGTGCTTTGAAGAAATTCTTCCTTTGCAAAGGGGCTCAGTAAGGCCCTGAACTCACGTTGGGTTTTTTCCCTGTCCTAATAATATTCTCAGCACAAAGCACAAGGACACTTTAGGAGGAAAGAACATGAGGTTTTCCTCTCTCCTATTCAAACAGGTCTAAATAGCAGTGCTAGTTTTTTTAGCCAAACCTTTTTTTTTAGGGAAAAAAAAAGGAATTCAACTATCTAGAAATGACTTGCAGGTTTGCATCAGCTTTTGCTGAATTGCCCAATAATGATAATAAAAAAAAGAGCCTGTAGGAATTATGTTCAATAAAGTCTGAGGTTTTCATTTCATGATTAAAAAAAAAAGGAAAAAAATAATTAACTTACAAATAATTCCTTGTTTTTAGCATTGCCTTTATTTTATCTTTTACAAGTGTTTAGAATCTCTCAAAATCAAAAAAAACCCCCTTAGTTCCTGGCTGAATTAAATGCTTTCTTCAGCAAGGTTTTCCCTGTTTGATTGATTCACTTCAAATTTCTGGTCAGCTTAAATCTGAACTTTCAGTGAACTATACCAGTCACTCAGCTGTTTTATAAGCTTAATTAGTTAATGAAATGCTTGCTATCCGTGCCAAAGATTTCTTTGACGCAAATTACGAACACCTAGAAATGTAAATAACCCCCCAAAATCAGTTCTGAGAAAATCACATTGACTAATTTATTTTAAACACAACTAATGGGTTTTATTGCTTGGCCAGTTAGTATCGATTTATTTTAAGCAGTAATTAACCACTCCATGAGTAAGAAATATATTATCTTTTGCCTGTACTAATATGTAGTTATAAAGAGGGATCAATGCTGATCCAGCTAAAGCCCACTGCACTGACAAATTGCTGCTGTTTGCATTTATTATTTATACTGTTTCGTAGGTATGCAAGTACAATGTATACAAGCGCATTGTTAATTAAAAAGTGATAAAATATGCAGTTAATTTACGGGCTGCGGTGAACCCACCGAGCGAGGCTGGCACAGGGTGCAAGGGGCGAGACCTCCTCTCCCTGCAGAGCACGTGCGCACTTGTCACAGTGGTGAGCACAGCCTAACCTTCCTCCTGCCCCGGACGTTACCAGACCTGGTCTGATTTCCAGGGAAAAAGCTGTTTACAAGTCTCCCAGCCCGGCTGCGCGCGGGGAGCGAGCCTGCCTCTTGCATGCGGCACGAACCCAAACCACCCCATTGTCCCCACCCCAGCGCCCGCCACCAGCCTGCCCTGCCCACTGGAGCACCCAGAGATGTGCTCTGGGGCGGGTGGGAGGCGCGGACCTGGGCTACCACCCTTGACGGCAATTTTACGGTGCGGGGCATCGCCTCCTCCGGGTGACGCCCGCCCCGCTCGGCCCTGCGCCTCCATATAACCGAGGCAGCAAGCCCCACACACCCTTAAAAAGCCACGTAACCTAGTGGGCAAGCACCGTGTCCTGGAAGAGCCCGCAAAACCTAGCAGGAAAGCACCGTGCATCCCAAAAAACCCCGTATAACCTACCGGGCAAGCACCACGTATCCAAAAAAAGCCCATATAACCTAGCAGGCAAGAACCATATCACCTAAAAAAGGTCGCCCTTCTGACAACCCGAGGTGCACACCACTTTTTCACTCCCTTTTATATACCTGCGAGTTTTCTGCGGAGCTTCTCTCTCCTAACAGCATCTCCGAAGAAGCTCCCCCTCACCTCCAGCGACAAAATAATGCCTTTTTTTTTTTTTTTCCTCCCCCCTTTCTTTAAATACAGCATTTGGCTGTTCTAATCAGATGGCATCAGATGGTTTAAGGTTGTATTTTTTTATAGAAAAGCACATTATTTATTTATGGTGTTTTTGCTGCGTATTGCAGCTAGGCAAGATTTTGCCTGAGGGTCGAGCAGGCAGGCCTGATACAACAGCCTCCGTAGTGTGTCTCGCAACCAAGCAAACACAATACGCACGCAGACACGAGGGTAAACTGTTGCCACATATTTCCCTCTTCGTATTTTAGTGTTGTGGGATTAGAGTGTTTATGTTAGAATTTTTTTTTTTGTTATTATCTTCTAGAGACCTGCAGTGTTGCTTAATCACACAATATGTCCTATATAACTCACCTTCTACCCATGCCTTCTTGCAGCATCTACTCAAAAGCCCCAACTCTTGGAGTCCAGTGATTACTCAGCAGTTTAAGAACTATTTTCCTTCTTAAATTAAAAAAAAAAAAAGTTTCTCTCCCTCATGACTGGAGAAAGCTGCTTGAACAAAACTCATCTGTGAAAACAACTAAGACGCACCGTTTTTAAAACCCTGTGGTTTTTTTCCAAATCCAGTCTTATGATTTTTCGTGTTGGCTGAGGAGAGGGGAAATCTGCCTCGTGATCGCTGGCTCTCGCTAGCGGCACTGTCGTGGTTGTGGGAGCGCGGGGGGTGAATCTCTGCAGCTCTAACACAAATCACCAATGCGGCGTCCGTCGCCTCCCTCCGCGGCGCTGGGATGAAGGAGGAATCCCCGCGGGAGACGTGGCACGTCCAGGGGCATCGAGCCACGGCGCAGGGCAGCCGCCTCTGTCAGCCTCAAGCCACGGCTCGCCGAAACTCTGGGGAGAATTAAACGACGGGTGTTGATACGTTGGAAGTTGTATATGCTCAGTATATCTAATTAACGCTCTTCTATTCATCTGTGATATTTATAAGAATATCACAGTTAATTACAAGTAATATTTATAGTGTTACACCGTGCCGTGTAAGCATTTATAAATAGAACAAGGTAATTTTATATTTACTGGAAATGCAGAGGGGATAAAAAATGACAGTTGTCTAATAGTTGTGAAAAAAACATGTCTAAAAATATGTCGAGAAACTGGAATTGTTGTATGGAGGAAATATCAACATAATGATATTTGTTTTAAAAACAGCAGGAAAACATCAGAATAGCAGAACTTTTTGCAAGTTAATGTGGGAGGCCTCAAGTGAGACATTCCAGAATTTGGGATTTTGCCTCAGTTTTCAGAGGTGGGGAGTGAACAGAAAAGCTGAAGAAGGGAGCTGCAGAAGGGAGGAATTGGTCTAAAATTCCTGAACCAAACGAAATGTTTCTCAGCGCCTAGAGCCACGCCAGGGCAAGACGCCGGGGCGTTTCTCATGGATAGGTTCTGCTAAAATCGCCGGGTCCTTGCAGATGACGTGGACCACAGCGAAACCTCCCAGCCCTATGGTAAACGTTGTTTCCAGACAACATCCGTCTCCAGCCACAGCGTGCAAGTCTCGCGGTGCAGCGGTTAGACGGTACCCTCCGCTGACGCCAAACTGCTCTGCTCCACGTGTCCACCCTTGGGTGATGCTCTTGGGCTCTCCAGGGCAGCGGCGGAGCCTGTCCCCGCCAATGCCACAGCAATGCCGCTGCGCTCCTCTCGTTTCACCAGCCCTGCTAGCTGCCAGCTCAACATCCCAGCCCAGACAACCCTGGCTTGCTCCTGGAGAGCAGAGGTGAACTCGTGGAGATGCAGCGCCCTTCCCCGGGAGAGATTTCATGGATCAAATCGTTTATTGGAAAAAGTTTAGGAAATAATAGCTTTGAAGTCAGTGGGACTGATTCACACCATTACGTGGCCTTACTTCTAACCCAAACAGCATGAAAAACAGCTACCTAGGGTGGTTTGATGTCTTTTTTTAAAGGCAGAACAACTGTTATTACTGGAAAAAGTGAACAAAGGTTCAGGGACACAAGGATGTCTTCAGCCTTCTAGGTCTGAAACTTTTCTTTAATTTCTCCAGTTGTTTCAGATAGACAATTCAAATGTGTGAAACAATAAAATAGCCAAAATTTAAATAATAACAATTCAGTTATAAATAAAATTATGTATGGTATGTATTCTATTGTGATTAAATTAATTAAATTATTTAATTAGATTATAATTCATTAAAGTATAAAACCAAAATATTATTTATATTTATATTATTAGAAAACAAAAAATCTTTATTAAAAATTTTTAAAAAAACAACTCCCAGGTAAAAGCTGTCTCTGCCTCTGCACCAAAGAGCTTTGAAAACTTTGGGGTCCAAACCTTAGGGGTTCCCATCAACAACCTGGCAATACCCTCCCTGTATGCCGGAATGGCACTCTAGCCCTCCTGGATGGATGTCTTTGTGATGCGGGAGGACTTGCATGTTTGGAACGGAGTCTCTAGGTGCTTTGACACCATCTCTACCGCTGGAATGCCACGCTGGCTGTCTGGGAGGTCTGTGTGTATGATCTGCTTGGACTTCTGGAATGGGAGGGGACTCTCTGGCTGTGGGAACACTGTTTTCAACAATAGGAAGGCCTGTCTGGCCATCCCAGACGTATGTTTCTCTGATCTGGGAGGATTTCCGGGATCGCAGTGGAGTCTCCATCTGCCGCAACAGCATCTCTCTGATGAGAATGCCAGTCTATCCATGCCGGAGGTATATCTCCGTGATCGGGAGGCCGTCTGAGAGCAGAGCGGAGTCTCCAGGCGCTGCACCACCATCTCTATGACTGGAATGCCACTCTAGCCCTGTGCGAGGTATGCCTCTCTAATCCCAGAGGACTTGCGGGAGCGGAAGGGACTCTGTAGGTGCCAGAACACCATTTCCACGAGCGGAATGCCACCCGAGCCGTCCCGGATGCAGCTTCTCTATGATGCGGGAGACACTCCAGCCTTCCATCCCTTTTCAGGCTCCGCTTATTTCTGTCCTTAGTTGCCCTCCAGTCTCTCACTGATTTTCAGCCTCCACGTTTCTCTAGCCTCTCCTTCCCCTCTGGCCTCGCACATCTTTCTGGCCTACGACACGCCATCAACCTCCACTTCTTTCTGGCCTCTAGCTGCCCTCCGGCCTCCCACCCCTTTTCGGCCTCCACTTTTTCCTGGCCTCTACCTCCCCTCCAGCCTCCCACCCCTTTGCGGCCTCCCACCCCTTTGCGGCCTCTTTTGACTCTGTAGTCACCGCAACAACAGTCTCTTTGTCCAGGACACACCTGTAGCCATCTCAGGATTTGTCTCCATGATCAAGGAGGACGTGTGGGATAGGACGGGACTCTCTCACTGATGGAACACCGTTTCTACGATTGGGTTGCCACTCTAGCCATTCCCCAGGTACATCCCCATGATCCGGCAGAACTTAAAGTTTTTGAGGACTGAGGACACTTGAGTCCCTCTAGGAAAAGGCCCCAAAAGTTTCTGGACCTCTGTTACAGAGGGAAACTGGAGCGAGCTGGGAGTACTCAGCAGCTGTGCAACCCAGGCAGGGTCATCGGTGGAGATTTTGGGGCAAAGTCACGTGCTTTGGACTTTGTTGAAATGAAGAAAAAAGGAAAGAAAGAAAAGCTGGGGTGAGTGTTTTTATCATAAACTCCTGTCCTCAGAATTCTGTGGCAATAAAAAATGCATCCACCAGCACATGAAAGACAAGAAATAAAGGTTAAACCTGGGTGGAACTTTATCGTTTGGGTTTTTTTAAACCTTTTTACTTTAAGTGCCAGTTGGAATGGCAGGAAAAAAATATGTAAAAAGCAAGAAAAGCTAAAAATAGGTCAGATAAAAGGCAGCATATCTAGCCATAAATTATCCAGAGCCCAATAAAAGCTCAGTGAATGAGACAGTGGAATGTGTGGGGGCACGAAGACATAATGATATTAAATTAGAGCTTGCCTTCAAAACTGAAGAGGGCTGTGAATTACTCTCATTTAAGAGCCTTGCAGTAATCGATAGTGGCTTTTGCTGCCTGTGGACAAAATCTCATAAATTCCCTTTTATTTTAGGTGTCTGTGCAGGAGGAACATGTGTGATGGAGGCTTCAAGAAAGGTGAGCGGAGCGGGTCCCGCTGCGGCATGTGGTCCTGGCAGCGCCCAGACTCTTCATTTCAACTCGGATTTGCTCCTTCTTCCCACCCCCTGCTCCTGAGGGGAAAGCAGGGTGCTAAATGCTGGATGTGCTAATTGCTGTGCCATCGCACTTAAGAGGTAAAACTCTGTCAGGCTGGGCTCCCTTTGGAGATATTAAATCCCCCTAAAATCCTCTGCCGACACCTCCCGTCTGGTCAGCAGCTCTATAACGCATTGCTGGATTTAATTCTCTTCTCACTGTGTTTAGACGAGTGTAATCTTAATATGTAGGAACAACATCATTTTCTGTCACATAATTTGGAGATCTTCTAGTGAATGCCCAAAGCATCCAAATTATTCACTTCTGCAGCCACCTGAATTTAGCAGAGCTGCAGTGTACGTCTCCTCATAAGCCCTGTCCCTTTGTAGACAGGTACCAGTTGTAGACTGGTACAATTTCCACACTTAGAAGTTCCTCATATTCTGAAACCTGCCAAGAAGTTCTGGTGTCTTGATTTCTAGGGTGGGATACAGTGGTGTGACGGATGTCTCTGGGCACAGGTCTACAGAACCTGTTATCCCATAGCCAAGACAATATGGGCCACAAAACTCTTCCTAAGATGACCTAGTGCACTTAAGACCTACAATAAAAGACCACAAGTACAATGTGCCACAGGAAGACACGCAGAGGGCATCTCCCATATCCCAAGTCCCAAGGGGATTCGTTAAAGGCCTCCAAGAGGGACCTAGAAAATGTCTCATACCATGGAAAAAGGTAACAAACGTCAGCGGTCCCAATAAGGTCCCAGGATGAGCCAAGATTCTTTGCCTTCCTGTGATATTTGCATTGCCTCTTGCATGATAATAATTAACAGGAATCCGCTTCTGGGGGCATTACCTTGGGAGTAGCGCGTCCATCTTCCTGATGGGCTTTAGAAAACAAGCCTTCACCACAGATGGACACGATCCTCAGAGGGCATGAGTAAAGACAGGGCTTAGCTTGGCAATGAAGAGGAAAACAAATGCCTGCTTTTGGCAATGGCACTGGCCAAAGGAGTTATCAGGAGTGGTATCAGGATCTTTGGAAGGAAATTGCCCTGCCGTGAAACCCAGCATCCCTTGTCTGGCTGGGGTTTCTCAGCCCTACGTGTGAGAAAGCAGAGGCCAGCAGTTATCTGCATTCCTCTCATTCCACCCGCCCCGCGGCTCATTTCCTCTAGAAAGGTATTAAGGAATATTAAAGGGATAGGAATCTGCTCATTAAAGACACGTCCGGCAGATCCCTCGCTTGCAAAAGGAAAGACTGCAGGGCTTAATTTACCCGATTGTTGATGATTGATTAGCAAGGCCATTTTAAAATGCTTTTGATCGTCCAGACCCCTCATTACAAGCACGGCTGGGGCTGGAGTGCTGGACTCCTCCCAAGTAATCTCGGAAGCCGAGGGAGCTCTGACCAAGTATTCATTAATATTCCAATCGATAAGCACAAGGGAGCAGATAAAGAAAAGCATTTTGCCGTGTTACACCCCTTCTGCCAGGTTTTTGACAGGCTTGGGCGGCTCGCTCGGCTGCGCAGCTGAGCTGCCGGCTGCCTTCCACGGCTGCACGCCGGGTGTGCAACGGGACCCTTGCACGTGCGCTTGGCCAGGGCAGCCCGGGCAGCCGCAGCCACCGTGCAACGCGCTGCAGATCTGCTGTCGCAGCCACGGCCGCCGGCCCGTGGGAAATGCGTCTGAAATGCCGGGCTACAGGAATGGCGAAGTGTGGCGAGGCAGGCTGGGCTACCGCTGCTTCAGAACGTGTGGAGGCCCCCAGGTCGTAATGTTTTTAGACGAGTCTTTTCATCTGATGTGCTAGAATTTGATGTCTCTCACTGTGAGAAGGTGAAGACGTTCAGAAACAGCAGACCAACCCGAGGAGAGCCCGTTCTCCCGGAAGACATGTTATCTCTGCAACCCAAGTCCCCAGGCGTGCGATGAACACGGCGGGTGGCATTGCAGCGAAAGGAGGGTGGAGAACAGGCGCAGAAATGGCGGGGCAGAGGCCAGCCGTTTGGCACGGGAGAGAAACCCGGCATGAAGCAGTCCCTGGCGTGTCTCTTGTGCTTCAGGCTATCCCTGTGTGAACAGTCATGTCCCCGTCTGATCCCAGACCTGATTTTCAATTTGCATCCAGACAACCACCAGATCTGACTCCAAAATTATGCATTTGAAGGCTGGTTGGAGTCTGGGCTACTGAGGGGACGCATGTGGTGCCAATTTGGGCTTGGAACTCTGGAGACTTGTTCGGCTGCAAAGTGATCACAGGTAACTTCTCAGACACTGATGGCCACATGAAGCATGCTGAGATCCGCTGAGTACAGAGTAGGCATTTGTATTATTATTAATCGAGGTCTTACATCTTACCATCTGGTTTTTGTTCTCAGCCTGGCTTCCAGGCTGTTCAGATGGGCTCACTCCCACCCATGGTAGTCTTCTGGGCTTCTGCACCCACCAGCGTGAACATAGAGAAGATCCCTCCTGAGCTGTGCTTGCAGCCCTGCCTTACTCATTTGCATGCTTGAGAGCAGGGATGGTTCAGAAATCAAAGATGGCATCCAGCTCACCTCGCTTTAGATGTCTCCAGTGCAAATGTTTGTCTCTGAACTCATTGTCCCACGTTCCTCTTTCAATCAGTGGACTGAAGCAGGCACTTTTACGATGATTCATCTGCTCTGTTTTAGAGGCCAACTGCAGGATGAATTGTGTGCTTGTCTCCACTTCCCAGACTAGGCAGATCTGAATTGTAAAAAAAAATGCCCAGGCTGACAAGCTTAGAGGTAGACACCTACAAGGGAGATAGATAAACCAAATGACATGCTTCCTAGCACAGGCATGTGAAAATGTTTCTTGTAACTGGAGACTGGCAAGGTCTACTTTGGACCAGAGCATTTGACTCTTCTTGGCAGAGATTCCCATGAATAATACTAATGACAAGCCCCACACTTCCCTGGGTACAGTCATCCCCTCTGCAGATTTAGAAATAACTACACATGGAGCCCCAAGACTGCAGTGCGGTGACGAAATCAAACAATTGAATTTAGGTCTTTGCATGTGGGTTGCTCCACGTGAGCAAGGTGTCTCAGCAGCTACGACAGTCAATGGAGATGAAGTTGATAGTTTGCAGTGGTTAAGTGTGATGCAGATGACCAGCCAGTAAAGTGGGATTCAGTTACCTAACATAAAAGATGGTGGTATTTTTGATGTCATATTATGTCACACTTGGTCTCTTGCTACAGCTCCAGATAGGCACAGGTCACCTGTAAACCTAGTTTCATCTGGGTCTGGTGTCTGCCAGGTGCACGTGGATGACACGGATACTCTGGGACATCTCAATTGGCACAAACCATTTACATTTAGGCAACCAAATTGCTCCCGTGTGACACTGTGAGTCCACAAGCTGAATTCGAGCCCAGGTCACGACCATAGTAAGGACTTTGGCAAAGCCACCATACCACTCAGAAAGAAAGCACTGCCCTGCTCTTGGTTGCTTCTCTCAGCCCTGTGATGGTGTTTTGCATTGACAACTGCATTGTCCCGTGGCAAAGGTGTGCACTCTGCTCCTGGGTGTAGCCACACTGGTTACTTGTGCTTTCCTGTTAGTCTGTCCACTAACATCTCCCTCCTGGGATGATACGTTGAACAAACGGCAGTCAAGGAACAAAACACAGAAGTGGCAATGTCTGGCAGGGATGTGGTGGCCTTAGAGAAAATTTCAGACGATCACGTCAGACCTGAATTTGTTGTTATGCTTGTTTTTGTAGCTTGGCAAAATTTTAACAGCAGATATGCACACTACTATGACTTTTAATGTTAACGTAATTTTAAAGGACTAAATGTCTAAGAGCTGACCCCCATCGTGCTGGACATCAATGCCGAGCAAGGACACAAACAGCTCAAATAATTGGAAAGATCTGTTGCATGATTTTGCAGTGTGAAGGAGCCAGGTACTGATTGAAGCTTTTGGGGTAACTTTAAGCCTGCGTCTTCATTGAGGTGACTCCTAAAGTTGAGATTGAACTTCATAGGCATTCGTTGAAATAAGTTACTTACTCCAGGGGTGGTCTTGGTAGAGGATTGAAGTCCTTAGTTCCCAGTTAACCAGAGGTCATCCTTTTGAGGTTTTCTGAGGGTTTAGCTCTGTCATGCTAGCTGATTTATCAAAAACACAGCACTGGAGGGTCATATGTAAATTGAGGCTACACTATTTGCTTTCTGATTTTACTGGAAGCTAAGAGTACTTTCCATATTCAGTAAGGTTTTGAAACAAGCTTGAGGAATCCTTCCCAATTTCTCCAGAGACTTACTTGGAAATGCTGTAAAGCATTGGTATGGATATATCAAAGTAGTATTCGTTTTCTTGTATCTATACTGACTAAAGTCAACATACAATAGCCTTTATATGAGAAGAAAATGAGAAACAGAAGAAATGTGTTGCTGAAAATCATCAAAAAGTTCTGCTTACTCAGGAAGAAAGTACAGTTAAACAGAAAAGTAAAGGTCAGCGCATTCAACCTTCAGGTTAATTCTCCTTCAGATTTCATCAAGAGTTGCATGTTTTTAGTGTATGTGGCATTTTAGGTACCATTGATCAGAGAAAAAAGGATAAAACCACACCTCCCAGCTCTCCTGGGTAGATCCACAAGGTTTGTTGCTCTTGTTCCATTTCCCTGGAGTTAGGCCCCTTCAGTTTTCTTTTTTGGGGGGGAAAGTATGTTTCAAGCTCCTATGATGATGAAGAAAAGGGTCAATATTGAAGATTTAGAAGGATGAGTTTTTATCAGTGTAAACACCTAGCTGCCTCGAGGGTATGTGGGATTTGAATCATCATTTTAAATAGTGGAGTCGGTAATTCTGGACCAGCACTACCCAAATCAATGTCCTGCGCCCCCGTCACTCAGCAGGTCTATAGAGACAGCTGACTTCAGGGGAAGAAAAAGTCAGGTTTAATCTGGGGAAGTATGGGTGAGGGCAGACCTGAGGAAGACAGTTAACTGTGCCTTGGTTCCTTGCCTGTGACACCCCCATAGTGAGTTGTGAGGGCAAACACATCACATACTGTCAGGTGCTCTGGAAAGCACTCAGAGCAAGATGAGGAGGTTGACTATCAACAGACTGACTGTCCTCTTTGACCTGCTTTTTAATATTGTCTCTCACCAAAACACTGCTTTATCCTCCTTTCACCTTGAAAGCTGATTCCAGTCCTTCCTCACAGGAATCTCAGCTCTCAGTCTCAGCTAGATAACAGAATCACAGAATCATTAAGGTTGGAAAAGACCTTTAAGATCATCAAGTCCAACCATCAACCCAACACCACCATGCCCACTAAACCACATCCTGACAGCTCATAGATAGCTACCCTGATAGCTCATATTAGGTGATTAAGGAGAAGTTGTGCTGCAACATTTCTTCATGGCACAGACACATCTGATGCACAGATCCATCTGCCAGCTGGCCAGCAGGACAAGGACGGCCAGTAAAAATTCCAGCCTGCTTTTCTAGATCAAGGTGGTATCTGCAAGCTATATTCATTCTGGGACAAATTCTACCCTGGGAGACTCAGGGGCAATTCCCATTTTCATGCCCTCTCTGGCCTTGTGGAGTTTTAGCTGTAAATACTATCACTCACTGGTTGCATCCTGAGTATCTCCGTTCACAATCAGTGCCAAAGTGCTGAAACCTATGGCTACATTTTCTTCCCCTCAGATATAGCATTTAGGTTAGGAAGGGAGTTGTAAAGATGACTATTACTCAAGAGAAGGAGCCCATTATCCTGTGCTGGGTGCAAACTTGTAAAGAGAAACTTCTCCTGACCCAAGGAACTCTTTGTCTGGACAAAATGAGGGTATATGAGACAGAGAAACAAGCAACATGCAAGGTAGGACACAGTCCCTGTACTTTGGTCCTCCAAAGTTCAAATCCTCTGAAGATCTTCCCAAGTTTGCTCCTCTGAACCTGAAATCCTGCTCTGGCTGTGACCTTGGCAAATGGTTGGGTCCCAACGTGCCTCAGTTATGCTGATGCCTCTCTGCATCAGCAGGGGCACTAGTACTTGTCTGTGCCACTGAAGCTCTCCAAGTGCTTGCAGATTGCTCAGACAGCGTGTATGATCTAAACAAACTGAACTGGGGA
Organism: Phaethon aethereus; assembly: GCF_964289735.1. Taxonomy (NCBI): domain Eukaryota; kingdom Metazoa; phylum Chordata; class Aves; order Phaethontiformes; family Phaethontidae; genus Phaethon; species Phaethon aethereus. The sequence continues at coordinate 166,713,879 of NC_138582.1, forward strand.
TTGTATAAACTATCTACACACATAAATTGAGAGTTTTAAGAGGGGAAGAAGGAAGGTTTTGTGTGTTTTTTATTACAGGACATAAACAGGCAAATAAATAATTTACCATGTGGTCCATGCTATAATGCAGCCCAAATCCTTTCCTGCTGTGTCTTTCAGAGCCCTATTCAAAGTCAGAGAGAGGCAAGGGAGCAGTAATACATTTATTTTATTGCTCTGTAAAAAGCAAACAAACTCAAATTAGTTGAAAGTGAGGATGGGAAAGAGTGGGGCCATTCTCATCTCCTAGATCCTAGGAGTAGTCTCTCTGTATTTCTTGAACCATATTTCTTCTAGGGTTCATCTCACCAGCCTTTAGATGTCCACATCATAGGTATCTCATAAAGGACCGATCATGGAAGGCTCCTTTTATGGAGAGGATGGGTCATTTCTACAGCATGAGTCATCTGATCTTGTTTGAACTATTTTAGAAAGTTAGTCAGATAAGCATGATCCTCTGTCTTCTGGGAGAAGCACTGCAGCAGAGAGATGGCCTGGCAGCACTTGTGTGCTGAGACCAAGAGGCTCAGAGGAGAGGAGAGACTTTTGCTTGTTATCAGATGGCTCCAAAATCACAGAAGTGGACTCCTGGGGACTGCAAATTTAAGGGCATTATATTTAAGCACACCCAGGTGGTGCTAGATTTGTACAAGAAGCCAACCTAAAAAAGCAAGACCTTTAAAGATGCTTTTAAAGGTTGTGGGAATGGATACACAACCTGGAATCATGGCTGAGCAGAATTTTGTTAGATCACTTGGTCTCCTCCTGGGACTAGACCTGGGATTGAGTCATCTACATGCTGTGATCTCCATCTAGATTAGTTGATAGAATTCCCAATGTGGGTTCAGTTCATCACTGCTATAAGCTGATATTGCATCATTTCAGCCCCAAACCACTTGTGAGACATGATCGCATACAAGAAATATCTGATTTCCTACTCTGAACCAAATCAAGAAGGAAGGGGTTCTTGGACATGCACCCTTAAAGTTGTTAATGCAGAATGTGGCTTAGCCTTGATATTTGTATAAAATTGTCCATCATCTCCTCAGGGTGTTTCAGCATCAATGTTCACAAAACCTGAGCTTTTCTTTCCTTAACTGTATTAAGGAGAACAAAGCCCTTTCCCTCCCACCTCTGATTTATCACCTGGACTAGGCATTTTGCTGTTCTAGAGAAGATACAAAATGAAAACCACAAAATAGGTAGGAGTTTCCTCTGGAAAATCCAGGCTCATCGGGACAAACTTCTGGGCCTGGAGACAACTATTGTGTTTAAAGGAAACTCAGTGAAATATAGGGAAGGGAAAAGCCCTATTCATGCTTCAGTAGGTCACAAGGTGCAATGAATGACCATATTATTGAATGCAAATATGTACTCTGGATCAGCTGAATGACTCTTTGAGTTTGGTTAATCAGTTACAGAACGATGTTGCTTGCTGTTGCCTTTTCAACAGAGTTCAGAAAGAAGGTCTTGTTTTTTTAATCCAGACCAGATTTGTCTCTTTTTAGGAAAAAAAGTCCAAAGTGTCTGTGGTACATGGCACTGCCAAATCTATTTTGTAGGGATTCCTGCTTTCGTCACGCCCTTCGAGGACAGAGGACCAGAGCAGGATAGTGGATTGATGAGGTACCTCAGAAGATTTCTGACCTAAGGGTCAAAACTCTGTAGACTACTGCATTTTTAACAGCTCTAGAATTCAGCTTCCCCCTAGATAGAGCAAATGATATCATAGAACTATAGAATCATAGAAAAAAATTGGTTGGAAGGGACCCCTGGAGAGAATCCAATCCACCCCCTTGCTTAAAGCAGGGCCAACTTCAACAGTTGCTCATATCTTTACACTTCTTCAGCTTGTGTTCGGAAATAAGGTCTGTGAGTGAGTCTGCTCTCCTTTAGCAGAAACTGTGTAAAAATTGTGCTTTCCAAGACCTTTGTTAGGGAGATCTTGGCAGTACAGCAGACTGGGTGACTTTCCCTATAGATTTCCTTACTAGTGCTCTAGGCATCATCTGAAGTCCAGCCCCATGACTTCAGTGGGAGCTATTTCCTTTTTCTCAATGTGAAAGTAGCTGATTATCCTCCAAAACCAGCCCAAATCTCTTAGGAGCTCACCTTAAGCTGCTAGGAGTTAATAAAAAAAAGAAGTCCACGCTGCCCAGAGCATTGCAAGAAGATAAAGAAAAAGGGTAGGGCTGCTGGGAGATTGTCATGGAGGCAGGAGGACACTTTCTGACACTTTTTGACATGTTTAGGCCTGTATTCATTCTCCGTTTCCAGGCAAAGCTGGTGCATGCTGCAGCAAGAATTATATGAGCAGTGTCAGGTCGATATCCCCAGCATCTGATTTTTGCTCAGAAAGAGAAAAAAACAACATTAGAGATTGAAAATTGTGTTTTATACTCAGGGGCCCAGCAGACTTGGTTTCTCTTGCTGTCCCACTGAAAGCAACCGCCTTGTTTCCGTGACATTTCCTTTTCTTCCACAGTCACTCAGATTTGAGGTAGCGATTATCCCCCATGGCTGCATCCCACGAGTGACATTTCCATGGCCCATTTCCTCCTTCTGTCCAGCCGTGAAGTGAAGATCGTGCACATCGAGCACAGCTCGCCAACAGACTGCAGCACAAAACATTTCCTGCAGGTATCTGTGCCTTTCTGGGTAGCTAATGACGTGGTGGGTGAGAATACTTGAGTTACTTTGAGGAAACAAAGCTGGTGTTAATCACACATTTTCCTGGAGCAACTGGAAGTGAGACCCTGAAAAGTTTGAGTCAATTCCTCAAGCTTTGCTAACTTTGGCATCTCAGGTCAGGACTTGGCCCCTGCTCAGCATGGTCTGTTCAAGGTCATGCCAGACCCATCTCAAAGAAATCCTCGTTCACCTCTGCTATAATTTTTCAATATAGCGACCTCACTGAGGAGAGATCATCATTCTTAGTTTTAATTCAGCAACTGGTTCTGAAGATACCAGGGTACCCAGTGTTGCTGGATATATGGCAGTGCTCTGAGTGGTTCAGGAGAAGCCCTTGGTAAGGCAACACCACAGCGGTTGGAACAAAGGATCAACAGCAAAGCTAGTAACACACCATAAACGTCCCCCTCCAAACTCTGAATTAAACACCCACTCAGCTGAAATGTTTGAATGATGAATATCATCATCTGGGGGTGGGGGGGAGGGAAATCTAGGCGGCTTTATTTTTTCCAGCATTACAGAAAGTATTTCCTTCCTCCTGCAGATGTGCAGCTAGGCGCTGGAAACGGTTACCCGTCAAGTTCAAGCAGCTGTACTCCTGTGTCACCAGGCAATGAGACTCCAGGCCCGAGCTGTCAGCTCCACTATTGAAATTAATGGGCCAGACTGTTGATGTTAGTGGAAATCATCCCATTTAAATATATATGTTATGCTGAATACATAACGCAACTGTAAATTGGCAGCATGGAGAGAAGGGGAGCAGGTCTGAAGAAGGCAAGATGGAGAGGGAAATGACAGGGTGTAAAAAGAGAAAAACCGGGACAGGGAGAAAACATCCTCGGGGGCAGGATATTAATTCAATGAAAGAAATCTAAAGAAAGCCAAGAACTGATCAGATAGTACTGGAATGAGAGAGAAAGAGGAAGATAATTTTATGTATGGATAGATGGATGGAGAGATATGTAAGTTCCACGCAAGAACAAACTCGGTGTGGGACGGTATCAGTGTCCCAAACATCAGAGGTCACTTGCATCAAACATCTCCAAGGGTCACAAAAGCTTTCAGCAGTAACAGCGAACTTCAAACCAGAGAACAAACACAGTCCAGGAAGGGAACGTTCTTTTTTTTTTCCTTTTTTTTCCTTACTTAGTATTCAGGGAAAGCAGCATTTTTCTGCAGCTTTTCAAGAGAGTAAATAATCAGGAACATGCTGCTGGAAGAGCTGGGAAGGGGCCAGAGAATATGGGTGTGAGGCAGGGGAATGGCCAGACACTGGCAATGTTTCCCACAGGCAGAGGATGGGTGATGGGGACTTCACCATCCAAGCTGGAGGAGACGAGGTGGCAGAGGCTTGCAGCCTGTCCGCTCATGGATCCTGTCCTGGGACAAGGCGGTAGCCTGGATCCCCTCCCAACGGTTTGCTACGGTGCTCCAAGTGCGGGCAACCAGGATGGGAATCGCTTGCCTCCACCGAAGGACCCTGTTAATTTCTCTTTGCAAGCCTTTGGCTTGCTTGGTCTTCCTGTGGAGGGATCACACCCTGCAGGGCTTCAAAGAGCCTGTTGCCATGGCTGTTTGGGACCTCCGAGGTAACACTGGGCTGGGGGGACCTCCAAGGTCACTCTGGGCTGGGGGGCAGTTCAAGGCTTGGCAGAAGCATGTGTCACTGCACCAGGAGGGATTCTGGGGACTTCTCCCTGACTTTGATGCATCAACAAGAACCAAGAACCATTTTTTTCAGATGTTGGTAAAATTCTTATAGAGGGGAAGAGACCTTATCCTGAGATCAGAAGCACCGTTGTTTAAAAGTGAGGTTAAAAACAGAGATAACCCAGAATCTAGTGATTACTTGATTTATAAGGGAAATGGTTTCTTCGTCAAGAAAAAAGATTGTTCCATTCAGCCCCCTGCATTTTTTTTTTTTTGGCGATCACAAACATGAACCTTCTGATCTGAAAAAGAACGTGCCCTATTTTGTGTGTAAAATGTTGCTTTTTTCAGCAGCTCTTTTTCAATGGTGCTGCTGCAGTGAAATAAATCCCCTTCTCATGCCTGCAGTGGTGGAGCAGTGAGACGAGAGCAGGGGCTGGGAGACGTCGGGTTTCCCTGCATTGCCCCACAGCGCAGCCATGCAGGGGAAAGCAGAGGTTAAATATTGCCTTGAAGAAAACATCAGCCTTGCCTGCGTGTGTAAGCTCACAGCTCCAGAAGAGTGTAAATGCATTTTTGTTTTGAAGGCGTTTGTGTCGCAGTGATTGTCTCAGCTCTGGGGTGTTGCGCGAGGCAGCCGCTGGAGCGAGAAGGGTGTGATGTGAATAGATCCCAGTATTCAACTGTCAAGTATTAATGGGCCAGGAATGCTGCAGCTGTAAAATGTGGAAACAAAATAATTCTGTTTTGCAGAAGGACCTCGCCGAAGATGGCTCCACCAGCACACGATCTGCCAATCCATCACCTCCCAGAATCCCACATGAGAAGGTGGGATAATTACTATAATTTTAATGTACTCCAAGATGATTTAAATACACTGGGTAAACTAAAAATATCCTGCTTTTCCATGAAGGCGCTGACTTTCTGAGGTAATGCTGCCCCAAAGCTGCTGATGGTTCATGTGCCAGCCCCTTCTATTACCCCTCAGGGCTCCATAAACCATGTCACAGCTCTTTCCCCTTCGCCCGGTGGAAAGTCTTTGCTTCCTGCGTTTTGCATACCTCTCCTTTGGAAAAAAAAACCAAAACCCAAATCTCTGCTGTTTCTCTCGCAGCCTGGAGATCAGGCAGGGAACTACATCTCTCGCGGCTGTGGTAGAGCTGCAGAAGGGACAGAGGATGGAGAAGAGAACGTTAGCAGAAAGGGTGGGGAGCAGAGAGCCTGGGCCAGATGAATGCTTCAGTATGCTTGGAAGTGTCAGTGAAGCAAATAGTGTGTTTCTAACAGAGTCCTGAGCGTTGAAATACTGCTTAAATTGCCTCCAGAACTGACATGAAATCTGAAGATTTGGAAATATCTCCTGTGATTGATTGAGTGACTGATTGATTTGATTATATATATTTTATATGTGTGCGTTAGGGCTTGATTCAGCTGTCTAAACATAGTTTCCTAGAGCCAAGTTAGATGCTATAGGGTATCCAGCCCCAGACTCCCAGCTCTTGCTTCTGAGGAGTGCTCATCTTCCCTCAGCTCCATGTTGCTTTGCCAACACCATAGGATGTCTCAGATATACAAGGGCATCTCATATGGCACCAAGCTCCTGTGTGTAGGCAACTGAATCCCACCCTCTGAGTCATTAAAGCTCACAGAGATTGTGTTTTCAAGTTTTTTCTCTGCAGTCACTGGGACCAGAACTTTACCTTAAAAATAAATAACATCCAAAGCCAAGATTCTTGGATAGTCAATTTGGTTTGAAAATATTCTGAAATCTGATCCTCGCTGTAAAGTTGGGAATCTTGGCAGCAGTGTCAAGAAGCAAACTGTGTATATTTTGCCTAGAATTGTTTCTACTACGGAACCAGGAAATAATAATAAAAAAAGAGCCTCTTCTCCTTTAATTTATTTTCAGAGGTCTTCATGGGTCCCTTACTTGTCCCCTGTCCTGCTGGAAGGAAGGAAATCTAAGATGAGGTTGACTCTTGCATTTCTACAAACACAAAATTCTTGGGTAGCCTGTCATGACTGTTGATGTTAATCAAAGTGGGTTTAGTAACACAGAAGTTCACTGGAGCATTTCTATAGCTAACTCATTCAATAAGTGAGGTGAAACAGGCTTCTTTCCTGGATGAGGAAGGGTTGGGCTTTGACCAGTGCTAGGGAGGTTTCTGATTTGGAATTGCACAGTTCTTTGGTCTTCAGCAAAGGATGGGGGCAAGTGGGTCAGTCTGGACTGCCAGGTTTTTGCATTCATTTGTAGGGTCTTCTGCATGAGACCTGCAGGGCAAGCTCACACTAAAGGAAACAAAAGTTTTCACAAACGCCAGCTGATATGAAACTGATGACCTTTGTTCTGCTCCTCAGCTGACCACTGTGAAATTATTATTACAGAGATAAAGATCATAAATTTTTGTGTCTGGCTTTTTTCCTAGATCCTGTTTAACAGTGTTTCTTGGCAGTTTCTTAGTAGATAGTTTTTAGCCCTGGCTCTCTTCCTAGAGTACTGGCAATTAAACATATTAACATTCATCTTTAAAAATAGCGAGGAGTGGGTATCCAGCCTCCCCAGATGAACACCCGTGAATGTGGGGAGAGCCTGCAACGGAGCAGAGCCCAGAACCAAACCACACGGACAGTGGAGAGAGTACCTGGTCTCTCAACGTCCTTTCCAGTCTTTGTTTCTAGGACCTCCTCACCCTCTTTGCTGGTAAATCCATGCCCACCACTTCCAGACTTTGCAACCCCTGGCTGACTTATACAGAAACCACCATGTTGAGAGGAGGTCTTTATCTTTAAATGAGTGCTACAGTTTAGGCCGTTTCGCTCCCAGGTAGCGCGACCTGCATCTGACGTGTTTTCCAGGCCGCTGCAGTGTCAGTGTGCCTGTTGAGCTGGGAAGGAGAAACCAACATCGTCCTTCTCCTCCCTCAGCTTGAGCTCCGACGGCATGAAGTGGAGATGACCTGGTTGGTAATTTTTTTCTGAGCTTCCCTGCTTGAGCCTCTCTCAGCCTCTCTAAAATGCGGAGGAATCATACTGTTATCTCCAGGTACCGATGGCTGCCCAAGAAGAAACAGACCCCTCTGGGAGGCACATCTTCATCTCTGCTTCTCTCCTCACTTCTCCGTCAGTGAGGAGAGCTGGCAAAAAATGGTGTGGGAAAAGACTTAGCTGTTAAGTGAGCACAGAGAGGCGAGGGCTATCTACTGTACTTAAACTTCACCTTTCACGGCGAGTCCTTGGCGTGATACCGAGTGAAGCTTTTCCTCTGTGTTCTTCCAAGGAGTTTCCTGCACTGAAGACATGGTCTGGGCTCTCACTCCACAGGATTTCTCCCCCAGGGGCACTGTGGTGATGCTTTCTCTGTTGAGAACCATAAAGCTCAAATCTCTCCCTCCCGGAAGATTTGGACAGGTCTGAGAGTGGGCAGAAAACCAGGCCAGGACATTGCAAATGGAGGGCAACACAATGGCTGCACACCATGACCCCAAAGGGAGCTCAGGAGCTGAACACTCACGTCCAAGGACAAAGAAGGGGTCCAAGGACAGGGAACAGAGGAGCCTAAGCAGAGGACTGGGGAGGAGAGGGGTCTGCAGCAGATATTCACAGAGAATTAGCAAAGGAGAGCAGCAGCCTACGAGATTGTTGTCTCTGGGAGCCTGCAAGAGCCAGCTGCTAAGGACAGCCCTGCAGAAGCAGGACTTTGGGTAGTGCAGGTATTTTGTTTTGGGGTCCATGACAGCCAGGACACAACTGAGTCAAATTTGAATGTAAGAATAAGCTTGTAAAATATGGAGTGAGGACACTGGAAGTGGTATGCCTTGAAAGACAAGAAACGTTCCACTCCTTCCTACCAGATCATCCCACAAAAACATGGGTCCCTCACACCCTCCCAGCCTGCAGAGTTCCCAGCTACTGGGATCTCAGGGATTGTTTTTGGGGAAGGTCACACACACCAACTAGGCAGGTTGCTACATGCAAGACTGGGCCTGGTGTGGGGCACAGCAGAGTCACTTCCAGCTTGTGCCCCTCTCCCTCCAGCCAGGCAGACTGGGATGGGGTCATAAAGTAAAGCGTGGAAGAAGAACCCCAGGGAGGTATTGTCACAGGTACTGCTGAAACCTGGGCCCCAAACCTGTAAACGAATGACGTAGTTCAACACCTTGGTGAGGGCGAATCTACAGAGATTGGTACTATGAGTAATGAGGGGTGGATGTGGGGTCTCTAACATAGGACTGGGAGGCAGCCGTCATGTGCGAACACTGGTTGGGTGGGTGAGCATAAAGGAAGAGGGGTTGTTGTAGACACCCTGTTTTGGGGAGGGAGAGAGACTCCCAGGCTCTGGGAGTGTCTCTACCCCTCTCTGTCATCGGCGGTGATGACACTTCTCCCATAGTTTTTTAAAATGAATTATTTAGTCTTGAAAACTTGACCCTTTTAGCCCTCAATTCTTTAAAATCAACAGGAACACTATGGCACTATCTCACAATAGCCAGTCCTTGAGGCAACGCCTTCCACCAGACTTTTTGAGGTTTTAATCATTTTTGGTGTTCCTCATAATTTCAGTTAATAAATCCAGGGTGGTTACAGTGATGATTCATGCAGGATGCATCCTGTTTCTTCTCTCCCACATCTCCCTGGCAAAAAGCTGCTATGGATTAGGAACTTTGCCCTTAATTTTTGGATATTGCTCTCCCACTATAGACTTCAAATGAGAATTGCTGTAGTATTTCACTGTGTGCTATTTCAGAGCACTGGCTTCTTTGATGCAGTCATCATCTATATGGAAAAGAGGTGTGTACATGAATCAATGGTATAGTTCAGCTGCATCTGCATTACAAAGACATTAAAATGAACAAAATGCAGTAACTGAAATGCGCTTTCCTAGGATGCTATGCCAAATCGGCTCTTCAGATATATGCCAAGACACTTTTCAGGCATGGGCTGCAGAACAAACAGGGTCCTACAATTTCACACCACAGTCTCAGTCTCTACATTTCTATTTTCACCTCTGGTGACTAGATCGTGTCAGGATTTGGGTGAGTTCCTCAAAAGCTGTATGATATATCTTTCATCTGCTATTAAAAAAAAAAAGAACGATTGGTTTTCTACATCCATGTTCTTTTTTTATTGACCCATTCTAGAAAATGCAGATGTTTTTCAGCCTAGACTCTGGAGGAAGGCTGCTCTTCTCTGTAAAGGAGGTGACAGAACAAGCTGTGCCCAATCATCTTAATACAAAACAGTTGGTCCATGCAGCTTTAGGCAGTCTTAGGGGGATCTTCTGCAGGAGAAGGACTTGTTTTCTTCTTTGGGTCTGTCCATCTCAACAGCTGGGATAGCAGAGCTACCCAACCCAAGACCTATTCTGCCGCTCTATTTGATCAATTAATAAGCCAAAGAAAAAGACGAAAATCCTGAAAGGAACAGATGATCTTAGCTGCCTGCCTTGTTCTTCAGCAACAGTGAGGAAAAAAGAAAATATCCTTACTTTTGCCCAGGCTAATCCCATGACATTGCACCTCAGATGCCAGAACCCTACACATGAACACAGCCTACATCTCAGAGAGAGGAGACCATCTCAAACATCCAAAGCAGGCACTGGCGGTGGGCTTCTGCCTCTGGGACATTCAAGACTCTGCTTATGACAGTGGAGAGCAGTAGGAACTACTGGAACATGATTAATTTCATCCTAAAACTGATGTTTAAAATAGGTCAGACGAATGCCCCTTGGGGACTGCTATTTTCTCACCACTGGTTCTAAAGAGAGCCTGGGGTATAGCTGTAGATAACTACTGTGAAAATATTAGGTGAGACGAATTGCACCCCTTTATTATAGGGATCTGAATAGGTACTTTAGTTCCCTCTGTGGACTGTGTAAAGGCAGCAAGCCCAAAGAAGAGGTCATTAGGCTTTATCATTACTCCCTCGATCTCCTAATCAACTGACAAATACTAGAGACAGCAGAGACTGGATTTGGCATCTCTTCACTCCTCCAAACCATGCTTTAATGGCTGAGCTTCTCTTTGCCCTGATGCTTTCAGGTTATGAGTCAATGGGAGCATCCTTACTCCAGTTTTAGAAGCATGAAACACGTATTTCTGCTTACTGTCAAATGCACAAAAGATAGCAGGTAGAAGAGGAAATGAGCAGCCAGCTCTATTCAATATTAACAGCTCTGCAACTCGGGAGGCATGTTCCAGCGAGTTTATCTCCCCCCACAAAACTGGCAGGTTGAGTAAAAGCGCTTGGTGGAAGAGTGACCCCAGGGAGGATGAGATACCTTCTACATAATTATCTCCAGTCAGGGTTTGGCTCTGCTGTCGTAGATGTTAATCTTTCACGCCCACTGCCGAATGGCCACATAACAGCCCTTGTGGTGAAATACGTGAATAGAAGGTAAAGGAATGCAATGTTCTTCTTGTTTTGCATGGTTCAGGATCAAATGCATCAAACAGCGGTAGCACGTATCGCATCACATAGAGCTGTGCCTTATCACAAGGCTGTATCATGTTGGCATCACAACACCCCCAGCCTCACAACTGAAAGTTGTATCAAGCAATCTGTGCCCTGAGGACCTTGTAACCAAAAGGTGAATGGGGAAAAAAAAAAGAAAAAAGAAAAAAAAAAAAGGTGCATGATGTGCTGGGAGAGGTCTCAGTTTTGTTCAGCAAAGACTTTGAGGACATGTTTCATTTAAATGAGTTCTGAAATTCACTCCCATCAATAAGCCTTAAGAACATTCCTATGAAAATAAGCCATGGCTATTTCTCTCCTTTAAAAAAAAAGACAATAAACTAGAGCCAACTCCAAAGTTATGAAAATAATCACCGCTAATTTACAGCCTAATCAACTGTGGGAGATGCTGTTGGTTTCTAAAGAATCTTTGTAAGGATGTTATCTACTGGGATCAATAACCACCTTGTAGTAAAGCCCCAAGGTGCTGGCAGAGGCAACCACAATATTCCCTGCAATTGTTGCTCATCTCATATTTATGGGAGCATGGTCACAAAAACCAACAGCAGGAACAACTTCAGACCTGGCCTAACTGACACAGCATCTTTGAGAGAGGCACACACTCCTGCTGAACCTGAACTTTGAAGTAATGAAGACCCACTTAGGAGAACACTGTTTCTTTTCCAAATTGATGATTTATGGGCACTTGGGGGGATCCTGATTTTAGCACAGGTTTGGGTTATAGTATCAATGTCATCACTACAACTTTTATTTCTACAGGCACTAGTGACTGCACCTTATGCTGAGAGATCTCCTTTCACATGAACCCTTAACTTTGGTCTTCATCCTCGGGCTTATATGGTCCTTAAAGACAAAAAGAACGGGCAACTGTAGGTCTGATGAAAAAAATGAAGTTAATATGTTACCTTGAATTTGGGAGGAACACCTAGCACTAAAAAAGATGGTAACCATGGCACAGGTAGCGCTCTGTAACTCTTTACACCACCATAGTTGTATCCTTGAACCTGAGACAGCAAGGTAAAATGGAAGGGAGAGTGGCACTGACCCAGCCCAAGTTTGATAAAGCACTGCCTGTTTGGAGTCTCGTAAATCCCGCAGGGAAGAAGAGTCCTGAAAGGCAAGAAGGTGTGGAGCAGGTAGTCGCACCTCTTGGCTGGATTACCCTCACTTGCGTGGTGCACATCAATGCTCGATGCCCTTCCAGATGGGGGGGGGGGTCTGACTGAGGAGTTTGCAGGTGCATTTCCAAGACCTGCCGCAAACCTTCACCCAGATGAGGTCCCTCCTGGTCTTTGAGCTGGTGACCCAACGTTGTGAGTCCCCAGAACACTGCCAATATCGACTGTTTGGTGGTGGCCAGTGCATTTCCCCGCTCCTTGCCAGATCTGCCTCTCCGTTTCCAGGCTGCCCGCAGGCAGGGGAGGCAGAGAGCTTTCTCTCGCCCTCCTTTCCCTTCTCCTATAACACCAGGCTCTTGCACAAAGGTGCTGGGGATCTCAACGAGGCTCATCCCTTGTGCTGTCCTCGTGCCCTTTGGTGCTGTTTTGCTTTATGCCTCTACTAAATCTGTCCCCAGGGCTCGGCGTGGCTGTAGCAGCTATACGGCTTGGCACTGGGGTCTGTTTTAAGGTTGCCACGGTGACTCTGATGGCAGCATTTAAAAATGGCACAGGCTGTCATTTAATGCCAGCTGGGCAGGGATTGCAGGGAAGGTCGGTCAGTGACCTGGCATGACCTGTTACAGATTGTCAGCCCTTTACAGCAGGAACATCGTGGTGGGTGACCGGGGAGGGGGATTCACGTCTGCTTCCATCTGTGGGGATTCAAGCATTTTGGCTCAGTTTGGGTGGAATTTCCTGTGGGTAAGTGAGAGGCACCAAAATCTCAGGCCAAGCACCACTCTAACCGTAACTGGTCTAGAAGAACAGGGTGCTTCATCTTATAGCAGACAAACCTGCTTTAATTACACATGTGTAGTAAGCAGGGGAGTAAAAACTGATGATAAGAGAGATGCAACAGCCCCAAAAGAATTAGCTTAATTTCTCCTGTGTCCTTAATTATCTTAGAGGGGGGAGGGCTTGAGGGATATAAAATGCTCGGGGAAGGAAGGGGGAAGGGGAGGCATCACGATCAGCTTGCAAGGCTCTCCCAGTCTCCCCCAGTCTCCCCCAGTCCCCTGGCTCCTGCAGTCATCGTCCCAGCGCTCCCCAGGGACAGTGTTGTCATTGCCAGGGACACCATCCTCCGTAACGTGGGACGGCTACAAACAACCTGCAAGGTCACCCTTGGGCTGCACCCAGGTGGGGTGCATTGTGCTCCAAGGGGGTTCTGCACCTTAAAAGCAATGGGAGCTGGTCAGAGATGGACACCACTTCTGTAGCACCATGACTAGCAAAGGGCAGATGTTGCCCAGTGTCAAAGAGAATAGTAATAAATCGGCACTTCGGTAGCTCGGTGGGCTTTGCACGTCCACGTATGCTTGTGAGTCGCTCATTATGAGGGTGTATTAACAAGCACAACACCCAGGCTGTGGCTGCGAGCAGAGGAGAGGATGCAGCTGCCCCGTGATGGGGAGGATGGGTTTTGTAGCTGCTTTTCTCCTGAGTGAGCCAGGCCATGCACATGGCAGTTGTGCTACTGGCCCCTTGGCCTTCTCATGAAGCTGCCCTGATGTCTGGGAATGAGGAATCTACCCACATTTCTCAATTTAAGGTCAATGGAACCTGCCTGTTCCATTATAAGTCTTTCTTTCCCTTGCAGTGGGGACCATATTGTCATTCAGCTTTTCCACAGTCACTTGAAGCTTTCCTAGGAGAGGAAAAAGACCTATTTTTTCCATCACTGCACTGAGGTGAGGCCATTTCTCCGGGCAGCACCTGGCTGGGAGGCTCTGGGTCACACAAAGCTCAGTGTATCCCTACCTTAGGGTCTTTTATGGCTCTTCCAGGCAGAAGGAAGTCATCATCATGCAAGTGGCCTCTTAAATACATCTTCTGAGATCAGTTATCCTCCACTAAGCAGATGCTGAGACGATGGACGTGCTCATAATTAAGCAGTGCCAGGAAATGTTCCTGGGAGCTACATTCAATCAGCTGTAGTGTTAGTCATGGCCCCGTGTGGCTCTGATCTCCATCACTGGCATCTCCCAGACAGACCCTGGGCATGGCTCAGAGGCCAGCAGGGACAGGGAACATCCCCAGTGTGGGTGATTGTGAGTATCCACTGGGTTGGATGTAAGGGCAAGAGCCATGGTATCATTTCTGGACACAGGGTCCAAAAAAATGTCAGAAAATAGCCCTTAGCATATATAGTACTCATATAGTATGTCCGAAATGACCTGCTAGGATGTTTTTAGGCAGCTAAAATTAGGTGAAATGAATCCTGCCATTAGCACCCATTGGTGATCATCCTGAAGTCTTTGCCAGCTGAGGTGCCTTGCGAGGCTCCTATCCACCATACCTCGGGCCCACTGTGTAGTGCTTTGGCTCTCCAAAGACAACCCTGATGAACAAGCCACCCTGCCATCCCTTTGCAGGGCATCTTTATCTGCATCCTCCAGCGCCTTGTTAGTTGGTAATAAACTCCTCCCGAGCTGGAGGTGCCAACTTTACCCTCCCAATTAACCCACGCCGTGCGTCTGAGTCGTTTCATTGTGACTCCAGCCCCGGCCAGGCTACGAGAGCCAGAGCCCTTCGAGCCCCCCGGGCCGCTCCCAGCGGGTACCAGCGCCAGCGGCTCTGCTCAGTGCCCCCCAGGGTGGGAAGGTCCGCGAGGGCAGCGTCACTACCCGATTGTCAAGACAAGAAATTCAAGTCGGTTTTCTCCAAGACCACCCAGGAAATAAGTGGCGATACAAGATCTGGATTTGGGCTCCCAGCTCCAGCTCTCAGCCCCAGGCTTAAACCACGAAACAAACAAAAAAAAAAAGTGTCTGTGAACCACATAGTCTCCTGTTAAAATAATTTGAAGAGATTAAGCGATGTTAAACTCTTAATCCTTCAGCCTTTTCTCAGGCCAAACTCCACTTAAAATCAAATACGCAAATACCTTAACACTGGGCCATAAGGCAAACAAACTACTGCAATCGTTTTTTTTAAGCCACAAAACTGCAAGAACAAGTAATTACCCTAAATCTACAGCATTCTCAGGAAGAGAGCTGTATATAAAATAGGTTCCTTATGACTTTTTGGGCCAGCTTTGTAATTTTCCTTTTGGAATTTCTGACACACTGAAAGGAAAAGGAACATTTTAACCGTATCTGCAAGGAGATGGTATGACTTTCAATTTCCAGACTAGAAGTTTGAAAATAAAAACTTCCATGTGAGCTGATAAAGCTTTAACTTTGAATATCTATCTTGATTCTTTCTATGACTACACCCATAAAATCCTTACAGCTGGGGAAAGATAGGCCTTTAAATAAAAATGCTGAAAAAAATTCTTAGTGAAGGAAAGAATACAGCCTCTTTAATCACTGAATTTTGTTTATTGCAACAGATTATGGACTTGAGAGGAAAATAACTTGAAAAATAATTATGGCTTTAGGATATAATAGGACAGCCATTATGAAATACATAAAAGTTTGCTGTTTACAAGGGAAGTTGTCTTAAAATTATTATCCCCAGGTTTTCAGAGAAGGGTAACTCAGTCCTGTGAAATACGACGTAGCTCATTGCAAGAGAGGCAGCCACTTCCAGCAAAGAGGAATATGTGAAACACAATGGGGCAGTTTGTTATAGCATATTTATGGAGACAGCCTTTTTTAGGACCTTAGCCGAGGCAAAAGTCCCAGTCAACATCCTGCAGAAGCCTTAATTCTCATGTTGAAGCAACAGAACCTGCAGGCACTCAAGATGATGAGCCATAAAGAGGGAAGGCATGCTTCTTTACTTGTTTGCACCAGCGCAAATCGGGAGCAGCCCTGTAGATATCCAGGGTGTTAGGGCTTCCTCCACACAGTGCACAGAAGCAAAGGATAAGACCCAGCCACAGACCGTGGCAGTGTTTTAGGCGTTGTGGGAATGTTTTAAAATATGTGCTTTATTGTACTGCAGCAGAACATCCTATAAAAGGCCTTGACTGAAAAGAATCAGTTTTATAATGGGGAAAAAAGATCTGAGTTTGAGTCAACAAAAAGACAGGCTGTATTGGGACTGTCAAGGGAAAATGACTCTTTTCAGCCTTATTCTTCGCTCACATAACTGACATAAAGGAGGAGTTACTCAGGTGAAGTGAATGAGGTGATAGTGGGACTAAATCATTGCAAGAAAGTGTCAGGCCTGAGATTTCATTCCTCCCAGCCTCAAAATCCACTGCTTCCCATGGGCTAGATTGTGCCTCGGTAAGACTTTCCTTCCTGGCTTTTCGTCAGGATTTATGTTTACTTGCAGTGCATTATTCAGCCATAAGTTATACCTTTGTGCTGTATGATCTCCAAGCAGGATGCATCCCCTAGTAAGCAATGAGACAAATCAGGAGCTCAAAAGATGTTGAAATCTTTTTTTTTTTTTTGTCTGTAGTGACTGGAAGAAGAGTTTTCTCCCTATTTCCTGGAATTTATTGGGTGCTGCTAAGATGCAGGTTTCCAAGTCCGCATGCTCAGCTGGAAACAGGAGAAGAAACTCCTGGTCCCTGGCACCAGGACTCCTCTGTATATGGAGGCCACTCTCCAGGTACTAGAATATGCTATCTACTGTTCTCCAGAATGAACCTTGACAATAAAAAAGGAAATATTCAAGGTTTTTTATTGACACATTGCACCCTGCTTCTTCACCCTTGATTGTTGCACTTGTTCATCATTGAGGTCTCCAAACCAGATCCTGATCCTTCAGCATCCAAAAGCTGGGTTTACAATATAAGGAGTAATACAGCTGTTTTATAAACCTGTGTAATGATCTGGGTTGGAGTAGTTCTCTGGAGGTCACCTTGTCCAACTCCCTGCTCAAACCAGGTCTATAGCAGTGGACAACTTTGAAGTTACACTGCATCGCTGAGGGCCTTAACTGTGAAACTCTTGAGCCACTGAGGAGGGTGCTGTGATTCCCATACTTTATTATTCTTTCCTTTAAATCATCTGAGGATTAAAAAAATCTTATCTTTTAATTAAGAATAAGTTTAACTTCAGATTGCAGCATAATTTAATTTATTCAGAACATTCCTAGAGTTAATTGACACCAGCCCACATACAACGGCACTTTCTGTCTTGGTGCATTTCCCAATCTCCACCACACTGTGGTTTGTGCAGTCCAGGCAGCACAGATACATGAAAGAGAAGATCAAGGATGGGTTGCAGAGCTCCTCAGCAGGTGCTGGATGATTGATTTCTGTCCTGAGTGAACCAGGTTCCTGTGCAATGTGCAGAGAGATGGAAGAAACCAGTGCCCACCTGTCTCTTTTGCTATGTTCAAGTCAGGTTTCAGCTCCAGATTTGGACATCATGCATGGGAGATAGCTGCCCATACACAACAACACACACATCTCTTAGAGCTGTGATGCCCTGGAGTATCTCTCCTGACCTCCACAACTCCAGAATGCTGGAGGTATCCTGTAGCTCTTGCATCACACTGACATGGGTGTTGCAGATCCCTGGTGGCATCTCAACTGCACCCCTATGCTTAAGCAGCAGAATCAAGCCCTTAAATGGGGGGAGAGGATTAGCACAGGAGCAGCAGATGAAGTCAGCAGGATTTGGGTCTTCTCGCCACTTTGGTGACTCCTGGTTGCTCTGGATCTGCTACCTAACTTATGAACATGATGCGTCCTGGCTTGTCCAGGTGTGAGGGAAAAATGTGCGTGTTACAGGACGCTCGGTCAGGTTGACGATGGAGCATGTTCCTCTATCAACCGTAACCTTGCGGAAGCATCGCTGCCTGTGCAGGAGCCAGAGCGTGCCCTCTCCCTGTCGGATGCTGCCGTAGCTCCAGCTGCGCACCCTGAACGTGCGTCCCACAACGCATTTGTCGATCTCACCCTTTTTTTGGTTTGTATGACTTCGCATGCTGAGACAGAGGCCACAGTGATGAGATGATGATGTGGCGAGTCTAAGCGCACTGGTGTTAACCCAAATCGTTTTTCTGATTCTGCTCCGTGCTACAGAAACGCTGGGGCTGGCAAAAGTCAAGAGGCAGGATCAGGCCAGAAGAAAACAGACAGGCCTGGGTGGGGATGAGGACTGCTTTCAGAGCTGGTGAAGTTTTATGCTAGCTATAAGTGCTTGTGAATCAATAGCCCTATTTAAACCATCAATATCATCAAGTATTTAATTAAGAAAGTGAATAATTAATTATATATGTTCATACAATAATAGTCATGATAATGTTATTGCTACTGAACAATAATTAGCAATGGATTGTATTTTGGGAGGAAGTAATAGTGCTGACGCCACTGTGATTAGGAATATCGGGAACTGATCAGTCCTGGCTGTCCCCGAGGAGGGTTGGGCCACCCTTCCCAGGGAAACCTTCCCAACATTGCATCCAGCCTTTCTTTGCCTTGCTCACCTTGGCATCACCTTCAAGGACCTTGGGCTTGTGAGGGTTTCTGGTTTGGGCAGAGCATGTGTTGGGAGGAAGAGGTGGTATCACAGTTGAGGAGCAATGGGGGGTGGTATCTGCCAGGGTTCCTGCACCTTCTCCTGTTATGCTGCCGGGGTCTGGCTCCCTTTGCCCCATCCCTTACCGTGCCTAAACACACATCTTTTCCTGTGCTTCCCCCAGCAGAGGTCGGAGAAGCTTGACAACGAAAACTGGAAAACCACCCTCATCCATTGTTGTGCACCTTGTGCCAGGTGCTGCGAGAACATGGAAAAAGATGCTAGTTTCTTCCCCCAAATACAGGAGTGGTGAGTCTTGCCAGGGACTTTTAAGTTTCTGGTTATCACCAGTCCTTTATAGTTGCTCTGTGTGTGTGCTAATGCCAGATGCTCCCGTCTCAGTTGAGTCCTATAAATAAGAATTAAATAACGGTAACTGCAATAGAGATGATGATGGCAATGTTATCAGGATATATATCCATGCCAGACCTTTTGTGAGCTGTGGGATGAAACATGAGCTTTCTATGCAGTCAGGAACAGCCCAGAGAGTGTTTGGAAAATTCAGGGGGAAAAACTGGTTTGATTTTTGGCCTTCTTAAGGGAGGAAACTTGCAGGAAATATTTTCCTGGCTGTGGGAGTAGCCGGTGCGATAGGTAACACTTCCTCCATATGTACGTTCCTGCCTCACTTTGCATCCTCAGGAATGCAAGGTTAGCAGGAAAATGCAGCTGGGAATTTGCAATGAAAAATTCTGCCGACTCTTCAAAGAGCATCTCTGATCTCTTTCACAGGCGTGTTCAGCTTTCAGGGCGATGCTGCTGACGTGAGGGCTTTCCACTCTGAAAGCTGCAGGACCACCCTCTGCATGGAGGGGCAATGCCGTACTGGGGAAGGAAGTGCTGAAGCCGTTGGGAGCGGAGAAATGTATAGCTGTGGGGTGCCAATGGGAAAGTGTATTGTTGCTGCTGGGGGACTGTCATGGTATTTTGGGGTGTTGCACCCAAGTAGGTTCTTCCCTGTCCAGCCGTGCTGTGACAGCCATCCCTGCCCCATCCATCCATCCATCCATCCATCCATCCATCCATCCATCCATCCCTGCAACCCCCAGCACCGCACAGAAACCCTCTCCCCAGGGGATGTTGAGGCTCTCAGTGACTTGTGCTGTCCTTTTAAATCTCTTCAGTCTGCTCTCTTCAATTCCTCTGAGGTTTCCTCCCTCTTCCATTATTCAGTGGCCAAGGCCGCTGCTCCGTGCGGGAAGCAGTAAGGACGGGAGAGGAGAAGACAGGGCCAACTGGCGAGATAAACTGTTGGCAAGAAACCCTCCTCGCTCCTGCTCCCCATGCACCGAGCTGCTCAGTGCTCAGACACCCAGAGAAATGACTCCGCTCCCAGGTGCCAGCCGGGGGCGAGGGCTCCCACTGCAAGGGCCCAAGCTGGTCGGGACGGACAGCGATGCTGCACTTAATTCACCAACCTCTGGATGAGCCAGCCAGGGAAGAACAAAGGGCTGGGGAGCTGGAAGGGACTTGCAGAGACATCCAGGCTCTGTGTTAAATCAGCAAAGGTTTTTTGGCCCCTTCTCCTTTCCCAAGAGGCTGTCCCATCACATCACTGCTCTGCTAGTCAGAAACCTTCTTGTAACTACTAGCTTTCATTGACTCACTTTCAGTTCATTTGCCCTTAATTTTGCTCTGCTTGATCTTTCATGTTTACCCTTGAGATGAATGTGCAGATGGCAGCTGTATCCCATCTCGGCTCCCATTTTGGTAGACTAAGCAAGCTTGGGGAGCTATTCTTGTGGGGCAGAAGGTTCATGAATCAAAGGCTTTGCTTTCACTTGCGTCAAGCGATTTTCCCCAAGAGCAGATTTGTCTTGATGTTATTAACATAGCTCACAAGAGGAAAAAAAATAATGGAATGTCCTTAGTCCTGGTGATGCCAAACACATACACATAAATGCATGGGGTTTTTTGAATTAATTGAAAAGGAAGATCCATCTCAATATCGAGGCTTGTGGAAAAAAAAAAAACCCTGTGTGTTCTTTTTTTTGCATGAGCAATCCCATTTGTGGTCTGGTGCTAAAAGAGCTGCTGGAGGATGAGGGCTTTCAAAAGTTAATTGATTAGAGGAAAATCCCACCTCCTTAATAGTTTTTCAGACTCATTTCATATTTTACAGCTATTACATAGTTATAAAGTAGCTGATAGAAATGCCCCTGGATTACAGATGGGAAAACTATTTCTCATGAAAAGATCAAAGTCCCAGTTTCCATATTTGAGCACCTCTACCAATAAATCACATGCCAGGATACTAAATTTCAGTGTCAGCTTTCTGCTTTCAGACCAACAGGACTGTACAACTACTCAAAAGCTGAGAGTTTAGTTTTAATTAGATTATCAAGCATTTTTAAAATTAGGTACATATGAAGATATTGGCAGTTAATATGCTGTTCTTATCTGCCATTTAACCAACCTTTTCAAAGAGTTTACCCATGGCTCGGGATCAGCTGAGGATGGTCACTCTTCGAAACATTTCTTTACTAAATAGTAGCTTATTTCATTGAGAAGTTACGCTCTTGTGGTGACAATACATCATTGCTCACAGGACTGGTGTTGTCAGTAAAATCTTATTTACCTCTGACCAGCTAAAAGCTTTCCAAATGGGCAAGAATACACGTCTTTACAGAAAATGAGAGACCTTCACTTCTGGGAACAACACAGCTGATCCCCCAAAATTCTGAAAATACTTTTTACAGACCTGTGCTTCTGCACAAAATAAATCCAACCCAAGGACCTCTAAATTTGATCTGCCAACAGGATCAACAGAGTCAGTGAAAACTAAGCAAGGATGACTTTCTCTGGAAGGAGATAATAAGGAATTTTCTTGACCTCCAAGGTTCCTAAAGGGACATCTTTTGTGGTTCATCTCTGGGGCAAGGCTAGGTAACATGCTGCAACTTGGATCTTCCATTGCTCATGATTTTGTCTAGAGTCTCAGGCTACCGTGGTGGTGGGAAGTCAATGGTAGTTCCCTGGAAGGCAATGGGAATTTCACCTTTGACTTTCATGAGGGTCACTGTTTTCTTTTATGTTTTTACAAATCTCCAGTCATAGGAGTCCTATGAGGATGTGCGAATCACAGGTTTCCATTTCCAGCAAAAAGAATCTAAACATGACTTTTAGATATGCAAGCATAGGTGCTAATAAGAAGTCGCAATTACTAATTTAATATCTCAGCCTTTTTTACAGAAGGAGGTGGAGTGGAACTGAGGACTAGCCCTTGATTTTCTTCTGTTCAAGATCAGCAAAACTGTGGAGGGAAGTTAATTTTTAACCTCTCTGTGGAGTGCTCTAATAGTCAAGAGATGTAAGGTAAGATTCAGCTGGTTCAGTTGTCATGTAGCTGTGTGTCTATGATATAAATGTATGTGACATAGGGTCACAACCCACCCTTAGGTGTCTGGTGCCTTTTGAGGTGGCCCAAGGTGTCCCATCTGGCCACCAACTGGGCCAGAATGGCACATGTCTTCTGCAGGTCCTATGCCAGAACTTTCAGCCTCCTGTCTTGAATACTCTGGAGCTTTTCAAAAGCATTGTCTGTTTATGTTTAGCCACTGAATCATACTCCCATGTCAAGGTCAACCTGTTCTTGATGTGCTGCCTGCCACTAGTAGGGTCAATCCTCTATCCTCTATCTTGGTGTGCTCATCCAGCCTCTCAAGGTTGAGTATGAACAACTAAGGAATCTCTGCATCTTGCCTCTTTGATCAATAATTCACTGGGTGTGAGCAATGAAGGACATCCCTGGCTTTCCTCGACAGTCAGATGTGAGAAGAGAAATAAAGGGCTCAGCAGTTGGCCTTGATGAGGCTCTGTGAGCCAAAAGATGATGGTCTCCCATGGACAACAGACATTTTATCCCAAGTACTGTCATCCCACAGTTCAAGAGCTGCACCCTCACTCTCTTGTGCTCTCCGGGGGGGGCTTGGAGAGGTCCTCAGTATATGTGTAACCTCAGCTGTGCAGCAGTAGGCCAGCTTGAGGTGATGGGAGTGCACGGCATCCAGGGCAGCACTGGAAAGCGGATGGGGCTAAACAGAGACAAAAGAGCTCAGACTTACCCAAAATAGCCAGTGGATCTGTGACATGCATGTCTGGTACAGCTGCTGTCCTCCCAAAGTTTGGAGAACTTCGACTGGACATACCTGCCAACCTGAGCAAAAGAGATGTGGGAGCAAAGCCCCTTGCAGCACTCAGGCCATGAGAGAGATGTGAACAGCTGAAAAAGGGAGCTAAAATGACCATCCTTTTCAAGAGGATCTGCTTAGACTTTTCATTTGCCCACCAGCTGTAAAGCCTTCTTTTCTCTTCTCCATCACATTTTTCCGCTCATAATTATTTAATCAAATCAATTTCTTCTTCTCTCTTTTTTCTCCTGCAAGTTTCAAACTGCCCAACCCCACTCTGTGATAAATCTGTCTAAAACCACAGCTGCTTCTGCATCCCTCATGCCTGGGTGCCTGTTTTTATCGAGTGCTTTCTATTAGACATAGATATGTATACAGAAATGTATGCATTTTATGTGCCTTTCTTTTCCTCCCAGTGCTATTTTCTTTCCAGTGTCTTGTTTTTGCTCCTTCTCTGGCCTCATATGGCCGTTTGTCACTCTTTGGATGTTTTTTCTTTTATCAAGATGTTTGCTCCGGGAACGTTTCCCACCAACGCAAGCTGCCTGGCCCATTAACTTCCCCAGTTCAGCTGACAGCCTGGACTCCGAGTCCCATTGCCTTGTGATACTGAATGCTTCTGAGACGCAGGAATTGGTTAGTAAAATAACCTAGTCACATGCATAATAATAGGAAGAAATAATGTTTCAGGGTAAAAAAGATAATAAATTTTACAGCTGTGCTTAGGTTTCTCTCTCTCTGTTTTTTTTCCCTTCCTCGTGCACGGAAATCTGATAAATTCATGTGAAAGTTTGACTGTTTCTTAACGGGAGCTTTGTTGAAGAATTTGCTGCTGCAGACAAATTTGTGTTAAATTCCTCACGAACACGCCAAAGAGTCCAATCCATTGTCATTCGTGAAGATCGATCAGGCTTGTGTCCGTATTATTGACACAAAGGCCTTTGAAATCATTGTTTAAGCACTCAACTGGTGCCATGAATTATCTGTATTTAAATCAGCAAGCTTGCGTTTGAGCACTCATTAGGCTTCCCTGCTAATTGGGTCTCGCTAATGATGAGAGCATCATTAAACCGATGTTGTCCCCACCATCTTGTTAGTTGACAATTTAAGGGACTGTAAAAGGCAGCCAGCCTTTTGACTGACTCCAGAGGTTGTTAAGGGCTCTGGAGCTTGTTCCGCTCCAAATCCGTGGTTCGGTGCCCGCTCAACAAGTGTCTGTGTCACAAAAATAATTGCCACGGTAGATGCCTCACTAAAGCGCTGCCGGAGGACGTGTGCGGGTCACGAGGTGATGGTTTCTCGGCCCCGTGCAGCTGAGGAACGCGGCTGCGGATGCTTGGACATCTTTGTTAGTGGTTTATATACAGACTTCAAACTGTAGTTATAAGTTTGTACTTATATACAAACTGAAGCCTTCGCGGAGCGAGAAGATGAAGGCTAAAAGGCCCTGGTTAAGGGGATCTTAGTCGTTGCCCACCATCCAGCTCACTACAAAAGTTAATTCTTTAGCTCCTCTGTCTTACCCCCAGGGTAGGGGACATTGCTATTAACGCACACAGCAGAGGTGTGTGGGAGTTGCAGGTCCAAACCCCACGGAGAGCCCAGATGGGGGCAGCTACGTGCGGGTGATGGATGACCCTGTCCTCTCTGGAGAAGCGTTTTCTTACAGCTAATGCAGCCCCAGGGGAATCTGACCTTCCATTGTCCACCCGACAACTGCTGTGGATCACTGACCGCTGCTCAGCCTCTTCTTAAGATGAAATGCTGCCTTCGTGCTTTGTTAGCAGGAGGACTGAGGGCTGGGGCGTGCACTGGCTCTGTTACCGATTGCTTTTGCAAGGGGAAAAAATAGGCTGGGTTTTTGAGCAACAGCATTTTTAATTTTGAGCCACGGTAGTTTTAAGTTAGTGCAATTAATGGCATTTGACTGTGGTTATCTCCTTCGATACTTGGTTATTTGCAGACCTGGGCCACTCCTCACGTGGTGGCACCGGGCATACAGCCTCCTCCGGACGGTTGGGTCCCGCAGGCTGATGTAACGAGAGCACCAACCGGCAGCGAAAGTAAACGAATTAGGTAGTTAAACCTCCACCTGGATGATTTAGTGATAATTACATATTGAAAAGCAAAACGAGCGGCTGTTTGCATAGCAACTGCAATATAACTACACTCTAACTACAGTTCTGTCAGACGAAGTTGGCCATTTAGGAAGCTCCTGTCCTACCTCTGTGTCTTCTCTGGTGTGCATGCTCCATCCCCAGATGGTGGAGCAGGGGAAGGTGAAATGTGGCAGCAGCAAACAGATGGACAAACCCACCTCAGAGTGTAGGATGCATGATGGGGTTTTCAGAAGCACCTGAACTGTACAAGGAACCTGCACCAGTGCAACAGGACACTGGAAACACGCATGAACCCACTGCTGGAGAGGACCTGAGTCATGGAAGGTCCCCAAGGAAAGGATTGGAAAAAGGAGTAGATGAAGGTTCCCCGGTGTAAGTCAGACCTCATGCCAACTGTTGCTGCCAGGGGTGAAGGTTCAGGGAGTGTCATGAGGCAGGCAGTCCACATTTAGGGCAGAAAGGCTCAGAAACAGTGTGTGTGGTTGTGTGAGGTTTCTCTTTTTTGTTTGAGTTTCAGTGTGGCTGGAAAGCCAAAGAACCAGGGCAGGAATATCATAGAATCATAGGATGGTCGGGGTTGGAAAGGACCTTTAAAGGTCATCTAGTCCAAACCTCTTGCAATGAGAAGGGACATCTTCAACTAGAGCAGGTTGTTCAGAGAATATATATGAGGAGGCAACTGAAAACCCATCAGAGCTGGGCCAGGGCATGCTGCAAATTCTTTAGGGAGTAGGTACTTGAGCCTGAAAAAACATGATACCTGCTGGTTGAACAAAACCCATAGAACAGATCAGGGTGGGTTTGCGATTATTAATTCCCACAGAACTTTCCATGGATGAGTTTGGCTCCATGGCCCATTTAGAGAAAATAATCATGTTACAGATTGTCTCACAAAGTGATGCATATTCCTCTCCTTTTGCCAAATGATCTGTTTTGAGCATCAACCTGAAAGTGTCCTGCATATTCCTAAACTTTTCCTGGGGTCTCGATACAGAATAAAGCACCAAGGCACTTAAGCAACAGCCTCCCCTTGGCCTAAAGAGGGTTAAGACGCAGAGGGGACAAGCAGCTGAATGCCTGCCTCTATAAATCCTGAGCTGAATCTTGACCACCTTGGAGAATTCATAACTAGTATTAGGTGATAAAGCTCAGAGATTTTAGGGGTTACAACTTTAATAGGGCAAAAATGAGAAGCCATGCAGACTCATAGGCATCTTGTGCCCTCTCAGACCACTTGAGGAACCAGAGTTGTCCTCCCAGCAGGGATGACAGTGGGTCTGGGGAGGAGCAGGGGGGAGCAGAAGCTGGAGGATGGAGGGACCCACGACATCTCCAAGTACAGTATATCTGGGGACAGTTGGATGAGGCCGTTAATTGTGCAGGCACTGGAGTCCTGGTTGCAATTTATCACAACCCAGCACAGATGTTGAAAATAGGGCAGATGAATCATGCCCTAAAAGTGCCTGTTTCTGCTGACTACAAAGGGAGCCTGGGGTGACCGGCTCTGCTGGAAATGTCTGCATTTTGGATATATGAAGTCAGGTGAGAGAAATCCGACATCTCTCACTGCTTCATCCTGTTTCTTACCTGGAACAGTCTCTTTTCAAGATAAAAGGCTGTCCCAGGCTCCAGGGCTACTTAATCCTGTACTGAGCTGCTAAAATAAATGACAACGGTCAGCTGGGTAGAAACTCCTGCACTTGTTTGCAAAGTGGAAGTAAATTTTGAAGCAAGGCTGTTTTACTTTAGTGCAATGGACAAGAATTCAGCAGAAATTCTGGAGCTAAATTAAAGGCTTTTAGTGCAGCCAACAGGAGAACGAGTGATGAAATCGGCCCACTCTTCCTTGTCCTGCTTATTCTGAGATTAAATTCAAACTATTGTATTCCACCCTGACAGTTTGCACTTCCCACAAGTTCTTGTGCTGACTACACATATTTCCCTTATGAGAATTATTGTGGGGGTAATGGGAGGAATTTGGGTTCTTATCTCTCCTCCACCCCAAACAATCAAGTCCTGTGTCTTCCCGGGAGCAAGCAACTCATATGAAGGTTTTCCATCAAATTGAACCCCAGGCAAATTGTTGATAAAATGATATGTTTAAATGTCATCAAATTGAACCCCAGGCAAACTGTTGATAGAAATAATATGTTTAAATGTCATCGTTAAGTTTCATTGTTATCAACTTGCTAAGAATAGCAGCATCACTCACACTAAAATTTGCAAACTGAAGGAGACATCAATGACTTGGTTTCCTACACCTTCTATGCGACCATAAGACTTGGAGTTTATACTGAAATCAATTGAATTTGTGGTGGATAGTGGATTGTGTTGTGTTTTTTTTCCTGGAGAAGGGAGGGGTTTGAAAAAGGAAAGAGGAGAAACTGCAGAAAAATCAGCAGCCAAGGCCAGTTTGACCACGCAGGCTTGACGACAGTGTGAGTTGTGATGTATAGACTTGTGCAGTAGGAAATGGACTGGAGCCATGACAGAGCATCTGTCAGATGATAACTTGCAGTCGTTTGCAATCTGTGCTGGAGGCAGACCAAAGGCCTGAGCCAATGCTTCGAGTTATCCAGGCCTTTTCCCTGGGTCTTAACTCCATCTTCTTTACATCCCATAGAATAAGACTCTTCCGCTGCTGTACTGTAGCACAGCAGTGACATCCAGGGGCCATTTCATTTGCTGTTGAGATCAGCCTACTGATATCCAAGAGCGTATGTACCTAAGCCAAAACCCCACTGAAGTTGCTTGGAAAGATCCCCATCAATGTCAACAAGCTTTTGATCCATCTGTTTTACTCCATGTTTTTTAACGGTTAGCAAAAAAAGAGCTTTTGTGCCCAATTACCTTGGTTGCTACCTTTTTGGCTGAGTAATCTAAGAAAAGCCTCCCTCAGTCAGCCTTCTGTTCAACACACAAAGGACTTGGTATGCTGTGATTCACCCAGTCCCACCACACCTCCCAAAAACAATGACCTATATAGCATTAGCAGTAGGTCCATCCACATCTCTGGATCATAACAATAGTGTAGCCTCAAGCTTTTGCACCAAAACCCAGTCTTATTTACTCCTCTAAACATGAGGTCAGCAAACACCCGAGTCAAAGGCAATCAGACATGATCTTAGCCACCTTGATGAGCAGTTGGTGCCAAAAACCTGCCAACCTCTAGTCATGTTGGATGATGGGTGGTCATCTGGACTTGGTGGGGGAAACCTGACCTCAGCACGACTGGTGCACGACTCTCACCTGAATTTAATTTGAGGCTCTTTCTTGTTACGGCTTTTCTTGATGTCATTTCCAGCATTTATACCTGTGCAGAAGTTGGCAACCTGAAGTAAAGTCACTTCTTAATTTTTTTCACGGATATGTTTTTTTCACTCTGAAGCAGGTTTTCAATGCCTAAAATCACTCTGGCAGGATTTCTCCAAATCTGTGCTGTTTCCTTAAGATCTTTTTTTGGATATGTGAACATCAGGACTAGACATAACTTTTCAGAAATGGTCTCACTAATGCTGTTTACAGAGATAATATCACTTCAGCCCTCCCACTTCATATTTGCCAGCTGCACAGCCAAGTATTACTCCAACCTTCTTGGCTAAGGCATTGCTGGGAGTTTGTACATGAGCAATTGTCTACCAGGACCGTTCGATTCGGTTCTGAGTCACCGCTTTCCGGGACGTAGTCTCCCATCTCCTAGGTGTGACCCACATCCCTTGCTCCAAATCATCTGACTTTTTCCCGTGGCCACACTGAATTCACTGGTTCCGTCTTCAGCCGTCAGCACCTGCCTGCACAACCAGCCTGCGCCCATTGCTACTTACCACCAATCTAGTTTTCATACTGTCTGCAAATTTTACCAGCTCTCTGTTTTTTGGGTTTTGTTTTTTTGGTTTTTTGTTTTTTGCCATTTGCAAATAAGGGGCTGCTGCTTTGTGGTTATTGGATCATTCTCCAGCTATTTGCTCTTTGCATTTTTCTTCCTCCCACTTTGTCTCCGCTTACATTTCACCGCCCATGCTTTTACTCCTTTTCGCTAACATCAGTCGTGTCTGTTTTTATTTTCTAAAGGTGGCTCCTTTGGCTCAAATCACTGGACAGGATGGCAGATGTTTGGGTTCGAGGGGAGGTGTAATGAAGGAGGATCACACTGACAACATGCCTGGCACATCTCTGCTCTGCGTAGACGAGACATGCGCCGCGTGGCCCAAAGCGATGGTTGTCCTGCATTGAAAATGAGAATATGAAAATATTCCTCAAAACAGAAGAAGTGCATAAAGCTACTGGAGGTGGCTCTCCACAAATCCCTTATTCTCAGCAAAAAAAAGGTTTCCTGTGGCCTGGTAACTGTTTTGATAACCCTTTCCCTGGTGTACCAGAATACTAATAAATAGGTAGCAAAGGAAATATTTTGCTACAGGCTTAACTACAGCAAGGAGAGCACTTTCTCCATTTTAATTTTTCTCCTTTTTTCAGCTTGCAGGCCCTTTTATTGGGTTTCCCCAGGTTGGACAGGGCAGGCTGGAGAGCTACAGTAAGTGCTCACAGGAAGGAAATTAAAGAACAAGTGGAGGTTTTGCATTTGTATCCTTAATTCCTGCTTGAGATGTATTGGGCAGTGAGAGGAGGAAAAAAAAAAAAGAAATTCTTTCTATAAAATCACAGGCAGTGTGTACCCAGCTTGAAAGCCAACAAGAAGCCTCTCACCAGAGCCGTCAAATGCACAAGCAGAGGTTGGGGTTTAGGGTTTTCTTCATGAAGAAGTTATTTCTATTCCTCAGTTTCAACCATTTATAGAGCTTCTTCCCCACAGTACCACAGAAGTTCATCACCTTTTAATGGCTGTAAAATCGCAACCTTGCTGGTTTTCCCATGTCGCAGTTGGAGGGCTGAGACACGGCAGGTTAAGCCCAGCATCACACAGGAGCCGACGGCCGGGAGATGCGCGACCAGACGCGGCCGCACCATCCTCCCTCTTCGCCCACCGACGCCGCAGCGCGTGGCAGGGCACTGGGCTGCGACGCTGCAGACTGGCTCTCGGCCGGAGGCTGAACCAAACGTTTCAAAGGAGCTGTCTTCCGTTTAAAACCAGCACTGCTTTGGATCTTTTATGCAAAGGATAAAAAGCTTTTCAAAATAGCCAGCGTGATTATTCATGACTACTCATTTGCAGCAGGCCTTGTTTTCCATGGCAGCACTGATGAGCTCACCTGAATAAAGATCTATGGGGAAGGACTGACGGCTGAAGGTTTTGCACAGGCGAAGGCGTGGGCCAGCATAGTCCACCCGCACCAGGCATGGGCCGGAGACCCCATCGCCGTCCCGGTGCCGGTCCTGCCCCTGCCATGCCCCCACCAGGCTGGGCTGCGCTGGCTGGCGCAGTGAACTCATCCCTGCTTGTTTTATTTACTGGTATCCACATGGGGAAGCGCTTGGGAGTGACCTGGGTCTCCTAATGGAGACATCTCCTTTGACGGACGGGCAGACGGGTGATGATTCCTACCGAAACAACCTGAGGAAATATGCCCAAGGCTGCACGGGGAGCATGTGGCAGTGCTGGGAGGGAGCCCAGGTCATCGAGGTCCCAGCCTAACACCGGGCACTCTTCCTACTGGAAAAGTCCTGTCCCCTCCTGCCCACGGCTGCCCTCCACGTGCTGCGACCAGCAGCCTGCAGGGACTGGAATTTCTTGACTCCTGAGACCTCGACTGCGCTGCCTTAACAGCCACTGAAGTCTCCTTTGCTTCCCCCCCCCGCCCCAAATATTGTTTGTCTGTGGTTTTGCACAGGGAAAAAACGAAGTAACCGGAGGTTTCCAGGAGACCATACCCCGTGCCACCCATCCGAGAGCAGACAATAATATTTAGCTCCTTTGATCAGTTTATTGTCACAGCATATTTAGATGGCGAGCTGCAAATTCCAGCGCGGCAGCTGCGAGCAATGTGGTGCGCGCGGTGCAGCCCAAAATACGGGCAGGATTCGTCAGTGCAGCCCAGCGCAGTCTGCGGCGTGATGTAACCCCTCCTTTAATTTGTTTTCCAGAAAATTCATTTTGAGAAGCGCTCCGCCAATGGCTTGGCAGCGGCCGGAGGAAATGGGCTCGGGAGGACGTCAGCTGTCAGCCCGCAGCCCCCGCTGCCAAGCCCCGGCCGGCGGGACAGCGTGGGGGCTCGCAGGGCCGCCTTCCCTGCCCGGGAAGAGCTGCTGGGTCGGGTCCATACCGAGTTTCCCTCGGTCAACCGGTGCGGCGAGCTCCAGTGCAGGGACCGTATTTATTTGTATTCTTTCACAGTGCCCGGCACAGAACAGTCTGCACCTGTGGATGTGACAGTAAAACGAGTGATAAATAATAAGCCAGGAAGGAGCCAGTGCAATTTAATCTGTGTAAGTGAGTACGGCTAACTGGGGAAGGCTGCTCAGGCTGGCTGAGGACATCCTTCCTTTCCTCTGCGGGTCTGAGGATGCACATCCAGGCTAAAGCCTCGCCGCATCGAGAGGGTGCGGCGCCGAGAGCCCGGCTTGCTCTGTTTCACTCCACTTGACTTGTTCGATTTATCATAGGAGATGGAGTGAGCATGGTTGAGAGGGGGAAGCAGAGGCTGTGCCAGCTGCAGTGGGAGAGGGACAAAGTGGCAAGAGGTTTTCTTGTCCTTTACCCTTCCTTCCTTCCTTCCTTCCTTCCTTCCTTCCTTCCTTCCTTCCTTCCTTCCTTCCTTCCTTCCTTCCTTCCTTCCTTCCTTCCTTCCTTCCTTCCTTCCTTCCTTCCTTCCTTCCTTCCTTCCTTCCTTCCTTCCTTCCTTCCTTCCTTCCTTCCTTCCTTCCTTCCTTCCTTCCTTCCTTCCTTCCTTCCTTCCTTCCTTCCTTCCTTCCTTCCTTCCTTCCTTCCTTCCTTCCTTCCTTCCTTCCTTCCTTCCTTCCTTCCTTCCTTCCTTCCTTCCTTCCTTCCTTCCTTCCTTCCTTCCTTCCTTCCTTCCTTCCTTCCTTCCTTCCTTCCTTCCTTCCTTCCTTCCTTCCTTCCTTCCTTCCTTCCTTCCTTCCTTCCTTCCTTCCTTCCTTCCTTCCTTCCTTCCTTCCTTCCTTCCTTCCTTCCTTCCTCCCTCCCTCCCTCCCTCCCTCCCTCCCTCTTTCCTTCCCTCCCTCCCTCCCTCCTTCTTTCCTTCTCTCCTTCTCTCCCACTGGTGATGTTTATTAGCACAGAAGATGCCACAGCCTTGCTCTGAGGTTCAAAGCCCTGTTGCACCTTCTCCTCCTCCTCTTGAAAGGCAAGGAAAGATGGGTTGTTCTCTCCCATGGACTCAGAGCTGCAAGGCACCTCCAAGGCCATCATGCCCGTCTGTGGCTTCAAGCAGAACCTCACCAGGACCAGCCCTAACAGATGTTGCTATAGAAGGAGCAACATCTAGTGCTTGCTCTAAGCGACCTCCATAACCTCCTGGCAATGTGTGCAGGCGACTGCTCACCCCTCTGCAGCAGGGAGCTTTGCCTGATGCGTAGCCTAGATTCCTCTTGGTGCAATGTAGCCCCTTACTTGCCCTGCCCTTCAGGGACATGGAGAACAGACCGTCCCTTAGTCCCTCAGCGGACCTTGGCCCGTATGCTGTGCCCCAAACAGGACGATGAAGTCAGTTCTGCATTTGCAAGTAGGGAATACATGAAGAAGTCTGCTTTCTTCCTGGGAAGGAATCTTTTCCTTCCTTAAGCCACCCCATAAGTCTCACCAGAGTCATCATGGGAGATGACTACTGGGGGTTAAGCCACTGGAAATCGGTTCCCTAGCTTCTTCCATGGCTGCTCACCGTAAGGCCCAAATTGGGCGCTGTGCAGCAAAAATGGGTACAAGTGATGATCTTACTGGTTTCAACGGCATTAACTCAACACATGCAGAAATGGTTTGCTGCAGGAGGTCTCAGGCATCTGTAGCGGGTCACTGCGAGATGTGGTACGAGAGGACCTGATGTCTTTCCTGGGCTTTGGAGCACGGCAGCTGCTGAGCGTTACAGCTTGGCACCGCAGGTGCCGTGCTCCAAAGCCTACTCCATAACTCACCGGCGTCATCATTTCTTCCTGCAAAGAACGGCAAGCTGAAGAATTTGGTTGGGCAGATTGGATTTTTAAAATTTTTTTTTTTTGTCCTTTTGGAAAAATGTCAGCATAGCAATTCCTCTGCCTTGTCCTCTCCTGCGCTGTACTGGTAGCTGCACTGAAGCTGATTGATTAGTTTAATAACAGGCAGTTGATATGCAGCCATAAAATTATGCACTTTTACTCATCAGCCTGATTGAACTCCTCTGCTGACCGTACAGCAGTAGAATGGCAGAGTTATAATACCAAGGGAACAGCCAAGGGAAAAGCAAGCGCGGTGGTGTTATTGTTGTTGTTTTAAAGCTGAGGAAGAAAATGACTCCAGGGAGGAGCTTTTCCAAAATAAATACCAAAATACAGAGGGAAAATGTTAAGATGTAATTAGCACTGGTACAAGTGCCATTAAATGCCTTCTGGGGTTGGAGGCGTCAGCAGAGCTTCTTTTACACCCACTCGGTCTATGTTGGGGTTTCAGGATGTTGGGGCTGGCCCTGCTGAACACCACCAGTCTCCACACCCTCAGAAAGGGTAAGAGGGGCTGAGTCCTTTGCAGGAAGAATTAACTCAATGGGAAAAAGATGGGAATTCAGCTTTTTTTTTTTTTTCCTCCTTCTGATTGTGGCCAAGAAGGGAAGGATATGAGGATGGAGCTGGGAAACATGTGTCTGGGAAGGGTTTGTCCCCTATGACCCTATGCTAATGGCATCAGTGGAGAGAAGATGGTGTGATGGAAGTGGGAAGCATTAGGGCTCTTGCAGCCTGTCCTGGTGAGGACATGAGTCCCGTCAGTGATGTCCCTACGGCCCTGAACTCTGCTTTCAGTGCTTCTGGGCACCAGAGGAGCTGAAGTCAGACCCTGTCCTGCGGGGTGTCAATCACGCTCTCTGAAGCCACCAAAGGGAATTGAAGGTTCCTGTTCAGCCATGAATCAATATGCAGGAGCAGGCAGCGGGGAGGGCGGGCAGGCGAGGGCTCACTGATGAAAAGCTACACAGCCCCCGTCCATGCATGGAGAATGGCATTTAAGACTTTATTTCCCAATAAAACACTTTCCAGTGCTCCAGCATGGCTTGCTCCGTTGACAGGCTCACTGTTTGTCCTGCACACATTCATTTTATTTATACGACTAATTTGTCTGCGAATAGGTCAGCCTGCTTCTTGTGCCTCTGATCCCCGTCGGTCTCACTGCTGTGAAACATTTTAATTGAACCTAGCCACGCGCTGCGTCCCCAGCGCGGACATCACGCAGAGGGCTGGCTGCCTTGCCACTGGGACCAGTCTCCATTCAGAAGTCCCAATCCAAAATTTACCAGATTTTCCCTTTGGGGCAGATCTCCCTGAAGGAGAGGATGGAAGCAGAGGGGGGAACAAGCACTGCTTGGCATTTATTTTCTCCCAGACAAATGTTTGGCAGATGGTTGCACAACTTTTCTTGCCCTTCTCCCTGATTGCATCCAACATTCCAGGTTGCTCCTGGAAGCAACGCTTGTTGCTCTTCCTTATTTGCTCCAAAGGGCTTTGGGTCAGGCCATGCGGGGCTTGTGCGATGCTGTTGGAGATTATACACATATGCAAGGGTGCTGCTTCTCCAGCTACCCCCCTGTTTATTATGGGTGCCCTCACCTGTTGTTCTTAGGGAAAAAGATTTCCTCCTCCTATGCCGGCTCCTGTTTCCCGTCTCCCTCTGACAGGAGTAACTGGGTTGCTGATGGTGTATGTTTTCTTGTCCAGGTTATCTCTCCAAAAGCCACAGGTCAGGAAGCTTCACCACAGCGCCTGATAGTCAAGTGCTGACTGGCATAGTCACCCTGTGTTGCAGAGATACGTGGTCCCTCAAGGCCAGAGGGGTACAGTGTAGAGTCACGGTGGGATCCCTGATGTCACCTCCAAGAGACATCAATGCCTACACGTGGGCCCCTGAATCCTGCCCAGGTCCCCAGTGGCCATCATGGGAGGGCAGACCCTGAGCTCATGCACAGCCCTTTGGACTCTGCAGGGGCAGGACTCAGTTTATGTCCTTGTGCAGGATTGACTCAGCCTGTGTCACTCCCGATGGACATTTCTTCTTATCCTTAGAAACTGCTGGTGATGGAGATCTGTGATCTTCCCTGTGGTGTCTCCAGTGCTTCACCCCCCTCAGCCAGAAGTGGGGTTCAGTTGCTTCTCATAGACATCTGGTATCGCTCTAGACACCGTTTTCTGTGAGTCCATGGGATGTCTGTGAAGCCACAGCCTAAGTTAGTAACTTCCCAGCACAGTTAGGATTTCCAAAGCTGGAGCCATGGTGAACTTCGTGTCCCTCGAGGCGATGCCCGTAATCATCTGGCAGCTCATGGCAGGGTTTCAGTGCCAGCTGCAGCACACTTGTCCTGGGCATTTCGGCATCTGCTGGAAGTGGTGGAAGTCTTTCGACGTACAGCACGGGGATAGATCAGACATTGCGAAAAGCATCTTCACCCAAGCCCAGGAAGCAGCAGTGAAGTCCTGGGTTGCAGAACTTGGAGCTGGAAGCCCCGAACTCTGTTTTTGCTCTCTACTGTTGTGTGCCTGCTTCCTTCCTGGCAGCCTGCAGTTTTTGTTAGGCTTAGGAAAGGACAATGTGGAGTACAGACCTGAATCCAGAGTCCTGCTGGTGCTAAAGCAATACCTTGCTCCACTGCTAAGGAGCAGCCCTGCATGCAGCTCCTTGTCCTCTGGGCACAGCCTGTGGTGGAAGTGGTAAGCACACTGCCGTAGCAAAGACTTCGCTTTTATTCTTCTTCATCTAAAGCAAAAACAGACCCTGCAAATCACTGACAACTTGTCTTTCTGCAAGTGAAAATGTTGGTAAAAGCTGTCTGGGTTTCTTTATGCAGGAAAGTTGGAAAACAAAATTGCACTCCTCCTTCAGGCTTCCCTTCCCCTTCTTTTTGTGGCAAAAAAACCCCATTACCAGCATGGAAAGCTTCAGTATTGAAATTTGCCATTAAAGTTTTAAAAGGCAACAACCACCACAAACCTTTCCAAATACTTTGGAGAAAAAAACAAGAGTAAAACCTACCAAAGCTTTTTTCCCTCTCTTTATTTTGAATAGTTGCAAAGAAGAGCCCTTTCCAATTAAAGTATGTCACAGGGAGAAAGCATAAGAGGAGGCAAAGGAGGAGGAAGGTACCATGGGCAGAGGTTGCAACATAGACTATATTCTGACTCAAAGGACATTGCAAACACATTGTATATACCTGGAAATATTTTTAAACCATTTTCAAACCAAAGTAGAAATTGAGGACAAGGTAGTACAAGCCAGGAGGAGAAAGACGTGGAGTTTGAGTTAGGAGTCCACAGAGAGTGAGTGGTCATCATCCCTGAGAGGGAGCTTCAGGGCAGCATGGAAGGGGGCAGGAGCAGAGGCAGTGAGGCTGGGAAAGTCACCAAACTGAGCAGTCTGGCATGGGACATGGCAAGTCACTAATGCAAGGTTGGGTCATGATACACTCCTGTCTAGAAGTCACTGAAGTGTGCTGAAAGTGCACAGCAGCTTTCAAGGTGTTGGGGCCAGAGTCTGTCTGTACAGCTCCATGTACAGCCTGAAATAGCGGATACAACTTGTTAATAAAATCACAGAATCACAGAATCATTAAGGTTGGAAAAGACCTTCAGGATCATCAAGTCCAACCATCAACCCAACACCACCATGCGCACTAAACCACGTCCTGAAGTGCCACATCCATATGTTTTTTGAATACCTCCAGTGACGGTGACTCCATCACCTCCCTGGGCAGCCTGTGCCAATGCTTGACCACTCTCTCGGTGAAGAAATTTTTCCTAATATCCAATCCAAACCTCCCCTGGTGCAATTTGAGGCCATTTCCTCTCATCCTATCGCTGGTTACTTGGGAGAAGAGACCAACACCCACCTCACCACAACCCCCTTTCGGGTAGTTGTAGAGAGCGATAAGGTCTCCCCTCAGCCTTCTCTTCTCCAGACTGAACAACCCCAGTTCCCTCAGCTGCTCCTCATCAGACTTGTGCTCCAGACCCCTCACCAGCTTCGTTGCCCTTCTCTGGACACGCTCCAGCACCTCAAGGTTCTTCTTGTAGTGAGGGGCCGATCACCAATGATCACCCATACAGCAGTTCTTGCCAACTGAGAGGAGGAAACCTACCTGACAACAAGTGCCTGGTGACTTCCTGCTCTGGGCAGCTTTGGCTAGGTGATCTCCTGTGGTCCCTTCCAACCTGATTCATTCTCTGCTTCTATGAGCACAAGTTGATGTGCTCACCAGGGTCCTTGTACGTACTGGTTAAGGATGAAGAGGATGTAGCAAGCAAAGATTGGAATGAATTCTGCCCACATTGAATATCTTTCTTCAGGCTTTGAATACAAACCCAAAGATCCTACAGCAGGGTCTCAGTCCCCCTTACAGCATTGGGTTTTTACAGACACTTCTGGCAGAATCTGGCTTCATTTTGGGAACGTCCCACATCATCTCCATAGATTCTCCTTCCCTCCTCTCCCCAGACAAGAGAGAGGCAGGTGCACAACAGATCTCAGCCCTGCCGCATCCCTCTCCAGCTCTTTGCCATTTTGCTTTCCTTCACTGCCCACCCCTCCCCAGCCCTTTCCCAGAACTGCCTCTCCCCCTCCTTGCCACAGCACAGACCCAGGTCCAGGCAGGCAGAGTCCTCATAGTCCTTATTTTGCAGCTGGGAGAGGGAAAGGAGAGGGCTGGAGAGGAGAAGGGAGAAGGAAAGGAACAGATGGAAGGGAAGGGAAGGGAAGGGAAGGGAAGGGAAGGGAAGGGAAGGGAAGGGAAGGGAAGGGAAGGGAAGGGAAGGGAAGGGAAGGGAAGGGAAGGGAAGGGAAGGGAAGGGAAGGGAAGGGAAGGGAAGGGAAGGGAAGGGAAGGGAAGGGAAGGGAAGGGGGGAAGGGGGGAGGGGAGGGGAGGGACGAGGAAAGAAGATTAAAGATTTGCCAGTGATTTTAAAAAATCTTTCACAGAAAGTAGAAGGAATGTGGTATGAAGCAAAATGCAGGTCTTAAATGTACCGCTTGTGTTTCCCCTCTGCAGGGGCAGCTCCCTGGCTGCCGCGCACTGCAGGACGGTCGCTGCCTTTGTTTTCTTGCGGCTGAGCGACCTCCTGGTCACTCCAAATGTCACAGCGGCCTGCGGAGCCGCGGGTCCCTGCAGCAGCCCCCTCCAGACGGGGGGGACACTCCAGCACCGGACAAGAAACTTGGCTTCAAACACCAGAGAGCGAATGGGTGTCAGAAACGACAGAGACACTGGGAAAAAGAGGGGGGCTTGGTCTCAGCGACCATTATCAATCAGCATACCCGATACAAATACTGCATGGACTGCAACAGCAGCCTCAATGAGGCAAAATGCCCAAAATTCCCCTCAGACAGCACCTTTGGGAATAGAAGATTTCTTCATGTAGTTTTACTGTCACCGGACGTACTGATAAAACCTTGAGCCACACAAGAAACATGTGGCAGGGAGCGGGGTCCTTCCCAGGCAGCGCTGCTTTATTTTGTGGTTGACATTTAGCTATCACTGAGATGGGCACATTAAAACCGTGATAAGACAAATATTTGCTCAGCATGAAGAGCCGTCAATAGGTAAATCTCACGCAGCGTGAGCAGGGATGCACAGGCTGGAGCCAGGAAAATCCAAACCTCAGTCCCTCCCAATCCCAACCATTCACAGACTATTAAAGACTGTTACCCCTCTGGGCACCTCATCTTCTGGCTTAAAGCACAATTTGCCATGGGAGCAGCATTGATTTGAAAGTATCAGGTACAGGATTCATCTACCTAAATCTGTTGAAATCCTGATGGAGGCCAGGACACGCTCGTCCCATCTTCCAGCAGAAACTCAAAATGGACCAGATGAGTTACGGTGCCTCCAAGGTGCCTCTTTCCCTCCATGGCCTGCCAAGGTGTCTGCTAGCTGCACACAAGGTTTGGTGTGGGGGAACATACACTGCTGCCCTTCAAGTGTGTCCTAATCATTTGTCACCATCCTTTGTTAAAAAAACCTGCCTTCTTTCCAATGCAAACTCACCTGGACCTCAGCTTCCCAGCTCTCTGCTATTGTCACATTTTTCTCCGCTAGATTAGTCAGCCCTGTGTCCTGCATCCTCTCCCCTCCGAGGCAATCCTCAGCTGTAATCAAGTCCACTCCCAATTTTAGCTTGTGTTTGTTAACCCTCTCCCTGTGATAATTACCTCCAGCTCCCAGATTATTTTGGTGACTCACCATTCCCAACTTCCCAGCATTGTTTTTAAGGGGAACTTCACAGTACCTGTTTCATTAACACCCTATGTGGAAGCAATCTTACCTCTGCATCCCTCTCCTAGTGACACAGCCCCACACCGCCAAGAGGAAACCAGTCCTTTCTGGCCCTCCTTTGGGGTGAGCTCATGGCCTGCTGCTTGTCCACAGTGATCACTTCATCTTTTTGCACCATCACGGCTCTCTCCATGACCAGATGGGACTGCCCTTGCTTTGAATGTCACTAGCTAGTAAACACCAGTCCCAAGGCCACCATTAATTTTTCATCCAGCATTGAATTCATCCACAGCCACCATACTGAGGTCCTCAACTGAGAGATTTCATTTTTCGATGCGTCATATTGCGTGTTCTGAAGTGACCAGCTGTGTTTTCAGAAACACTAATGCTATTCTGCTATTACAGCGCAGGTTTCTCGGACCGAATTCTCTATTAACCAAAGTCTTTTCATTTCTGCATATTAAAGGCTGGAGCTTTTCTCCACTTCAATTCAATGGCTCATAACGGATCCCCGCCACTACCCACTCTTGGGTAATGTTAGCTCAAAGATGCAAAGGCATGAAAGACTCTCTGGCTCTGAGCTATCAATAAATCTTAAATGGAATGTGGTTTTTTTATTAATAGGTGTCCTCTGCTCCTTTTCCTCCCTTCCGTCTTCCTCCACATGTAACAGCCCATTACTGCAGCACTCCACTCGCCTGAATCCCTCGTTTGTCACCCCAGACTCCCCACAGTACTATATAACTACTGAAAAAGCTCCCTTTCCTCTCTGCCACATCGCTTCGATCTGCTCTTGTCACACAAAATCTGGTTTTGTTTTGCATTTGCCCGCTTTACTCCTGCCCATTTCGTTATCAGTTTAACACCTTTTCTCCTGCGTTCTCTAGTCTCCAGCCAAAGAAAAAAAAACACCACCACTTTCCTACCCAGGAGCTGTCGGCTTGCTTTGCCCATCTTTGTCTTCTTCCACAAACCCAAAACTTTCAGCTGCATATCGCAGAGGCGGCCACTCACGTCAGTATTTTTCACTCTCAGTCTCTCAGAATAATCTCCCAGCGCTTCTCTCTCCAAATTATTTCTTCTTCAGACTCATGGGTTATGCTGACCTGTGTAACTCCATGTGACGCTCCATCTGTTGTTGACTTCTATGTGTTTACTTACTAAGGGGAAAACTGAAAATGTGACTTCCGAGATCTGGCCAGTGTCACTGTCATTCCTCAAAAACAAGGTCTGCTATGGATTGAGATCTGATTTGGATCTGTTCGAGCCTGCTCTGGTTCAGCCCCAGGGATGCTGACTGAGGGATGACCCATGAAATGCCTCCTGTGCGGTGCTTCATCTTGTGTGAGGCCACCTCAGCCCATGGAGAACCAAGGATATGAGCCAGGAATGGACGACACTGATCCGGCGTGCACAGCCACCAGCAGTGAAGTTACAGCTCTTTAGCTCAGAGGGGTCCCCAGAGTATCTGTTGTGTACCCCCAGCTCCACCATGGGATGCAAAGCACATCCCAGCATGGGCATCATGGTGGTCACCCCTCCTAAGGACAGCCACAGCAGAAGCAGCTCTCCAGAACAGACAAGAACCCACCGGTCTGAGCTTAGACCAGTATGTGTGGACCTGTTTTAAGGGGAGTCAAACCCTGATATCTCAACATAACAAAGACTCTGCATTCAGACACAGACTGAAGGTGTGTCCAGGTTTATATGCACGTAATTCTCTCTCCGTTTCTGTCCCCATATAGGCGTACATGATGCCAACAGCTGGACCTCTAGTTCAAGTATATTTATACATACATGTATATGTGCGTGGCCGGTGAGATGTACTAAAAATAGTTTATTTCAGAAATAGCATCATTTTTCCTGGTGAAGGAGAACGGCCTCTCTTATTTTCTGTGCCACTTGTATTTTTGGTCTTAGCAAGGCAAAATGCCAAGGAGCAACAGCGTGTTTACCTAAGAGCAGCTAAAAGAGCTGTGTAGCAATCAAGGTATGGAGTAGGTTGGGCTGAAAATAGATCGGCTTGGAAAGACTTTGATCAAAAATGTTCAGCAGGGGACTGGACGGCCGTGAGCATCGGTAACAACCTCTTTGGGAATATATCCCCATCTTACCAGAGCTAGTTAGGCACAATGCTTTTGTGTGGTGTGTCCATGGTCTGCCTCGCTGACTCGCTGTGCCATAGTTACCCCCAACTGTGGGGACTGAATTGTCCTCTCCCACCGTTTGAGGTTTAACTTTCTGGGTCAACACTGAGGTGAAGAGACAGGTGGAGGATCCCCCTGCGCAAACGTTGAGCAGGGTGCTCCTTCTTCCAGTCACTCCTGAACCTTATCATGAAATGGGATTCATTATTGAGAATGCGATCTTTTTTTCCGGGAAAACCTCTTTTGAGAAGCTGTTTGTGGCCTCACTGGGACATCACTGGGTCCTTCACCTTAACCTTTCTGGGGTACTTACTTTTGCTTAACCCCTTGAAGGTCTCCTGAGCTCCCACTGAGACAGGCTCCAACCCTTTTCCAAGCTAATAAAGTTTTGCTTCTTCCTTTCTAGATGAGCAGACGCGCTCTGCCCTCTGCCAAGCCTAACCTACCCGTGTGATTACCAAACTATTTGCCTGCAGCTTCACATATCTCACTTTATACAATACCTTGCGCCAGCTCTCCTTTCTGGGCATGTCTACATAGCTGTTTTGGCCCAGGGTCTAGGTCTGGCATGTCTCTTGGCATCCTGACAGTCACGACAGATTACAGAAGAAAGTGTTTGGGCTCTTTCGGCGGCTGCAGGGAAGCTCTCACCCTGTGACAGGGGAACACCAGCACAGCCCAGGCTCTGGTGTGAAGGTGTGGGGTTGTGACAGGTCTAGTCACAGGCCCCGGGCTCAGCTCCAGCCCAAATAACAACATCGTCATGTCTCTGTAGCACTTTGTTTGGAAGTGTTTCTGGTCCTTAATTGCTTTATTCTGTAGTAAATGGCTTAGGATATTGCACTGTGAGGCTTTTTGCTCTGTAGTTTTCCAGCTGCAAACATCAGGGAGAACTGGTCACCATGTAGGGCTGGGAGAAATTTGCCCACCAGATGCAGCACTGTAAAACCAAGGGTTCTCCTCAAACTGCCAGCTGTGGAGCTCCTTCCCGACTTGGGCACCTACTGTTATCATGAAAACCATGGTTACCTCAGGACTTCGCATTTCCAGGGCTGCCAGACCCCTCGCTCTGCACACCATCAATGGGAAAAAATAAAAGCACCATCTAAGGGTTGTTTGACCAGGGTCCTGCAGCTCCCTGCTGGCTGCAGAGCACGCTGGCTCTGTTGCTGTTCTGGATGACACTGCTCACACCCGTCCCCCAGCACAGATGTTTAAAGCTTTATCAGACTCCATAGGAAGTGGTTTGAATGTGGTCCAAGAGATTACCTGAGGATTTCCAGCCTCCTACGTCACATCTGGCACAACTGAGCTGAGGGTGTCAGGATTGCTGGCTCCAGGTCTCCTCTGTGTCACGCACCCCAGGTCCCCTGATGGCCGGGGAGCATTTTAGCACTCTGTAGGAGGCTTAGAAACCAAATTACTATTTGAACACAGTGACACTGGGCATGCAATTCTCCTTGCAGATCTTAAAAACTGCCTTGCTATCCACATCAGTCCTTTCCTGGATCACCTAAGAGCACAAACCTCATTGATTCCCATAGGCACTGCCGCACGCCTACTGCTCTGAAAAAACTTTGGGAGAAAAAACCCCAATCATAGTCACTTTTGCATTTAAAAAAAGGAAACCAGACTGAAAAATTAAAAATGCCAGACCTTTGCAGTGCCACTATTTTTATCCTGGGATCATGGTGCTGTGCTGGTCTCCTGCTCTTTAGTAAAGCTGAACAGATTTCAAAACACACAAGCAATATGAAGACCCGCAGCTTGCCAGTTGACTTCTCCTCATGAGAGAAACCTGCAGATGGCAGCCAGTCCATGACATCTCCTAAGCGAGCCCAGAGGGGCTGGGTCCTCAGCCTTGGGCAGCAGCAGGCTGCAATTTCATGGAAAACAAGATAGCAATGAAGTATGTGACCTTCCAGTGTCAATCTGAAGGTCCTTCCTGCCTGATGGAATAAATGGGACTTTTTCTGTCCAGCAGCAACTGTAGACAGGGCTGTATTTTCTCACTCGCACATTTGAGGTGAACACGAAGGAAGTATCAAGCTTGGTATGGAGACCAAGCATAGGTTTTTAGCTTATGCCTTATGCCTGAGTATTTTGAGGGCAGTCCTTTAGGATGCTCCTTATACTGCTGGGTCACAGCCCAGGCATTGGGGTTTGAGAATTACTGGTTTAAGGGAGATGATTTCAGAAACTGAGGCAGAAGATTAGGAGACTCAGCATTGCTCCTGTATGAACTTGGTTCAGCTGTGGATCAGCTGATACTCCTCAATTTGTTAGATCTGGTAATCTGATCTTAAATCTAAGCCCATAGATGCAACCATGGAAAGAGCACTTCCCGGAATAGGCTATTTATCCTGTAGCTGTGCACAGAGTTACAGCAAGATAATAGTTCTGGGACGTGTTTTATTTTCCTCTGGTTGCTGTGCCTTTTGGGTTCTCAAAAGAAGGCTTTTTCTTTTCTTTTTTTTTTTTAATTTATTTTTTATTCTAGCATTGGCATTCCCTTACTTGCTGACTCTAAGGGTTTCAGCTTTAAAATGGAGAGAACTAATGCAACTGGAAATATAATTAGTTCTGTCTCAGTGGTAAAGGTATCTGCCAGCATCACAGCCCTGGTCTGTTCATAGCACCCAAATTTTAGCTCCTGTCTCTGAAGATGAACTGCTGGGACTGTCTGTTCATCATTATGGGCAAACATACCATATGCAGCACATCGACTGAAAAAAAAG
The DNA here is from genome assembly GCF_964289735.1 of Phaethon aethereus. Taxonomy (NCBI): domain Eukaryota; kingdom Metazoa; phylum Chordata; class Aves; order Phaethontiformes; family Phaethontidae; genus Phaethon; species Phaethon aethereus. Next base: position 166,757,810 of record NC_138582.1, read on the forward strand.
GATACTGCTACAGTACAGCTGACTGGCTGTGGAGGTGCTTTATTCCAGGATGCAATGGGAACACTGAAGCATTCCATTGCCAGGGGCTCAGGGGCTTGATTCTGTTCACAGCCAAGTTCACAGCCAAGATCCCCAAGGATGCTCACTGTCTGTTATCCCTAACAGTGTTGTGCCACTGAAAATCCCAGATGCCAAATAATCCCTGTACAAGCAAGCACAGACATCAGCCCATCAGCCAGCTCCCTACTTCTTTGTGTTCAATGTGCATTTAGAAGCAAAAAATAAAATACCGTGACTGGATAACACTCCCTTGAAGACCACTTGTATTTCATCTCACCTCAGCCTAATGCCACGTTCAAAACTTGCCTGCAAACCCGGGAAAATTACTTGCAGGGCTACTAAAGATCAAGGAATATCTCCAGTCGAGGGTCCTTTATTGCTTGGGTTTTCCAGGCAGGGTTTATGCAGTTGACATAGGGATCATGTTATTTTTCAGGAAGGAAAACTGGTGGATACCAAAAGCTCTTTTGTGTCCTGCCACTATGACCCAGGCAGGGCCCCTGGGTCCCCACGCAAAAACACCAGGAGCCTATTGCACCTTCCTGATCACAGGGCCAGTCAAGAGCTGACTCTCTCAGCTCTCGGAGCCTGCAGAAGTGGCCAGATGCTGAGGGGTGCTGCCATGGGCTGCCTGATGCTCCAGCAGGTCATCAGCTCCAATCCCTGGGCTAGTCAACCTGCGCTCCCCTTACAGCCAGGGATGGCTGTTTTAGGGCATAGCTTATCTCACCCCAAAGGAGTCAGCTGAAATAGGTCAAACAACTCCTACAAACCCATCTTGAAGGATGCTCCCTCCTCCAAGCCTATTAAATTTCCTCCAGCTGCATGTGAGACCCCCTGCCTTGGTCAGGGGCTGGAGGAGAGGAGCAGGGCGGCTCGGCTCGGCCAGGCGACAGGCATCATGGAGGTGACCATGTCTCAGTGACCCTCTCCAAGTTTTGCCCTTGGTTATGGAAACACCCCCCGGCCTATGACGCTTTTCAGAACTACTAGTGACCTTTATTGCTCCTTTGATTCCAACAGAGATGGAAGGGGGGATCTGCACAACCCCTCAGTGCGCTTACATCCACTATAGCTTTAACTGCAATACTTGCAGTTGTCTTGCACATGGCCTTTTTAGAAGCCTTTTCCCCTGTCACAGGCATCTGGCTACCCTGCAGGCTGCTGCTCTTGAGTGTCTCCAGCTAATGTTGGGGGAAAGTGCCATAGCCCATCTTTGCATCTCTCTCACATGAATCCAGAAGCTGCAACAGGAAGACCTGGAAGAATGTCTGGGACCTGCTCTGATCTGTGTTGCTCTTGTAGCTCAGCATTCTCCTCATTTTGCCCCTATTTTATTTCCAGCCCTCATGCCAGGGCTTATGTTAGTCTTACAGGACCCTCACACTAGGGAAAGCTTTCCTCATAGCTCCTATATGGCTCATAGACCGTCCTGTGAGGTCCACAGCAGGAAGAAATGTCCACCACCTCCTCATCTGATTTATACCCCTCCAGGCAAATTAAAATTATGTCTTTTACTCATGCTGACTTTCTATATGCCTCCACAGTGCCCATGTTACTGTAGAAGCATGGAAAATTGGGGGTTTGCCATAGACTGTTACAGGTAACATACTCAAAGTATTCATCACCACCTTGGGAGGGTGCTGGCTTTTTAACATCCATCCCTGGCGTTTTTGGCAGGAATTCAGGCTGATGTGATCAGGCTATTTCTCTGTTTGCTTCCTGTTCACCACCTGTGGACAAGGTCACCATTCCAGCCTCGTTTGATGGTACCTTTGCAGTCCTGGAGAACTGAAGCCTACAAGGTTTGTGCAAACAGGCAGCCGGGTAGAGAGGGGAGGGGTAGAGAGAGAGAGAAAGGGAGAGTTATTATTTTTTGGGCACAAGAACCCATCCAGGGGTTCAGCCTGAAGTCTTACGTCTAGGGAAGACCAGGTAACTTACAGGATCACTCCTTCCTCTGAACACCAGTCATGTGGCTTCCCCAGGAGCAAGGGGACCTGTTAACTACCCCAGGGTCTCCACTCACCATATCATCTCAGGCTGGTTTGAACTGGGGATGAGCCCTGGAGAAGGGCCTCTCTGGTTTAAGCCGAGTCCTCACCAGCATTCTTGTCCTGCATGGACAAGATAACTGAGACATTAGGAGCCACTGGCAGTGATTTGAAGTCTGGTGACTTCAACAGCTGGAAAATGCCTGTGTGCACGTGTAGGTGCTGGTGGGTGCATGAGCTGCTTCACAACCAGACCCTGTCCCCAGCACATCAGGCTTCAAATTGTGCATTTTGTTTTTGCGTAGAGCAGCTCATCCATCCAGGCGAGAGCACGGTTAGATGCCAAGCCAGGCTGCAGGTACCGAGGAGACGGGAAGAAGCAGCCGTGGGCAAGCAGCGAGCATTCAACCCAGACCATCTGCTGCTGTTGGATTAATCTCTAACCTGTGTTCTCAGCTGGCCAAGGGGAACTTGTTAGGCTGAATTTATGCCTCTAGCTTGGTGTTACAGCCTGGAACATTAAAATAAACCAGCACTGACTTTGGGTTAACTTAAAAAGCTGGGCTGTAGATTAGAGATGGAGAAGAAATTGTAGGAGCTGCACGTGATCACCAGTGTGGGGAGGAGACAACCCCATGCCACCAACAGCTTGAGCACGGTCAGGGCATCTCCCCAGGGAAATGGAAAGGATGGAGGGCCCCAGGGTGAAGGGGTGGCTGAAAAGAGGTTTGGATCCATGAGCAAAGGAGCTCTCTTTCTACTCCGGGATCAAACTTTGTGTGCTCTGAAGAAGTAAATTTGAACCATTGTTTCTTTTCTTACCATTGTTTCTTGTTACCATTGTTTCTCGTTACCATTGTTTCTCTTGTATTCTCTTGCAAACCATCCTCTGCCAAAGGAGTAGCACTCCCAAAAACTAGAAAGTATTATGGAGGAAGGAGGAGAATGATTTTTTTTTTAAAATTCCCTTTTTAAAAATGTTAAATTAAAAAAAAAAAGATGTTTTCACTGCAAGAGGAGAAACAGAGGAGAAAAGTCTGGAGAAAAGAAAAGTTTTCTCCTAGCTTTGTTGACTGCTGGAGCAGGAGCAGACAGATGAAAAGCACTAAAAAGAAAAAGTTTAAGGAGCGGACTTAAAAGCTGACTTACAGCTTATCTGATTCCTCTGCAAACCAGGCTGCCAGTCTCACAACGTAGTTTCAGGTAGCATCTGACTGAGCCTCCCAACTGATCTGCCTGTGGGTTTTGGGTGTGTTTAAGCTAAGCTAAACCTGCCAGTCATTTAAAGTTTGCTTCTCCATACACGGAGGAGAGCTGGGCTAGTTGGACTGAGCCTTACAAAGCCTCTTTCTAGGAAAAGAAGCTTTGTGCAACAGAAGGGAAAATAGGTTGTTGTCAAGGTCTAGGGCATTTGCAAAAGAAAGTAAACAAGTGGCGCGGCGTGGCTGGGTGAGATGGGAGGTTAGCTCTGCGCCGAGCAGGATCTGGCCCCTGCTCGAGACAAGGCTGTGCTTGCAGGAGGGTTTGGCTCTTCTCGGGAGGAAAGTCAGCCTTACGGCAGCAGGACTCGGATCATTACCCTGCCCTGACTCTCCGCGTGATCCCTGGCAAATCATTTAATCCCAGTGCTCCGTCTGGGCACAGGGAGGAACCACCGCCCCATGACACCCGAAGCTGTGGGTGCCAAGCTGCGAGGGGCACAGCTCGCACTGGGCGCGATGCACCCAGAGCGAACGGGGCCGCTGGCATCGCCGCGGAGCTGCTGCTAAGAGCGGGGGCAAACAGGGGTGGGGGCCGGCGCTGGAGCAGTTGCACCAGGCGCGGCCGTGGCAGACCCCGGGCAGAGCCCGTCCCAGAGAGACTCAGACGCAGAAAGAAACAAAAACAAGGCAAAAAATAACCACCAACAACCGACCGCAAAGGCACCGCAAGTCCTTAAAAACGCCCTCAGGCATTTGCCAGGCGAAACCCCCGGGGAGCCCCGCTGCCTCCCCGGGCGACGCTGCACCGCAGCGCGTCACCCTCCCGCCGCACCCCTTCCCGGGGCGCGGGGCTGGGGGGGCCGGGCCGCGCACCCCCGCACCGCCCGCCGCAAAAGGCGGTGGACGGCTCCGTCCTCGCAGCCGGGGCTGCGGTTTCGCCCTCCCCGGCTGTGCCGGAGCAGGGCTGCGGCACCCGGGGGTCTGCGCGGGGGCCCCGGAGCACATCTGCCAGCCGCCTGGCCCCCGCCGCCAGCCCGCGAGTACATCTTGTTTGTGTTTTTCTGCGGAGCACACTCCCAGCGGGTTATGTCAGAGGTGAGGAATGCAGGGCCACCCTGTGTCATGAGATCAGACTTACATTTTTAGGCTGAGCACTTACCGTATTTGCTAGGAAGCAGCACGCAGGCGGCACGTGGGGCCCCGGAGGGGTGGGAGATACCCCTTCGCCTCCATCCCTCTTTTCCAGCCCTTGCTCCAGCAGGGCCGGGTGGAGCGGATGGGGCCCGTCTGCTGGAACAAGCTCTCCCTCTGTTCCTTGCAAGGAGCGAGAAAGGAAACGCAGTGAATTAAGGCGAATGAAAAGGCAGCAGTGAAAGGCGGCCGGGCGCCATGCCAAGCGCTCGGGAAACGCTCGCGGAGAGAGGTGGTGGTTGAGCTGCTCTCTGCTGCCGCTGAAGGCATCGGCACCCTAGATCGCCCCACGGGGGAAAATGATCCAAGCACCAGTACCCACAAAATATCACCGTCCCAGGGGATAAAAGCATGAGAGACTCGAGCCTGTCCAGGGCCATCAGGGAGGCTGGGAAAGCTGGGCTGCGAGCTCTTGACAGGAAGGACGTGCACAGGGTCTAACCCAAAGTATCACACAGATCAGGGATTTTTCCCCCAGTTTCATTGCTGGGAGCCAACCCTTATGTCCAACCTTCCTAAAATTTCTTGACTGCTTTGGAGGAGTCCTTCTGCTTGAGGAAAGCTGGTGCAAAATAACTCTGCTGATGTCTCGCAGAGCCTGCGCTGCCCGTTCCCCAGTCTTCCCACTTAAGGCTCGGAGGCTCCTTTGCTGCTCTTCTTCCCACTGAGGGCAGAAAGAGCGGAGCCGCTTTGACCCCAGTGCCACCGCACAGAAAACTCACCAAGGCAGGGTCAGGCCTTGGCACAGGGAAAGGTTCCCCTTCTCTGCTCTGCCGTGGATTTTGTTTTCCTTTTGTTTTTTTTTTTTTCTTCTTTTCCTGAAAGAGCTGTGGTAGTAGGTATCCTGAGATCAAAACACCAAAAAGCAAAGAGAAACACTTCCACAAACTATGTCCAAACTGAACGCCACTGTTTGTTGTTTTTTGGGGGTTTTTTTTTTTTTGTTCTGTTTTGCCTTACGGAGGATTTTGACATGGTGGTGTTTTGTTCTGTGTCAGAAGGAAAACAAACCCTGAAATACCAAATTCTTTCACACAATGGACTTTCCTTTCTCTAAACATCCCTGTGAGATGGGCCTCTTGCAGCTCTCTCCTCTTCCCAGAACAAGAGAACAAATACTAGGAAATCTGGAGAGATGAACTGCACGGAGCTGGCTGCGGCGGAGGAGCGTGCACCATCCCGACGTTACTCAACGTCTCCAACTGCCGGCTGGTCCCCACCCGGAGGGGGCAGGTCAACCAGATGGTCCCTGTGCCACTGAGTTTTCTGCTGTGCACCTCAGATTCCTTTCTGTGTCCCTGCAAGTGGTGACAAGGGACAATTTCAGGTCCTAGTCTATTATCCTGGACCCTCCGTCATCAACTACAAAGCTGTTTTGCCATGTCACCTCCACGTGCAGTCCCAGACTCCTTTTGTCACTCTACCATAGTCCCAAGAACCTCTTTGGGAAATTCCTCCTTTCATGGCAAGTCCTGTTGTTTGGGTCCTCTCTCTTCTTGTGGACCTGTGGAGGCACCAGAGAGTGTCCTATGGAGATGAAAGAGGTGACCAGCAGGGACAGGAGGGACTAGAAGAGAGAAGGAGCTCCAGGGGGACCTTCAGACCCAGCACCCTCCCCTGGGCAAAGGGGTGGAGGTCCCACCAAAACGTGAAGGTGATGTGTTGACAGGAAGGGGCTGGTTGCTGCCTTGTAAAAATAAGGAGAGGCTATCGCATGGGATCCTTGGGAAAAAGAGACTGGTTTCATGGTTTAGGATGTTATCTTCTCTTTCTTCCCTCACTCTTTGTCTGCTTTCCCTTTCATAAAGTTGTGCTTTGATAAGATTTTCTGTTTTATCATTTGGGGTGGAGGAAGTAGAAGTCAGAGGACAATCTGAGATTTGGTTTCATTTTCCCTAGATTTGGAGAGGAAGGAAAAGGGGGCTTGACGCAGCATTTAGCAACAGCCCTGGACATTGACCCAGGGCCTTACAACTGCCAGACAAGACCTGGAGAGGGGCTGCAGGTCCACGTTGGCTGATCCAGAAGACTTCTGCACTATAAATGACATGAAGCAAGGATCTTGGGTTTCATTAAATCTTTCAGGTGCCCGGCATGCTTTGAGGAACAGAAATCATAATTAATAATGATTATCTATATTTAGGCTTGATATAAGTTCAACTGCAGCGAAATCATTTGCTTTTTTTACACTTCTTGAATTTGGGGGAAATACACTGACACTGCTTAGCAACCCTTAATCATTTTGGCAGAGAACAATAATCTGTGAAGGCCAAAGTTTATATCTGTTACTCGGCCCCAGATGGTTACTTGATCTCCCAAATAATAAGTTATCTGACCTTCCCATTTGCTTCTAATCAGCATTATTTTCTGAATTGCAATCGAGCATCCTGAAATCATACAATATCTCAAGTTGGAAGGAACCCGTAAGGATCATCAAGTCCAACTCCCTGCTCCTCACAGGACTACTATAAATGCGTATTGCTCAACGTTAACACTGGATTATTACATGCTACGCAGTGTGGCAGTGCACCATGCTATCTCAGGCAGATCCAAGAATATAAGACAGTAATATCTCCATCTGACCCAGGCAGGCAGTCGCTGATTTGACTCAGCGCTGCTCAGCGGTGGGATGTGCTGTCCCTGCCAAAGCAGATACTGTAGGTTCTTTATTTCCTAATTGTCACTTTTTCTATGACTGTTTCAAACGGAAACAAGGAGCACGGGAAGAACAGTGCTTCCCCTGTCAGGGACAGGGCGAAAAAGCCAGAAAAAAAGACTAAAGGAAGAATGCGGTGAAAGGCACCACCACATCCAGGGGCCTGACTCTGATCTCGCTTGAAGCAGTGTAAACAAGCGGGTTACAAAACCTAGAAGGTTTGACTCTGATGCTGGCACCAGAAGAATGAGGAAAACTTATTTTAGACCAATTATGCTGTAGCATGTAGGTGAAATTTTCAAACGGCGCAGTAAATGGAGTTTTAGGGCCAAATCTAAACACTAGGGCCACAAGAAACAGATCTTTAACCTGGTATAAAGTGACTCTGTTTTATTATTTCTAAAGATTTTGTATTTTTTGAAAGATTGGGCTCCTCACTACAAGAAGGACATTGAGGTGCTGGAGCGTGTCCAGAGAAGGGCAACGGAGCTGGTGAGGGGTCTGGAGAACAAGTCTTACAAGGAGCGGCTGAGGGAACTGGGGTTGTTCAATCTGGAGAAGAGGAGGCTGAGGGGAAACCTTATCGCTCTCTACAGCTACCTGAAAGGGGGTTGTGGTGAGGTGGGGGTTGGTCTCTTCTCCCAAGTAACTAGTGATAGGACGAGAGGAAATGGCCTCAAGTTGTGCCCGGGAGGTTCAGGTTGGATATTTGGAAAAGTTTCTTTACTGAGAGAGTGGTCAAGCATTGGCACAGGCTGTCCAGGGAGGTGGTGGAGTCACCATCACCGGAGGTGTTCAAATAATGTGTAGATGTGCCACTTTGGGACATGGTTTAGAGCATGGTGGTGTTGGGTTGATGGTTGGACTTGATGATCTTAGAGGTCTTTTCCAACCTTAATGATTCTATGATATCTACCATAAGATCTCTTTGCTGCTCTGCTAATGTTCCTGATGACACACCCTGCCGCTAGCCCAGACTCATTCCCCCCAAGCCCACCACCTACCTTTCTGCTCTCTGTACTCCAAATCTCCAGATAACTCTGTCATTGCCTGCAATCTGGCTTGGGTTTGCCCTTTTCTGCTGGATACTCACTCAACCTTTCCTGACCTACTGCTGTATTTCCCCCACTTTTTGTAACCACCAGCCATGATAAAGCTCTCTGCTCGTATTCAGGATGGGACTGCCCTTGCCTGTGGCTCCTTCCTATGAAACTCACTGGAGGAGCATCCCACACACTTGGACTCTTGAACATCTCAACTCACCTACACAAAGAACAATGAGGTAGAGCCGATAAGTCTCAGACCAGCCCCTGTGGAGCAATAGGACAGGACTTGCAGGGAGCTCTTGTTCCCTGATGTTCTCCAGGTTCCCATTAGGAGCCAGGAAGAGCTACCTGGTTTGTGTGGATTCAGCTAGCTGTCCCTCCTGGCCACCTCTCCACTGGTCAGTGGTGCAGGCTAGGAACATGGGGCTGCTGCTCCACCTCTACCTGTGCCCTCCAAGGTAGACCTAAAGACTTGGAGGAGCATATAGCCATGGCTGATCTGTCTGAAAGCCAAGGACACTGGAGGATATGCTGGCACCAGTGGGGTGCCCTGTCCCCAACACGGACAGGACTCTTGAGCACTATCTTAGGCTAGATATATTGGTCCAGAGTATGGTCAGAGATTCCCTGGAACAACGCTTTATTTAGGGGCATCACGTATTGCATAGTCCCATAAGCAAGTGGATTCTCATGCATTATGATTCATCGTTCTTGGTTCCCATGGAGCAGTGACGGTGCCATAGAAGTCCTTGGTGGTTTTGGTTCTCTCAGCTGCGCTTCATTCCTTCAGTCCTTCTTGCTCTTACATCCTGCAGGGCAAAACAGAAAAGATCACAGTACAGAAGCAATGATCAATATAACGGTCCATCTTCCTTTACGATAACCAAGCGCACACTCCATTGCTGTCCTACAGTTACCCAGGAGGAATAAGAAGACGTCTGGGAGATGCTCAAGGGTGCTAGTGTACTGCTGCAGAAGCCACTCTGGACAGGGCTATAGGAGGGGTCTCAGGCAGCAACAGCATGGTGATTTAATGAACTTCAGCAGGCTCTTTGCTAGGCATATCCTGTCCAGCTTGTGTTGAACTGACTGGCAATGAGGCAAGTCAGCGGCAGCCAACTCCAAATGACCAAGACTAGCCTCGTTTCAGTGCTCAGTAGCTGATTCATGTTTTGGTCTTCTGCCCCACCCGGTCTGCTCAGGTCTCCCTGAGCTTTCCTTTCCCGCTTTCACGGCTCTCCCTCCTCTGCAGATCTTCCCACATTCACAGCCCAGCCCTCTGCCACTAGTTCTTTCTGGTCTCCTGGACTGGACACCATGCAAGGCAGGAGCCAGCAGCTTGCTGGCTTTGACTCACCATCATCTAGGAAAAATGCTGGCTGATCCTGCTGGCTCTGCTTCCTCTTGCACCATCTGCTGTTCATGATAGCCATCCCCAGCACAAAAACTTGGTGTTGATCTCCACCACCCTGTCTCCAGGGGAGAGGCCACTTCTAGGGTCACTGCCTATATGGCACTGCTGAAGATGGCATCTGGGAAGTGGAACGGTGGAAATGGTGCTGTGCCATGCCCTGGCGATGCAATGGCACCCTATCGTGTTGCTTTTTCCGAGGCTTTTGCTAAAGCAGTGGCTCAGAAACATCACCTTATCCTCAAAGCAATGCCCTCCAAAAACCTCACCATGCAAGGGCACGCACGTGTCCTGGTGTGCCGGGGAACATGGCAGTGCTGGCTGTGATGGCCAGTGGGATGGACAGGCTGCCAGTCGCCATGAACACTGCATCACGTGCTCTGGATTTGGCAAAAAAGCATGGCCACGGGACCATGGGAACACATATCCACCAGCTTTGTACCACCAGATAATGCTCAAGTTTGGTCTCAGTGACTTACCTGTCTATGGTGTGAGTTAAGAATCAAAACCTGATGGTTTCCCATGGGACTCAGACTCCTGAATGATGTAAGCATTTGTGGTCCCTTTCCTTAAATAACTACGGAGCAGAGCCAAAGGAGTTTTCTCTCCAACAGATGGGCTGCTGACAGGTGCTGTTGGATGCTGAGAGATGGAAAATCAAAGAAGATGCCCTGATGTAGTCTGCCACTACCTTGAAGAGAGAAGAGCAGGTGAGATCTGGTTTCCTGATCTTGCCAGGCTATTCAGATGCTCTAGCAGTACAGTAACAGAAACATGTATTAATTATTCCTCACTATTCTAGAGGGTCAGGAAAATATTATTACCTTGTCTTAAAGGCAGGAGAGTGGAATGTGTCTTAAAGATCAGAGACTGGGGTATGTCCTTTGGGACAACAAGGATCTGTTTACGTAGCACAGGTCCCAGAAGAAACAGGCTTATGTCAGAATGGCATTCTGTAAAATAACAGAAAACAAAAGCTTTTCTTTCTCCCTAAATAAATCAGTTCTGTGCTTCCTTTGTGGTTCACTTTTAAAGGCTTGCTGAATTCAAGGAGGATGTGGTCACACTCATTGGAAACTCCAGATGCTATAATTTATAAACACAAATCTGCATTAAACTCACAGTTTTGATGAGTTCAATCTTACGTGTTTTCACTCTATTTTCCTTGCAGGGTGATGGCAGGCTGCTATAGTTTTCATGTCCCTTGGAGAGCATTTGCCCAATACCTCTGATATCTCCTCCTTGATTTCTTTGACAGGATCCAGTCTTTTGTTATTTACTGATGTCACTGTAGCCTAGGAGAGAAATAAACAGAGTCATGAATTATGGGCTATGCTGGTAGGACATTTCACTCTGATTGATTTTAGTGTGAACAAACTCCAGATAATTAAAGATGAGTTCACGCTACAACACTTCACTTCCGGCTTCTGAATTGCCCTAAGTGGTGAGGAGTGTCTGGGTCCAGTACTTTCACATGGGTCATTAGAAAGGTGAGATCCTTCAACAAAACATTGATCTGCAGGCAGGTCTCAGTTTTGAAGAAAGCTAGGACTGTAGCAATGCAGCTGTGTCTCTACTCGGGAAACTTTCACCAGACTTTAAGAAAAAATCCCAGGGTCACTAGGATGGAAACATCACGTGTTATAGAATCATGGAATTTTTTAGATTGGAAAAGACCTTAGAAGATCATCAAGTCCAACCACTAACCTAGCACTGCCAAATCCACCACTAAACCATGTCCCTAAGCACCATTTCTACACATCTTTTAAATACCTCCAGGGATGGGGACTCAACCACTTTCCTGGGCATTCTGTTCCAGTGCTTGACACCTTTTGGTGAAGAATTTTTTCCTAATATTGCAAGGCCTGTTGCCATAGGACAAGGGGTAATGGTTTTAAACTAAAAAGGGGTAGATTTAGACTAGATATAAAGAAGAGATTTTTTACAATAAGGATGGTGAAACCCTGGCCCAGGTTGCCCAGAGAGGTGGCAGATGCCCCATCCCTGGAGACATTCCAGGTCAGATTGGACAGGGCTCTGGGCAACCTGATCTAGTTGAAGATGTCCCTGCTCACTGCAGGGGGCTTGGACTAGATGACCATGAAAGGTCTCTTCCAACCCAAACCATTCTATGATTCTGTGATAATATCCAATTTAAACCTCCTCTGGCACAACTTGAAGCTGTTTTCTCTTGTCCTATCGCTTGCTGCTTGGGAGAAGAGACTGACACCCACCTCGCTACAATCTCCTTTCAGGTAGTTGTATAAGGTCTTCCCTGTTGTTGTGTGGCTGTTCTTCAGCTTTAGGCATAGCATCCTCCAACTGGTCCTTCACCTGCAGGGCATTTCCATCTGACCTACCACCTTCTGCTGCTGAGCACCTGAGGAAGAAGGAAAGCAGCGTCCTGGCCTGTGTGTGTGTTTCTGAGATGGGAGAGGCATGAGGGTATTGAGTGCCAGGACGTAACGTGTACTGTCTCTGCAAAGGTTACCACCAGCACTCTCATTTGCTTCAATACTCCAAATGTTACCATCATGGGAAGGAGAGGCGGTGGGGTGGCTCTGTATGTTAGGGAGTGTTTTGATTGCATAGAAATCGAAGATTGTGAAGACCAAGTAGAGTGCTTGTGGGTAAGGATGAGGGGGAAGGCCAATGAGGCAGACATCCTGCTGGGAGTCTGTTACAGGCCACCCAACCAGGATGAAGAGACGGATGAGACATTCTATAAGCGACTGGCGGAGGTCTCGCATTCGCTGGCCCTTGTTCTTGTGGGGGACTTCAACCTACCGGACATCTGCTGGAAGTATAACACGGCAGAGAGGAAACAGTCTAGGAGGTTCCTGGAGTGTGTGGAGGATAACTACCTGACACAGCTTGTGAGTGAGCCCACCAGGGGAGGTGCCTTACTGGACCTGCTGTTTACAAACAGAGAAGGACTGGTGAGAGATGTGGTGGTCGGAGGCCGTCTTGGGCTTAGCGACCATGACATGATAGAATTCTCAGTTGTGAGTGAAGTAAGGAGAGAGGTCAGCAAAACTGCTATCATGGACTTCCGGAGGGCAGACTTTGGCCTGTTCAGGTCACTGGTTGAGAGAGTCCCTTGGGAGACAGTCCTGAAGGACAAAGGGGTCCAGGAAGGCTGGACAGTCTTCAAGAAGGAAATCTTAAAGGCGCAGGAGCAGGCGGTCCCCATGTGCCGTAAGAAGAGCTGGCGGGGAAGGCGACCGGCCTGGCTGAACAGGGAGATTTTGCTGGGACTCAGGGAAAAGAGGAGAGTTTATCACCTCTGGAAGAAGGGGAAGGCAACTCATGAAGAGTACAAGGATCTCGTTAGGTCAAGCAGGGACAAAATTAGAAAGGCAAAAGCCCAGCTAGAGCTCAGTCTGGCCACAGTCGTAAAGGATAATAAAAAATGTTTTTACAAATATATTAACAACAAAAAGAGAGGCAAGGAGAATCTCCATCCCTTACTGGATATGGCAGGGAACATTGTCTCCAAGGACGAGGAAAAGGCTGAGGTACTTAATGCCTTCTTTGCCTCAGCCTTTAATAGCCACTCCAGGTATCCACAGGATATTCAGCCCCCTGAGCTGGAAGACGGGGATGGAGAGCACAATGTACTCCTCATAATCCAGGAGGAAGCAGTCAAGGACATGCTAAGCCACCTGGACACCCACAAGTCTATGGGGCCTGATGGGATCCACCCGAGAGTACTGAGAGAGCTGGCGGAGGAGCTTGCCAAGCCACTCTCCATTGTTTATCAGCAGTCCTGGTTAACAGGGGAGGTCCCAGAAGACTGGAGGCTTGCCAATGTGACGCCCATCTACAAGAAAGGCCGGAAGGAGGATCCTGGGAACTACAGGCCTGTCAGCCTGACCTCTGTTCCAGGGAAGGTTATGGAGCGGTTGGTTTTCAGAGTGCTCACAGGGCATCTGCAGAACAGCCAAAGGATCAGGCCCAGCCAGCATGGGTTCATGAAAGGCAGGTCCTGCTTGACCAACCTGATCTCCTTCTATGACCAGGTGACCCACCTAGTGGATGAGGGAAAGGCTGTGGACGTTGTCTACCTGGACTTTAGTAAAGCCTTTGACAGCGTCTCCCACAGCATTCTCCTGGAGAAACTGGCGGCTCGTGGCTTAGACGGGTTTACTCTTCGCTGGGTGAGGAACTGGCTGGATGGCCGAGCCCAGAGAGTTGTGGTGAATGGCGTTAAATCCGGCTGGCGGCCGGTCACGAGTGGTGTTCCCCAGGGCTCGGTTCTGGGACCAGTCTTGTTCAATATCTTTATAGATGATCTGGATGAGGGAATTGAGTGCTCCCTCAGTAAGTTTGCAGATGACACCAAGCTGAGTGGGAGTGTTGATCTGCTGGAGGGTAGGAGGGCTCTGCAGAGGGATCTGGACAGGCTGGATCGATGGGCAGAGGCCAACTGTATGAGGTTTAATAAGGCCAAGTGCCGGGTCCTGCACTTTGGCCACAACAACCCCATGCAATGCTACAGGCTTGGGGAGGAGTGGCTGGAGAGCAGCCCGGCGGAAAGGGACCTGGGGGTGCTGGCTGACAGCCGGCTGAACATGAGCCGGCAGTGTGCCCAGGTGGCCAAGAAGGCCAACAGCGTCCTGGCCTGTATCAGGAATAGTGTGGCCAGCAGGAGTAGGGAGGTGATTGTGCCCCTGTACTCGGCACTGGTGAGGCCGCACCTTGAATCCTGTGTTCAGTGTTGGGCCCCTCACTACAAGAAGGATGTTGAGGTGCTGGAGCGTGTCCAGAGAAGGGCAACGAAGCTGGTGAGGGGTCTGGAGCACAAGTCTTATGAGGAGCGGCTGAGGGAACTGGGGTTGTGTAGTCTGGAGAAGAGGAGGCTGAGGGGAGACCTTATCGCTCTCTACAACTACCTGAAAGGGGGTTGTGGCGACGAGGGTGTTGGTCTCTTCTCCCAAGTACCTAGTGATAGGACAAGAGGAAATGGCCTCAAGTTGCGCCAGGGGCGGTTTAGATTGGATATTAGGAAAAATTTCTTCACTGAGAGGGTGGTCAGGCATTGGAACAGGCTGCCCAGGGAGGTGGTGGAGTCGCCATCCCTGGAAGTGTTCAAAAAACGTGTGGATGTGGCGCTTCAGGACATGGTTTAGGGGACATGGTGGTTCTGGATTAATGGTTGGACTTGATGATCTTAAAGGTCCTTTCCAACCTAGTGATTCTGTGATTCTGTGATTCTGTGATCAATTAAAAAAAAAAAAAAAGAAAGAAAGAAAAAAGAGGCCAAGGTCTTGCTTTCTATGGCTGTAGAATAACCTAATGGTTATTTACCACCTGAATTGCGCTGGTGGTTGTGACTCCTCTCAGGATGTACATAGGAAGCACTGCTGCACTGCACGTGTGATGGCCTGGATGGACAACTCAGCCCCTGGGGTAGTGTCTGGTGACTGGTGGCTTTGATAAGACCTGTAGGAAAGCCACTTGTGGTTTAGAGAAGCACTTCAGATCCCAGCTGGTTCACGTTTTATGTGTAGTCATAAAAAAATGAAATGAACATTTAGCATGCAATCAGCGGCTGGAGTAAGTTTTCTTTTAAACAAGAACTGTAATAGGTCGTGGCCAGTCACTGATCCCCAGCTCTCACGGACAGAGATCCCCTCTGATGCATGGGGCGACTCTCCTATCCTGCACTGATGCCATGAGGCAGGCGACAGCCTGGAAACCCCTGTGGGCTCAGAGACACCCCCCCGGCTCTGGGCCCACGCATGGCCATGGGTGAAGGCACTGATTGACATTCAATGGCCTGTCCCGCCAGAGATCGGATGGAAAATATTGATTTCCTTCAAGAGCTCAGGAGAGGAGGTGGATTCACAGATGCAGTTGTCTCTGTTCACAAAACAGTGAGAGCGAGGACTGTCAGGGCTCAAGCTTCCTACGTAGGCATTGACCCTGGTGGGCCAAGCACCATACCCAACATCACACCACCCATCTGGGGCCTTGGACTACAGTAGGCTCGTCTCTCCTTGGAGGCAAAAGGAATACAAAGACAAATCCCCTCCCATGCCATGCTGAAGGCACCAGTCATGGAGCAGGAGGATAACACTGAAATAAGTCTCCATAACATGAAAGATCTTGTTCTTCTACACCAAACCACAATGCAGACCCCTGTCTCCTATGTTGACTACCATGGAGCCAGCAAAATTAATTAAGCTGCTGTTTCCAGCAAGGTGGGCTGTATTCATCCTGGCAGCCCCAAGATGATATCTCTTACTGCTCCTTCTACAAAATGCCACATCCTCTCTGGGGGATGTTTTCAAGCCAAGGTGCCCTTTCAGACCTGAGCTTCAAGGCTAGGAACAAGGCACCTGGGATCAGATGTAGAGGCAGAAGAAAACATGACTAAGGAGGCATGAGGTGTTCAACCTGGCGACAGCAGTAACTGCTCATGTATACGCTCTGCTGCTGTCAGAAGTGGGACATAAGCATCACCGGTGCCAAGGTGCCACCATTTTCTGGGTGCTGCTCATGGGTGCAGTTACTGCCCCGCTGAGGGAGTTTATTAATCTTCTCCCAAGATTTCCTTGAGTGCCGGAGCAGCAAAACGCTTGTTCTGCAGCATCCCATGGTCAAATCAGCGGAGGGCAAGTCAAAAGAAATGACTCCTCAGAAGACAACCCACATGAACCCACTTGAAGGACAGAAGCTCCTTTCCAGACTCCAGCCACAGTGCCACACCCACTTTGTAATTTGGGAACCTTGAGGTCAAAAGCCCCTCCTCATCACACTCCTGAAGGGGCACTTCATCTTCTCTGGCTGAAGGAATTTGTCTTAACTAAAGCATTTCAATTAAAAGTCAAGATTGAATCACTGCAAAGTGCCGGAGACAAGAGTCATTAATACTGGAATGCAAGTTTTAAATTATTTTTAATATGCTCTGCAAGGTATCCATAAAAGGCCCTTAATCAATATGCATTTCAATTTTACTTCATTAGGGTTTGCAGAATTCAAATTGACAGCAGTGGAAGGGTCAGGAAAGCAACCTGAATTTCTATCAGAGCTCTGACACAGCCAAACCTGGGAGACAGCCTGGGTGGTGGGCATGACCAAATAGATTGGACTTTTTTGGTCACCTGTGCCAAAATGAACTGGTGGTCCCAGTCCCTGGAGCATGGGTGTTGGGGCACATCATTGACATGGGGGCAAGTCTTGGAGTCCCTGAAGGTGGCGGCAACTGGGACTTTTCTTGGCCATCTCAGCCAGTATCAGATGTTCATGGGCGCTATCGGCAATTTAAGCATTACCTGACCATCTCCTGGCAAGAGGAGCAGAGAGGATGAGGATGGGCTGAGCCCCAGCCCTTAGCTCTCAGGGCTGCAGGTGCTTATGCTTGGGGACCCCAGATCTTCACGCACAGCATTCACATGCCCTCACGGCATACACCGTAGATTGGATAACTCTCTCCCTGCATAAGTACAGGGCTAGTTTTGCAGCTGATGTGCAGCAAAGCAAGCTGATGCTCCTGCCTGCTGCTGCCAGCAGCAAGAGGGGGAGATCCATCAGATCACAGCAGGAGCATGGAGGTGTGTGAGCTTTCCCAAGGCAAGAAGGGACGAGAGGACTCGTCCAAAAAGGTGCTTGTGGGAGTGCAGGGGGCTAGGCATTCTGAAGTGTGTGCTTAAGCATTTGGCTGGATCAGGGCCAAGGGTGCAGAAAAGAAATTTCCGGCAAGGAGAAACCTCTAGGAAGAACCAAACCCTAGAGGAAGCTCAGGGTGAGGTCTGCGCTTCCTATTTCAGCCTTAAAAAAGCCCTGTCTCAGAAGGGGGTGAGTTTCAGTAACATCCAGTGAGTTTGTCCCCATACCAGGTAGCCCAATTCTTTGTATCCTGAACGGGGGTGATGAAAGTAAAGCATGTGGAAGCCCCACAATGCAGATGCACTCTCAGAGCATCCTTCCCTGCAGTCAGCATCCTGGGGCCCAGGGGCAGAGCAGCATGACGCTTTGAACAGTTCGTAGGAGGAGGGATGCACCGAAAGGAGCAGAGATGGTTGTTGCAGCTAACTTTGCACCCAGTGGTGAAAACAGGGCCTGGGGACAGATTGATCCCATGGCTATTTGCATGCTCTGTGCCGTGGGTTTGGATAGGGCTGGCTATTTCTCTCCCCAGACAGCTTGGGGGAAATCTGGAGCTGGGGACAGTACCCTAGAAGCAGGCTGGATGCAGCCACCCTGTTTTGGAGGCTAAAAAAATGCATCCCTACAGAGGAAAGCCAGGTTAAGCTATTTATGTGCACGCCTCAGGCCCTGCTTAGTTTACTGCCAGCCTAAACCATCCCCTGGTTCTGGGAAATCATCCTGAACCTTGTATGCGCATTGCTGCGGCTCAGCTTGTGTTTGGAGGGATGCATCTGTCTGGTTTTGCTACCTTGATGCTTGAAGTGAGGGAAAAGCAGGCAGCCTCCTGGAGAGGGAGAGGGGGGGAAAAAACACCAAAAAAACCGAAAAGAAAAACATAAAGAAACCAAAACCGGGGGCGAGAGGGAAGGCAAAGGGAGGATTTTGTCTCAGGGGAAGGCAAAGGGAGGATTTTGTCTCGGGGAAAGGCAGCCCGGAGGCGTCCGAGACTCGCAGGACCGTCCTTGCCGTCGCCCCTCATTGCCAAAGGCCCTTTCGCTTGGACTCGGGTGCCCCTCGGTTTTGTATGGCATCCCGGCACGGAAACTCCGGCCCACGCTGCTCCTCCCCAAAACCCAGCGGGAAGGCTGGCGAGCCGGAGGCCCGGGGCCGGGGCCGGGGCTGCGGGGAGCGGAGCGGGCGGGCGGCGAGGGGCCGCCTGCCATCTAGCGGCACCGGGCCCGGGGTGCCCAAAACAAAGCCCAAAGCACCCCAAGACACAGCCCAAACCCCTCCGACACCCTTTTCTCTACCCCCATCCCTCTGCAGGCGGAGGGGTTGGTTTCTGGTTTGGGGGTTTCGCGGGGGGGTTCTGCCAGCGGGGTCTTGTGCATCTGCCAGGAAAATGAGAGACGTATCCGCAGCGGGGCGTAAATTATTTGCAAAACGATGAGCCAGGCAGAACCAAGGAGCCGTGTACTCCAGCGTGTGTGTATTCCCCCCCTCTGCTCCTGCACGGCTCCTTTCCCCCTCCTTATGCCTCTGCCAGAGCATTTTTTCCTCTCCCCCTCCTTAAAGGAAATTCCCCGTGGCTGGAGCAGGGCTCTCCCCTCCTCTCCATCCCTTCCCATCTCCTGCAGCCTCCCTCCTGCCTCCCATTTTGTGGCCTCGCCGCTCCCGCCCTGCCGCCGGCCCCGATGGGGACCCAGCGGGGAGGAGCGGGGGGACACACGGCCATGTTTCTGTTCTCCCTTCCGTGGCCCCGTATCTCCTTAACGCCCCCCAGACCTTTCAGGGGGTGCCGATACCTCTCTGTTTCTGCACCCAAAGTTTGCAAGCTGAAGGCGAGCGGGGAATGATGCCTCAAACCGAGATTCCCTCATGCAATAAATCCTCCCCCCACTGTGCCAGGGCCTCCCCTCTGTCACGAGGGTGACATGTTCCACTTCATCCCCACAGCGTAGCCTCATGCCTAGGGAAGGAAATGGAGATGGCTTTTCAAAGGCCACCGCAGAAGAAGATGGAGTAACACGGTCCCTATGATTCCCTCCTGCCCCACAGCCCCATGGGGTCCTTCTGGGGGGGCTGCAGAGCAGAGACCCAACACGGGCATCTTCAAACTGACCTCCCCAAGATGCTTATCAAATGCAAAGAGGCACAGAGCCGGGATCAGATTGAAAAGGAGGGGAAAAGCTGGGCTCTGGACAGTCATGAGACGTTAACCAGTGGCGATGGTGTGCCCGGGAACACTGGTAGTTCACCCGCCCACAGGGGTGCCGAAAAATGATGCCAGCGCTTGGTCCTCCTAGCAGATCAGTATGAGGCTCGGGGCTCTCTGCAGCATCAGGTCAACGGAGATCCTCTGCGCTGGAGCGGGTCTGAGCAGTTTGGCAGCTCCTCGGGACCCGAGGGGATGGGGACATGGTACGGGCACATACTGGGCCTGTGCCCTGGTCCACAGACCCTCCGTCAGCAGTGGGTGCACAAAGCCCTTCCAGGCAGCTCTGCACTGATCTAAAACTTTATTTTTAGCTTGGATATTAGCTTCTTGATAATTCTCAGAAATATGTGGCCCTTCCCACTGGAATTGGCTTGGAGCTGGGGTCCAGCTGATGCCAGGTGTGACCCAGTTCTGGGGGTCCAGTTTGCTCACGGTCTCTCATTTGCAGCTATGGTTTGGTGCAAAGCACTGCCTAATTATGCTCCCTTCCTGCACAACCTACCAGGCATCCAGCAGTGTCCCTTGGGTCCAAGAACCCTAAATCATGCTGTCAGTCTTCAGCAGTACCATTCCAAAAGGGGCGGTCAGGGTTTCCTTGTGTGTTCTCTGCCCATCCTCCTCTAACCTTGCTCAGGAAACCTGTCCACCCTCCTTTTTTCTCCCTTTTTTCTTCTTCTATAGCTTTGTTCCTTTATCTAAAAAAACAACATGGCTCTAGAACAATGCTCCAGGCTTGGGGAGGAGTGGCTGGAGAGCTGCCCGGCGGAAAGGGACCTGGGGGTGCTGGTTGACAGCCGGCTGAATATGAGCCAGCAGTGTGCCCAGGTGGCCAAGAAGGCCAACAGTGTCCTGGCCTGTATCAGCAATAGCGTGGCCATCAGGAGCAGGGAAGTGATCGTGCCCCTGTACTCTGCACTGGTGAGGCCACACCTTGAATCCTATGTTCAGTGTTGGGCCCCTCACTACAAGAAGGACATTGAGGTGCTGGAGCGTGTCCAGAGAAGGGCAACGAAGCTGGTGAGGGGTCTGGAGAACACGTCTTATGAGGAGTGGCTGAGGGAACTGGGTTTGTTCAGTCTAGAGAAGAGGAGGCTGAGGGGAGCCCTCATCGCTCTCTACAACTACCTGAAAGGGGGTTGTGGTGAGGTGGGTGTTGGTCTCTTCTCCCAAATAACTAGTGATAGGACAAGAGGAAATGGCCTCAAGTTGTGCCAGGGGAGGTTCAGATTGGATATTAGGAAAAATTACTGAGAGAGTGGTCAAGCATTGGAACAAGCTCCCCAGGGAGGTGGTGGAGTCACCATCACTGGAGGTGTTCAAAAAACCTGTGTAGATGAAGCACTTTGGGACATGCTTTAGTGGGCACGGTGGTGTTGGGTTGATGGTTGGACTTGATGATCTTAGAGGTCTTTTCCAACCTTAATGATTCTATAAGTTCAAGTTGACTGTATAGTCCAATTCTTGGGCAATCAAATGTGTTGTGAAGGTTTTATTCACAAGGCCAGGTTTTACAGCTCAGTCTTGCTCCATGGGTGCTCTCAGCCAGATGCTTTTTTAAAGTCCTTTGGGAGAAGAGCTGCACCCCCAGCTAGATGGGAATGGGCAGGGAGAAGATCTTTTTGGTCCTTCTGTTGAGGTTGTCCCGCACCAGCTGGCCCCAGCACTGGGAAATGGTCCCAGGTGTGTTTCATCTGCATGGAGGGACGTTGCTGGGGTCAGCAGCATGTGCGCGGAAGGATTTTCTAGAGGGAAAAAGGCTCAAGGCACCAGCCTGGCGCATCTCCATCCTTGGCTGCAGCTCCACAGTGCTGTTTTGGGGACCAAGCCTGCTCTGCTGCGGAGAAAAGGAGGAAATCTTTTAGGAGTGGGGAAAAAAAAAGGCATTTTGGAGAAGGGCTGTTACCTGGCCCTCCAGGTTCAGCACAGGAGAACCGAGCTGCTCCCGGTCACTGGGGTATCCCGTCTCCCCAGGTCCTGCCCATGTTTCCTCTGCGGTCCTGGCTGGTTTGCCCTCTCCCAGTTCCTCCACACTGGGGCTGATGCCACTATCTTCCCATCTCAGATCGCCGTGACAAGCTAGAAGGGGGCTGTGGTGTCCTTACACTCTTATCAGCATTGGGTTAATTAAAAAAAAGAAATCAGGAATAGAGAAAAGCTCAGTGTTAACCTTGCACTAGAACTGTTTCCAAGAGGTACGCCAGTGAAATAAAAACAGCAATTTGCAGCTAAATAAAAATAACAATTAAGTATTTGAAATACAAATATACCATTCAGAACAAGCAGATAAATATTCAGATGTGTTCATTACGCGGTTGAAGCTGTCTCTCAAATAGACAGGTACAAAATGACAGCCTGAATACGCCAATTACGCCAACACCGTATCAGCGCCGATGCTCCCGGCCGCAGGCGGTGGGAGGGGGCGAGGGGGAGATGAGGAGGAGGATGGGGGCAATGGGAAAGGTTATATTTTTTTTAATTGGTCTTAAATTTTTGTTTTACATAACCGGCGTTTGGATTCTCCTTCATGGAGAGCTTTCATTCCCAGGGATGGGAAGTTGCGTGGCACCTGTGCTCCTCACGGCTCCTGACACGGGGTTGTCCTTCCTCCCAGGGAAGACCCACCACACGCGTGGCCGCGGGGCAAAGCAGGATTTAGGCCCCTGCCCTGAACGCAGCCCGGGAGGTCCGGCCACGGGGCGCTGCCCGGCCCGGCGCCGTCCCCGGGCAGCGCCGGGAAAATGGTGGATCAGGGGAAAGCAAAACACCATCGAGCCCAAAACCTACAAAGCTTTTGGAGCGCAAATGCTGCAGCTTGATTGAAAAAATAACACACACACACACACACACACACCCCTGCCAGCCCCCGGCGCTTCCCTGCCCCACGGCGGGCACGCGTGCTGGGGACGTGGCCCAGGGGCAAGGGGACACCGCGCCGAGGGGGCCCGCCTGGGCGCCCGCCGTGCGGCGCCGCGGTGCGGGGCCGGTGCCCGGGGCTGCTATGGGGCCGCCCCCCCTCCCCCCGCCGGGGCAGCTACACCGCGGGGGTAGAAGTCTCACCCGCGGCGGGGGGTGGCGGCTATCGGCCCTGCCCCACGCACACGCGGGGGGAGGGCGTGTACTGCCCACGCACACCCGCGGGGGAGCGAGGGGAACGTTGGGCAGTACCTCCCCGGAGCACGCGCGTGTCGGCGCGCGAGGGGTGGTGTCCTCGCGCCGGCCGCGCAGGCGCAACCCGGCGCGGGAGCGCGGGATGGCGGCGGCGGCGGCGGCGGGGGCGGGGGTATGTGTGTGAGTGAGTGAGTGAGTGAGTGACGCGGACGTTCCCGCGCGCCCCCTACCGGCCCGCCGCCTGCACGGCGCCGTGCCGAATCTGCGGCGGGGCGGGCGCCGCCGCCGGCCGCCGCCGGCGCTGCCCGTGCGGAAAGTGCGGCGGCGGGGCGCGGGCCGGCTTTACGCCGGGCGGGATTTCATCATGCGGGGGGGGGTAGGGCGGCGCGCCGCGCCTCTCCATGCCGCTGCCGCCCCGTAGCGTCCTGCCCGCCCTGCTGCGCCGCCTGCGCCGCCCGGCCTGCCCGCCCGCCGCCCCGCTCCGCTCCCGGCCCGCCCCGGCCGCGACCCCCATGGACGGTCCGCAAGCCGAGGCGCTGCTCGCGCCCCTGCGGCAGGCGGTGCGGCACCAGGTAACCCGCCTGGGCCCGGCGGAGGGGGGACCCCGGCGGAGGGGGGACCCCGGCGGAGGGGAGCCCCGGCGGAGGAGGGGGGGAAAAAGCCACTGGCTGCGGGACGGGGCTCTCGCTGAGGTGCTCGGCTGTGTGACGGACCACCCGGAGCTCCGGGCCCGCGGCGGCCGGCCGGTGCCTGGGCTCGAGTCTGTGGGGAGAGTGTCCCCCGTCCCTCCGCTCGCGAGCCCCGCCGGCCTGCGTGGGGCATGCTCCGGGTGGGTTTGCCCTCCCTGCGGAGCGAATGCGGTGTTTCCCCGCAGCCCCTGCTTGCCACCCTCCAGTTGCGTGTTCCGGAGCCCTGCCGTGCCCCCGGAGCCGAAGGACCCTGTGGCTCTGCCCGCGGCTTCTGGCCGGCGTCCCCTCCCTTGGGTGCGGCGTCTGCAGGGGTCTCCCCTCGGGTGGGTCTTGCTGTTCCCCAGAGAAGTGCGCTGGCGGGCAGTGCGTGGCTGGCAGTGTGCGTGGGTTTCCCGTAGGCTGCCCTTTCCCCTCCCCGTAGCGACGGCGTGTGCTGGAGCTGCCTGGCAGAACTGGATCTGTGCGTCAGCCTGCTTGGCTTTCCTCTCCTGGGCTTGGTGTGTCTTCTGTGCCCCAGCTAGGGCTGACTTTGTCACGCTTTTAGGGCCCCAGAGCTGACTTTTCACATTTTCTTCAGCTTGCATAGGTTTCCACACCCCATAGGGTCACACGATGACTTCACTTTAGAGCTGTTGGGTTTTGGAGATATTCTTTAGAGTGGCATGTTTGCCTGATGCAGTATGGGGTATTAATTCTTTTGCACATTTTCCATTTCATCATTCTTATTTGTCTAGGTACATAGCTGTCTCCTATTAGCTAGGACTGCACCACATTCCCTTTCCATCTCCCTCACAGCTATTATCTTTAGCTTCCTTCTTACCCGAGAAGGATTCGGTTGCCTTTTTATTTCCTAAGTGAATCTTGATCTTGGTACCGTTGCTGTGTACGTTAATGGCAGTGGAGCTTGCTCACAGCACGTGGGAGTTCCCCCTCCTCCCTGTTTTAGCAGCCAGACCTATGCCTGTGGGTTCCCCACACTCCTCCTTTAAGTGGCTGAATCCATAGTCTTCTGCTTAGCTGCACACATAGCTACGTGTGTGTCCCATGTATTCATAGGTTTGTGCTTGTGTTTTCCCATTAAATGAGTGGATTTATGGCCCTCTAATTATTCCAGCACTTCAATGAGTTTCTATTATGAATCATTGTACAGCATAATGCCTTGGCAAGAGAGCTTCTTGTAAATAAAATGATGATCTCTGGAACTAGCCAATTTATTTATTTTAAAATCCTGTATCTTGGGTGCTGTCATTTGCCTTTAAAGTATCAGTGCACCCTTTCTTTCTGGCTGCCTGTGGGATTGAAACAGGAGTGTGGGATGCCAAGGAAAGGTTTGGGGGTAAATTTGCATAGCTGGGACCACGGATACTGTATCATCCAGCTGACAGTAGTAATTCACCGAGATGTTTGCACAAGAGGAAAGGGAGGGAGTAACAAAGGTTGGGGTAGTTGATACCTTATGATGCAGGGGACCCTGTCTGTCAGCTCGTGGCGAAGCGGTTTAATTAAACCTAAGGGGCTCTTAACCTATGGAGAGGAAAGTGAGCAGCATATCTTTCTGCAGCAGTGCCTGATGCAATAAACTGCTGTGATCCAGGGGTGGATCCCTCTCTGCTCTACTGGTCTATGGGACAAAGCTGCAGCAAAATTTGCCACATCGAGTGCTGCTGTGCACTCCTCCTGTGGGTTGGGCTCAAGCTCGTAGCTTTAATTAGATTGAGTCCTGTCAGCAAACATAATTACTTGCTTCAGTTGTGTGTGTTTGTTTTTTTTTTTTTTTTCTCCTTGCATATGTTCGAATACTCTTTTACTTATAGATCAGGACAAAGAGTTGCTGTATGCTGCTTTTAGATGCTCAGCAATGAGCAGGGTGGTGTTGAGTCAGCAATAGCTGCTTTGCTGCTGCTTTCATCTTTTTCCACTGCCGATCCCCTAGCTCAACAAAGGCAATTTGGACTTACTACTTTAAAAGAAAAAAAAAAAAAAAATCAGATCCCTCCCTCTGCCACGTTACCCAGGAATGGCAGTTGAAGTCCTCAGCCCTAGTGTGAAACTTTCACGTTTTGGTGTAACTAGTTAACAGGAAGGAAACAGCAGATTTGTTCTGTTCTTGTAGCCGATGGGCTTAGGGAGCCTGACAGGATTCTTATTTTTCTTTCTTTTATTTGTGTATGTGTATTAATGCAGTCTTTTGAGTCTTCCTCCTTTTATTAATAAAATTAGCCTTTCAACCCCTTAGTCTCTGAAGCACATGTAGCTTTTCTAATCTGATTACTCAGTGGCAATCTGTGTATTCACATCTCTTTGGTTTCTCAGTTGCCTGTAATATTAATGTCAGAAAAGCTCAGAATTTATGAAGAAGCTAGTATTGTGGAAATGTTTTAATCTCTCTGGATTTTTTTTTTTCTTTTTGTTTAATGGAGAAGTGCAAGATGCGAGAAAAATTATGAACTTTGAGCATCCCATTCTTAGAGCATCCCACTTGAGAAAGCATTGACATCTCTGTGCTTTTTCCTTCTGGGTCAGCTCCTTTGTCCTTCTCAGTAATTGAAGATAGACGATAGACCTTGGTTTTGGCTAAAGAAGAGTGGACTGAAAGGAAGAATTTTAATTTATCTCTGAGAGCAAGCTGGACGTGACAGCTGAGGATCATATTCAGAAAAGCATGCTGTTGGGTATTTAGGGGTTGTGTACTTCCCTGGGATTAAAGGGGAGAATTGTCCCCGCAGGGCAGAGACACCCTTGTGGAACCATAACAAGGTGACGTTGGTATGACTCGGGTCAAGACCTTGGTGTAAGCCCACTGCATGGTTTTGCTGCTCTGAAATATTTAGGCATTGGGGTTTTTTGTGTTTCTGTTAATACCCCCCACCCCTTCTTTCCTAAAGTTACTGGACAGGTTTTAAAAACAGTAACTGTTTTTACAGATAATGCAGTTGCCTTCTTTGCTTAGACATTAGGCTAGAAATGTCTGTCTTCTATGAGACCTTCTTCTAAAAATTTGTGTACTTACTGGCCAGCTTTGCACAGATTTGGCAGAGGAAGAGAAGTCTAAAATGGTCGTAAATTTTGAAG
Source organism: Phaethon aethereus (assembly GCF_964289735.1). Lineage (NCBI taxonomy): Eukaryota > Metazoa > Chordata > Aves > Phaethontiformes > Phaethontidae > Phaethon > Phaethon aethereus. Next base: position 166,784,053 of record NC_138582.1, read on the forward strand.
AAAATGGAAAAGATAGAAGGAAGAGATGACTTATTACTGAGAAAGAGAGCACAAAGCCCATATTAACCATCTGAGGATCCACTTAGTTCATCCTCAAAGATGGAAAACTAGGATTTGTGGAAATCTGTTGTGAAGTGATGCATACAGCAGTATATTTGCACACTGAGATTTAATAACGGGTCTGGGATTTAACCTGTGGGGGGATTGAATTTCTGTAACGATGTCTAGTTCTGCTGACTCTCAAATGCTTAAGTGTTTCTCACTTCTACCAATTGAAGCAGCCTCTTGAGACCTGTGTGGAGAGTGGGGAGGCAGGACAAAACCCTGCTTTTTGATTGCCAGGGAAGCCGAAAGAAGGAGAGTTCTCGTCTATGTCACTGAGAGAAAGAATCTGTATCTTGTGTTTTGTCTCCTTCTAGGGAGAACTGGTAAGGAAGCTGAAGGAAGAGAAAGCTCCCCAGGTGGATATAGACAAAGCTGTAGCAGAGCTCAAAGCTCGGAAGAGGGTCCTAGAAGCGAAGGTGAGTCTGGATGTTAAATTTGAATTCCACAGTTTTGTCTGAAAAGCCTTGAAATCTCAACTTAATGCTTTTTTATAGTATTGATTTGGGCTAAACAGTCATAGAAGCAGCATAGTATTTGAATCACTTCTGGAATAGTTTGCAAGTTTACAACTAGTGGCACTTTAATTCTTTATCTGTAATTCTTAAATCACAGCATGCGAACAAATAAATACGAGTTCAGGTTGTTCATAGTCAAAGATGAAATTCAGTCTATATGTTGCTAATCTTTCTTTACTGTATAGATCTTTTCTGTCCACAGTGCTGCTCACTGTAGTGAGTTTCATCTCCAGATTCTTTGTACAGCATTTAAATTCCCAGATGGGCACAGAACATGTTTCTTTAGAAACCATTTTCTTTGCTACAGTGTAAACAGAGTTTTTGGAGACGTTTCAAAGAGCCTATGCTTTTCCTCAGCCTTAAACAGAGGGATGTATTGAAATTGTGTCCCCATTCTTAAATGCAATTGTCCTCTGAAAAGTCTTTCTGCAAATGAAGTGATGGAACTTAAGGTTTGTTTTGTCTCTAGATCAATAAACAAGTACAAGTACACTTCCTTATCCTGCAAGCTTCCCATCCCTTCTCAGACTGAAACAACACAAAGAAACTCCTGAAGCATAAAAAGTCAGGTGTGCAGACTGACCCAGGAAACTGCGAGGTTCTTTTTAATTTGTATTTCATATAAAAATGATTGTAGTTATACTTTGGTGGTGCTATTAAAAGTAAATGGATAAATAAATAAATACACCACTGCTTGCAACTAACTTACTGTGAGAATGTGAGTATACCTGAATTGAAACCAGTTGACCCTCTTTGTCCTACAGTCATGTGAGGCAAGCAGTTAATGCCGGACCTAACAGAGAGCGCTATGGCTGTTTGCATACATTTAACCCAAGTAAAAAGATGTCATTTTTACCTAGTATTGAGCATAGACCTGTTCTTTGAAACCTTTGCATGAAACCTGTATTGATAGCTAGATCATCCTGGAGTAAATAGTTTCTAAATCTTTTCCCGATTCTGTTTCCCAGCCCTCGGAAGTTTGATGTAGAGAGACGTAGCGAGGCGGGTTAGGAGTCTTGGTATCACTCTGAGCCCTACCTTTCTGTTGGAAGAGTGCCTGTAGGATGCAGTGTAGAGGTGTGCTTGCCAGTTACACAATTTGTGTGGGCTGTATCCCTGTCAGTGCAAGAATGACCTTGCAAATGCAGCATCTGCCCTTGTGAGTGCAGCACTCTGATGCAGTCTTTCTCTCCTGATGGTGTTTCCAGCAATGCATCACAGTCGCTTGCAACTTTTGCAGAAGGCAGCAGCGGGAGTGCTCCTTAGCTTTAGCAGCGGCTGGTACAGTTTTCAAGCCCTGTGATTCCTGCTTAAAGATAGCAAAGTGGCTCTGAATTTGAAGCTTTGAACAGGGCAGAGCAGTTGAGTGTTTAAAATTCCTTGGCTTTATGTCCTCAAACTGTATCTTAAGTCAGTAGATGGTTCTCTTCCTGTACAGGGTCTTTCTTTCCCCTTGAAGGCTAACACAGGCACTTTTCTGACTTCTATTTATGAATGTTTTTATGTTTATGAATGTATGCCAGATAGAAGAGACTGTTTCTTTGACTTCTGGACCAGTACATTAACTATTCTCTTTAGGCAGTAGCAGAGGAGCTGTACAGAATTCTGTACCTACTCCAGTTACTCCTGTGCTGCTGGCCATTTCTCCCTGCCAGTTCGGAATTGGGCCATGTCACTGTTGTTCTCCTCCTGTCCATCTCTGGGCAAAAGCCATCCTTTTTCTTAAGAAACCCTGGTCACTGTGAAATGTGATTCTATGTTTTTAGGCAGAGGATGCCAAATGGATTCTCTTTGCATGCTTTAAAAGTACTGATCTGGTGCTTGCTCTGGTGTGTTGCTCTCTGTCTGTCTTTGAGTCTTTCTGTCTCTTGTGCAGAGTTACTCCCTGGCTTATGCTAATTCATGGGAGCAGCAGAGGTACAGTGCTTTTAAAATTAGACCACGTTTATTTGTCTTTATAGATGCTCCAAAAAGAAAAATTTGAAATTATTGGTCATACAGTACTTTATGTCACCAAAAGGCTCTTCAAAATGATAGTATTAGCCACTTAGCAGGATCTGAATTAATTTATTGAACTTGACTTAACTCTGCTTTAATTACCAAAATATCTTTGTTGAAGAAAATCTTTCAAGTCTTTTGACTTCACTAATGGAGTTGGTTGCAAAAATCATAGGTTTTCAGGTAAAATAATGAGTTTGCTGTAAAATTTTTTCACAGAATGTAGTCAGGGCATTTAGGCACTCTAACTAAATTTTCTGTGTGCGCAAGGCCATGTTTGTGAAAGCCTACATTTTGCAAATAGATAGTCTTTGTACAAGTAGCTAAATACACACCTTTGGCAGAGCACAAGGATGATGGTGTTTGTAATCTTCGTAGTCAGAATTTTTTCATGTGAGAAACACTTTATTGAAAGCTTCGTATATACCGAGAGTTAGATGTTTGTAGTCTGAGCTAGTCACTTTAAGATCATTTTATAGTTGGGAGAGGGAAATAAGTCAGAAGAATTGCTTTAGAAATTGTCATTTCTCTCCACTGCTTGTAAAGAAAGCTGAGGATAACTAGCTTAGGCTTAGTTGTCTGAAAGTTAGTGCAGATGAGTCCACCTCAAGTGTGTAAAATGCTACATTCAGACAATCATGTTCATAATTGAGTGCTTGAATCTCAGCGTGACCATTCCTCTTTGGAAAACGAGCATGTTGGCAGGATACCTTTGCTTCAAAATGGTCTTTACAGACTTTTGACTCATAGTGGTGAATGGAGAGGATTTGTCCTTCTGCCAGAAACTGGAGCTATTAACTGTTTTCGGTTTGCTTGAATTACAGGAGCTGGCCTTACAGCCCAAAGATGACATTGTGGACAGAGTTAAAATGGAAGACACCCTGAAAAGGAGGTTTTTCTATGATCAAGCCTTTTCTATTTATGGAGGTACAGATTTGAAGAAATTTATGCTTTAATCCCTTTAGGCTAATGTTCTCGTCTTCCTAGCTGTGTGAAATGCTCTACTCTTGCAACGTTTTGTCAATGCAACGTAAAATAATTTTTTTTAAAGTTGGCTTTAAACTTTCCTGCTTGAGTCTGTAAGCCTTTCAAAAGTTTCCCCCTTCCTTAAAGTCTTTGGGTGTGGAGAGGGCTCAGATTTTGTCCTCTGCTTTCTGAATGCAAATAAGTGGACTCCGGGGCGTGAGTTCTGAGCATTACGTTGTAGAAGATGGTTGCTGTGCAGAGGCGTGGAGTCTTTTGCCATTTAAGCAGTTGATCAGCTCATTTCCTCGTAACTATTCATCTCTATCTGAGCTTTCCTTGGCAAGATAATGCTCAAAACTACTGTGAACTTTAGAACCTGTTACCTTAATGAACTTTGTCAATGAGCTTTATTGAACAGGTGAGTAAATGTGTCTTAAATCTCTTCAGATGGTTGATTTGAGCAGCTCAGGGGAGCAGCACAGTGCCTGTGTAGTTACTGCTCTTTGACCTAACATACTAAAATAAATACTCCAGGTTGTTTTATTGTCTTTTTCTTTCTTTTTTTCATCTTTGTGTCTAAACTAGTGATTGTCAGATATGCTGTATTGCTGACAGTAACATACTGCTTTGGCACATGCATTATCACTTCTTCTATATAGATTGCTCCCGTAAAACTCTCCACAAAATATAATCCATTGGTGGACAGAGTGTGGCTTTTACAGTTGTTGGTTGCAGGTGTTTATCAGTTTCAGCTTCTACCACTACCTGATGCCCCGGTGCACTCTGCGACTGAACTGTATCGGTTAGTGTATAGGGCAGTGTCTGTCTAGGTGCTTCATGGAGTTTACTTGCAGCCTTTATGTCATGGGTCTTTATGTAAAAAGCTCTCTACAGTGAGACACATTCCATATTCTGTTTAGCACAGAGAAGCTGAAGCTTCATGCTCAGAATATGACCTCAGGCTTAAATCAACTGATGGAAACACTGAGAAGGGAGGACATTTCTGAACAATGCAGGTTCATACAGTCTCGTGCCTACCACATTTTTTTACCTTTTTCTCTTTGCAGGTGTCAGTGGTCTGTATGACTTCGGGCCTGTTGGGTGTGCTTTGAAGAACAACATCATCCAGGCATGGAGACAGCACTTTATTCAGGAAGAGCAAATCCTGGAGATTGACTGTACCATGCTCACACCAGAGCCGGTTCTGAAGTAAATATGGGTCTTTTTTTTTCTGCAGCATGTAATTTCTGGTCATAGTTGATTTTTACAGTCTTCTGTAAAATTACCAACAGGGATCTTGAGAGACTGGGTGACCCCATTTCATACCCCATTGCAGTGCAAAATAATTAGATATCAGTGCACAGGTCAGTGTGAGAAGCTGTTTTTCCATAAATCAGGGAGAGCAGTGGGACTCGTGTCTGAGAGAGTCTAATGGCTTAATGTCTCCTGGCAGTCCCACTAGGTAAGAAATTGCCATTATCCCTTTTTCTAAAATATAAAGAAGACAAGAAAAAGGATTAGGTGATTTGCCTAAATCTGGGACACCTGCGTCATAGTTTAGGACAGTGGCCAGATTGCCTGACCATCCTTTCCTTCTCTGTGGAGGGATGGCAATATGCAGCGTGTTACTTGAGCTCTGAATGCAAATGATGCATCTGCAGCCCTGGGGACTGAAGCCGTCTTTTTATCCACAGACCAGGCAGAGGGACCTTCTTCCAGGGTGAGAGCATAGTTCACACTCTGGACTCTTTCACCTCCACGTATCTCCATTAAGACTACCCACAGGTTTGCTAAATATGTCAGGAGCTTTTGGAATGAGAGTCTGAGCTGAGTCAGTTGCGTTACTTTGTATGGGTCATGGCATAACAGGCAGGAGCTTTACAGATCACTGATATAAAATAGTGGGAATCTGTCCACCTGAACTACTGGTTACTCCTCTGAACTGCATCTATGTCTTGCTTCGATCGTGATGCAGTTCCTAAAGGCACTAAGTGTCTTAGCGGCATGTTTTAAGATTTACATGTATTGATACTTTCTCACAAATCAGATTTTCTGTGGGATGGTACTGCTTAATGAGAATCTATAAATCTGAAGCAAGAGCGAGCGTGCAGTTTGGGTGCACAGTTTGAAGGACTTCTCTTTGATAATGGTCTGTCCACTGGGATCATGCAGTACTGGGACTGTCTGGTGGCAGCTTTCATGTTCCCTTTTTGTATCATCTTTTCTAGGACTTCTGGCCATGTAGACAAGTTTGCTGACTTCATGGTGAAAGATGTGAAAAATGGGGAATGTTTTCGTGCTGATCATCTCTTAAAAGGTTTGGTTTTGTTCCATGGCTAGATGCAGTGGTACAAACATGGGAAAAGAGTATCTTTCTCAAGGAAGGACAGTTCGTGTAGCCAGTTTTTCATACTTGTGTTAGTAGTTCATTAATCATACCATACTAAAGATTCCATAAGTTCTCAGTTCCACCTTGTGTTAGTGTCTTAAATGAGGTACAGGATCTCTACTAAAAACATAGTTGGGTCTCTTTTTATACAATCCTGTGTCATCAGGCCATAAAAGATTACCGTGTTGTCTAAGTTGAGGACTTCCTATATAACAAGGTTCCTGTTCTCCACGGTGTTCTAAGCTTAGTTTGCTTGAGTTTCAGTTGCTTTTTGATCAGAACTCAGAAATGATTTAATGATGGTATAACAGCATGTGTTACCTATTGAAAGGTCAGTTACATGGCAGCTGCTGACTTTCGTCTACCTTGGAACTCAGCTGGCTTTTGAGAATGCTAAATAGACTTCAGGCATTTCTTAGGTTTGCAAAGTCCTCATGCTTCTTTCTCGTTATTGATTTAAAGTGTGTTTAAAAAAACAAACAAAAAAATCACATGAAGGAATCTTAGAAATAAGAAACCTATTTGAAAACTTTTTCATGTACAGCTCCATTGTGAAAGGAAGGATTATTCTGCTCTAGGTTTAAGTGGGTTGTGATCCCTAGTTTTCTAGCCTTTTCCATGGAAGTTAAGTATGTAGAACAATCTATATTGGCAATAAAGCTGTTTTCATAAGAAAACAGAATTTTTTTTTCTTAAAAAAACAGAACAAAAGAAGCCCCTCTAACCTCTGCCCACTTTGCACAGTGAACAGTATCATAAACAAAAGCATCCCTGTCTCTTCTGTGGCCCATCACTGGTGAACAGCCACCTGCTGTGACTGCCACTAAAAAGTCAGATTGTTTTTTTCAAATGGGAGTGGGAAGTCTTGGCGTCACTGTCTGCCTTTGTATCTCATGGAGGATGTTGTCCTTTAAAGTCTAACCCTACCGTACCAAGTCAGTACGTGCCTCTGAGTGCGTTTGGATAAAATTAGCCTTGCTGGCTTGGGATCAGACGTTGCTTTTAATTTCCAGTCTGTATAGAAAGAAAATAAGGAAAAAGGGACTACAAAGCCATTGCTTGGGTTTGGAGGAACGAGTATTGGAAAGAAACTAGATAAGGACCTGTTTTTTTCCCTGTGGCATGTCAGTACAGCGAACTGGTGCAGCTCCTCAGCTGTAGATCAGGATTGCCCTGATGACATGAGTGGTACGCTCCTCATTACAGCAAGGACATTGAGTTGCTGGAGTGTGTCCAGAGAAGGGCAACGAAGCTGGTGAAGAGTCTGGAGCACAAGTCTTATGAGGAGTGGCTGAGGGAACTGGGGTTGTTCAGTCTGGAGAAGAGGAGGCTGAGGGGAGACCTTATCATTCTCTACAACTACCTGAAAGGGGGTTGTGGTGAGGTGGGTGTTGGTCTCTTCTCCCAAGTAACTAGTGATAGGACAAGAGGAAATGGCCTCAAGTTGCACCAGGGGAGGTTTACGTTGGATATTTGGAAAAATTTTTTCACTGAGAGAGTGGTCAAGTATTGGCACAGGCTGCCCAGGGAGGTGGTGGAGTCACCATCACTGGTGGCGTTCAAAAAACGTGTGGACGTGGCACTTCAGGACATGGTTTAGTGGGCACGGTGGTGTTGGGTTGATTGTTGGACTTGATGATCTTAGGTCTTTTCCAACCTTAATGATTCTGTGAATTACCCTGATAGACACTAGCAAGACAACTGGTGGACATACACTTACACTCATTCTGGAGGATCCTCCTGATTTATCTAGCTTTAGATTAGGGTCAGTGATGGGGTTGCAGTATAAACTCACTACATACTTCTCTTGCTTACAGCTCACCTGCAAAAGCTTATGTCTGACAAGAAGTGCACAGCAGAGAAAAAGGCAGAAATGGAAAATGTTCTAACACAGGTAACTGCCTGTGTGGAGAGGTGAATGCTTCGGGGGGGGGGTGTGTGTAACAGAGGAATGCGATGCATCAAGTCCAGAGGGAATGTCCCTTCTGTGTCTCTAAAGATGCTCAGAAATTTTTACCTCAGAGATCCTTGTAGGCTGTACATGCTCCTAAATACTGAAAACTTACTGGTTAACAAATACTGTAAACTTGCTGGTTAATCACATCTCCCTTCTGCTATCTTGGAGAGTTATTGCTATGATTATGTTGGATTGGTAGGGCTGAAGCGCTCTCCCTGGACCTGGTCTGCTCCATTCCACTTCACACCCTGGCAAAAAGCCTAGTTCTTCTGAATCCCTCTTTCACCTTTGTAAATCACTCACTGCAGGATTATGATACAAAGGAACAGAGATGGGTGAGAAGTTCTGTCAGGGTTTTTCTGAATCACTTTAGCACTGAATTGGTATGTTTTAAAGTTGTCTTGGCTTTGAAGCACTTGAGATTTGTTCCTTTGTCTCTAGCACCCCGCACAGATTTTTCCTTTGTTTACCATGAGAATAGTTGGTGCTCCAGGCTGACATTCCTGAGCAGCTGTATAGACATTTGCCTTTATTTTTTTAAATTTGTTTTTCTTTCTTTGGTTTTAGTGTGGTTTTTGTTCTCATGACTTCTGTGAAAAATGCTTCCAGAGCCATGCATAGAATGAGTATTTCCTTCCAGAAAGAGCAGCTTTTTTTTCAGTGCATTGCATCGCTGCGCAGCTGTCATTAGGTTTTCCACACTACAGCACTGAACTTTGACCATTCTTTAGGGGAATCCCTCTATTAATAAAGTCTTTTTATCTCCTATGTTGAGTTTTCTGTGATATATGAAGGATCATGACAATTAATGCTAGAAGCAGCTCATTTGATTTTAAACTTGAGTGTTACATCATTGCTGTACTGCTCAGTATAGATCCTTTATGGTACTTAAGCCTAGAAACTATATTAAATGTATGCATGCAAAAGGCTAGTGCATAAATGTCCAAAATAGTGCCAGAAATTGTGGCTTTTGTGTGATTAAATTGCAGCTAGATCTGTGTTTCTAATACTGCTTGATTCCCATCTTGCAGAGAAAGGGGAAGGTAAGGTCCTGGAAGGGGCTGACATTAATCCCACTTGTGAAGGCGTCCAGTCATTACCAAATTGTTTTCAGAGCAAATGGAAAATCTTTCACCAAGAATCCTTGTGCTGCAGATTTGCTCTATTTAACTAAAATGCAGAACAGCTCTAAAAGAGAGCATCTAACGTGTAGGTTAAATATTGTGTTTCATGCAGCAGAAGAAAGAGAAATGAATGCAGATGAAGCACTGCAGAAATTTTAGCTTTCTTCTTTCTCATTGCTGTATTTTTTTTATGTATTCCCAGCACACCGCTCCCCATGTTTTAGTTGAAACTGTTCAAAAGAAGCTACTGGTGGGTGGTGATGCAGTCCCAGTGACTTTTCCTATGCTTTACCCCCACTCTTATGCTCGGTGCTTGCATTTCCATCTAGTCTTCAGACTTTCTGTGATATGACTGAGTCATGGACCTACATGACTAAAACGTGTTTGCAGCTGTGCAGTGTATTCTTCTAGCGTCAGTTCAAACTTCAGCTTGCTTGAAAATTTAGGATAAAAGGGAATATTTTGGGCAGGTGGTTCAGAGCTGTGGATCATGCCCAGTAAAAGATGAAAAGGACATAATTAATTCCTGTTATCTTGTCTAGTAATTAAACTAATTCTCCTGTGTTTTGATATTAGTTGGACAATTATGGCCAGCAAGAACTTGCAGATCTCTTTGTGAACTACAACGTGAAATCACCTATCACTGGGAATGACCTGTCCCCTCCTGTTTCTTTCAATCTGATGTTCAAGACCTCCATTGGGCCTGGGGGAAACATGCCTGGGTAGGTACTAATTTCTGCTTACATTCTCCCTTCTTCATATTCTGCATCACTTGGAATAAAAATGAAGTCTTAAAAGTATTGAAATATGCAATTTCTTCCTGAGTAGCTTTTCCCTCCTTTCAGTCCCAGGCTTCTCTAGCAGCTTAGCGTTCTTTGTACTCTTGGTGAAAGGTAGGAGAAATAAGGACCTGTTGCAGAATCACAGAAATACTTGAAGCAGCAGACTACATGGATGACAGCTATGCCCTTGCTGGTTGGAGTTGTTTCAGTAAAGCCAGTTCATGCTGGGTCCCCAATTGTCAGCAGCTTCATGGCTATAGAGAACCTGCTTCAGTGTACCTGTGTCAGGATGAAGTTACTTAGCAGGGTGATCCAGTGGTAGCATCATTTACCATGTGTTTGTAGTTAGTGTGTGAGAATGTGGAGGCTATTGTCTTGAGTTTGGGTCTCCAAAACTAAAACTGAACCCCCTGAGTCCTTAAAAGACTCGAGAAAAAGTTCTACCTTTTAAGTTTTGTAGTAACTGTGTTTTTCTTTTCTCATTGCTTTCCCCACCCTTTTATCTTCCTGAATTTTCCTCTCCCCCGTCTCCTTTCAGCTACCTGAGGCCAGAAACAGCACAGGGAATATTCCTCAACTTCAAACGTCTTCTGGAGTTTAACCAAGGCAAACTGCCTTTTGCTGCTGCCCAGATTGGAAATTCCTTCAGAAATGAAATCTCACCCCGCTCCGGCCTTATCAGAGTGAGGTACTGCAAATTTCCTCTTTCAACAGAAGGGTACCTGGGAGCACGTAGCACCTCCCTTCTGTTCCAGTGTTTGTACATAATTGCTTCACTCTGGGAGAAAGCGCTAATGTGCCTAGTGAGTCTCAGGGTTCATGGGCAAAGAATTCATTTAGTTAAGGTTTTAAGTGCAGAATTCTGTCTAAGCCTGGCTGGTGAGAAGTAGGATCTCTGAAATAGCTGTTGTAGTAGAAGCACCTAGATTAAACTCAGTTTTACTAACAAAATTTGGCTTCCATCATGATCTAAAGGAATCATATTAAAGGTAGCCTTGTTCTCTACGGGACATGCAGCTTTGCTTGCTTAATTATATTCATGCGATTTACTTCAAAACTGAAATCTGGAATCAAAACATGATCGACCTTGGAGCAGTATTTCCTTGTCTCAGTTCTGCAGATTTTGCAGTTCTGCAGCTTACTACAGAGAGAAACCTGACTCTGGATGTGTTTGTGTCCCAAGATCAGTCAAGAAGGAAAACTCAGGGTTATCGAGAATTATTTTCAAAGCTTTCTGTCTCAGGATAAAAGTGATTGTTGCATTTCATTAAGGATCATACCTGTATTTTAATGGAACTGTTCTGAACAGGAGTCTTTTCCATCTAATTTGGAACAAGAGCTCCCATGCACAGTGAGTGTGGTTCTGTTGTACACACAGGCAGTATGTGTTGTAAACGTGGTAATTGATTAATATGGTGCCCTAAATGTCACTGAGAGACAGTGGCATTGTTAGCACTAAGGGAATTCTTTGGAGTTTTCTCAGTCTTCCTGTTCTCTTGCACATCTGAAAACAAGAACTTTTCTCATTGAAACGCATTTTCAGTCAAATATAAATTATATGCTTGTGGCACATTTATTGGAGACTGTATTATTATGCTATTATAGCAAATTACATCCTGATGCCTGTGATTTAAAGTTAATGATTACCTAGAGCTTTTTTAAAGGTTCTTGATAATAAGTTAATGCAGTGTAAAGTGAATCAGCTAAGAATCAATGTATGAGTATAGATGTATTAAAGACAAATTCTTAAAACAGAATGTACGCCATTGCTGAACGTAGCAGTATCGTTATCTTAAAGAAATTATCACCTCAGATTGCTATTTTCGGCACCTCTAATATGAGTTAAGGCTACTGAGTTAATCAGTGGATTAGTCTTCATCGGCCCAGTAGGAAATGTGTACTTCTAATATGCAGAATCGCAGCAGTCTGGAAAAATTCCAGAGAACTTCTGGAAGTATTTCCAAAGATGGTGTTCTCTGCTCTGAATCACGGTGGTGATGACCATGGCCTTGAGATCTCTAGATGAATTTGTAGAAAGTTTTATTAGGAATTTGAAGATGAAACTAAATCCAGTGTCGAGACTGGCTGATGTTCTAGTCTATACATTGTACTGGCTCTGGGTTTGCATGTGTTTTTAAACTACTGACTTGCTTGTGAGAGGCTAAAGTATAGTCATTTATTAGAGGGGCTGTGGCTAACACATGAAATATTTAATACACGTGATTGGTTGTGTTTCCATTAGGGAATTCACCATGGCAGAAATTGAGCACTTTGTGGATCCCAGTGAGAAAAATCACCCCAAGTTTCAGAATGTGGCAGATCTCAACATCCTCCTATACTCTTCCAAGGCCCAGGTCAGTGGGCAGTCTGCCCATGTAATGCGGCTGGGAGATGCTGTCCAACAGGTAATGTTCCTCGTGCAAGCACATGGAGGTTGTTGCTCTTTTGGATATTGCTCTCAAGGCTAAATTACAAACTGTTGTGTTGGTGCCAGCTGGCGTTTGCTCACAGATTTAAGAGTCAGTTCTCTTCAGTGATTCAGTGTGACTGAGATCCAAACCTGGCCCTTGTTATCAGTGATGAAAGGCTACAGGTGGTGCTGGGATAGTGGTTAGAGGTTAAGCTTCACACTTAGCAACTGGGAGAAGCACAGTGAGGAATACTAGTATCTGTCAAAAGCCCCAGCAGTGACTGGGAATCTAATACTCTGCTGGCGCCCATCAGTATGTGGCTTGCACTACCTGATTCTCCATGCCTGCAAATTATGAGTAGGTTTACCAATGCTCTCCACCCCATCCCCTAAAGCCCCAAACGAAACAAAAACAACAGAAAAAAAGAACACCACCCCTCCTGTTGTATTGCAACTGTGGACTGTAAGGTACAGCTGTTGTGGGGTCCTGAGCCATAACTGTAATTCCCATGCACTGTTGTAATACCAGTGACTGCATTGTTGGATACAGCAGGGTATTTTCAAGTAGGGGATCTTCAGAGACAGACAGTGATGAGTCCTAGAATAATAATAACTTCCTATTTTGTTCAGAAGGAGATACTGCCAGTGGCACTAGGTGAATTTGAAAAGATGTAATAGTTCAGGGGAGACATACTACTTTATTGCAGGCAGTTGCAAGAAGTTCTGTCTGTAATGTGTCAGGTTGTCTGCAGAAGTACAACAAATCATGACTTCGCTTCCTTAGGAATTAATGTCTATGTGGTTTTTTTTCTTCCTGTTTTTTCCCTTTCCAGGGTGTGATCAATAACTCCGTTCTCGGTTACTTCATTGGCAGAATCTACCTCTTCCTTACAAAGGTCGGTGTATCCCCAGAGAAGCTGCGCTTCCGACAGCATATGGAGAATGAGATGGCTCATTATGCCTGCGACTGCTGGGATGCAGAGTCCAAAACATCGTATGTAAGTGGTAAAGTGAAACAGCAAGCGGCACTCTGTCAGATCTGTTAGTGTGGGAAGGGGCTCCATTTTATTACTTGGTTTTTAAAACTAGGGCTATGAGTCTGACGTTTCTGTCCAGCCCCGCATTGGTATGAACACACTTCCTGCAGTGGAAATATTCTGAATCCAGGACGAAGGGGTTGGGTGAGCTCCCTGCAGTGGGCTTGCACAAAGTTTATGAACTGGAAGTTGTCTGCAGACATCGTGCTAGTTGAACTTCATCTGCAATTAAAGGAAAGATCGTCGTGCTTTCCAAAGACTATAACCCCTGTAACAGCAGTGGGGAAGGATTTGTTTTGCTGGAGGTGTTACTCCAGGGCAGATTCCTTCCTGCTAGAATGCTTGCTCTTCCTTTCCCACTTTCAAGCTGTGAGAAATTGAGAGTTCACTCCAGCCAGTTCAGACAGCTGGTGCTGGGAGAAAAATTTCCCAAGGATTTTTTTGTCTTCCTGCTGAGTCACTAAGAGGTTTTCAGTTCAGGCCTTGTTGGGTGCATTGTTTTTTTTTTATATTGTTGGCTGGATTTTGAAAATGTGTCTTTTTTTCTTTCAGGTAAACCAGCAGTAGGTAGGTAGGGGCAAGGCTCTTAGGCTCATTTTAGTTTCTCTTGGAGAACTTTCAGCCTCTTCAGTAAGTCTCAGCCGCATATATCAGTTGGAATGGCAGTTTCAAAAGATGTATTAGAAGGCATAGTAACTAGACTGTATTGATTATGAAGTCATTCCCCTCTTTAAGGGTACAGAATCTACTTTTTAGGTCAAATCTGAGTTTAAAAAAAAAAAAAGTTACTTCAGTACTTCTCCTCATGGGTAGGGAAGCACATGTTCTTCTGCCTGGTTAGCCTTTCCAAGGAGTCTAGGATGCGTGCAGATTCCTGAAAATATCTAAGGAACTCTGCGTGGTCTAGTTCCAATAAAGGATCAGAAGATTGAAGGGGTTTTGCTGAGGTCTACAGCGTTAGCCTGTGGCATTGCAGTGACCCTTATATGAGGAGACCCCATCCACGATCCTGACCAGTTTGATAACCAGACTGTTGCATGCTCAGCCCAAAGGTGTCAGGGAATGAGGCAAGGTTTCAGATGGTTCAGACAGCCTTCTTTATGGGCAGGGAGAACCTTCTACACCCTAGGACTGAGGAGGTTGTGTGTGGTTGGTGGTTTTTGTCTATGTGGGTTGTGGGGTTTTTTTTTTTCTTTCTTTAAGCAGCTGAAACAGGCTTATCACTAGTGATACTTCATTGCAGCATGTTAGAGCAATAGCAGCCAGTAAAATTCAAGCTTAAGATGAGGAAAAAAAATTCCTGCAGCTTGGATGAGTGATTTGTCTTCATATAGAAAAGACCTGTAGAAATGATTGAAGGGATGGCTTCTTCTGAATGTAGATAGCTGACTTCCGTAAGTTTATAGCTGCTTTTCCCAGCCAGCCCAAAACAGGCTGGACATGGGTGGGTCACACCACATAAATAAGATTAATAAACTTTGCAAGCCTTGTCATGGATCAGGACAATGCTCATAGAGCAGTGTGTCCAACAGCCTAACCCAGAGGTGAAGACAGCAATCCCAGGGGCATGACAAAACCACCTTGTGAGCTAGGTTCATGCTTTGGTTTGTCACTGAACTCTGACCAAAAATGTTCATAGCCACTTGGCAGCACTCAGTAGTAAGAAATTACCTGCAATGAATGGTTTATAATCTATTCTATAAAGTTATTACATAATCCTTCTGAGAAGTAGCTGTAGTGCCCTAATGGTTTAATTTGTGTAAAAAATTCCCCAAGATGTTCTGAAACACCATGGTTTTTCCAGTACAAGAATTTCTTCTGTTCACATACCTTTCTTGACACCCTGCTCTATCACTGCAGACTGGAAAACCACACAGCATCTGGCTGCCTGTATGTCCATGCTGATGTGAGAGAGTGAATGGAAAGCAGCTGATGTGCTTTTTCTTCTTTGGGATTGTCTTTTAGAAAATCCAGGTGGTGGTTATATTTGTTGCAAGTGTTGGAAGGCTTCATCAATTCCATGTGCATGAATGGTGTTTTGAGATTCCTCCTTGCCATACATGCTGAAATGTTGAAAGAAGTGCTTCCCTCGCATATGATCTGTGTCTTACCAGCTCGTAAGCCAGGCTTCTGGCTGGTCGCCGGTTGTTTATTCCATACTTGCAGAGCGATAAAGCCCTGAAGGCATGACGTCCTGGTGCGCCTATAGCCTGTGAGTGATAGGACTGTGTGCTCTGGCCCCAGCCCCAAGCTATTGGCACAGTGCTGTGTTCTGCCAAGCCATGTGGAAAACCTGGCCCTGAACGCAGGCGCTGGTTAGATAACTGATCGTTTCCTCTGGAAACAAACGGAACCATTCAAATGAAGGAGCAACTAGTGAGTGAGGGCTGCTTATTGTAACAGAGCTAATTATGTAGAAAAAACAGTCATGGGAGCAGGGAGGGCTTAAGGGTGAATAAACATATTTGATGCTTAAGTGGACAAAAAAGTGAGTTGGTGAAAGCTTCCACTTTTTGTTTTTTCAGGGTTGGATTGAGATCGTTGGCTGTGCTGATCGTTCCTGCTATGACCTCTCCTGCCATGCCCGTGCCACTAAAGTTCCTCTTATAGCCGAAAAGCCTCTCAAAGAACCTATATCCTTTCAGAATAAACCAGATTCTCTTGAAGTGGAAAGTGACTTGACAGTAAAATGTCTTGGAGAGCTGTGCAGCTCTATTTTAAGTTACATCTGTGAATTTAACAGGGAAACCTAGAGCTACAGACCAGCATGACTCTGGGAAGTAACCTGCAAAGAATTGAGCAGGTGGGCAAAGGGGATTTACTATTGTGCTTGTTTTTTTCTAGCTTATTGCTAGGCTCTGTTTTGACTGTGAAGCATAGTTTAAATGTGAATGTGGAGTTATTATCCCAGGTTACTCCATGTCATTCCATGGTTCTGCTGCTAGCTGTACTTGGTAAAAAAAAAAAAAAAAGTTGTAGTCTTTTAAAACTTGTGACCTTCTGCCCTTCAGTATTTTTAATTGTTCCTTTCCTCTGTTGAAGGGAGGTTCCTTAACCTCCTTGAGCTTAAGCAGGGGAGATTTCTTTGTGTTGTGTAGCAATTAGCTTTTACATAGCAAAAGAACCAGGCCCTACTTTCTGTCATCTCAGACTCCTTAACTGCCTTGTACAGGACAGTCAACATTGTTCAGTTTGAGGCAAATAAGGGAGCCATTGGCAAAGCTTATAAGAAGGACGCGAAGGTGGTGATGGAATACCTTTCCATGTGTGATGAGTGTTACATCACTGAGATGGAGCAGCTGCTCAATGAGAAAGGGTGAGCTGGCTGTGTGTGCATGGTATCCTTCTGTGACATCTCTGATGAGGGTCCCCAAAGTGCTGCTGGATTAATTTGACCCACCTGAAACCAGCTTCCTCATGCAAGTAGGCTGAGTGGGATCATCTGAAATGTTTTAGTGCTGTCCCTTTTGCCAAGTCATTGCTGGTCATCCATCAACATATCTCTTGATAAATGTGTAGCCATGGTATTCAAATACTTGTTTATTTGCACGGGAATGAACTTCTGGCTTTAGTAGGATCATCCCAAAAGAGAGACACCTCAGTGAAATGGGAAGTGTGTATCAGCTTCCCTATTCTGGTTTGAGAGTTGACCAGGGCTGGCAGGTGGTTTTGAACTTAATTTTAAAATTAATCAAATAATTCTGTGAGTGATGGAACAAAATAGTCAAATGAGAACCAAAACTTGTGTGAGTATCCTCCAGTGTTTAGTGATATGCTTTAGGACCTGTTACAGCCTTTGACTTAGTGGGGCAGCAATTTGTATGTTTTTCCTCGACCTGTCTGCCTGTATTCCTAACACATGCAGGAATTGAAAATATGAGAGATCTCTACAGTTGTCAAATTTGGCTGAAGGCAACCAACAGCTGTACATGTTATGAGAAGGCTAATGGTGCAATAATAAAAAATAAACTCTCTTTCCTGCTTGAAATGGTACAAGGTATAGGATCAATGAATACATTCCAGAATGGTAACATTTACATGTGGGGTTTTTTTCTCTCCCCCCAGGTGAGATTTATTTCTTCTACATTTCTACAAATGTGAAAGTCTAGAAAAAACAGTAGCGCTTAAAAGGGGGAGAGAAACTATTGCAGAATATGGTGATGTGTACACATCAAAACCAGAAGAAAGTGAATTTAGTTAATCTGGAATCCCACTGAAATGGTTTGGTAGATGAGTTATAAGCAGTATTCTGGGTTTGAATTGATAGTGGACTGCAAATCACGACTGTATTTAAGCTTGGCATCCGGTTGTAGCTGCATTCAGGGAAAAGCTTTTATGAACTTCAGCCCATTTGGTATCAGGTCTAAATGCAGGTGATTAGTGCACACTTTTCTTAAACATGTTGGGTTTTGTATTATGCTGATCTGAATGCTTCAGAGCAAGGAGGGTACCACTGCTGAGTACATGTTGACAGTGTCAGTATATTAGACCTGCCTTTGTATAAATATATGTTCGTATAAATCCATGATGTGAAGCCCTCAGGTTTACAGTGGCAGTTTTCCACTAGGACGCAATATAACAAAGACATTTCCTCCCTTTAAGTGGGATAGGTCAATACAGCCTAAGTTCTTCTCGGCAAGGAATGTGTGCTAGTTGGAAGTTAGCAAAGAGAAAGTAGTTAGAAGACCATAAGATCAAAAGCTTTAGAAATAAGCAATAAAATAACTGTACTGTATCCTCCCCTTTGTTTGGTATCTGAAAATGCATGATACCTTCTGTCACAACTCAGTTTCCATCAGAAGTCCATCCACTTGACAAGATGTACAGTCTGCAGCAAGTGCCTGTTTTGTGTGCCTCCCTTTTTTTCTTTTGGTGCATATGCTTCATCCTGAGATTATTCCATGTCCTAATTGAGTTTGCTTCAGGCTGTTAACCACAACAAAGTTCACTGTGATTATGAAGACAGTCGCTTTTAATGTGGATGTAATAATTTTATTATTATGTAAATTTCTTTTAATGGGTATGCCACATGTTTCTTTGATCTCTAGGATTTGGCCTGGCTTCTACTGTCCCACTCTTAAAGTCAACTAAGTGACGCAATTAAGGAAATATAACTTGTTTCTTTTTTGTTGTGGCTTTTAAGTGATTTCTTTTTTCTTTGCAGGGAATTCACTGTTGAAACTGAAGGGAAAACTTTTCAATTAACAAAGGACATGGTTACTGTGAAGAGATTTCAGAAAATGTTACATGGTAAATTTGTATCTTTGTTGTTTGATCATCAAAAATAAGAGGCAGATCAGGATACACTTTGAATGTGAACTTCATTAGTTGCATTGTCCTGTTAGTATTTCACAGTGGCACAGGAAAAATGCCAAATGGTACTTCCTTTAAATTCAACAATTTAAGAGAGTTGCAAAGCTTTCACACAGCAGTGGGATTTCAGTGACCATTGATGCAGGCCTGTCTGCCCGATTCTCGCACGGTCTCTTCAGTAACCCATTTAATAGACTTGGGTGGCATATTCTAGGAGTTGTAAGGTCCCACGTGGTGCTAAGAACCAGCTGCTGTAGTGATGGAGGAGTTGGGGAAGGTGCACTAGCTTTGGGAGCTTTCATCTTCTAAGTCCGTAGCAGTGCAGCAGATGGGTTGTGGCAGTCTGTTGGTAGGGCTATAGGCAGAGCTCCTCTTGTCACTCCACTGTCTGGAGTCAAATCTTCTGATATCTGCCAGCTTGCCGGGCTGTCGTGCTGACCATACTCTAAGCTGACAAGTTCAGTCAGTTCCTTTGGTAGTTGGTAAAATCACATCAGCTTTGGTCAGCAACTGCATCTCCACAGAGCTTTTTTCCTGATGTGGGAAATGGGGCTAGAAGGTAACTTTCCAAAATGCACAGATTTAGTTCCTCAAAGAAGTCTTGTCTTTCCAGCCAGCTCTTTAAGCGCCTCACCCAAAGTCGTTTGGGAAGTCTTTGACAGAGCTGGAGACTGAGGTAGATTTTTTCCCCAGTTCATACTGTAACTGGTGGATCATCCTGCCTCGTTTGGGAACATGATAAATCCTTCTAGGAAGGAATAGAGCAACTTGTAGCATGTGCAGAATATATTTGTTCTTGCAGCAGCTGAGCCTTTGAGATGTCCGGGGGTCTTTTGATTCAGCACATGCTGCTGCTGTGCCAGGCTTTGCTTTGTCACAACGGAATCAGAGTTGTAACTGTTGGTGACTGTAGTATTGCTGGGGGCCAGTAAGTAGAACCCCAGTTACTGGTTTTCCTTTATATTTGTACATTTGGCAGTTTGGCTGCTGTCTGCAAGCAGAAGGCAAAGCTTACGGTTTCCCTCTCTTGTCTTGAAAACTAGTTGGTCAATGCATAATTAAAACAAGACCATCCTTTGGGAAGGTAAGGTCCTGCCCTGGATTAGGTGTTTAATTGAGGAGGATTGGCTCTCTAGGCACACAGAGTGGGAGGCAAGTCTGGGTGCAGTGCTGGAGAGCTAGATGCTACCCTTGATTTTTAAAAGCAGCTGATGCCTGTAATTGTTGTTTCTTCTCCAGTTGCTATCTGGGCGTCTTCTAAAAAGCTGCACTGTCTGAGCAGGGCAGCTGTCCACTGAGCTCCTTTCATACACAGAGGGGAGAAGGGAGGAAAAAGCCTCTGACAGACATGTGGCAAGGATTGGAGAGAATGACGGGTGTATAATAACGTAGCATATCACGTCTTCTGAGAATTTTTACAAACAGTAACTAGTTGATCCTTGTTCTTTCCCACTCTTGTGGTACATTGCAGGGGGATGGAGAATAGGGAGGGGAGCAGCATTGAAGTGGGCAGCTGAACGACTCAAGAATACGGAGGAAGTCTTTGCTGGAATTTGAGTTGGATCTGAAGCTCCGTGCTTCTCTGCTCAGACTGCTGGATACTGAGGCTGTGTCTGTACATTAAACCAAGTGGGCAATGGATTGAGAATTACCTGCCATCATCCAGGCTGTTTAATTGTTAGCATATTCCCTGGCACAGTTTTGGTCTATGCCAAGTAGCACTCTCCCAGACAATGCCTGGACATAGTTTGTGGCTTGATGTGGAGCGGGGACTGTTCCCAGCGAACAGTTTGGATGAGGCTTCACTGTTGTGAAGTGGAAGAGGGTTTATCTGCATGGATGCAAGTTGTGCTGTGCTGTTTGCTCTCAGGGCCAGAGAAGGGGCCCTGACTTCTTATTTACAGCCTTAACACATTCTGTACATGGACTAAGGCCAAATCTCTACTTCAAGTATTTGTATTTAGAGCAGAAAGGTTTAACCTTTTATTTCCATGTGCTCAGCTACATGTAATCAGAACTTCTGAGCAGAAAGACAGCTTCAGTAAACACAGCTTTTTTTGTATATAAATTCTTCTTTAATGATGACATGGGTTCTTTTGTATTCCAGTGGAAGAAATCATCCCAAATGTAATTGAACCCTCATTTGGTATTGGGAGGATCATGTACACAGTGTTTGAACACACATTCCACATCCGGGAAGGAGATGAGCAGAGAACGGTGAGCTTTCCTGTGCCTGGGCCTCAGCTTAAAACCAGCTGCAAGCATTTGCCTTTGCCTAACATCCAGGGGAAGGACTAAAATAAGACTGCACAATACGCAGTAGAGATGGGAAAACCCAGATGGGCTGTTGAATTGCTGGTTTTGCCAGTGTACGTGTCATTTATACATGTGCACTGAGAGTGTTCTGGGGCTGTGTGTGCATGAAGCTCTCACTGTGTTACTGGCAAGGGGTTGAGAAATTGCTCCTTCTGGATTCGCACTTGGCAATGTCCCATCGCTCAGAGAAAGGCATCTCTTCAGTGTTTTATTTCCTCTCTCTTTGCTGCTTTTCCTGGAATCATAGTTCTGTGCAGCAAGATGGACAATAGACTAACTGTTTCCTCAGTCCCCCATGAAATTCAGCCTCCTCTGATTCTGGGCAAGAATCTTGGAAGTCTAAAATACTGGACTTGTCTTCCTTCTAGTACCCATTTGTTTTCTGTGGAGCCTGGGCTGCTCTGTATTGTGGTACATCTCAGCTGCATTACTTCTGCACCCTTACAGGCCTTCATGATTGCTCTTTTAGCACATTTTTCTTTTTTCAGGGTGTCGGCGAAAGGTTCTGAAAATGTTTGAGCTGCATGTGCTCCTTGTGTGTGGAGTCTGCTCTGTGTGTGTGTGTAGAGTCTCTGTGGGAATCAAACAGGGAGTGAGACAATTGTGAGAACTCTTCCCTTTAGACTGTGCATAAGACTAAATCTCCTACAAAAAACCCTCTACCCTTTGTTTTTCTGTATTTCGGATGAGGTTCACTGTCTTCAGAGAGGGCTCTGGTAGACCTCTTTTGGTGGGAGATAATGTTTAGCTGTCAGGAGGGAAGGGGAAGTGGAGGACAGCTGGAGAAAATCAATGTTGCTTCAGTGGTGTGAGGTGTGAATTCAGCTGGAGCCCTGAATGCTTATGTCTTTCAGAAGGCCAGCTACTCCCTTGCAACAGTCACCCTGCCTCCAGTGTCAGTCAGAGCTTATTCTCACCTCCTAAGAATCTGGCCTAACCATTAAACTTGTATTTATTTTTGCTTTTTCTTTTTTTCCTTAGTTCTTCAGCTTCCCAGCTGTTGTAGCACCGTTCAAGTGCTCCGTTCTTCCTCTAAGCCAGAATCAGGAATTCATGCCTTTTGTCAAGGAATTATGTGAGTATATTAAGCACTGTGACTCCAGTGGGCATGTGCACTGGGAAGAGAGGTTTCTTGTCAGTGCTATAGAGAGAAAATAGCATTGGGATCACGTGGCGCTCACACATGCAAGGGGAGAGCCATCGAACCAACACAGCTGAGTTGGTTGGTATCAGTCAGTTTTGGGTATCTATCAAACTCTTCAGTCTAGCCTCATAAAACCCAACTCCCTGCCCTTCCTGTGTTGGTTTGCAGTGTAAAAGACATTTATTTTCTTCCTTCTGTGTCAAAAAGAAATCTTTCCCACTGGCTAGGAGAAGCTGTCAGGAGCGGTGGGTTTTTGGTTGGGTTTTTTTCTTTGGGTTTGTTTTTTTTTGAATAAAGTTCTTTTCTCACTTTTGTTGGCCAGCTAATTCATTGAATCGGTCCCAGAGCTGCTGAGTCTGTCAAAATGCCTACTGGTACCATCTAAAAGTGAATATGTGAAGGATAGTAACATAGGCGGCATGTCAGGCCGTGCCTTTTGCTGTCGGCATCGGTTCTGCTCTGGACCTCGCCTCCCGATGCTGGACGTGCCCCTGCACGCATGTAAGGCTGGTGTGTTTTTGAGTGAAAGCAGAGCTGTGGGACTGTAATGACAGCTTGAAGAAGTCAGTGGCTTTGCTCTTTGGGTGAGAGCTGAGTGATGCAGTGTGGAGAGCTGTGAGGGTAGCGTTGTACCTGTGGGGTGGGTTTGAGCTTATAGTCTTGGCAGGGACTGGAACATTGGATCTTCTCTCAAAATAAAAATGAGGGTGTCTCATGCTGCTTGTAATCAGGATGCACGGTGCCTCACTTCAGGTAGGGCCCTGAGGATGTGGGAGGCCACTGCTAGGATCGTGTTGCCTGCTGAGCATGTAATGAGTCCTGGAGATCTCCCCTTCTCTGCTTCTTGCAGCTGAAGCACTCACCAGGAACGGCATCTCTCACAAGGTGGATGATTCCTCGGGATCCATCGGCCGGCGCTATGCCAGGACTGATGAGATTGGCGTGGCCTTCGGGATCACGATCGACTTTGACACCGTTAACCGGACGCCTCACACGGCCACCCTACGAGACCGCGACTCGATGCGCCAGATCCGAGCTGAGGTAAGGGGCAGGCAGACGCGTTTGGCTGCTGACAAAGCCAAGTCTGTTTCTTACGGGCTAGGGGAGAGCATTAGCTGCTATTTCTGATGCAGCAATGACTGGTCTACGTGGGAGCTGCCTCCAGCTCTTGTAAGTGATTTAGTTATTCTGAGAAATCCCCAGGGAAGAGATTCTGGTCAAACAGAAGATGCTGGCCCTGCTGCTAAAGTGAGGAGAGGCTTTTGTTTTCCTGGGATTCAGAAGTGTTATCTTACTTGAAAGCCGTGCTTTGTGCTGATTGCACTGCTCTTTAGAGTGCCTCTTTCCGAGTGAAGGCTGCTGAAGTAAATGCATTTGCTGGGTTGTGTCTGGCTTTCAAAGGCAGGGCTCCTCCGAATCCACAGGCACCAAAAGGCAGAAGATCTTTGCGTACTACCGGCTGGCTGGCAAAGCACAGCACAGATGTAACTCCTCAAAGCTTGCTTCTTGCCGGTATTGCCTCTGCAGCACCAGTGAAGCTGGTGACCCATTGCCCAAAAGCCACACCTGCCCTAAGCATGCTCTGCATCTACGGCCATAATACGGAGATTGGAACAGCAAACCTCCCCATGGTGGTCTCATCGCCTACGAGCAAAACCTGCTCAGAGCTGTGGACATGCAGCCTCGGGCACCTCTGTCATGCCCTTCTCTCCCGGGCCCCCACCAGGAGCACAGTGTGGCTCCTGTAGGAGGAGAAGGTAGTGCTGATCGGTGAGGCCGAGTTGTTCTAGCTCAGCTCTATACAGAAGCATCTGTACTGCTTTGGGGCTACTGAGCTGGCTGCGTGTTTGGCTCTGGCCCCTCAGGGCACCCATCTTGTCTCTATCACCTGGATGACCTCCCACTGCTGAGCAGCTGAGACAAGACTTTGTTACCCTTCAGCTTCTGCAAAGTTTCTAGTTTCTCTAGCTGATCCTTCACACCGTGGCAGTGTGCTATGAGGAGAGAAGAAAAGGCAGTTGGCAGCTTCTTTTATGCTGGCCTTAGAGTAAATAGGGCCTGGCTAACTCCTGGCTTACAACACCTTTTGGATGTGTGTAGTATTTTCTTTCACTTCCAGAACTGTAACGTAACACTAGCAGGGATGAACCTTGCTGTGGTCCACCACAGTGACAGTTGCATTTCCCTCATGGGTCACCCTGAACAACTGAGCAGTCTGCTGTGATGACACAGACTGTGATTTAAGATGTCCTCCTGGTTAACAGTTTTTCTCCCCAAAAATGGTCTTGCAGGAAGACACCTTGCACCTGTTCTGTTGCTGATGTAGAAATAACCCATGTTCCCCAAGTATCAAACAGGGCAACTTGATTCTGATGGCTTCATGTTTCATATGTCTTTGTGACTTTGCCTGCAGATCTCTGAACTTCCTGCCATCATTCGTGACCTGGCAAACGGTTATCTAACTTGGGCTGACGTTGAGGCAAAGTATCCGCAATTTGAGGGACAAGAGACTGGCAAAAAGGACACAATAGAGGAATAAAGAAAAGGACCTGAAGTAAAATCCTGTCAAATGTCCACTTTTTACTGTTCATGTTAATATGAAATAAACTTATCGTGTATTATTCAAAGCTGCATTGTTTGTGCACACAGGGACTATTTGGTTTTTTTCTCAATTGCTGCCCAAACTTAACTTTAAAAACTGAAATAATTGCAGGCCAAGTTAAAGGTGTTATGAATAAAAATGCCATTATGTATGCTTGCTTCTCTGTGTTCATGCAGCCTTGTACTTTCTTCAGAAATGTCTTTTTTTTTCCTTTTTTTACTTTTCTTTCCCCCTTGCCCCTTGGCTGTGTGTCTCACAGGTTTACCACAGCCCCTCAAGAAGTTAGGGCTCATACACCCTTTCATCTGGGTTCAGATTGCCTTGGGTTCTTGTGCAATTCGGTACTAGTTGCTTGGCCTTGTGTTTAGGAAGGGATGATCAAGAGTGACACAGTGTTCCTTTCACCATTGCACAGTGCTTCAAGAGGCCACCTTATGAGATGGGTTTGGTGCTTTCTTTTGGCTGCAGGTGTTTAATAGCGGTTTCTGCAAAATTAGGAGCATTTGCGTGCTGCGGAATGGGGTGGGGTGGAAAATCCTGCTCCAGTTCTTGCTCTTGCTTGGCATGGTTGGTTTGCTTGGCTGAGGGAACGAGTGGCTAGGAGGCTAGAGAGTAGGAGTGCTGGCAGGTTTGCTTTTTCATGAAATGTCTTCTGGCAGCAAGGACTGAAAACAGAGATTTGAGTTCCCTGGACACTGGAGAAATTCAAACCCATGTGGTGACAAGCGTCATACCGCAGCTGGAGGTGGTAATGGCACCTTAGTGTTTGGGGAGCCCTAAACACTGCCTGGCCCGGACCAGTTAAGAGAGGCCTCACACCTTAAGAGAGGCCCCTCACTACAAGAAGGATGTTGAGGTGCTGGAGCGTGTCCAGAGAAGGGCAACGAAGCTGGTGAGGGGTCTGGAGAACAAGTCTGATGAGGAGCAGCTGAGGGAAGACCTGAGGTTGTTCAGTCTGGAGAAGAGGAGGCTGAGGGAAGACCTTATCACTCTCTTACAACTACCTGAAAGGGGGTTGTGGTGAGGTGGGGGTTGGTCTCTTCTCCCAAGTAACTAGTGATAGGACGAGAGGAAACGGCCTCAAGTTGCGCCAGGGGCGGTTTAGATTGGATATTAGGAAAAATTTCTTCACTGAAAGGGTTGTAAAGCATTGGAACAGGCTGCCCAAGGAAGTGGTTGAGTCACCATACCTAGAAGTATTTAAAAGATGTGTAGATGTGGTGCTTAGGGACATGGTTTTGTGGTGGACTGGCAGTTTAGGTTTATGGTTGGACTTGATGATCTTAAAGGTCTTTTCCAGTCTCTAAATTATTCTAAGATTTTATAGTTGTGCTTCAGGCTCTCATTCTGCTGAGAAGCAGAGAGGCAAGGTCTTGTCTCCTTCCATGTCATTTCTTCTGAGCCTGCTCAGATGTCCTCCAGCCCTTGGAGAGGACTCTCGTCCTGCTGTCACAGGGATTTCTACCCTTGGGGTAGAAAGCATCCTCCTCCAACCTTTTGTTTGGGTTTAAAACACTCATTTAAAGACATGTGTGAAGACTTGAGGAAATGGCCTCAAGTTGCGCCAGGGGAGGTTTAGATTGGGTATTAGGAAAAATTTCTTCACTGAGAGGGTGGTCAAGCATTGGAACAGGCTGCCCAGGGAGGTGGTGGAGTCACCATCACTGGAACTGTTCAAAAACTGCGTGGACGTGGCAGTTCGTGACATCGTTTAGTGGGCATGGTGGTGTTGGGTTGATGGTTGGACTTGATGATCTTGAGGGTCCTTTCCAACCTTAGTGATTCTGTGATTCTGTCATATGTTAGAAAACATGCACTCTAGCACTGTGCTGGATGTGGCTGACTGGGGATGTGCTAGGATAGGTGATGTGCTGGCTGGCAGAGTGGGCACCCAGCACCCTGGCAGCAGGCATGGCTTTCAGCCGTGACCTCTCCTTGCCATGTGCCTGTGGCTGGCTCCCAGCAGGGACTCCTACAGGGCTCGATTTCTGCCACTGCCCTGTGGCTGCAGGGGAAGCCGAGCTGGAAATGGTTGCACTGGTTGAGTCTTTTGCACGTTTGCAAGAGCTCTCTGTAAAATGTGATGGCAGATAATGCTGCTTTGTGAAATCGCATGGTGACCTGACAGCTTTGGCCAAAAGCGTCATAACTAATAATAAATTCCTCTGAATCATGGAGTATTAGATAGGAAACAAATCTGGTGCTCTTGAGAGGCTCTGATCTGATGCTCTAAAAAATTCCCAAAATTCCCAGTGGGGAGAAGCGAAGTTGTATTTCAATGAGAAGACCCTGAGCGGTGCAGCTGGAGGTTGCAATGTACCTGCCTGCCCTTACCCTCTGACCCTGGTGACAAAACCTGAGGACTGATCCCCACCTTTCTTCAGCCCTGGTGTAAACAAGGCATCTGCCACCGCTGGCACTGTCAGCTGCAGGTGCAGGAACCTCTTCTAAGAAGCCTTAGCTGCATTAGAGCTTTGTGTAAGCTGGTCTGATACTCGACAAAGCTTTGATTAAAAACAGGAATGCAGAAGAGGACGCTTGAAAACACCAATTGATTCGTGTGACTGGAAGCTGCTTTCTCTGCGCTAGCGGCTGATACCTTCTCCAGATTGGCAGGCAAACAGTAATTAGTGAACGTTTCTGCAGAAGCAGATGGACTGGGGGCATTGGAGAGGGACAGGCAGGCACCAGGCAGGGAGGATGGTGGTTTCACTGGAGGATGCCCGTGAATCACTGTGCTGCTGATTTCGTTTTGTTTTGCTGGGCTCGGTTGCAATGAATTCATCCTGGTGGTGACAGCAGGCATGGAGTCACTGCTTTTGATCATCCTTTTCCTCCTTCCCTCCCCAAACTGCATCCTTGAGCTAAACTGGCAGTTTTGCAGGTCTGCCCTGTGCCTGAAAGGGGCTAATGGGAAGCGGTGCCTGACCCGGAGCAGGGCTCACGCAGCGGGGCGTTTCTTCCACCCGGGACTGCTCCAAGTACCCGCGACATGTCAGCCGTGGAGACGCGTCCTGCGGATCCCTGCTGGGAGGCTTTCTTAGCCTGCGTTTCCCCCGTGCTGGGGTGGTGAGGGTCGTAATCTTTGGTAAATGCTCCAAGAAGCACGGAGCTAATGTAATAAATGCAGCCTGGTTATTAACTTGAGCGAAACACGGGCTAGGCGAGCCGAGGTGCCCGCCTGCCAGGCGCTGCACAAACCCAGCCCGCGGGAGAGGAGAGGAGTACGGGGAGCGGGCGGGGCCTTCCAGAGCGATCTGTGCTTTGGGGTGCCACCGTTTCGGAGGATCTGAGCGGAGCCCTGAAATGACTCGGGTTTTGGGCTGCACCAAGGGACCTCGTCCTCCAAGCGGGTGTCAGACCCGCCGCTCCCGCTGCCAGCCGTCGCCTTTTGAGCAGCCGCTGGGAACTCAGCTCAGCTCCTCTTTGTCCATCCTCCTGCTGCTCTGAATGCTTGAAAAAGGTAATTAAACACCTCCACACTGCCAGCAAGTGCAGCAGTACTATTTCCTTAATATAAGAACCGATACAAGTTTGCAGCCATGAGTGGGAAACCATCACCAGGGAACTAATTAGAAAATTGTGTCTCAACTTCACTGCTTGGCTTTCAAAGGGGAGTGTTAGCCCCGGATGCAGATAAACCCTGCATGTGGTTTGTAGTTAAAAACCTTGTTATTTCAAATACAAACAAGCCCAGGAACCAGCTGCAGTATGTTACATCCTTTCAAGTGGAGACCTGACCAACGCTGGCTGCAAGCGAGGCGCTCCTGCCGTTGCAGAGAGCAAGGGATGAGGATGATTTTGGAGGAGGTGCAACCTGGAGCCCAGCCAGGCGGATGCTGATGGTGGCTGCCCTGGTCCTGCCTGGTGTCCCTGGGCAGCTGAGCTGCTCATCCCCTTCTTAGCTCACCGCCCATGTTCTTGTCCTGACTAATACGCAAAATATACAAAAAGGTGCTTGCTCACCTGTGTTTCAAGCAAACAAATGAAACAGCTGGGACATGTCTGAGGACATAATTAAAAATTAGGACGGTGCAGATTTTACCTGCTGCTCCAGCAATGCAAAGCAGCAATTTGCTCGGCTTTACCGGTGTCTGTGCTGATTCCTGGCTGCTGGGAGCTGCCCCCATCAGCGAGTGGGTACCAAATAACTGAGTGACTGACCGACACCTGATCACGCAACCATCTTCAAACTCCTTCAGAGGGAACTGCAGAAAATAGCTCAGAAGAGACTGTCTAGTGCCACTCTGCTTAAATTCATCCCTTTGCATGCTGGTGCTCAGGCAAGCCGATGGGAGCTGAGCAGCGTGCACCCTTTAGCAACCAGCACCCACTTTCCAGAAGAGGGTGCTGTCAGGCAGAAGATAGCAAGCGCCAGGAAGGTATTTAGACACCGAAACCGTGTATCTTCTTAACTCTTCTGGGTGTTTCAGGTGTGCTGCAGCCCTGGACCTCCTGCACTGCGTTGCTCTAATGCTCTTTGTTAATTCAATGGCTGAAAGTGCTGTTGCAACCCGGACTTTAATGCAAGTGAGATGGCAATCCTAAGAAGGTCTTAGAAATACAACTGATAGTAGTTCATCTTCAGGGGAGCACGGAGCTGGGGTGTAAGACTGAAGTTTGGCTCCCACCCACCCGGCCAAGAGCTCCTGGAGTGTGTAGCCTCCCGGGCAGCCTCCGTGATCAGTGGAGTCTGGGGCAGGATTTTCTCAGTCTTAAGCGGCCATTGCGAACAGGCACCACGAAACCACGGGTTTTGCTCCGCCGGTGGAGGGAGGTGCCGGGGAGGGGAGCACAGCCGGTGCCTGAAGGTAGCAGCATGAACCTGGCCTAGCCTCTACGTTGCAAAAATCCCCCCGCTAAAAAAAAAAAAAGCTGAAGGTGACGGGCTTGTCCTAACAAAGACGGCTCCAACAGATGTACTTTGGAAATTCAGCTTAAACCTTTTTGATTCCTATCTTTGCTGTGACCTGCAATTCACCTTCTGCGCCAGATAGGCAGAGTTAAGTATTTATAAGCGGGGGCTGCTGAACCTCGATCTAACTCCGCATCGCTCTGCCGCACTCATTTCCATGTTCCTATCCGAGGGCTGATCATGTAACACTCCGCTTTCTGCTGTAATCTGCAGCTATCTGTCTCCCCTGCAAGGGGGTGGGAGAACACTGAAAAATGAAATTTAGGGTCATCCCCACTTTTAGGAAGTGTGTGAAGACGGGGAATAGAAAAGAAAGGTTCATTTTCTCTTCTAATACAAGCACTGGTGAATAATCAATAAAATTGGCAGGTGACAATTTCAAAATAGCTACTGGCAGGGAAGATCACTGTGTATTCGTGCTGTTCTTCCTCTCTTTGCTTTTCACTTTCTCGTGGCCATCGTTTGGTCTGTGAAGACTTGGAGGGGTGGGAAGAGTCATAATCAGTTGTTTTCCCAGCGGTCAGCACACAAGTAAACCCACACAAGCTAAATCCATCTATGCCAACCTTTAGCTGATACAGTGCTAAGAGCAGCAGTGTTTAAGCCAACTGAACCATCGCCGGGTTGAACAGGCGCCGCTTCAGAGCAGTTATACTGGTGGATATTTGCTAGTCTCCCACCAGCAGGTCCTGGCTGAGGTCCCACACTGGTTTGCACCCATCCAGCAGGCAATTCCCAACTGCATCGTTCTCCGAAGACATAAAAAATGAGCAGAGGTCTTGTCCCCCCTTTGCTAAATGTCCCCACTCTGATCAGCAGCCCCTCGGTGATTTTCCAAATCCCGCAACCCCATTTGCAAAAATATAACGAAGAAAAGAAAAGCCCATGATTGAATTTTCTGCCTCTTGGGGGAAATCAGATATGAAATAATAAATATCTATTATATCCTCCAGGCAAAACCCTGCTGGTCACTAATACCTACAGATTAATTGTACTAATCCAATGTGATCAAGGGGAGATGGTTGGCTACTTGGCACTATTTTGGTCCCTCGCTTATGAAACTCCATCTCCGTGTTTGAAAGAAAAGTCTTTACATAACCCTAATCACTCAGATAAGAAAAGGACTAAACTGTCCTGAAACATTTTATCTTCTGCACAGATGCTGCCTATGAATTTTGACTTGATTAAATAACACGGCAACATAATATTTTGTTCTGATTAACAAATGTCCCTCTGTAGGAAGGAAGGAGCAAGTCTGCTCTCTCGACCGGCTGTTTGGTGCAAACAGAAACAGGGATGGATGGAGGTTGGAGGTTCTGGCAATTGAGAGTTGCTCAGAAAATGGCTAAGGGGCACTGGAAAGAAACATCCCGTTGTGTCACCGAATGGCCTGTGACATGCATCTGGCTCAGGGAGGTCCCCAAATTGTAGCCCAGGTGCCATCAAAAACCACAAAGCAAAATAAAGGTCTGGGGCAAGCCACGGGAAGGGGACAGGAGAGCCTGGGGACTTGCGTCTTAGCTGAGTGCACCAGCAGGAGATTTGTTAAATAAAAGTGGTTTGTATCTTTTCCACCACGCCTACGTCCCGCTTCTCAAAAAAGGGCCTTCTCGTGCCCCAGGACGCACGGCACTGGGCTGGCGCGGGGAGGAGCGGTTCTGGGATGCTCAGGATGCGAGGTGCGAAGGCGAACAAGAGAGCTCTCGTTCTCGGCTCCTGCCCTGCTGCTCGTTCCCCGTTGATGAGCTCCTGTTTGCAAAACTGTGATCACTGGCACAGAGTAACGGTCTGAGCAGGAGGCAACCAGGATGCACCAGGCGCTTGGAGACAGTCATCGTTTTCACCTGTAGTTTGCCTCTGTTTATGACTGATTTTTGCAGACTGATTTACGCCAAGCTGAATGAGGATCTTGCATGTACTTTTCCAGATGTTTATAGAGAGACTCGAAAAGTTGAGTTCCTTCCCTGTGATTCCTATAGCAAAACCTCAGCCTCACACCATTTCCCCTTCAGACCTGCCATGGGATGAAGGGACGAACCAAGATGAGGATGCTGGTCCCAGGTGGATGCTTCCATCCCACA
Source organism: Phaethon aethereus (assembly GCF_964289735.1). Taxonomy (NCBI): domain Eukaryota; kingdom Metazoa; phylum Chordata; class Aves; order Phaethontiformes; family Phaethontidae; genus Phaethon; species Phaethon aethereus. The sequence continues at coordinate 166,815,707 of NC_138582.1, forward strand.
CTCTCACCTCCCCCACCTCCCTCCCATGTGGGATGACTTGAATCCAACAGCGCTGAAGCACAGCTTTTTCTAGTACAGCCTTTTATTAAAAAAATAGAGACAAACTACCTGCAAATCAGAGGAAATACAGCAAAAATCTAGGGGAAAGAGGTGACTCTCATAGCTGGAGGATCCTATACAGCAAAAGTATGCTGGGAGGTGATATTAAAAAGGAACATTGCAAAAATGTAATTTATTTTGCTTTGTAAAAAGAAATGTAGGGAAGAACAGCAAATAGCATTGGATCACATGTTAATATTTCTGTGGGTGTTCACTGCTACTTCCTCAGTCTCCTGCACGGCTACCTTCTGCCTACCAATAAATAACACCAAAGTCATAAAAAATACACCTCGGAAGTAATCATCTCCCCCTGTGTGGATTATACCGGCCTTTCCACGCCCCTGTCTGCCCCAGCTCACTGCCTCGGGGAACCACATGCAGCCGGGACCGCTTGCAGGCAGAGCTTCGTCAGCACGGCGCGGCGCAGCCAGCAGATTGTTCAGGGTTGGGACGTTTTTGCGACAAAGGCATCTGCGGTGCTGACTCCACGCTCCAGTTACGTCTTATAACTGCTGGCCATTGCAGCCTGTGTCCCCGCAGCCCCTGCTCTTTTCCCAAATAGATTGGCTGCTGTGGGCTAAAAATCCCATGAACCGATGGAGATGTCTCCTTCCGAGCCCAGCTCCCCTTTGCAGCCCATGGAGATGTAGCCAGTAGAGTCAATGAAGTTCTGGAGTGGACATCTAAGTAGGGCAGAAAAATCACTTTCTCCATCTCTCTATTTCTCTCCTTTGATGTTAAATGGGGGATGACTGGCTCAGATCTGTGCTGTAGAGACATGAATTCAGGTGAGATAAAGACAGCCCCGGAGCATGGTGGACCCCCAACCACTGAGACAGGGAAAAATAGATATATTCCCAATCTGCTCTATTTTCTTAAATTGATATTGGGATGATTTGCAGGTGAGAGGCTTGGTTAGACTAAGAATTCATCTTCATTCCCTCCACGGCAGTGAAACTTTTCTAGAAAGGTAATGGAAAGCTGCCCAACCACAGCTCATGCTCCTGTTCCCCAAAGGAGAGTCCAGCCAGGCCGTGCTCATGCTCTACAATTTGTCCTCCTGGGTCTTCTTTGAAAGATGCTTAGGCAAAGCCTTTTCTTCTTGTATCCGTGCCCCAGTAACATGGTCTGTTACCCATCACTCATAATCCCCCTGCTTGGAAAAGCGGTCACCTAACCAGGGCAGAAGTTTTGCCATGCGACGTACGTAACCGCTTTCCGATCATCCCCAGCTCGAGTTTGTTGACGTGCCGTGGGATTATTATCAAGACATAATGTGAGTTAAAGAAATCAGGATCAGTTAGAAAAGGGGAGCTGGATAATTTATTCCTCGCTGTCATTTAATTCCTGAGAGAAAATCCCCAAACAAGGGACAAGGCGGGGGCAACTGGTCAGCCAGGGCCGAGCCGACACGCCAGCTTGCTGTCTCTATAGCTCGCAGAAATAGGGCAGAGCTGCGCAAAGATTACTGGAGCAAAAACATCTTGCACAAAAAAACCCAAACAAGCTTGAAAGGATTCAAAGCTTTCAGGAAACAGCAGTCTTCCACCATGGCCTGTTTGCCAGTGAATGATTTAATTCTCTGCTTTTCACGTAATAGTTCAGTGTACCATTACCACGGTCCGTTATCAGTCTGCCTATTTAAGGCTGATGAATTTACTGCCAGTGAAACAAATGCAGGAAAATTAAAATTAATTATTTTAGCCAATTAAAACAACAAAAAAGCTGAAGGAAATCTTCAAAATCAAACAGATCTACGTGGGGGGGGAAAAAAAGAACAAGATGGAAATGGTCCTTAATTTTGTGTAACTATCCATTTGGCTCATCCGGCGACCACGCTGCGTTTGAAGACAGGCTGGCCCAGTTTTTGCAAGCTAACAGCGGCGTATCAAGCCTTCCTTCAGCTCCTGCCATCGCCTCGTGGCATCGGAGCCCTTTGCTGGCGTTAACGGCAGAATATTAATTTAGCGGACAGGACGTGGGGCAGTGGGGGCTGCACTGGGGGATGGAGCATGGGCCGCACGCCGGATCCAGCAATGGTGAGTGCTGGTGAAAGCAGGGAGGGAAGGGGCTCATTTCCCACCGGGTAATTTTAATTGGGGAGGGGCTGCTTGAGCTCCAAAGGCACCCGCAGGTACAGAAAGTTAGCACTGTATGGCCGTGGCGGTGTGCCTCGCTGCCTTCGTGCAACCTCAAGGGCAAAACCTGGAGGCTAAGGAGGAGGAGGAGGGTTCCAGGGTGCTGCTTTGGGCACGGGGAGCAGCCGGCTCTGGGGAGGGGGCAGCGAACCCCCTTCTTGCTCTTGCTGAAGCAAACTCTGGCAGCGACGCCCAGGATGCAAAAGCAGCCAAACCTCCCTGGCAACCCTGACATGGCACTTCAAGTGATCGCCCAGCAAACCCCTTCCTTCCTCTCCCCCAAAACCACTCTGAAGAGCAAGTTGGCTTGGCCAGCTGGCCTTGGGGGTGCACCTGGGAGGTGGCCTCCGCGTCGCTAAGCTGGGTCAGAGGGGTCCTCTGGGACAGCACAGCCCACAGGGCCAGTCTCCACGCCAGATGTGGGGAGGCTCAGCCGTACCCACGGTGGGAAAGAGCTTCTGTTAACCCCCAACCCCACCGGGGTCGGTGGGGCACTGGGAGCAACCTAACGCCTCCTTTCCTTGGCAGAGCAATTGAACACACAATTGCTGGTGCCACGCTGTGGCCACCACTGCAAACGGGTGACACAGAGGACGGTTGTAGTGGGCTTCTCCCTGCCCCAGTGCGGCTGTACGCGGCACAGACCAGCGGTCTTCAGGTTCAGGAGCCACTTCTTGGCATTGCAACCAAGCATGTGTTGCAAGAAACAGGTCTGGCAACATCCCACATGCTGCCCTGAAACTGTGGCTGTGCAACTAATGCCCTCAGCTCCATAATAAACATGCCCAGGGATCATCCTGCACAATCAACCCATGCGTGAGGTTATTTTAAACTAGGAACAACAACGTCTTCATACAAACCCTGTGTTAGTTCTCAGCCAGGGCTCTTACTGTGGCTCTGCAAAGTAGGCTGGGTGGGTGGGTGTTTGTCATCCACGACGAGGGTTACTGACCTCGGCGGCCCTTCCCCAGGTGCCAGTGGGGTCCCCGTCCCCACCTCCTTTGGTCACGACACCCTCCCTTATTTCTGGCTGCAATTTTTCCATGGTAGCAGACCCCGCAATGCTCCACGTGTCTGCAGGACGGCTGGTGCTGGTGTCCGCAGCTGGAAGGCTAAGGACCAACGATGCTCTGCTCCGACTCCTGCCAGGAAGTCGGTGATGGCAAGCCTCATAACGTTTGGTGAGATTTTTGGTTCTTTTCTTTTTTTTTAAAGCTCCAGCTCTTGGAGTCATGTGAATATATCCAAAATCACAGATTTCATTTACTTGATTTAAAAACCCCAAGCTTCTCAGCCCTCCTGTTAGAAAATAAAAACAAACCACCTCTTGACATGAGGATTCTTATATAAGATATAAAAAAGAAGCCAAAATATGTATTTATATCCCTCCCTTGCCCCCAAATTTCACATTGTGTTGGCCACTTCTGACTGAGGTTTGATTCAGGGATTGCTGTGTGCTGAAGTCCAGATCTTCCCAGGTCTTCCACTCCTGACTCCCACCAAATACTGTGAGATGTTCCTAGGGGAGCAGCTCCTACAGGACTGTGGACCTTGGTGGTGGACACAGCATCCCCATCTCCAGGCGAGCAGGCATCAGCCCTTCCTTCACTGAGAGCTTAATCCTTGCCCTCACGGGACCTGTAGGACCTCATAGCCATCAGCATCAGACTCTGTCTTCACCACAATGATGGGGCTGCCGTGGTCACCCACTGACTCCGGTGACACACAGCCAGTAGCCAGGTCCTCAGGGGGCTCCTCTCCCTCACCAGGAGGGCTTTGCTTATTGAGGTGGTTCCTCTGGTGCCTCTTGAAATGTCCAGTGGTGGTGTAGCTTTGCCCACAGCTGGAGCATATTAAAGGTCCTCAGCAGGTGTGAGTGAGCTGGTGCTTCATGAGGTTGGCCTCTTGTGAGAAGCTTTTGCTGCACTGGGGGCACTGGAAGGGTGCCTCTCCCGTGTGGACCCGCTGGTGGGTAACCAAGATCTCCTTTCTCTTGAAGTCTTTCCTGCACCTGGCACACTTGAATGGCTGGTCCTTGGCATGGGAGGGCTGGTGGAGCCGGAGCTGGGCCCTGTCAGGGAAGACCTCCCCACACTTGCTGCAGTGGTTGGGCTCATATCTGGTGTGGACCCGCTGGTGGGTAATGAGGGCAATCTTGTGGAAACCTCTCCCACAGGTGGCACGGGTGAAGGGCCACTCCTCACCCCGGAGTCCAAGGGGAACTGGGACTGGTGGTGGCTGGTGCTCCCGCATGTGGACCTGCTGGTGGCTGGTGAGGGTGACCTTCTGGGTGAAAGCTCGGCTGTAGGCAGCACGCGGGAAGGGGCGCTCGCCAGTGTGGGTGCGGCAGTGGACAATGAGGTAGGACATGTCGATGAAGGCTTTGGGGCAGTCAGAGCAGGGGAAGGGGCACTCCCCAGTGTGGATGCGGTGGTGGACTGCCAGCTGGGCCTTCTGGGCAAAGCCCTTCCCACACTCACTGCAGGAGAAGGGCCGCTCGCCAACGGGGAGCCGCCGACAGGGGACAGACGGGCTTTCCTCATCTTTGCCAGCCACCTTGGCATTGGCATTGGCATCGGTGTTAGTCTTGACACTGGCATTGGTGTTGGTGTTGGCATTGGCATTTGTGTTTGCACTGATGTCTTCGCCACCTTCCCTTGTCCCTGCCATGCTCATGGATGCGGTGATGCTTGACCAAGGAGATCTTCTGGCGGAAGCCCTTGCCGCAGGTGGGGCAGAGGAAGGGCCGGTCACCAGTGTGGATGCGCTGGTGGACACTGAGGTGCGACTTGTCGCTGAAGCGCTTGCCACAGTCACTGCAGGGGTAGGGATGGTCACCAGAGTGGATGCGCTGGTGGGTGACCTGGGTGCGCTGGGCAAAGCGCTTGCCTGGTGTGGGTCTACTCATGCTTGGTCAGCTCCCCCCGCTTGACGAAGCCCTTGCCACAAGCCCTGCAGCGGTGACCCTGGCCCTCAGCATGAGCCTGCTGGTGGTTGGCCAGGTTGCCCTTCTCGGTGAATGTCTTCCCACACTGCCCACAGGTGTGGGTACCACCAAGGTGGCAGGCTGCCCAACGCCTGCAGTATGGGGGTCTCCTTCTGTGCATGGACATGGCGGTGGGCCATGAGGCTGACCTTCTGGCTGAAGTGCTTTCCACAGGTAGTGCAGGTGTGGGGGGCCTGCTGGGGATGGTGGCCCTGGTGCTGCTGCAGCATCTCCCTCTTGCTGCCAAAGTGGTCCCCACAGGCTCTGCAGACATGGGCACTGGGCCGCTCATGGGTCTGCTGATGCCGGTTGAGGTGGTTCTTCTGCCGGAAGCACCGCCCGCATGCCGGACAGGCGTAGGGCTCCTCCCCAGTGTGAATCCTCTGGTGGGTCACCAGCACTGACTTCTTCTTGAACTCCTTCCTCCAGGTGCCACAGCAGAAGATCTTCTCCCCTGCTGGAGTGGATTCGGCCGTGATGGCCCTGGCGGCATCCCGCTGGGCCCCTTTGGTGCTGTGAACACTCTGGTGCTTGATGAGGGTGATCTTCTGGTGGACGCCACAGCCACACACCCCGCAGTTGAAGGGATGGTTGCCTGTGTGGATCCGGTGGTAGGCCACCAGCTGTGACTTGTCCATGAAACTCTTCTGGCAGCTGCTGCACTGGTAGGGCTTCTCACCTGTGTGGATCCACTGGCGCACAATGAGCTGTGACTTTTGGGTGAAGTTCTTCCCACGGTCCAGGCACCTGTATGGCCGCTCACCTGTTTGGATCCTTTGGTGCTCTTTGAGTTGTGATTTGGTGATGAACCTCTTGTCACAGTTGGTGCAGGGGAATGGTCTCTTGCCTGTGTGAGTCCAGAGGTGCTTGGTGAGGTCAACCTTCATCTTAAAGCTCTTCCCACGCTCAGTGTAGGCATGGGGCTTCTCCGTTCTTTCAGGATCACTCTGTGTGCTGTGCTTGCTATGGCCTTCCCCACTGGCCTCCCCTCCAGCTCTGATGACTTCTTGGTCATGCAGCTCTCCAGCCCTGTCAGCATTGCCCTCCTTTTCACAGCCTTCAGCCTCTATCTCCTTATGGGATTTCTGGTGGGCTGCCAGGATGTCCTTGTGCTTAAAACTGTCTCCACAAATCATACAAGTGTATGACTTCTCCTGCGTGTGGCTGAGAAAATTCTCTACCTCCAAGAGCTCCAGCATCATCATGGCTGGCTGTTCCATCACCTGGATCTTCAGAGGTGGGGGCTTGGGTGGTGTTCACTAGGAGAGGCATAACTGGGAGTCCTCTTGGCCATTGCCACCAGCTTTCCTTGCCTGCCAGGGCTGCTGGGAGGTAGCAGCCACTGGAAAGTGCCCACACTGGCCTGAGTTACCCTTCTTTAGATGAAAGCCTGTGTTTTCCTTCATGAGAGCTGAACCTGAGAAGAAACCAAGGCAGGTGTTATTGTCAAGGCCCACAGGAAAAAAACACACCAGCTGTCATGCAGAAAAGAAAGGCATAAATAAAAGCCCAGCCAAGTTTAGTTAATTCTAGTAAAACCAAAGGCCAAGAGACTGTAAAATCTAGGAAGGGATTGAAGGGGGTTGCTACAACTGCCTGGCACAGGCTGGAGTTTCTCCACATCTCCAGGTACCCATGACAAGAAACGGGTGGTTTGGGGGGCTCCTCCTGCTGTGCTGATCTCTGAGCAGGAACCAACACTTCAGAGGAGCGGTAAAGCCTGGTGGTCATAACCGTCAGGGACCAACTCACGGTCATCAGCATCTCTAGAAGTAAATACCTCTTGGTGAGGGACACCCCCAGACAGACCCGTTTCTGGAAGATCCCTGGGGTGGTGCAATCCCTGCTCTGAGCCAGAATGACCAGACCAGGGGCTGGGGCCAGGGCCAGACACATCCCTTGTGAAGAGTGGTCACTGAGATCATCTGAGCCTCCTTCAGCGCACTGACAGAGAGGGACCTTCTGGGACCATAAGGGGAAATGTTAAGGATGAGCCAACAGCTGCTTGTCTCTGCGACATATCACGTTGCGCTCCCCGGCCTCCAGCACCGAAATCTCACATCTATGAAACAAAACTGCCCGAGCATTGTCTGAGGCTCACCTGGCTGAGCAAACCCTCGGGCGCTTCTGTCCCTCGGCAGGTGCCCATTTGTTTCTCTAGAGATTTTGTGTTGTGTCCAACTTGGTGAGGGGATGGGGACAGCTGGGTCACAGCTGCAGCCAGACAGGCTGGAGGCAGAAGTGAAACTCACACCGATGTCCTCGGTTCCCTGTGGTAGCACCAGGGCAGAGAGTGGAGCCTGTGCAAGGCTGCTGGAGCTGGTGGCCAGGAAGATGTCTGAATGGATGGAGACGTCCTCCTGGTGTCCAGGAGGACAGCAAGGACTCAATTACTTCCCCTGTCCTCTTGCCCTACGGTTGGACTGCTGAAGGCCCAGCTTTGTCTTGGTGTCAGCTTCAATCTGCAGGTTGTCACGCCTGACCCAGCAAGGGGGCAGCCACAACACCACCAGCATTATTGACTCATCTTCGTGAAAAGTCCAGGCTGAAGAGGAATCCCATTTCCCATAGACTTTCTTCATGGGAAAACCAGCACCAAACTGCCCCAGGAACTTACCTGGGGCAGCTTGTGGGGAGGGGTCCCTGATGGTGGTCCAGCCAGCCAAACCTCTCTCCTCCCCTGCTCCTTGACTCTCAAGTGCCCCAAAGTGATCAGGTGTCCTGAGAAGCCCCTGCCCAACCCCTCAGCTGGGCAAAGGGAGCCCTGATCCAGCCATCCCACCAGGCACCCAGGGCTTTTGCAGCATCTCTGCTCCTTTCTCACCAAGAGGAAGGATGGGTGTTGGGTGAGATGTTCTCTGGGAACCTTTCAGTCGGGCTGAGAAATGGAGGCTGCTTTTACTCTCTGTGGTGACCAACTTTTCGGAGCCCAGAGATGGCTCGGGGCAAGCTTTTCTCTCTGGCTGTTCCATGCGCTGGGTCGCTTTTCCTGCATGTCAGCACAGCTGGCTGAATTTTGCTTGTGAAGCGCACGAATGTGAGGGGCTCCTCAGCTGTTCCCTGGGAACACCCCCCCACCAGCAGACACAGGCACAGTTCCTCCTTGCAAGGCAGAGGCTGGACCCATTAACTCATTCCCACCCGTGCCTCCATCGCTCTTGTCGCACAGAGGCCCCAGAAGCATCGTTTTTAGGCAGATTTTAAAGGATGGACGCCCCTTCCCACATCGTGCTGTTGGACCCGCTCCCCGCATTTAGCCAAGCCCCCTGCACCCGCGCCCAGCAGAACCAGCGGGACCTCTGACTACGCCGGCTGCCTCCAGCCAGGGGAGCACAGCCAGACCTCTTGGGCAGGATTCAGCCTGAGACAAGCGAGGCGATTTGTCCCAACAAGGGCAGTTTGCTCCACCACAGCCAACGCTGGCAAACACTCCGGCTTCGTAGCGGTGACCCCAACTTCCAGAGATGTCCTGCTGCTGCCCCGGGATGCTGCGGGACATGCAGCCCTCCCGTCCTGACCCCAGACAACCCAGCTCAGCCATTTACTGACCAGACATCCCACCTCCCTCAGCAGTACGCAGCTCTGGAAGTTTCCAAGTGTCATGGGCCAAATTTCTTTATTTCTACCCACTTTGAGCTCTTCTTCTTCTCCCAGCCACGTCGCTGGTGGCTGCTAGTGCTGCCTCACAGGAAGTCACAGAATCACAGAATCACTAGGTTGGAAAGGACCTTCAAGATCATCAAGTCCAACCATTAATCCAGTGCCACCATGTCCCCTAAACCATGTCCTGAAGTGCCACATCCACACGTTTTTTGAACACTTCCAGAGATGGCGACTCCACCACCTCCCTGGGCAGCCTGTTCCAATGCCTGACCACTCTCTCAGTGAAGAAATTTTTCCTAATATCCAATCTAAACCTCCCCTGGCGCAACTTGAGGCCATTTCCTCTCGTTCTATCAATAGTTACCTGGGAGAAGAGACCAACACCCACCTCACCACAACCCCCTTTCAGGTAGTTGTAGAGAGCGATAAGGTCTCCTCTCAGCCTCCTCTTCTCCAGACTAAACAACCCCAGTTCCCTCAGCCGCTCCTCATAAGACTTGTGCTCCAGACCCCTCACCAGCTTCGTTGCCCTTCTCTGGACACGCTCCAGCACCTCAACATCCTTCTTGTAGTGAGGGGCCCAAAACTGAACACAGTATTCAAGGTGCGGCCTCACCAGTGCCGAGTACAGGGGCACAATCACTTCCCTACTCCTGCTGGCCACACTATTCCTGATACAGGCCAGGACGCTGTTGGCCTTCTTGGCCACCTGGGCACACTGCTGGCTCATGTTCAGCCGGCTGTCAACCAGCACCCCCAGGTCCCTTTCCGCCGGGCAGCTCTCCAGCCACTCCTCCCAAGCCTGTAGCATTGCATGGGGTTGTTGTGGCCAAAGTGCAGGACCCGGCACTTGGCCTTATTAAACCTCATACAATTGGCCTCTGCCCATCGATCCAGCCTGTCCAGATCCCTCTGCAGAGCCCTCCTACCCTCCGGCAGATCAACACTCCCACCCAACTTGGTGTCATCTGCAAACTTACTGAGGGAGCACTCGATCCTCTCATCCAGATCATCAATAAAGATATTGAACAAGACCGGCCCCAGAACCGAGCCCTGGGGAACACCGCTTGTGACTGGCCGCCAGCCGGATTTAACGCCGTTCACCACAACTCTCTGGGCTCGGCCATCCAGCCAGTTCCTCACCCAGCGAAGAGTAAACCTGTCTAAGCCACGAGCCGCCAGTTTCTCCAGGAGAATGCTGTGGGAGACGCTGTCAAAGGCTTTACTAAAGTCCATGTAGACAACGTCCACAGTCTTTCCCTCATCCACTAGGCGGGTCACCTGGTCATAGAAGGAGATCAGGTTGGTCAAGCAGGACCTGCCTTTCATGAACCCATGCTGGCTGGGCCTGATCCCTTGGTTGTCCTGCAGGTGCCCTGTGAGCACTCTCAAGACCAAACGCTCCATAATCTTCCCCGGTACAGAGGTCAGGCTGACAGGCCTGTAGTTCCCAGGATCCTCCTTCCGGCCTTTCTTGTAGACGGGCGTCACATTGGCAAGCCTCCAGTCTTCTGGGACCTCCCCTGTTAACCAGGACTGCTGATAAATGATGGAGAGTGGCTTGGAAAGCTCCTCCGCCAGCTCTCTCAGTAGTCTCGGGTGGATCCCATCAGGCCCTATAGACTTGTGGGTGTCCAGGTGGTTTAGCATGTCCTTGACTGCTTCCTCCTGGATTATGAGGAGTACATTGTGCTCTCCATCCCCATCTTCCAGCTCAGGGGGCTGAATACCCTGTGGATACCTGGACTGGCTATTAAAGGCTGAGGCGAAGAAGGCATTAAGTACCTCAGCCTTGTCCTCATCCTTGGAGACAATGTTCCCCGCCATATCCAGTAAGGGATGGAGATTCTCCTTGCCTCTCTTTTTGTTGTTAATATATTTGTAAAAACATTTTTTATTATCCTTTACGACTGTGGCCAGACTGAGCTCTAGCTGGGCTTTTGCCTTTCTAATTTTGTCCCTGCATGACCTAACGAGATCCTTGTACTCTTCGTGAGTTGCCCGCCCCTTCTTCCAGAGGTGATAAACTCTCCTCTTTTCCCTGAGTCCCAGCAAAATCTCCCTGTTCAGCCAGGCCGGTCGCCTTCCCCGCCAGCTCTTCTTACGGCACATGGGGACCGCCTGCTCCTGCGCCTTTAAGATTTCCTTCTTGAAGACTGTCCAGCCTTCCTGGACCCCTTTGTCCTTCAGGACTGTCTCCCAAGGGACTCTCTCAACCAGTGACCTGAACAGGCCGAAGTCTGCCCTCCGGAAGTCCATGATAGCAGTTTTGCTGACCTCTCTCCTTACTTCCCTCACAACCGAGAATTCTATCATGTCGTGCTCGCTAAGCCCAAGACGGCCTCTGACAAGTCTGTGTCAGCGATGTAAAAACTACCGGGGGAGGAGAGACAGAGAACGAGGAGCTGGGTCAGGGAGAGAAGGGGCTTGGGGGTAGCCAACAGTAGCCCTAAAACCTCTCGGGCGTGGGGGGGGGGATCCCCAGCCAGCGCTGCCTCCCTGCCCGTACCCCTGCCTGGCTGCCCGGCGCCTGGTCCCCGCACAGGCAGTGCCTGGGCTGCAGGCTCCTGGGAGCTGTAGTCTTCTTCGGATGCCTGCATTTGGTGGCTGAGGCTTGTTTTAGGGAAAAGCAGCGTCCATGCTGCAGCAGGCTGGAGACACCTTTAGATTTACATTAGTTCTCTTTTTTTAGTTGCTATTTTTAGGTGGCTGAACTGCACTGCTTTGCGTTAGAAATCCCCATTACGTACCTCCAAGACCTCACTGTGGATGCTTTTGCTCTCTGTTCATGTGGCTGACCACCCTCAGAACTGTGCAAGCAAGGAGAGGCATCCTACTCTCCTCTTCCATGACCTTTTTGTCCACAGATCTCAAAACACTTTGCAAAAGGGAAAGGCAGTGAGGTGACTTGAAAGAGGACGCTTGGTGAGACAGTGGCAGAGCCCAGCTCTGCATCCTCTGCTAGACACGGTGGAGGAGGTCTGCACCCAGTGAGTTGAAGAAAATTGTTTCCTCCACTTGGCTGTGAGCCTCCGTGTGAGTGTCCAGCTCCCAGGGAGGCTGGGCTGCCTGTTCCTGGGTGCTTTGCAGCAGTTAGCAGGCTGCTGGATTGGGCTGTGGCTGTAATTAGCAGCACTGATGCCTGCAGAAACCCACAGTAAATCCACGGTCCTGCCAGTCTGAGTCACGTAGCAGGTCCTGCAGCATTTGGTGGCTGCTGGACATGTGCTAATTCACAGAATCACAGAATCACAGAAGGTAGGGGTTGGAAGGGACTTCTGAAGATCACCTGGTCCAACCTCCCTGCCAAGGCAGGATCACCCAGGACAGGTTGCACGGGAACGCGTCCAGTCAGGTTTTGAAGGTCGTCAGAGAAGGAAACCCCACAACCTCTCTGGGAAGCCTGTTCCAGTGCTCCGTCACCCTCATAGTAAAGTTCTTCCTCATGTTGAGGTGGAACTTCTTGTGCTGCAGTTTGTGCTCATTGCCCCTCGTCCTACCACTGGGCGCTACTGAAAAGAGACTGGCTCCATCCCCCTGACAGCCACCCTGCAGAGATTTATGGACATTGATAAGGTCCCCTCTCAGCCTTCTCTTCTCCAGACAGAACAGTCCCAGGTCCCTCAGCCTTTCCTCATACGAGAGATGTTCCAGGCCCTTAATCATCCTCGTAGCCCTCCACTGGACTCTCTCCAAAGGTTCCCTGTCTCTCTTGAACTGGGGAGCCCAGAACTGGACACAATACTCCAGATAAGGCCTCACCAGCGCAGAGTAGAGGGGGAGGATAACCTCTCTTGGGTTGATTTGGAGTGATGGAAAACCCAAACCATGTCTCTGAAACAAATGGTGATGTTCCTGGGCACCAGAGCACAATTTTCTCAACTCTCATGTTTTTACCTGAAACTTTTACCCTAAGTCAGAGCTGGAGCCAGGGATGAGTCCCAGGGCAGAGCTAGATGATGCCATCCTGAACGGAGTTTAGCCATATGGATGCAAGCCAGCTTGGTGCCCTCAGGCCACTCTGCCTGGCTGTTTGTCACTAGCACCTTGCAGACAGCAGCTCGGGTAGTAAGGGTTGAAGTATTGGGAGGACATGCTCTCAGAATTAGGACTTTTAAAAAAATAGTAGTTTTAAAAAAATGAAAATAACTGTACTGTAAAAAAGGGGTTCAGCCTGTGTTGGTCATTGCCTGTTTTGTGCTCCTTGTGTTTTCTGATTTCAGATATGTGCTTGCTGGTGTCAGAAGCCAAACTAATGTCTCTTGACATCATTATTCATTATTTCATCATTCAGATGAAATGAGCCCACAACTGTTTCAAAGTGTAGACATGGGGGAACAGAAGGGACAGGTGAGAGTGTGCATCTGACATAGGTTGCTTGTGAGATTTTGTGTAGAACCAAAGTTTTGCCTGAGCTTTCCCATCTCTAAAATTAGGCTGAAATACTGTAACTGTTATTTCTGTCTTTTACAGGAATTTAGTATCCTCAGGAAAAAAATGTTATTATAGCCCATTTTTTGAAACCTCAGAAAAAAACAGCTCCACTTTTCCCTGACCTTTTGGGTAGGAACCTGGACCCTCTGGATCACCCCATGTGACACTCCTGGCTCACAAGTGACTTGCTAAGTGACCACAAAAAGGAGTGACACTGACATTCTCTTTGGTTTTCTTTTCCCAGTTACAAAACAAAGAAGGAGGACAAAAAACAGGAGAAAGTGGATGGTTTTATGTTCTCTTTTTGTTTTGTTTGTTTGGGTTTGGTTTTTTTTTTTTTTAGTTAAGGAAGTGAGGTGACACAGGCAGATTGAAACACTTGGCTGGTTGAAGGGGAAGCCCCAGGCACAGGAGAAGTGAAGGCCTCTGATATCTGTGACCTTATGCTGTTGCACCAGATACTTTTGTTGTCCTCAGCAAGGGGTAATATGTGGTGACTCAGTTGACAAATTGTCCTGGTGAAGACCAGATAGAGAGACATCATCCGCCCTAATGCGGGTGGGTGGGGAGTAGCAACTTCATGCTGCTGTTACACTCATTTAACAGTGAGGAGCCTTTGAAAGGGGAGTCCTGCTCCTTGCCACCATCTGTGCCTGTGCTCTCTTGGGTGGGACCAAGTGAATGCAGGTGCAGGATGGGTTAATTTAGCTGGGTGACTTGGGAAAGCACCCTGAAAAAGAAAAAAATCCTTTAAGAGCTTTCCACCCAGGCAGCTGAGTCCTCTTTTCTATCTCTCCCACCTCAAACTCTTAAGGTCTGCTGTCATTTCTTTTGCAAATCTTATGGATGTAGGACAGGTAAAGACCTCATGGAATGGGGTGGAAGATCAAAGGGTGACTTAAAGTCTACTTTCCACGAAACTAGGCAGCAAGGACCCAGCTGACTAGCTGGGGAGACAGACACAAGGGGCAAGGGCTGGGGACTGCAGCTGCCATTGGTAAGAGATTCATTCCATGCTTTGCAACCATGGTCACTGAAAGTAAGGTATGGAACAAGGTCGTCTTAGTTTTTGTTACAAGCACAAGAAAAACAAAATATAATGTAAGAATACAGGTGGGCCTGACTCTGATTCTGCTGGATCCTGGACAAGGGTGGGATTTTTTTGTTGCTCTCATCCATGGAGTAGGAGGGGCGCAGAAGTGGTGACAGCCCAAACTGAAGAGCACAGGCGGAGAGCTTGTGTCCCTTCTGGTCCATGGAGAGGGACAAGTTTCTTCAGAAGGTGATTCAGGGGCAAAAACCTTAGTCAGATATCCTGAATCACCTCTCAAAGAGCTTGTCTCTCTATTTTGACAGGTGATGCATGTGGGAAACATGAAGAAATCCGGATGCACTGGTTCAAGGTCTGAAGGGGGAGCAAAATCCCATCAGAGTCACTGATTTTCACCACCCCAGGGCAGTGGCTTCCAGCAGGGATCCTGTGTGACCTTTACGCGTTTGCCTTCTCCCTGGCCATCCCCAACCCCGTCTGGTCATCCAGACACCGTGACCACGGAGAGGAGAAAGCACAGCTTCTTGCAGACATGAGCAGCTTGGGCCACCTTTCATGGTGGGTATTTTAGCCCACTATATCCCCACTCTTATCTGGGGACCTGCACTACCTGGTACACCACAGCGAAGGTCTCATAAGGCTTATCCTTGGCATGGATCTCCCTGCCCTGGGGATGATGCCTCCTTGGCCTTGCTTGTCTTGCTCTTTGCAAAAGATGCTGCTTGGTCCTGGTGCATATCTCCTTCCACCCCTGTAGACAACTTTGGACCTTCCTCCAGTGAATTTCTCTTCTTCAGGAAGCTCTTCCCACATGTACACCACTTGTGTGTCTTAAGGGCTTGGTGCAGTCTACCTCCTCACAATGCTCTGTTTTTTTTTTCTTCTCCTTGCTTTCCCCACACTGGTTTTGCTGGTGGTCTGTCCTTCATGCATCCTTGCCTTTGTTTTTCCCATACTGGGTGTACAGACCTGGGTGGGTGTTATGGAGGCCACATAGACACGGTCTTGGTTCCCAGCTTTCCCCAGAAAAGGGGGCTGATGTGCAGAGCCAGGTGCTTTGCCGCCAAGGAATGAATGTTTCCAGCTACTGTCTCCAGCCAGCGTATGTTTATTTTTGTCTTTATTCAGATTCGCTGAGATTTTTTTGGGGGAAGCTGTCACTTCACCTTCCTCATTTCAATTCTTGGTCTGGTTCCCTTTTTAACATCCCTTTCATGATGCTTCTACTTTCTTCAAAGCACCACACTGTAAACCTGCTGGGCAAGACATGAGATAAAACTGCATCTCAGTGCCAAAGCTGGAGAAAAAGCACATCCAGAGCTGTCATTTATGGGCTAAGTGCTTGAATTGGCCTAGCTAAAGTAAAAAGCAGGAACCAGGGCTTGATGTAGAAACGACCAAACAGAGGCTGATACCGGTAGCCCTGCGTTCAGCTCTGAGCCCTGGCATGCAGTCATCCCCTCTGCCCCTGCCTCTGCTTCAGTTCATTTCCAAGTTTGCCTATATTTACTTTATTTGGAAGGGAGAGTGCTTGTTTAATTCTCTCTCTCACTCCTGACCACTACTCTGGTTGCAGCCAGCCATGGGAATACAACAGACTTGGTCACATCCACTACCCTTTCTCGCTGTTGCATTCTTACAGAATCACAGAATCACTAAGGTTGGAAAGGACCTTCGAGATCATTGAGTCCAACCATTAACCCAACACCACCATGTCCCCTAAACCATGTCCTGAAGCGCCACATCCACATGTTTTTTGAACACTTCCAGAGATGGTGACTCCACCACCTCCCTGGGCAGCCTGTTCCAACGCTTGACCACTCTCTCATTCAAGAAATTTTTCCTAATATCCAATCTAAACCTCCCCTGGCGCCACTTGAGGCCATTTCCTCTCATCCTATCGCTGGTTACTTGGGAGAAGAGACCAAAACCCACCTCACCACAACCCCCTTTCAGGTAGTTGTAGAGAGCAATAAGGTCTCCCCTCAGCCTCCTCTTCTCCAGACTGAACACCCCCAGTTCCCTCAGCCGCTCCTCATAAGACTTGTGCTCCAGACCCCTCACCAGCTTCATTGTCCTTCTCTGGACACGCTCAAGCAACATGAATGCTATTATTTCCATCAAAAGCACTTATGCTCCTTATTCATTCACCCATTTTAATTTAAGTACTTAGAAAATCCGAAGAGCCCTTTATTTAAAGTAGGTCTGGATGAATATGTGGTAGTATCTGATCTGCTGTCAAGCCAAGAGTTTGTCCCAGGTAAACGTAAAAAAAATTTTCAGCTTTTTTTCCTGGAAAAAACCCATAAATCTAAGCAAACCTTTGAATATCTTTTACTTTCAGCCCATAAGGAAGTATTTTTTTAGGATAGGGTTGAATCCTTCTAAGGGAAAGAAAAGCATGTCCAACCTACCAAAATGTAAAGCTTGCGGGTTTTTTGAAGAAGATTGAAAAATTTTGAAAAGTTTTTGCTGGCTTTACAATTGGTTGTCCTGATTTTCCCCTTTTTTGTCAGCTTGAAGAATTCATGAATTCATAGCAAAGTGAAAAAAAACTTCCAGAGGACCAGAAACTTCCTTTCCTCCTTTACACTGAAATGCTTCTCAGCCTCTTTCCAGCTTATGGTCAAAGAATCAGCCAGGTGAATTCAGGCCTTTGAGTCCCTCGTGGAGCCTGACCCACTCTTTGTGGTGCTGCTTGTTTACTTGTCTCTTCTCCCAAGTAACTAGTAATAGGACAAGAGGAAATGGCCTCAAGTTGCGCCAGGGGAAGTTTAGATTGGATATTAGGAAAAATTTCTTCACTGAGAGAGTGGTCAGGCGTTGGAACAGGCTGCCCAGGGAGGTGGTGGAGTCTCCATCTCTGGAAGTGTTCAAAAAACGTGTGGATGTGGCGCTTCAGGACATGGTTTAGGGGACATGGTGGCGCTGGATTAATGGTTGGACTTGATGATCTTAAAGGTCCTTTCCAACCTAGTGATTCTGTGATTCTGTGATTCTGTGACTTATATTGCTGGATGAGGGGTTCACGTGGGCAGAGCTATATACTGAAGACTGTGGGTCTAGAGGGCATATTCAGACTGCACAGATGTAGAGTGCGACTATTACTGTAGTAAGAGTAGAATTTTGGCCTGCTGTCCAAAATTCCCCTGCAGACTGGGGCTCACCCCTGGGAATTGTCTTGCAGAGAGCAGCAGAAAGCCTTTTCTCCTCAAACTCAGCACGTGGCTGACTGTCCTGGCAGGCAGTATTAGCACAGCCCTTCACAGCCCTGTGCCACTGTCCATGCCGGGTGCTTGGTGATCGATTTGGGAAAAGCAAGCAGAGGCTGTGCATTAGCAGCTGAGCTGCTCTGAGTCCCCAGCATCTGCAAGCAATTTAGTGAGCTGAAAGGGGGCCCCTTACATTGAGCTAAAGATAGATCAGGCATATTATTTTCCTGAAGATGTTAAAATGAAAAGTAGACTGTTATTTTCTTTGCTACAAACTTTCTCCGATATTTAACAAGAATGTCTTTAGGGGATAAAAGAAAACCTGTTCTGATAGACAACTAATCACAGGGTCCCTTCTTAATTCAGCCCTGGGAAACACAACAGTGCTTAGCATAAAAGGCAAACTGAGTACACTCAAGGAGCATTCGATGCGGGCTGGGAAATACCCAACGGCAACGCTGCTGGCATATGCTCTCCTATTGATGAGAAATATTTCCAGGCATCAGAGAATCTCTCCCTCCCATTTCTCCTTCCCTGCTGACTCCCAGTGTCGGTGTAGCAAAGGACAGCGAAACAGTGAATGTCCCAGCTGCAGGGACAGCCTCTCTCCAGCCACGTTTACCTTACCGTCGCTGTGGTTTAGCTGGCTGAGTTCCTCAGGCAGATGAGGTCTTGTTAGTGAAGGCAAGCCAGGCCTATCTTCCCCCGCAGTGCAGACATCCAGGACTGCCTCTTCCCTAGCTTTATCCATCTTCCGTGGGACTGAAGTGCTGAGCCACAGGAAGCCCGCGTCAAAGGTTTGCAAAAACTACCCAGAAAAAGAGGAGAGAAAGGGGCTCAAAGGGAGGCAGACAGCGCTGCAGGAATCGGGCTCCTGGACGTGTGTCGTCCTGAGAGCATCCCTCTGCCCCAGGACCACAAGGCAGGGAAAGGACTGGGAAAGCAAAGGATGAATCTTTGCAGGTTTTGCTTGAAACAGGAGGTCCCCATGCTCTATCCCCCCTGGGCCTTAATAGAGACAAGCAATAAGGAACATCTATAGGGTCTGGGGTGATTTCTACCATACACCCCTTTACAGACAGGAGGAAAGTCTCAGAGACATCCTCTGTGCTCCACTTGTGCTCCTGAGATGCTGCTGCCTGCAGTGTGCAAAGGGATGCTGATCCGTGATTTGTTTTCCCATCTTTCCAGTCACCTCCGTAGGGCTGGGGTGCATGTGGGGGGTGTGTGTGAGCTACCTGATTTTGGGTGGTCCGTCCAAGGAAATTCATCATAAGGTCCTTAGTTTCTGATCACACCTGAACCCTTAGCTGGGGACAGAGGCAGGCATGCAGGGGCTGGTTAGAGGGCTTTGCAATTAAAGGTCAGCTTGTAGCACGCGGGCTCACACTCAGGAAACGAGCTCTCCTGGTTTATCTCTCCTTCCTGCACGTCAGCTCTTGCGCACAGACGCAGGCAGAGAGGCTTTCAGGTGGTTTGAGGAACACTGTGGTACCTGCGTGCCCATGCAGCCCCTCTCTCCTGCTGCCCACCCCGACAGCCCCACACACCGTCTCTGGGAGCAGCGAGGGCTGGTTGCTCCCCAAGGGGTGGGGAGCCTTGTGGGACCCGGCGCAGGCAGTGCCCATGGGGTGCAGTATCTCGGGGGATGGACATAGAAGGCAGAAGCTCCACTTGGGGTTGGTCAGGGCCATTAAGGCTTACTGGTGCCCTCAGGACCCTGATGCTCAGGCTAGGAAAACAACAGCAGGTGATGCTTTGAAGAGAGGAGCAAGAACCCCGGAAGCTGCAGGAACACCCACAAGCTCATTGCTCCCTCACCCCACCATGAGCAGCAAATGGAGTCATCAGCTGCATCACCCAATGGGGGGCTTTAATATAGCCTGAAGTTGCTGATAATAAATGAACTTAATACAAATCGGCAAAGCTGTAAATAAAATTTGATCTGGATCTGACACCTCCCCGCAGGGAAGCCCAGGTTTTCATGGTGTTTCCCAGGCTCTGTGTCTCTCCTTCATGTTGTTAGATCTGATGCACAACTCATTTTTGCCAGCTGGTTGGAGGCTTTACTGTCACCTCTTCCATACTTCACATTCCCCCCCCCCACTCTTCAACCTAGCCCAAGCTAGTTAAAGTTATAAGTTGACTTGATCAAAGCAACACATTTGTTGTCACAAGGGTTTTTTCTGCTGCTTTGTCTGTCCGCTCTGATGGAGAATCACAGAATCACAGAATCACTAAGGTTGGAAAGGACCTTCGAGATCATTGAGTCCAACCATTAACCCAACGCCACCATGTCCCCTAAACCATGTCCTGAAGCGCCACATCTATATGTTTTTTGAACACTTCCAGAGGTGATGACTCCACCACCTCCCTGGGCAGCCTGTTCCAATGCTTGACCACTCTCTCAGTGAAGAAATTTTTCCTAATATCCAATCTAAACCTCCCCTGGTGCAACTTGAGGCCATTTCTTTCCCAAGGGAACATTTGGGCCCTGCGATACCGGCCGAATGAGCGTATGCCCTTGTCTGTGCACAATGCGCTGCAGCTCATCTGTGCAGCAAAAGGCTCTTCGTAATCTCCGCAGGCAGCCCTCGGCCAACACTTCGAGCAGTGACTAGGAGTAACTAGTTTTTAGGGCTGCTTACCTTGTAGTTCACCAGATCAACATTTAGTTTCCTCTCTTAAGTCCTTTCTCCCCAAAGTGAGCTCACATCAGTGCTGTTCCCAGCTCTCCTGCAGATGTGTCTAAGGGCGAGTCAAGTTCAGCACCAGGTACGATGATGGCTTATTCTTGCATGACTTCAAAACCCTGTTGCTCTCCTAGCAGAAGTTGTCCTCTACGTTCAGACCCTCACTGTTCAGTCTGTTTCGTTCCTCAGAGACCAACACGTGTGAAGAAATGAGAACAGCTGTATCTTATTCCACTCGCAAAGCATCTTATCCCTTTCTTCAGATCATGAAAACGGTGAAAATCTTGTGACTTGGTAGGGAAGGATTTCTGCATCTCTGCTTCCTACTTCTGCCTTCAGTTTGCAGCAACGTGGAGGAGGTCGGTGTCTTTGAAACAGCAGCTTCCCAGGGAAGAGGCCAGACAGAAGCAGAAGAGACAGGAATCAGCTTGGGGTAGAGAAAAAGTGAGCAGTGGGGTTCTGCAATGTCCCCCATGGAGCAACAGTACTTTTACAAAAGATAACAGTGGGCTGCAGTCACCTCCTCTGCAGTTAGCAGAGAGCCACCAGCCAGAACTGCCCACCTCACCCACCTCATCCCAAGGGCTGTGCTTGTTTTCAGGCTAACACTGATCCTAGAAAAGGAGATCACAAATTTTTCTATGACTTTGTTCAGAAATTCTGCAGGTGGGGACTAGTCAGAAGCAAATTGTACATATATGTTTCGATCCTTTGGTGCAGATCTCTTACCTTTGCTTTGCTCCAACACAAGAAATCACTTTCAAGGGAAGGACTGTGCTTTGGGTCAGGAGGTGGAGGCAGTGGCTCCAAGTGGGCCTTGGCTACAGGCAATTCAGCTTGATAACCTGGTCCCATGTGGTGCTACCTGGTTGCATCACTTTGGCCCTGGTTGGGATGAGAGGTAGCTAAGGCGGTGGTGGTAAGTAAATACTCATTCCCCATGGAGGCTGCTAGTCAAAAGCAAACAGATAAAGGGTGTGTAAAAGTATATGACACTGAGTGTCCTGTTGCTCATCCAGTTTTCATCCTGGTCTTTTTCCTCTCCTCAGTCCCTGTCTGTGAAGACACCAGGGTCCCTGCAGCCTGGGATTCTCGAAGAAGTTCTCATGGGAACCATCATGTTCTCAAAGGGCAAGTAAACATCCCAGGGCACTTAACGTCCACCAGATGTTAGCTCTGTCCCCAAAGACCCTCTCATTCCCACCATACCAAAACATGCTGAGCATCAATCAGCTCCACACGTCCCGTTGAAGCACGAAATACACCCTCTTGTGCAAGTGCTCCCCAACACAGCCAGTCTCCATCTCTCCTCCACACAGGACCAGGCTGTGCTGAATGCTGGAGGCAGTGCTGATGCTGAGATGATACACACAGGTAGTCAATGAGTCAGCGAGTTGATACAAAAAGTCTCACGGCCAAATTCCTCCTGAAATCCACAGAAGCAATATGCATGGCAAGAAATAGGACAGCAATTTTCTCAAGACAAGCCCTATCTGACCCACTGTGCAAGAATATTTCTTTTATTTAAAAGTCATCAGAGCTTGGATCTCTCTTTGTTAATATAACTTTTACTTTCATTTAACTCCATTGGTTTCAGCTTGACCACACTGAATTTACTACACAGACCTGAAGGCAAAATCAGAGCTTGTGGGCATCCTTTTCACTTGGTGACCGAAACTGCTCAGCGAATGCTTTACAGATGTGGTTTTCTGCATAAAATCCTTGCAGTGGAGAATGGGGCAATGATTTGGATTTTAAGCATTTTATTATTATCTGGGAGCCCTTTTAATGGGTTTAGGGAGAAAAGGATGAATTCTATTTTGCTGTTGGGGGGGTGTGAGGATTTGGCTTTGTCCAATCCCCAGATTAATCTATTTTTTCTCATGGAGCTGGGATTATTCCATGGTCCTGACCCGAACCCAACAAAACTGTCAGCAGCAGACACCAGAGCTGGCAGACCAAACTGTCTGCAAGGCATCTGTATAGAGGTGTTCTTGAGATAGGCAGTGTAATGCCCCAGGCAGATCTTGGTGGTACCCAAGCAAGATTCCCTTTGTACTTCAAGCATTGTGCTTCCGCAGGTGGGACACAGAGTATGGAGTTTATTTAGCTCATGGGTGAAAACACCCCTACTTCGGGCATTGGTTCAGTTTCTCACACCATGGTGTCTGGTGTAATCTGAGATGCCCTTCCTGGCCTCCAGTTGCTCATCCAGAAAGGTCAAGGCCTCCCATAAGGCCTGTGTTCTTCTAGCCCTATGCAGGCACCTTAGGGCACTTCACATGGTACCCATGACAGCGGGTCACTGTCTGGAGCCCTGAGGTCATCATGTGGAGGTCTGAGCTCTCAGCATAGTTGGTGGAGAGATGGTCAACACCGTCCACAAAGCCCAGAGGGCTCTTCACCAACAACATCCATTTGGTTACTACTGGTATGCATCTTGCTGTGGCGTTGTTCACCTGCTGCATTGTGCGTAGAATGTGGTGTGGTTCTCTCAATGATAGCTTATAAAAAAACCCACAAACCAACCAGAAAAGAGGCTCATTTTGCTTCCTTTTTACTTTAAATACTTACTTTATTGAGGAGATATTACAAATTATCAGCCCTGATTTTCCCCAGAAGCTAGGACACACACACTGGCCATGGTCAATGGTGGAAGATCCAGTGATGTCCAGGAAAGCTACTGACATTGACCCACTTCCCTCTCTATGTGCAGGGACACAATAATACAACTGGCAAACCTCCCATACCAGTTCCTCGTGCTGGTAAAAATCTCTACGGCCCTACACTAGGCTAATAAAAAGAAGATAAATGCCAGCCATCTGGTGATTACTTTCTCCTCACCGAAGGTCTCTGCTGGACCTCTGCTCCTCAGCAAGGCTAACAGAGGCTGTTTTGCTTCGCTAGCTTGGCTCAGCCATATTCTTCCCAAGGAACATGGTTTTCCACTCCTACAGTGAAGCATCTACCCACCATATGGCCCAGACCCATTTTTCTAACAAGGGTGTCCCTTAGTAGCCCCTAGAACATCCTAAACTTGTTGTTTTCCCCTATATGTCTGCCTTTCCTCTCCCAGAAATGAACCTCCACCAGGTCAGAGGGATTTGGGGAGAAGCTTCATATCAACCAGTTTGGCTATGGTTTATAGGCAGGGGACAGGGGTAGGCTCCTGCAGAGGCTGTCAGAGCTTGCTTTGCTGTTTGAAATCATGCCCTGGGCCTGACTATATCAAAGGCTGAGGGAGTCTAAACGCCAAAATTACTCTGTGTTTTTGGGGTTTGGCAGCTGTACTCAGTGTTGTGCTTGACTCACCGCAACAGCACACCTCAACACAATTCTGTCCAAGTAGCTGGTAAAGACAAAGCTCAAGAACAGTCTGTCCTGTTCCTTTCCTTCTCTCCATGCCTCAGCTTCCCTGCCTAGAGAGGCAGCTGCTCCAGACTAGGCAGTGCAGACAACCAGCAGCTTGAGTCTAAAGCGTTACAGCAGGTAGTTGCCCAAAGTCATGCTGTGTGACTCAGCTGCCTCCTAGAGGATGCCATCTGCAACATGTCCTGGGAGAAGGAAGCAGTGTGTGCCTTGGGGATGGGGAGGGGGCTTCTTTACCTGCACAAAGCCAGAGAGGTAGAGCTACTATTTCACCATGGAACACTTTTCTACTTGCTTCTTGGACTCTACATACTACAGCAATGCAACGAACTCCAGTATGCGTCTTTTCTTGGCAGTGCCCAGCGGGCCGTGTTGCAATGTTGCAGAGAAATCTTGGGGAGTGGCTCAGGGGACTGCAGATTCCCTCTACATCTCCGCTTCACAAGGGGCTTTCAAGACACAAAGATCCATTTGAACAGGGAACACTCAAACAAAATCATCAGCAGTGAGGAACAAAGACTCATGAACTGTCCATGCTTTTCAGTAGCTGCACAGTCCCTTTTACACCAGGGAGAAAAAGGGAAAACATCCCAGCAGGGAAATAATTTCCAGTTCTCTAGTCCATGAAGTCTGAAGAATTTTTCAGCTATTCCTGATGCTTGCTTTGAATTCCCTAAATGATGCCCAATAAAGTCGATACCCTACCAAGAGCTTCACAGTAACAGGTAGGGAAGCAGGTGGCTGAGAACCAGCATTGGTGGTGCTCAAGCTGATGAAGTCACTGGTGCTTCTGGGACTTGTGGTGGCAAAGCCACCTGCTCATCAGAGTTGTAAAACTGGATGCTAAGAAAAGCCATTCTCATTTACATCCACGCAGTGGGGTTGTGGGGCCCAAAGCAGAACACAGTCTGCTGGTCTCTGGGCTAGCTTTGGAAAGACAGTCACTGATTTTGAATAACTTACTTTTAGGGACCTGGCTTGCACCAGTCTGGGAGCCTGATTTGGGGGATTCAAGGTGTAAAACCCTGGTCTGACTGGCAGTAGTTTCTCCCAAATCTGTAACACCCAGTTGACTAGCGTCCATCAGTAGGATCAAGGTGTGGATCAGAGCTACATGAGGGAGAAGAGTTGGCTCTTGCATTAAACCCTTGCCTAGATGGGAGAGGTTCCCTTCAGCATTCTCAGAAACACAGTAAAGTAATAAAAATAAATCCTGCCTGGTACTCCTGTTTATATATTGCCCACACAAGCCAATTTTGGCATCCACAACTTTAGCAGCCTTTAGAGGTACAAGTATACCATTACAAAGGATGCCAAGCTCTTACCCCTCCATCTCCAAGCGCTCTGAGGAGGCTTGGCTCTCCAGCCCCATGCTGATACCCACAGGGCTGTCCTCAGAAAAGCTGCAGAGGACTGGTTTCCAGCAGTGCTTCACCTCCTCAACCTCACTGTCCCCTCAGGTTGACCTCTCCACCCCCAGGTACTGCACACGTAAGGCAAGCAGCGTTTGTCTCCATCCCTCCCCTTTCCCAAAGGACTTTCTCATAGGAGTTGGCACCACCCCCACTCAGCTCTCGTCCTCGCTCTTCGTGGGGGCCAGTGCTCTCTGCTCGGTGTGGTGAGGTCCACCGCTGGTCCTTGTGGCTTCCTCCCATTCTGTGCAGGGAGCAGTTCCTTCCCGCATGTGGATTTTCTGGTGCCTCCTCAGGTACTTCTTTAGCCGGTAGCGCTTCCCACAGACCCCACACTTGTAGGCCCCACCTCGGGAATGGAGCAGCTGGTGTTTAATAAGATGGCGCTTCTGAGGGAAGCATTTCCCACACTTGGTGCACTTGCAAGGCCCCATGCGGATGTGAATTGTTTGGTGCCGGAAGAGGTTGGCCTTCTGGTTGAAGGTCTTCTCACACTCAGGGCACTGGTAGGGCTCCTCCTTGGTGTGGATCCTCTGATGCCGAACCAGATTTGACCGCTGGGTGAAGCTCTTCCCACACTCGGTGCATTTGAAGGGCTCGCTCATGTGGACTCGCTGGTGGCGGACCAGCTTGCGGTTCATGCGGAAGCTCTCTCCACATTCGCTGCACTTGTATGGCCCCTCGCTCGTGTGGATCTTCCTGTGTCTGGTCAGGTTTGATTTCTGATTGAAAGTCTTCCCACACTCCGGACAGGGGAATATCCGTTCACTCTTGTGAGCTCCTTTTGCTGAGGGATCTTTCTTGGACATGGAGTCCTCCTGGTTCTCCGGTATCCCCTCTTTGGTGGGCTGATAGCATTTCTTCTGCTTCCTCTTTGGGCTCTGGCTCTCCTGATGTTTGGCCTCCACACCAAGTTCCTCTTTAATTTGGATCCTCTGAATAGCACTGAGGTTTGGCTTCTGCCCACAGTGCATCCCAAACTCAATGCTTTCCTGTGGTTCTTCCTTCACATGGAGCACCCGGTTACTGGCTACGGGGACTTCCCATTCATGCTGCCTATCAGCATCTTCTTCCTTTTTAAGGTGTCTCCCCTGTGAAGTCATCAGTGGGATCTTTGGATCAAAGGGCTTTCTGTAGTCTGTGTTTTCTGGTGGCTCTTCCTTGATGTAAAGTTTCTGGCAGGCTATCGCAGTAATGTTTGCTGTATCATCAGTGCGTGGTTCTGGGTCTTCCTTCATCTGGATTTTCCAAGGAGGGCTTT
The DNA here is from genome assembly GCF_964289735.1 of Phaethon aethereus. Taxonomy (NCBI): domain Eukaryota; kingdom Metazoa; phylum Chordata; class Aves; order Phaethontiformes; family Phaethontidae; genus Phaethon; species Phaethon aethereus. The sequence goes on from NC_138582.1 coordinate 166,841,965, forward strand.
CTGGATTAGGTGGGTTTCTAGGTATGCTACACCCCTGAGCTACATCTCCTTCATGGGACATATTGTCCAACATATTCTCATCTGACCTGAAGGCAAAATCAGGCTCCTCTTTAATCTGGGTGACGTGGAGAGACACACCGTTGATGTGATCCTCAAGTGGCTTTTGTTTAGCATGGTTCCTCTGGTGGACATTGAAATACCGCTTGGTGCTCAAGCTCTTGCCACACTCAGTACAAATGAAAGGCCCTCCGCGGAGATGTATCTTCTGGTGGGCCAGCAGTGTGGCACTTTGCCCAAAGCACCTACTGCAGTCAGGGCATCTGAAGGGCTTCTCCCGCTTGTGGATCTCCCGGTGGGTGGTGAGGGTCCCCTTCTTCACAAAGCTCTTCCCACACTCGGTGCAGGTGAATGGCCTCTTCTCTGTGTGTGTCCGCATGTGGATACTGAAGTAGATCTTTGTGCTCAGGCTCTTGCCACAGCGGGCGCAGAGGTAGGGACCACCCTTGGCGTGTGTCTTCTGGTGGGCGGCCAGGCATACCTCCAGGCGGAAGCAGCGCCCACACTCCCCGCAGCGGAAGGGCCTCTCTCCTGTGTGGATGCTCTGGTGGGTCGTGAGCTGGCCCCGGGTGGTGAAGCGCCTCCCACACTCCCTGCAAGTGAAGAGCTCCTCTGCCGTGTGGATCCGCTGGTGTCTCTTCAGGTTTCCCTTCTTGCTGAAGGATTTGCCGCACTCCTGACATGGGTGGGTCTTCAGCACCACGTGCTTAACCAAGTCCTTCATGGCAGCAGCACCCTGCACCCAGCAGTGCGTGGTGCCAGGCAGCCAGCGGGTACAAAACCCCCACGGTATTATGAGGATGGACTGTCTGGGAGGATACAAAAACCATCAGGAGACAAACATCAAAGTATACTTTAATGGATGTACTTTATTCCCGGTAAAGGAAAGAGTGCTGCTGCTGTACACCACCTCTGGGCCAACAAGGAGTGTGTGGCCTTCCTCATTTCTCAGCCTCCTTCCGCCTCAGCTTGCAGGCGCAATGTTTGTAACTCCATCTCCTGCCTCCTCTGGTCTCCTGAAGAGGCTTCCCCGGCATTCCTGGAGACTCAGATTGCTGGACTGAAAAAATAAAGGGAAAATTATTAAGTCATTATTTCTTCTCCACCTTCTGTGTTCGCTATGTAAACACGATGGGTGGATCCTTGGCTGCTCCATGAGAGACTGAGTCTGAGACCTTTGAAGCCACCAGCTCCGCTGGACTCCAGCAGGGAGAGCAGAAACAGGCCAATTTCCCCTGGCGATGGGGGCACATGTGCAGTGACACTGAGGTTTCGGCTCTACTCCTGCCGTGCTAGTGATTTACTCTTAGAATAGTCTTCTGTCCTCTTAGCAAGAAGATTTTAAAGCAATTAATTAATTAATTAATGCACTTTGTGGCAATTGTTGCAATTAGTCCCATTGTGGAGGAGTGACCATGCAGCAAACAAAATCCCCAAAATCTAGAAGAAAACCAAATCGGGCACCATTTGCGAATTGGGTTGTGCTGCTTTGTACTGGCAGATCTCTATGTACAGGGGAAGACACGTCAGTGGTGTCCTCAGCAGGCAGCTGGAGAAGTGAGGCATGGAAACCTCAAGTGACTTTGTCCTTTTCAAGAGGGTTCAACTGACAGCAGGGTCTGGGTCCTATGTATTTCCATCAGAAAAAAAAATAATCAGGGCCAACAAGAGATGTGAGCAGCATCTCCTATCAAGATTCTGAATTGCAGGATGGGAAAGAGCCAGAAAGACCGAGGAGAGAAGGATGGTGGTGCTGGAGATGACTGTCAACAAGAGTAGAGGTGGCTGGTTAGGCTTCTGCCGACGGAACTGACGGCTGAAGGTGCTGCTGCCAAAATCACCAGTTACGGGGCAGGCTGCCAGCGAGGACAGGGGCCCTCAGCGAAACCTGTCCCTGGAGGCCTGGGTCACTGGGAAGGCTGTGGCTGAGAAAATGAGCCCCTGGGGAGCCTGTGGCCGAGGTGTAGGGGGCTGGGGAGGGGGAATGTCACGCGTCAGGGGACAAGCGATGGGAGCCGTAGAGTACAAGCATCCAAGCGCAACTGCCGTGCAGAGCTTGCAGCTATGCGGTCCTCAGAAGAGAGAGGTCAGAGCGGTAAATGAAGTGGGAAGCTAGTTCAGATGTCAGAAGACGGTTATAACGGGGCAATTTACTTCAGATTTAGCGTTTCCCCTTCAGCTAACCCATCTGGATCCCCACTGACACTGGTAAAAGCTACCGCCGGAGCACGACGGAGCTCCTGTCCAAGCCGAACCCTCCATTCTGGTACAGAGGAACCACAGGAAAGCAAAAACAATAAAATAACCCCAAAACAACTACTGAGCCAGGAGAGACAAAACACACCCACTTGGAGCAGGAACCGGGTTTAGTGTTTGCTAGCGGAGGGGAGGCTCCGAGAGGGGCCAGGACTCCTCCCTAGGCGCATTTTTATTGAGGAAGGTCGTTAACCCCCTGAGCAGGTGCCAGATTCTGCCTCCCGCCACCGAGGCCCCTCCTGCCAGCTCTGGAGAGGGCGCGGGGCTCGCTGCGGTGTCCGCGGCCTCTCTCCTCGCCACGATGCTCACGCCAGTCCCTTAGAGAGGAAACGTCTCACCGGCATTTCAATTGCCTCCGGGCTTTGGCAAAAAGCAACAAATCCCTGAATTCAGATCAGGGTAAAAGAAGAAATTCCTGCCTACTTCCTTCTTTTTTTTTTTTTTCTTTCGGTATCCACATCCTATAGATCCTAACCCCACCTTTACTTCCAGCTCCGCAATCCTCCGGGCTCAGGGTTTGAATCAAGGGCTGAACCAGATCCCGGGGACGTCGCTTCGTCTTGTGTTGGCCTGCCCGGGCAAGCGAAGGGCGGTTGGCCGAAAGCACCTTACCTGAGCGGGCCGTCAGCCCCTGGCTGGCATTCCTCTCCTCCAGGGCAGCCTCGCTGGCACCGCCGCGTTTGCGACTTGGCTGCAAGTTGTGTTGCAGCCGCGGCTGGGCTGACCTAAAGGAAGTCTGTGGCCAGCGCGGTGAGAGCTACCGGAGGAAGGGTGAAGCGAAACAAAGACAAAGAGCAAAGGGCGAAGGCGCGGGGAGGGGACGGGGGAGATGCCCGCCGCCCGTGCCGCCGGCAGGGATTTCCACGCCACCGCCAAGGCGTCAGCGGGGCCGCGGGGAGGGAGAGGAGCGGAATTTCTCCCCGGTGTGCCTTCCTTCTGCACCGCCGTCCTGGTGGGAGGCTGGAAGGGTCCCCGCTCGCACTGCCTTCTGGGAATTGTAGTCCTCCGCAGCCCTGGCCCCCATCCTGCCCTCTCCGCCCTGGCAGCCGGTGGGTCAGGATCAGGCCGTGTCTCTCTTGCCCCAGCTGAGAGTGTTTGCTCCTGTTGTCGTGGGAAGGAAAACATCCCGCGGTGCTGCAGGCATCCTTCTTCCCTCCCAGGCTGATTGTCTGGGACTTGCTCCAGGAAGCATCAGGAGAGGACAGATGCATTTCAGGGAGTATTTCTGTGTCCGCAGCAGCTTGCAGACCCCCTGGGGGAGGTAGCAACCGAGGCTGGTGCCTAGGTACCAGCAAAGGATCCCTTTTAATGCTCAGTGAAAGCACAAGAGGAGCGTGCAGGTTTGACAAGGGTGAGCACTGGGGTGTATGGACTTGATTTAGCAGGGTGAGGAGCACCACCCGGCAGAGGCTGAGCCCCAGACCTTCCTGGACCTGCCCCACGCAACGAGGCGTAGGGACGCGGCAGGAAGCTCTGGCCCGGGATGCTTCTCTGGGAGGGTTTCAGGAGCATGTGCTGAGAAACTGCTTCAGCGTGACTTCCCTGGGGCAGTGACCAGGGGCTGTCCCATGTCCCTGGGGTTGGACAATAACACTCATTCCTGCACAAAACAGCACCTCCAGTCCTGTCCTAAATATGACACAAACCGCAAACGTGCTATTCTCCTCCTCCTTGATTCAGGGAAACTGAGGCAGGAGATGGTGAGGTGCCTGGCTCGGCTCAAACAAGGAAGTTCAAGGTTACAGCTGGAGTTCAGATCTAATCTACACACTGTATGTGTGTCGTGGTTTAGCCCCAGCTGGCCACTAAGCCCCATGCAGCCACTCACCCATTCCGCCCTGGTGGGACAGGGGAGAGAATTGGGAGAATAAAAGAGAAAACTCGTGGGTTGGGATAAAGACAATTTAACAGGCAAAGCAAAAGCCACATACGCAAGCAAAGCAAAACAAGGAATTCATTCCCCACTTCCCGATGGCAGGCAGGGGTTCAGCAAGCTCCAGGAAAGCAGGGCTCCGTCACACGTAACGGTTACTGGGAAGACAAATGCCATCACTCTGAACGTCCCCCCCTTCCCTCTTCTTCCTCCAGTTTTATATGCTGAGCATGACATCATATGGTATGGAACATCCCTTTGGTCAGTTGGGGTCAGCTGTCCCGGCTGTGTCCCCTCCCAGCTTCTTGTGCACTCCCAGCCTCCTCGCTGGTGGGGTGGGGTGAGGAGCAGAAAAGGCCTTGACCCTGTGTCAGCGCTGCTCAGCAATAATGAGAACATCCCTGTGTTATCAACACTGTTTTCAGCAGAAATCCAAAACACAGCCCCACACTAGCTACTGTGAAGACAATTAACTCTACCCCAGCCAAAACCAGCACAATGTGCCCTGGATAAAATCTGTTGATGTATTTCCTACCCCAATGCAAACCAGCAGTTGGAGGCAGCAGCACCAGGATGAGGGCGTGCTTACATTCCAGCTTGTATCCCAGTCCAGTGAAGGAAGAAGTCATACAAATCTAACCATCTTTATGCCAGTACATGCCGAGTAGAAGTTACACAAGCCTTATTCAGTTTGCTTTACTGATGGTCTTCTGGTTTGATGCATGAAAGTGCCACAGCAGGTGCTGGACAGACAGGAGAGACCATGGTGTTAGGTCACAGTAGACCTCAGGTATGCTGAGGTGAGATTCCTCATGAGATTGCTTCCTTAGGCAACATGTTCCCACTTTTCCATCCTTCCTATTTCCATAATATCTTCCCACATATCCTGCCTACCAACACTGTGGACGATGCCAGTCAGCAGCTCCATCAATGTCCTCATCTTGGTGTGTAGCACCATGGAGGGAGAGAGGCTGAGACAGGACATGGATGAGGAGCTCACCTGGAGAAGTTGGGGGGACCATTTGTGTGAACCCTTTGCTATCAGAGAGATCTGGAGGAAGGGGCAAAGATCATGCCATTTCAGCTGTGTCAGTGTCCATTTGTCCACTGGGACATAATTTACCTTATTCTAAAGTGGGTGCCTCTAGTAGGGCAGATGACCTGTGCCCTCAGAGCTGCTGTTTCTCTCCATTGACACCTGCATTTTCCCAGGTGAGTCCCTCAACAGCTCATTCTCTCCTTCAAACAGACCAGATCTGCCTGCTGTGCCCTCAGACTCATACAAAACCCCAAAGTCCAAGAAAAGAGGAGATCAAATATGCCTTAGTATGACCCCAAGGTTTTGCTCATGGAGTCAAAAATAGACTCAGACCTCATGCTCATCCCCAAAAGGGCTTCATAGACACAGCTGTCAGGGCAGAGTTAGGCTATGTCCAAAAATGCTTCTTCCTAAGCCCAGTTTGGAAGTGGTGACCTCTCAGTCCGAACAGAGTCTGCTGTCCTAGAGGAACCCACTTTGGAGATGAAACTGTGCTGCCAGCTGCAATGACTCTGCCTCTGCAACGTACCACTAGATGCCAGTGAAAGCTCTTCCCAGCCTGCTCCCGCTTAGAAAATCTTACACTTCTGGCAATTTGATTTGTTTTATTGTATTTTTTTAAAAGGTAATCCTTCACTTTTGATCTAATAAGGCTTCCTTGCATTTGGGTAGCATATATAAATATATGTGTGATGGTGTTTTGTATATCTCCTCTCTGTCTCTGTTTCTCTCTCTGTTTTTTCTCTCTGTTTCTCAATTATATATATATATATATATATATATTTGCCTTTGTTTGCTATTATTTAGATGAGAACTTCTTCCCAGTGTATTTCCAGACCAGGATCTCACCCCAAGCTCCTTTCCTCATCCCACTTCCTACCAAACGCCCCAGCTCCCCAAACCCTTCACCTGCCAAATCCTCTAGCCACCACATCATGACCTGATGTCCTGATATAGACAGTCAGTCTAGAAACACACAGGTGCTGGCATGGTATGTCCAAGCCCTGTCCTGCTCTGGGAGATGACTCCTCATATCAGATGACCAAGAGGCAAGACATAGGTCCAGCTTATCCAGCTATGGGAATAAGAGCCTGGAGGAACAAACCTGCATGGAGCTGGGGAGGGGATCACGGAGTAGAAGCAAGGTAGTGCAGTAGTGCTGATAACCAGCTTCCATATGTTTGGTGTTTAGTGGGAAGGTGAAATGAATGAAACTTGTAGACATTGCAGTACTGGGAAAGAAACTCTGCGTGGGGAAAGGTTAAAAAATAAATAAAGCTCACAGTCCTGAAGACCAGCAAGCTCTATGGGGCACTTCCCTGGTGCAGAGATCAGTATAGGACTGAAATGATCTTACATTTATCTTTTAGTGCCTGGAGTTCTGCACTTTCGCATCATCTGTCCCATGTTACCCACTGATGTTTTTGAGCAGCCTCCAGGCTTTGCACACGCCATTTTTTTCACCTGGTTGGTCAAGGTCCAGGTAGATTGGACTATCCCAAAGGCACACAGAATGAGCACAAAGCTCGGCAGCTACCCAGGCTTCAGGAGAGATGTGTATGTGTGTGTCTGTGTGTGTGTCCTTCGTGTGCTGGGCACAGCCACCCTCTCATGCCAGAGGACCACCAGGGTTAGGAACATCTTCCCCGTTGGGCAAGTTGTGTTTTGGTGTAGCGTTCTCCTCCAGCGCCTGGTGCACCTCTTGCTCTCTGAAGTGCCTGATGCTGGTTGCCATTGGAGACAAGATGTTAGACTTGATGGAGTAAAGGTCTGATCCAGATTGGCAATTTCTGTGTCGCTTTTTCAGACAAATCCAACTCTGTGTTTGACCGGCCAACTGTATCTGACAAGGCTGCATAGGAGAAGTGAAAACTAGATTTAACCCGAGCTGTCATATGCTCCAGTGCCTGATTAATTATACAATGAAATAAAAATGGAATTTGGGAAAATAAAGGAGGAGGGGTAAATGAAATCTTCACTCTGCTTTAGGAGGAAATATTGCCACAGGTTTTATTAAAGGTGCCACAGTTAATCACGTCAGGAGGCTTGAGGGCACGAGGTGGCTTGTGCTGGGTACACACAATTCAGGAGAGCTGGACAATGCGACACGGAGAGATAAGGGAGCAGGAAGCCCAGTTATTTGTTCAGGTGAGTCTGTGATTGCTCCTGAGATATGCAAACACGAGAGGTGCCAGCTGAGGCTGAGCGAGCCCCTAGTTGCCTTGTTTTTATTAATTTAGGAAACAACTCTCACAGTAAGGAAAATTTGATAAAGGAGAATAAAGTGTTTAAATGACAAGTCATTTTCCATGCTATTCCAGCCCCGCTGCTTTTCTTTAATTGCTTTTGAGCATCTGATTAGGAAGGAAAGCTTTTCTTTTTTTTGGCCCACATCTCCTACAGCTTCATTGTGCAGCCCAAGCCCACGGTTTCCTGTCCTGCTGCCATGAAAATAATTGCAGTGTCTGTGGCCGCTTCCATATCCACCATACTCATCTGATAAGAGCTTAACATGAAAAACTGGTTTAAGCACAAATGGGCCCAGCACTGATTTAAAGCCTGGACAGATCACAGTGACTTGTCCACCTGTCTGTCCTACAAGCAATGGGCTTCTTGTATGTGAAGACTCAGTTGTTTGCTTTTGTTTTCCTGTGGAGAGCTGCAGTCACGGCTGGTGAATGCAGGGCTTCTGTTGGGAGGGAGAAGGAAGGATTATGGCTGTAATGCTCCCAAATCAGAAACCCCTTCTTGCTCTGCTCACTCTACCCCAAGTGCTGTCAGCGTTGTGGAAGGGATCAGACATCTCCAGGTCTTCTACGTCTTGAGCAGGGAACTGAGGTGCTACAGGGACCTTGGGTCCTAGCCCCACACCTTTTGAAAAGTGTTGAAAAGTTGCCCTTTCATCCCCTGAGCCCCACTCTCTTCACCCTGGTTGCAACTTTCTTTCCCAAAACAACAACCCCATCATAAGACAACTTAAAAAAAAAAACTAGTAAGGTATAAACGACATGCCCAAGGTTGAACAGCACATCGGTGGCAGAGCAGAGAAGCCTCTCAGAAGCTGTTGTAAGGCAGCACAGTTTTCTGCTTAACAGAGCAGCCATCCCAGTGCTTTTCTAACACAACAGCTGCTTTCCAGTGTTCTTACTCTCCTGGCCTCATCCTGCCTTCACAGGCAAACCTCATAAGTCCTCCCTGCCCATAATCATGTTCAATAAATTTGTTACTTCGGTAGAGAGTCCTACTTGCCCTCTCATGTCTTTCATTCCCCACATCCCGCTGAGATGGAATCAAGCGTTTATGCCTAGGACTGGTAAGTGTCTTCCAAGTCCAGATTATAAAAGAGTCTGGGCATGAGCCTTGCCTGTGCTGGTGCCTCAGTTTCCCTGCCTGGAGGGCAGTGTGGGCAAACCCATCTGTAGGCATTGCTGAGAAGGTGAAACCTTTGCATTCAAACACCTGCAGCAGAGCTAGGCTCCCTGGTACTGAGAGAAGCTTATATTCCATGGAGGAATTTCAAGGGTGTGATTCATCTGCTCTAATCTAGACATCTGCCTTAGGGTGAGATGAATCACAGCCCGGGCCCTCCTGACTTGGTTTCTGCATGCTACCTAGGAATGCTGGCTCAGGCACAGAGGTGCAGATATTGCTGTGTAAATCCTGCTGTCAGCGCCTGCCCGAAGGACCAAACCCCGATGCGCTGGCTCCCCTCTTCTCCTGACTCCTGCCCACCCCACTCCTCTCTGGGATTTGTGAATGGAGACTAAAGGAAAGAGGCAGCTGTGAATTTACCCACCAGGAGGCCAGGGAGATGTTAAGCCTTCTCTGGTGTGGCCCATGTCACAAGATGAAGGGCTCAGGGGAACCCCAGTCCACCCTGCTGCTTTACAGCCCTGAGAGCTGTGAACAGCCATGGAAGAGCAGTCAATAAATGTGTAACTAAGTCCCCTAGTCTGCCCTGCTGCGCTGATCTTTCTCTTTCTTCCAGTGTAGAGGATACTTCCTTCCTCCTTTCATTGCTTCCTGGATACATCCTCCATGTAGGAAGAATACATCCTAAGAGGAGCATTACCCAGTCCCCTGAACCAAGGACAATGGTAACCCCATACTCAAGCCTGGAGATAAGTTGAGGGATCTGGACAAGGAGTAATGGTTTTAAACTAAAAGAGGGCAGATTCAGACTAGATCTAAGGAAGAAATTTTTCATAATGAGGGTGGTGAAACCCTGGCTCAGGTTGCCCAGAGAGGTGGTAGATGCCCCGTCCCTGGAAACATTCCAGGTCAGGTTGGACGGGGCTCTGAGCAATCTGATCTAGTTGAAGACGTCCCTGCTCACTGCAGAGCAGTTGGACTAGATGACCTTAAAAGGTTCCTTCCAACCCAAAGATTCTGTGATTCTGTGATTCTACTACCTGAGCTTATCTAGCCAGGTGAAGTCTGGCTGAAGTGAGGCTGAAGAGTCATCTAACAGCTATCTGCAACTACTTGCAGGGGACTCACAAAGACATTGGAGCCACACTCTCCTCAGCAATGGAAGATGATATAAGCAGTGGTGATGACCACAAATTGAAGCTTGTGAAATGTAGGTGAAGCATCAGGAAAGTCCTTTCCCTTAGAGAGGTGATGCACAAGACTGTTTCCCCATGCTTGGATCTGCTCCTTTGGATGTGCCAGAGCACAGCAGTGCAATTCTGCAGTAGTGAGTGGTCATCTCTCCAAGATAGCAAGTACCAAGGATATTTCTTCCCCCTCATTGAAGAGAAGCCCTGTAAAGCAGTGGTGCATCTGAGCACACTGTTGGTACCTGGGTCTGTCTCGTTACTCTAGGAATATGGTATTACTCTGGGCTGAGGTGGGAATTCAGATCAAGACTTGTTTTTCTACCTCTCCTTTCATTTCTTTCATAGATCATATGTAGATTTACTCTGTGTGTGTATATATGAAACTCTGGGGTGTCCATGGTGATATCAGTTTTGTTCTCCAGTAAAACTGACTGAAGATCAACAGACAGTTTATTTCTGTATTTAAAGGGATTTCACAGAATCACAGACTGCTTGAGGCTGGAAGGGACCTCTAGAGGTCATTGGGTCCTACCCCCCCCATCAAGCAGGGCCACCTGAGGTGGTTGCCCAGGACCATGTCCAGATGACTGTTTAATACCTCTAATTTCTACAGTTTTAATTAAAAAAGAAAAAAAAAAATTGCTATTGCACTCTAAGAGTCGCCCCAGCTTTAAAAACGGTGAGAACGGATGCTCTTCAGCCACTCTATTCTGGACTCCACAGAGGACTTCTCCAACTCCCTGACTGATACAAATGCTAATTGTGTGATAGTAAGTCTCATTTAATGTGAACCCAAGCACTCATCTACTGCTCTGTGGACTGGAAATGTGAGGACTTTCAACACAAGCACAAGGCCTTTGTTGGAAGCTAAATCCCCTGTTGCTTCTCCAGGGCTCCCGCTGCGCAGTGGGAAGCTGTCAGTCCCCTCTCTGCCTGTGTAGGCGAACTGCCATGATTATATAAATACTGGCTACGTCCCTTCAGAGCAAAGTGCTGTTAGCAAATCAGTGGAAGGCTCCCTTGTTGAGAAGAACGGATGGAGCTTATTAACAGGATAAGCACCATAAAAGAAACCTTTGAAGTGCCAGAGCTTTGTTGTTCTGCTGCTGAAGTCAATTAGAACTTTAATACAGGCTTCCACTGGAGTGGAACTAGACTCTCTTCATTGATCTTGAAGCACATACTTGGGCAGAAGATAGACTCTGATCTTCCAGTCCCCCTAATCTGCTTAGGTGAGAGCTCTCCTGCCATGGTAGTTTTTGTGGCTGGCTGTGCTGTGCTTCAGGAGCCTCCATTTGCACAAGCGTCTGCCCTGCAAAGTGCCAACCCCATGCTGAGTCCTGCACCCAGAGGCTGAAGAGGGTTATGGGGCAACCTCCTTGGGCAGGCGCCTGCTCAGTCTCCAGACCCAGAAATAGAGATGTTTCTTTTCCTACCTAACCCAGGGACCAACGCCTGGAGTCAGTGCAGCATGAGCTGAACCTGCTTGTGGTTGTGCCGTCCTTGCAACGGGAGTTGGTTGAGCACCTGTGTCTGATCTGCTTGTATGGGACCGTGGCCCGGGAGGGCGAGACCCTGCTGTCCTACGAACCAGAGCTGCTGCGCACGGAGGAGCCCTCAGGCATCCCAGCACTGCAGGTCACTGGAGCCTGGGAAAACATCCCTGCGTCCTTGCTCTCTTCTCAGTCTTTCTTAGGTTGGTTTTATAGGCAGTACTAAAGTGGTGGTGCTGCAAACCGCTGCAGTCCTCAGTCAGCTTTGAATTCTCTTTGAAGCCCTTGCAGGAATGCCCCACTCTTGCTGCTTGCTGGCAGAGGATTGGGAAGTGAAGGTCAGTGCCAGTATCTCCACTTTCACCAGTGGGGAAACCCAGAGCAATTTTTCTTCATGTTATAAAGCGCTAATACACTGCTGGAAATTAAACCCAAGTTTCCATCCACTTTCCTGGGTGTGTGTAGGGGGGGAGGACAGGACACCTAGGCTATAGTGCTTTAATTCACTCTAAGAATGATTTTAAAAGAGTTTTATACTGTTGCTAGTAGCCAGTTCTTTCTGAAAGGCTAAGGAGAAATCAGTGACTTGTCCTGGCTAGGAGCATCCCTCTCTCTTGTGTTACCTTGGCATAATCCTACACAGGAAGCAGTGCTACTACAGCTCTTTTGCCTCCAGGTTTTTGCATGAAGATGGCTTTATACAAATGAGTCTATCTTTTAACCTTTCTTGCATGAAATGAATTGCTCACATTATTCCGGGTTGTCTAACATCTGCTTAAAAACCTCCAGTGATGGAGAAGCTCCAGCCTCCCCGGTTAATAAATCCCAGTGTTTCTTTCAGGAGGAAGCAGAATTTATGTCACAATCTTTTCTAATGCCACCTCAGCCTGTCCACTGAAGGAGGCTTTTTTCACAATGAATCCTGTCCTTCTGATCCTATGGTGTGGTTAGCCATGCAGTGTAGTCCTTGCTCCTGGTGAATACAACCTCACCAGCCTTTACGGCATCTCACAGGGTGTGATTTTATTTGGGAGAGTGGCTGGTGTAATCACACGGAGTAGTACTCTTCATACAAAGCACTTGGTTGCTGGCGTGTCAGGGGCTGGGCGAGGAAAGCTAATTACAAAGCAAACAGGCTGCCAGAGGCTTTGCTTGGCAATGAGCTCTTGAAGTTTCTCTTTGTGAGGGGTGCTGGGTTGTGTCCATCTAGTAGAGCGTGTTTCAGTGTGCTTTTACAAAAAGTGGAAACATGGTGTTCCTGAAACAAACAGGGCTGTTTATCCAACTACAATCCACAGAGGTGGCACAATCCCAGCCATGTGCTTGTAAACTATCTCTAAGTTTCGCCTCCGTATTTCTCCTTGGCTTCTCCTTCCAGGTCTTTTGCGTCTTGTTACAGAGATAACTGATACCTTTGCTCATGCTGAGCAGCACATTGGGATAGAGATCATCTGAGCTAACTTCAGACTTTTGAGGCAGTCTTGCTCTAAGTAGTCATTAGGGTCCCTCTGTTGTCAATAAAAGAGATAATGACTTAGCCCACTCTAAGATAATGTGCTGAAGATCACAGAATCACAGAAGATCTCGAGTTGGAAGGGACCCATAAGGATCATTGAGTCCAACTCCCTGCTCCGTGCAGGACTGCCTAACACTAAACCAAACATCAGCACACTCCCTGCTGTCCTCAGGCTCAGAGCCTTTGGACTACAGATGCCATTTCGCACTGGGATGGGGCCAAAGGGATCCAGTTTGTACTGGGAGGAGGCCAAGAGCATCCAATTTGTACTGGGATGGTGCCCTGTCTATACTGGGAGGAAATCAGAAGACCCTTTTTGTGCTGGAACCAAGCTCAGTCTGTGCTGATAAGTGGGCTGAGATGTCCTCTACAGCATCCTTTTTCCCTCCATTGACTATACAGGGACCCTGGACATCTGTCTTAGATTAGACACCTAGTCCACCAAAGGGAGGTGAGATGAAGTCCTAGCCTTGGTCTGCAAAGGGTGTCATTGATGTCTGTGAGGCTTGTGTAGAAAGCCAGTGTGGCCTTGGCTCAATGGATAAATAAATATTTAAGGTCTTTTGAGATGCTCTGCCCCAGCAGCTTCCAACTTTTGCTCCAGGGATGCACAAGTCTCCAAAGGCTCTGACTCATATCTCTCTTCCCTGTGTGGGTATCCTGAATATCTCAAGGCTGTGCGAAAGTCAGTAAACAAACACCTACATTTAGACAACCAATTTGAATCTCCTTTGATATGAGTAAAAGTGTACATGTTCATCTTGTGTGCATATACAAAATACAGGCCAATCACTTCTTTGTGGTTGAAATGTTCTCACAGATGGCTATTTTCGCAGGGCCGCTCAGGAGATCTCTGCTCACCGATAGAGGTGCAGGAGAGAGCCTTGTCTTGGGGAATCACTGAACGACCCAAGTGAGGACATTGGTTCTGGCAAGAGTCTGACAAGCTGGTTCTTTTGGTAACTGGTAGACTTTGACCTATCTTTGAGAAAAACATCATCCAGGAATGAAGACACTTGTCAGGATTTAGAATTACTCAGAATATTTTTATCAGGAGATGGAGAACTCTTCTTTTTTTTTTTTTTTTCCCCAAAGCAAAGATAACAGGACCTGTGAAATCACTCAGACTTGGGCTTATGTAAGCTGTTTAGAGGTGCTGGCTGTACATGCCAAAGCTTAAAAACTTAAGTTAAACCTCTTCCTAAAATCATTAAACATGTTAAAAAAGATTAAAAGAAAAAAAAAGGTTTTCCATTATTTTTTTTTTCTTTCAAAGAAACTTGAGATTCCCCATGATAACATGATTCCAAGCAGTGTAGCAGTGAGTGAAACAGAGTAACTGAGGTTCTCAGGAAGATCAGGAATGTTTAGTCACACTGCATAGAGGAAGCAAGTGGTCAAGATAGTGAGAAAAATCAAGGCAATAGTAAAACAAAGCCAATATATAGCAACTATCTATCCTAACAAAGCGTACCACTGAGTTAATCACTGTAGACTCCTTTGTCATCAAAAGAGAAAATAGTCATTTCACATCGTGATTCACCTGGCCTATTTTGGCTCATGCCAAAGTACACATCTGAAACTGTGCCTCAGGACCCATTGACCAAATTGACTGGATGTCTGCTGACTTCAGAAGGTCAGAAGGTGGCTAACTCAGGTGGAGAGAGCTGCTTGCCAGATATTTACTTTCGACTGCATTTTCCTCCCTCCAGCTGTCCCAGCCTTTGTGCATTGGACATTTTGCACAGAAGCTTCACATATCTCTGTTTGTGCACTTGCAAGTCACATTTAACCATGTTTGCAACAACTGCCTCCTATTTCTTTACTTGACCCACAGTAATTGCGGGAGCGTGGGAGGAGAGCGTGATCTTGCCAACTCTACTTTTCCTGCCTTGTCTTGGACTGCGTTCACGTACTAACACTGTGCAACAAAAGCCATGTCCCATGATAATGAATGTTTTTGTAAGCTGACAGGGAGAAAAATGCTGATAATTAGTAGGCTGAGAATACAGGGAGAGGTGTGCAGTGCTCATCTTTTCAGAGGAGCTATTATGGTTGTCTGCATTTGTTTGGTGATGACCAAGAAATGTAAAGCTTTTCCCCATTCTTTTCGCTGTCTGCTTGGAGGATGTGTGATCAACAAGGAGACCTTCATAGCAAAGGGCCTTGCAAAACACATTTCCACGGTACTAAAAAAATTCAATTAAGAAGCTCCCAAATATGTGACATCTCAGCTCTTGTGTGTTATTTCATTCCATCTGGCCTCCCTTATACACCTAAGGTGCTCTCAGCACGAGATCCCTGCTCAACGCTGTCCTTCTCATTTCAAATGGCGTGTGCCAGCCAGTTTGTAATGAGAAAAGGCTGTTGTGGGTGAGAAAAAACTTTGTGGGTTCATGATCCATGCTGCAAAAAGGTGATGATCATAGTTGATGATCATAGCTGGTGCTCAACATAACATAACCCCTTAGAACAATTACTTCCTAATTTAGTGCTAAACAGCACATACACTGACATTTCCTGTGATCCCAGCTCGGAACAGCACATTTTTTTTTCCCCAGAAGCTGATAAGACAGCTGATAACTGATCCTGGAGCAAGCTGGCTCCTGAAAAGGTGGCACAATTGGCCCACCAGAGCCACCAGTGGGAGCAAGGTGATGCCACATGGTGATCTGTCCTCATGAGTCAAGCCTGGGCAGTCTGAGCTGACGGTGCAGACATTATTGTTTATAGGCTCCCTGAGCTCATAGCCAACATCTCCAGAGGTTCCCCTGGAAACCTCTGAGGAAATTTCTCAGCATTAGTGGCATCATTTCTGTGGAGAGTGGATCTTTTTCGGGAAAACATGCCAAACTCTTGTCTCCTCCCTTCTTAAAGCCCAGACAGTGTGAGAACTAGGGCCCTTTCATGGAAAGCTTTGCCCATAGTAACTCCAGCTGAGAAGGGCAGCTTCTGGAGGACACAATCTGTGCTCTTGCACTGAGTATTGGAGATTGGATATCGGAGTCTCCTGCCAGCTTTAGGGTCTGTTGGGAACCTCTGGAACCACCTCTGAAGCATCCCAGCAGTGCGAGCCCTGCATGACTGATGCCAAGTAGGTGCTGTGGTCCCCTTCTCAGAAGGGTCCTGCCATTGCCTACCCCAAGGGCAGGTAGTGTTGCTTACTTGAAGCTTTGCCTGTCTTTCAGAAGAGATGAAGAGGAGTCATGAAACAGCTGAATACCTGTTCCTCGGTCTAGTAGGGAGCTGTTCTGCTGTGCCAGAGCCACCCCCCTGGAAGGTATTTGGATGTAGTTTTCCTGTGAGTATCTGATGGGAGTCTGAGACTTATTAAGAGTAGTAGCTTTGGCCAAGGGCAAATCTGAAGTCCACCATCGCAGGAGATGACAACGTCATAGCAATGTTACACGCTGCAGGGAAGAAGGCATCACCAAGATATTTTTTCCATGGTAACCAATGATTTGGGAAGACTCAAGTGTTGGGTACTGATTGCCAGAGAGTGAGCAAGTGGTGGGACCAGGTACACACAAAGTGTCTCATGGTGAACACAAACAGGATGGTCCAGATTCAGCAGCTTTGTCTCTGAATTATGCTCTGATACTCTTAACTCTCTGCTTTATTCAGCAATGCAGAGAGGAAAGT
This sequence comes from Phaethon aethereus, assembly GCF_964289735.1. Classification (NCBI taxonomy): domain Eukaryota; kingdom Metazoa; phylum Chordata; class Aves; order Phaethontiformes; family Phaethontidae; genus Phaethon; species Phaethon aethereus. The sequence goes on from NC_138582.1 coordinate 166,858,403, forward strand.
CATTTGATCTATGTAGACAGCACAGTGTAGCAGCAGGAATCCATTATTTTCTTTGCCACTCATTGGAGATTAACATTAATTGATGGTCATTAGCTGAGAAGTGCCTGTAATCAGTCAGCTTTTTATCAAGTTTTATGCCCATCCATTCTAGAAATTACAGTAATTCTATCTGCCTTGCAATCATCCATGGCAGTTGCCTAAACCAGAGAAAGACATAACCTTCAACCCCTCTCCCCAGACAATCAAAACCACATTATTAGCTATCCTTTTTTCCCAGCCATATGCTGGGCTGCACAGGCTCAAGATTTCACGTAACGATTTGACAAAATCCTGCTTAGAATTGTCCCCTTTGAATGTCTAACAGTGATGCTCAAATTTAAAAAAATAATCCGCAAATTTAACAGATGCATTTATAATTAGCATCAGCAAATCACGGTATGATTTCCATACAAACACCTGAAAACTTCCCCGTCCCAGCTCTCCTATGGTAAGAGCAGTTGCAGCATCATGGCCTTGACATCAGATGAGATGTGTGGCCTGTGACAGCGGGTACACCATTTACTAAATTTTTACAGATACCAAAGCTCAAAAAACTCTAGAGCAGGCGTTGAGTTCCCAAAACATGAAGGAGTTATACCGTGTAATACAGGAGGGGCAAAGCATGGAAGGCAAACCTTTCCTTTCACAAATATGTTGTGGGATCTTGGCAGTATGGTAAGACAGAAAGCTGTTCACTTTGGCAGGTTTTGTCTGCAAGATCCTCAGACAGAGAACACAACAGGAGCCAACTGATGACTTCAGTAGGTTGCCAGACTGTGTCTATCCTGACTGTGATGTTTGCAGAGAGGGTCAATCATGCCAGCTCATAAACAAACAGAAAGAGTTGAAAGAGTGAATGCATCTGAATTACGGGGATATTTACTGCTGTATGCAGGTTGTAAGAGTCTCCAGTTAAAAGTGTATGTGCTGTTCCACTCACTCAGCAAACAGCTCAATTTATAATGAGTATTAGAAGACATTATTTAATGTGGTGATTTGTTAGGGATCTGTTTCATTTGGGAAACAATTTTCTCTGATTCAGAAGAAAAAACGTAAGGAGTATAATTTTAGAACTAACTGCTTAAAGGGTAAGTTAACATTTAGGAGGATGGCAAAACATTAACCAGCTGCTTTCAGAGACAATTCTCTTGTTTTGCCTTACATGATCATTCATGTTTCAAGGGATGGATTGTTGAAGAAATTTTGGCAGGACTTAGGTGCTGAATTTAGAGGAAAGGAGCAGGTGTTTTAGACACACTTTGCCTGTGATTCCTGGTGAGCAGTGACTCTCAGACTAGCACACTGGGTCTTGAGGGGCCCTTCTCCATCTCATGTTTTTCCCTGGTGTTTCCTTATCTGTGGCCTCTATTTCTTTCCTCCCTCAGCGTTAGCGAGCACTGAAATGCTTGAGTTTTCTGCACAGACAGCAGAAATCTTATTTATGTCTCTGAAACAGTCTCTGTTGGCAGTGACCTCCACACTGAATGGAGAAGGACCTTGAGTGCTTCACGGTGTGTTTCCAGCTCAACTGGCTGGGTCAACATCTGGTACGTGAGGATGGAGATGCTTAAGGTAGGTACCTAAATGAGGTCTCAGGGTGGGAATGAAATATTTACAGAGCACACTTGTGAATCCCCCAATAGTGACTCCCCTCAAACATTTCTAAGGCACAATTCATCTCACCTGAAGGTAGACCTCAAAAACAGAACACGTGCTGTATAAATGCCCACTTATTTCCATGGTACAGCAAAGGGGAGACTGGACAAGTTGCTCAATACTCAGACACATACCACAGATGTCCAAAGTTAGATGAGATGACTTTCTTTTGGTGTCTGACTCCAAAAAAGTCTGTTCCTGTGCTGGCAAGACGCTCTCCTACACCAGGGGAAATCAGCAATGGTGTTCCACCAAAACCTTTGAAGTAGTGGCTTGGCACTATGTGAGAAACCATTGGGTTTGCAAGGGTTTTGGAGGAAGGGAAAACAAGTTATTGGTTTTGGCATGGTGCTGCTTCACAAGCTTTCTTCCATTTATCAGGACTCATTCTTACATTAAACAACTGTGACAATAATAGCTGCCTGACACTAGGAGGAAAAACATTGTTAGGATGAAAACGGAGCAAGCTTCTTTAGAAACAGTGGTACATAATTTGATATATTTTTACATACAAATCATATCCACTGTTATAGAATTCACCCAGATGTGAGATCTGTGGTTTTCGGCAAATGGAACGTTTTGATGAAAAATGGAGATATTAAGAGGCAATAGAGATGAGGACAGGGGGTGGAATTATTTGGGGAAGGTTTCTGCATTATCCTTTGAGGACTCTCTGTGCTCAGATGATGTGTTAGACTTCTCACCTTTCTAGCATGTTTTTGTTATTTGTAGTGTAACAACATTTACAGGGTCCAGCTGAGAGCTGGGAGCACCACAGTAAGGGGAGCAGACCTCAGCGAGAGACAATCACTCTCCTCTCAGGAAGCACAGCTCACCTGGGAAGGGAGAGAAGCAAATTAACAGAGAGAAGAGAAGAGAAGAGAAGAGAAGAGAAGAGAAGAGAAGAGAAGAGAAGAGAAGAGAAGAGAAGAGAAGAGAAGAGAAGAGAAGAGAAGAGAAGAGAAGAGAAGAGAAGAGAA